>NW_022900951.1:54334052-54353655 GCF_012274545.1 Fukomys damarensis | reverse complement strand
AAAAAGGAAAAAAAAGAAAAAAAGGCATTTATTTTATTTCCAAGAGCTGGCAAAGTCCTAACAGTTTCAGCATTGCTGAAAAGTCCAAATCCAAAGCCTCCTCTGAAATTCAAGGCAAACTCTTAGCTGTGAGCCCCAGTACAAATAAAAAGTAATTTAAACACTCCCAACATACAATGGCACAAGATAAACATTCCCATTCCAAAAGGCACAAATAACAGGATACAAAGGAATAGGACCAAAGCAAATCCAAAATCAAGCAGGGCAAACATTAAGTCCTTTCATTCCATGTTCACCACCTGGTACAATCTGTGAGTAGTAAAGGGTTTGGTTGGCTCTGCACCTATGGCACTGCAAAAGGTTGTAGCTCCCATGGCTTCTCCTTTACGCTGACTTTTCTCACTCCTCACAGCTTTGCTCAGACAATCTATGTTCCAGGCTTCTCCAACCTTCTGGGGTCTCCACTGAACCTCTGGCTTCAAACTCACAGCACTGCACACTGTCCTCTGAGGGGCCCTCTCCCTGGCCTATCAGGCCTTCTGAAATCTGAATGGAATCCTTCCTGATCCAACAATTCTTACATTCTGCATTCACTTAAAATGAGCACCACATGGATGACGCCAAGGTCTGCCACCAACTGAAGCAGTAGTTAGGCTTCCTTCTTTCTTGGCTGTAGAGGTAGAATGCCTGGATTGGTGAGCCCTATGAACCAAATCCTAAGGAACAAATTCTCTAGGCCACTGCCATTTAGGAACATAGTGCTCTGGGTCTTTCTTCTCAAAGCAGTCTTTTCACTTTTGCAATTTTCAGGCTGAAATGGTGAAGTATTGCTGGTTCTTGTGATGTCCTCAGGCTATCTCCTCTACAGTCCTGTTCCTTTTCAGCAGCAAACCTCTTCTCCTCCATCTTTGCATGCCATAATTTTACTACAGCTGTCTAGCCAAAATGAAAACCTTTTAAATCACTCTGCTGACCCCATTGTTCATTATTCTCAACATACACCTGACTAAAAGCCCCCCCAACAATTACCATGCCATCTCCTCAACTTTATTAGACTTCTCTGAGATTTCTTTCACCAGATTATTTAGTGTACTGCCCTACATTTCAGTCTCTGGAAAAAAACAAAATGTAGGCAAACCATCCGCCAAAGCATAATGCACATGGTATGGAGTCCAGTGGCTAATACAGTCCTTCTAACTAACTGAAACCTCCTGAGCTTGGTCATTACTGGATGAACTTCTATCAGCCCCTACATTTCAGTCTCTGGAAAAAAACAAAATGCAGGCAAACCATCCGCCAAAGCATAATACACATGGTATGGAGTCCAGTGGCTAATACAGTCCTTCTAACTAACTGAAACCTCCTGAGCTTGGTCATTACTGGATGAACTTCTATCAGCCCCTACATTTCAGTCTCTGGAAAAAAACAAAATGCAGGCAAACCATCCGCCAAAGCATAATACACATGGTATGGAGTCCAGTGGCTAATACAGTCCTTCTAACTAACTGAAACCTCCTGAGCTTGGTCATTACTGGATGCACTTCTATCAGCATTCTATTCCTCTGCAGCTCTCCCAGAATCGCCCCTCAACTTTAGCTTACAGCATTTCAGGGCTGCTTCTTCAGCCAGAATCTTCCAACCCACAGCCAATTAAAAAAGCTTCTGAACCACATGGAGGGGTTAATATCACAGCAATGACCATATTCCTGGTACTAAAATCTATGTTAGTTATTTTTGTAATTGCTGGGACAAAATACCCAACACCCAAAAGTTAAAGGAAGGTAGGTTTATTTCCACTCACAGTTGGTAGAGGTTTCATTTAGGTGGCATGGCAGAGAAGAAACAGTCCAAGGCAAGGCAGAAAATCTAGATGTTCTCTAAAGAACTATAGAAGCTATAACACTGATGAACTGGATTTCAGCCAGATCCGTTATTATTTCCCATTTTTCAGTAAAATTGCATGATTCGGGATCTTTTCTCTCCTTATTTTGGTAAAATTTGCTAAGGATTTCTCTACTTTATTCATTCTTTCAAAGTACCAACTCTTATTCATTATTATTGCTTTTAGTCACAATTTCATCAACTTCTGCACTGCTGTTTATAGTTTTCTTCCTTGTACTAACTTTGCATTTGTATTTTTGTTGTTTTTCTAGGATCTTGGAGTGCATCATTAAGTTATTTAGGCTCACTGTGTTTTACAGGTTTGAGAACTCACTGCTATAAACCTTCCATCCTATGACTGCTTTTACTGCATCCCATAGGTTCCAGTATATTCTATTGGATTTATCATTTGATTGCAGGAAGTGTCTAATTTCTTATTAGCATCTCTGTCCCACTGATTATTCAAGAGGTATTATTTAATTTCCATGTGTTTGCATAGTTTCAGTGGTTTCTTTAGCCATTGGTTTTTAGTTTCAATGCACCAAGATCTGATAATATTCAAGGGATAATTCAAATTATTTTTCATTTATTTAAGCATCCTTTACTGAGTAGAATGTGGTTTATTTTAGAAAAAGTTCCATGTGCTCCTAAGAAGAATTTATATTCTGTTGTTGGATGGAACACTGTGCATTATCTATTAAGTCCATTTGTTTGAAGGTTTTGCTCAACTCTAGCATTTCTAAGTAGATTTTTTGTCACAATTATATAGGTGTTCATTTGATTTTTCATGTTCATTGTTTATGAATTTTGGTGTGCTAGTGTTTGGTGCATATATGTTTGTAAGTGTTATCACGGTTTAATTTGTTCACCAATAATATATAGTGATCTGGTTTGTATCTTTTCATCAGACTTGGCTTGAAACCCACTTGATCTGACATTAGGATGCTTTTCCACATTCCCATTGTATAGAATATCACTTTCCATCCTTTGATTGTTAATCCCTGAGTTTCTGAAATGAAATGTTACATATTACATACTGTTTCATTTTGTTTCATGAACCATTCTGCCAAGTGCTTCTAGACGGGGAATTGGAGCAATCACATTGAAAGTTATTACTGAGAGGTAATGTTTTATTACTGTCATAGCATTTATTTCCTGTTGTAGATTTTCTTATTTTTTCCCTTTTACCTTAGCTGCTCATAACATCAGATATTTTAATTCTTGTTGACTGAATGCAATTTGTGGTGGTTAATTGATTGTCAACTTGAGTGAAGAACACCCAGTTGAATTGAGTTAGCATGGTTCTGGGCATGGTAGACCCATTTTAAAGATTGTTGTCAGAATGGTATAAAAGGAGAATGAGGGGCAGGATTCCTTGGAGCAGCTTCATTACAGCTGATTTCCCTTGGAGGAGCTCTGGTCCTCACTGTCACCAAGGATAGCTTCTATTCTCTTCAGGGGAGCTCTAGTCTTCAACCTCACCTTGGGCATCATCTCTTGGCTTTCAGTGCAGATTCTTCAGCTTCTATCCCCGGCCTTTCAGCTTGCTGGTGCAGATTCTTTGGCTTCTAGCACCAGTGTTTCAGTCTCCCAGTGCAAACCCCTTGGTCTTTGATGGCAGATTGTTCAGCCTCCTAATGTGGACTCCTAATGGACACTGCCTGGGATACAGGCCTTTGACTGTATCTTTTGGATCTCCACCATGTAGAAAGATCTTTTACACTCTTCTACTTTTGACTCTGTGGGCAGCTATTATAGGCCAATGTTGTAAATTTCTGTGTCTCATAATAAATCTGATTCAGAGTATGTGCAGGATTTTAAGGAAACTTACCCCAGCCCTTCAAGAGCTTCTAAGCACTGATTAATACAACAATGTTGACTTCATTGTCTTTTCCTAGGATATCCTTGAGAATATTTTTGTAAAATTAGTTTAGTAGTCATGAGTTTCCTGAAGTTCTTCTTGTTATGGAATTCCCTTATTTCACCATCAGTTTTCAAGGAAATTTTTATAGGATATATAAGAAGAAGTTGGAATTTGTTACCTTTTAGGGCTAGATACACTTCATTCCAAAGACCCTTGGCCTATAAAGATTGTATACAGAAGTCTACAGTGACTCCACTGGATTTACCTTTATAAGATTTGTGGCTATGATAGACACTTCTAGTAATATGAGTATAATGTGGCTCAGAAAGTTTCTTTTTTGGTAATGGCTATTTGTACTTCTGTATACCACTCTTATTAGTATATTTATTTCTTCTCCTTTATTTGGGGAGTTACTAACTTTATTTCTGGGAAGTTTGTTTTTATGGTCATCTGTATTGTCTAAATTTTCACTTATTTCAATTACTCTTACATTAATCTTTTTTGTGTCATCTAGAATCTATTGTATTCATTTTTCATGTTCTGCTGTTGCTTTTAAGATATCTTGGAATATCTGGTCTTTGAAGAGATCATTGTCATGTAGTTCTGAAATTATATCCTCACAACATAAATTTTAATCTCCTGATTTTCTGATCGAAACACTTTCATTAATGGACCTCAATTCCTTGCTAAACTGGTTTTTCATGTTTTGTATCATTTTGTTTAGCTCATCGAGCTTTTTACTAATGTCTTTTGAACTCTCCTCAATCATTTATTACTTCCATTATCAATTTAGTTATAGTGTCTGTGATCTTGCCAAGTGCCTTTTTTATCTGTTTTCTAACCTTTTCTGTTATTGCCTCAAGTAATTCATGTATGCGGCTTATACTATTCTGCCCCAATGGAACTCTGTGGATTGCCTTTGTGTGAGTTGAGGGGGGAGATGGGAGATTGGGGAATTACTCTGTTGACTTGTCTTCTCATATTTTTATTATTTTCTATTGAGGTTTGTTATACTTATAGTGTAAAAACATTGTTGCTAGTATAAAGATTAATTGCTTTTCTATGGTGTACTTTGGAGATGGCTAACTACAGATATTTGGACCAATACCCAACCACCTGGGTTAATTTACAAGGGGAAGATGCAGTGTAATTAGATCAACATTTTAGTTCTCTGGGAATATAATCTAGTACTGTTCATGTCACAAAGGTAATGCTGGCTTATAGAAAAATAGCAACACATGTAATTCTTGTATTATCAAATGACTGGGCAAAGGAGTATTCCCCAAATAAAAACTGAATATTAATATACCAAAAGAACCAATTTTGCACCACCCTTAAGTTGAGAGAAAAAAAATCCACTGTTACAGTGTCAACATTAAGATAACTGAGTCTGGTGAGGATTGCCCAGCTGGACGGAGAGCTCACCAGTGCCATTTTATTGAGCACCAGAAGATAGAATGGAAGTGTACAACTGCAATAAAGGCACATCAGAACTCCATAGTTGGTAAGTTGGAGGGATCTCCACCTGCCATCAGACCTTAGACTATTTTTTTTTTTTTGGTACCAGGGATCAAACTTGGGTCCTTGCAATAAATTGCAAGGCAGGCAACAGAATCGCTGAGCTAAATCCCTGGCCACACCTTAGACTGTCTTCAGGGGAAGGGCAGCAGGAACCTGTAGTAGAACCTTGCAGAGTTCAACCCTGCAGGAGGTTACGGAGCTCATCATGGGCTCTGCAGCCAGAATTCAACCTGAATCTCAGGGGTATGCCATCAGCTAGCTGGAAATAATTGACTTAGTTCTGCATGTTGCTGTCCACATTGTCTATTGTGACAACAGAAATATACCCTGAAACAGGCTTTTTAAATTTTTCTTTTCCTCATATTTTTAATATTTAGTTTTAAATTTTTATTTCTTCACATTCTGAAAATTCTTCCTTTTTTCTTTATTCTTCTTCCTACTCAGTTCCTTGCTCCCACACATTATACTTCATCTCCCTTTCTGTTCCTGTTCCTGCCCTAATTTGGACGTCTTCTTACTTTTTCTTTTCTTCTCTCTTTTTCCTTCATTCAAGTGTCATTAGTTTCAAAGGAAAGTGAGTATAATTTATAGCTTCCCTATTACGGTTAAGTTGTTCTATTCTTGTCTTTGTTCCTGCACTCTTTCCATCTTGTCTTTGACAGTTTCCTAGAGTTTGTGAAACCTGTGTCCTCTTCTTTCACATGAAACTTTCTCCTATACTTCTATCTACTCCTCTCCTCCTAACTCCTTCTAAATCCCATCCTGAAGGGTAAAGTTGCTATATTGAAGAGTTTATTCATAATAAACATATTTTGGGCTGGTCCTTGATTTTTATTTAATTCACATGGTTTAAAGGTGATAGATTAATAACTACCACAAATGGTCAATTTCTAAACTGTGCTTGATGCTATGTGCTGCTGATTGTATCAATGGGGTTAAAGGGTTGTGATTGATTTAATGAGTTGTCATTTCTGGTACTACGAAAATGTGAGTGTCTATGAGTCATTACAGACTCAAAACCTTAAGAGCAGCTATATCAGGAAGATCAAAGTACTAACCCAGGAATTAAACCAAGGACAACCCAACAACAAAAATAAAAATGAGAAAACACTTAAGCAAGACACAAAGACAGTCTACCAGTTCACCAACAGCAAACTCCAGGTGAAATGAAGTGGAAAAGTCTGACAATCAACCACCAGGACTTGCTAAATTCATAACACAGGAAATAACAAAACAGATCAATCAGGCTCTAGAAAAATTCAAAACAGAAATAATTTCCCAGATAAGTACATAGATGGTGAGCACAGTGAAAGACATGATTAGAGATTCGAGAGAACAGAAACAGACAAAAAAATAAATGAGTTCAGGACCATGACAGAAGCCATGAATGCCCAGCATAGGAAAGAAATGAATGCCCAAAAGGGCAAAGAAATGGAATCCATGAAACAAATTCAAACATATCCCGGAGATTAAAAACTCTATTGAAAGCATTCAGAGCAGGATAAACGAATGTGAAGACAGAATTTCAGATCTAGAAGATAGGACTGTAATCAGTGACTGTGAAAAGAGACATCTCTTTTCATGAGAAATCGATCCAACAACTCCTAGATGATGCAAAGAAGAATAATATAAGACTGATAGCAATCCATAAAGTAGCAGGAGAAAATAAAATGACTTAAAAAAGCTGTTCACACAATTAATGAAAGAAAACTTCCCAAACAGAAGAAGAATTTGACATATAGATAAGTGAGGCTGATATGACTCTAAGTAGCCATGATAAAAAAAAAATCTACACCTAGACATATAATATTCAAGATCCCAGAAACCCAACAGAAGAATAAAATTCTACAAGAAGTTAGAGAAAAGAAACAAATCACATGCAAAGTAAAGCCCCTCAGAATCACAGCAGACATTTCAAAACAAACCCTCATGTCAAGGAGCCTGGAGTGAGCTATTTGAAGCCCTAAGAGAAAACAACCTCCCACCTAGACTGATGTATCCTGCAAAACTACCTTTCAAAATTGATGGGGAAATAAGATACTTCCATGACAAAAAGCACATGAGAAACTTCATAAATACCAAACCAACACTCCAAACAATTGTAAACAGTATGCTAGAAAAACAAATGAAGGTTACAACACCATGAGGCCATATAGAGCAAATCAACTAAGCAAGGCAAAAAACTAAAGGGAGAGGGAGAAAAATTTTAAAAAGCCAACAATAGGACAATAACATGACAATGATGTTAGTACATATCAGTTATAACCATCAATGTCAATGGCTTCAATTCACCAGTCAAAAGAAATAGATTGGCACAATGGATTAAGAAGCAAAATCCAACAATATGTTGAATAAAAGAAACACACCTAGTTCAAAAAGAAATTCACAGACTGAAACTGAAAGGATGGATAGCAGTTCTCTGAGCAACAGGAGCCCAGAAAAAAGTAGGGATAGCTATCTCATTCGCAGACAAAGTAAATTTCAAACCAAAGCTGATTAAGACAGACAAAGAAGGCCACTACATCCTTGTAAAGGGAAGAATCCAAGAGGAAGAGATGACAATCATAAATATACATGTACCAAATGTTAATGCCCACAACTATATAAAACAAATATTAAAGGACATAAAAAACCAAATAAGCACTAATACAATTCTAGTGGGGGACCTAAATACCCCACTATCACAAATAGATCATCTATATGAAAAATCAACAACACTAGAACTGAACCAAGCTTTTGAACAAATGGGCTTAATAGACGTCTACAGAGTGTTCCACCCCATAAAATCAGAATATACATTCTTTTCAGCTGCACATGGGTCATAATCCAAATAGACCACATATTAGCTCATAGAACAGGTTTAAATAAATACAAAGGAATCAAAGTTATCCCATGTATATTATTAGACCATAGTGTAATTAAGCTAGAGATCAATAGCTTGAGAAACCTTAAGAACTTCACAAACATGTGAAAATTGAACAACTCTCTCCTGAACAATCAATGGATCACAGAGGAAATTAAATAAGAAATTAGTCATTTTTTACAAATAAATGATAATGCCAATATAACATACAGAAATCTATGGGACACCATGACAGCAGTTATACGTGGAAAACTTGGAGCAGTGAATGCCTACACTAGGAAAAAAGAGTGAGCTCAAATAAACAACTTAATGATGATTCTTAGGCTCCTACAAAGAGAAGAGCGAGAAAAACCCAAAGCTTATACAAAGGAGGAAATTATAAAGATCAGAGCAGAAATCAATGCAATGGAAAGTAAGAAAACGATACCCCAAAAAATCAATGAATGGAAGAGTTAGTTTTTTGAAAGAGTAAATAAAATTGATAAACCCTTAGCCAACCTTGTCAAAAAAAGGAAAGAAAAGGCTTAGATCCACGCAATTAGGAATGAAAAAGGTGAAGTCACAAGAGATCCAGCAGAAATCCAGAGGATCACCAATACCTACTTCAAAACTTGTACTCTAATAAAATGGAAAAAAAACAGAAGAAATGGACAGATTTCCTGATACTTATGCATTAACAAAGTTGAACGAAGATAAAAAACTTCTAAACAACCCAATTACAAATAGTTAAATAGAAAATGTAATTAAAAGTATACCAACAAAGAAAAGCACAGGTCCTGATAAATTCACTGCTGAATTCTACAAGACATTTAGAGAAGAACTACTGCCACTACTCTTTAAACTTTTCAATGAAATGGAAAGGGAAGCAATAATTCCAAATTCATTCCTGGAAGCAAGTGTCACTTTGATTTCAAAACTAGGGAAACACCCAACCAAAAAAAGAGAACCTACAGGCCAATGTCCCTAATGAACATAGATGCAAAAATCCTCAATAACATACTGGCAAACAGAATGCAGAGGGTCATCAAGAAGATCATACACTCTGACCAAGTCAGATTTATTCTAGGGATACAAGGATGGTTCAACATACGTATATCAATAAATGTAATACACTATATTAACAGAGTCAAGGACAAAAACCATTTGATCATCTCAATAAATGCAGAAAAAGCATTTGACAAAATTCAATACCCATGCATGATTTTTAAAAAACCCTGCAGAAAATTGGAATAGATGGTCTTTCTCTCAAATTGATAAAGGCTATCTACAAAAAACCAACAGCCAACATTATATTAAATGGCTAAAAACTAAAAACCTTCACATTAAAATAAGAAACAAGACAAGGATGCCCACTATCACCATGCCTGTTCAGTAGTTCTGGAAACATTAGCTACATCAATTAGACAAGAGAAAGAAATTAAAACAATAAACATAGAAAAGAAAGAAGTTAAACTGTCATTATTTGCTGACAATATGATAATCTACACAGAAGACCCAAAAAACTTACCAAAGGTTTCTATACTTAATTGACACTTTCAGCAGAGTAGCTGGATACAGGGCCAACACCAAAAAGTCAATAGCCTTCTTGTACACAAATAACAGACTCACTGAGAGAGAAATTAAGGAAACAATTCCTTTCATAATAGCATCCAAAAATAATTAAGTATCTAGGAATCAATCTAACGAAAGAAGCAAAAGACCTCTACACTGAAAACTACAGCATTCTGAAAAAAGAGATCAAAGAGGATATAAGGAAATGGAAAGATGACCCTTTACTCCTTGGTACGAAGAATCAACATAGTGAAAATGGCCATAATACCAAAACTGCTATACAGCTTCAATGCAATCCTGATTGAAATTCCAACAGTACATTTCACAGAACTAGAGAAGATGATTCAAAAATTCATTTGGAACCAGAAAAGACCTAAAATAGCAAAAGCAATTCTAGGCAACAGAGACATGGCAGGGGGTACCACAATGCCCAACTTGAAACAATACTACAAAGCCACTGTGATAAAAACAGCATGGTACTGGCAAAGAAACAGATCTGAGATTCAGTGGAATAGATTAGAAGATACAGAAACAACTCCAGATGTACTCATCTACCTCATCTTGGTCAAAGGAGCCAACCATCCTCAGTGGAGGAAAGACAGCCTCTTTAATAAATGGTGCTGGAAAAACCGGATTTCAACCTGCCAATGATAAAAATTAGACCCATATCTTTCATCATGCACTCAATTAAAATACAAGTGGATCAAAGATCTAAATATTAAAAAAGAAACACTAAACTTGCTGTAAGACAAGTTAGGTAGAACTCTCGAAGACAATGGCATAGGAAAAGACTTTATGAACAAATCCTCAGTAGCACGGGAAATAGCACAAAGAATGAACAATAGGGATGTCATTTTATTAAAACGCTTCTGCACGGGAAAAGAAACCACCAACAGTGCTAAGAGACAACCTACAATGTGGGAAAAATTTTTACCACCTGCTTCTCAGACAAAGGACTATTATCTAGAATATATAAAGAACTCAAAAAAATCAGGCCCCCAAATATAAAGACCCAATTCAAAAATTGGCATCTAAAATGAACAGACATTTCTCAGAAAACGAAGTAAAAGCAACAAATAAATATATGAAAAAATGTTCAACATCGCTGGTCACTTGAGAGATGCAGGTGAAAACAACACTGAGATTCCACCTCACCCCAGAAAGAATGGCTTCTATCAAGAAATCAACCAATAACAAATGCTGGCGGGATTGTGGGGAGAAAGGAACCCTTCTCCATTGTTGATGAGAGTGCAGACTGGTGCAACCACTGTGGAAATCAGTATGGAGATACCTCAAAGAGCTAGGACTAGAGGTTCCATTTGACCCAGCCATCCCTCTGCTGGGGATCATTCCAAAAGAATTAAAAGAATTATACCACAGTGATATATGAACACTCATGTTTATAGCGGCACAGTTTTTAATAGCTAAAACTTGGAAACAACCCAATTGTCCATCAGGTGCAGACGGATAAAGAAGATGTGGTTTTTCTATGAAATGGAATACTACTCTGTCATAAAGAATGAGAAACTAGAGTCATTCATAGGAAAATGGATGCATATTGAGGCCATACTCTTAAGTGAAATAAATAAGACACGTGTATAAATACCAAATAGTTTCTCTGGTATGAAAAACTAAGTGTAAATAAGATCCAAATCGTATAACTGACTATGTGAAATAGGAAGAGGAAAGCTAAAGGTATAGGGGAAGTGGGAAGGGTAGGGGAAAGAAAATAAGGGAAAGGAAAAAATATAAGAAAAGGAAAAAATGGAAATAAAGTCTTTGTAAATAGGGGAGGAGAAAGGGGTATACTGTATACTTAAAAAGTACCAATAAACTCAGTGACAAAAGAAAAAGATAACACTGGCATTGCCTCATAGATAATATATACTAAATGTAACAGCTATATCTCTGCTAATGGTGCAAAAGAATGCAATAGTTTTACAGAATTAAATAACCAAAGATTTAGAAAGCTTTGCAGTATGCTATCAATGATACGGCATTTGGGAAGAGGGGAGTACAAAAGGAAAAATTTGGAACCTTAAACTATGTGATATGAGGAGTAGAGAGAAGTGATACAAAGGATCACATGGCTAAGTAAAAGGATGTTTATAGAATTAGATTCTGGTAAGCGAAAAAACTGATGACAATGAAAAAGAAAAAAAAGAAATTACAGAAATTATATAGAGAGTACAAATAGCAGAAAAATGGCAAAATACTTAAAGAGGCAGATGAAAATATAAAGAATGCAGTAAGTAATACAGATAAGAAACAATGAAAGACAAAGAAAAATTCTCCAAGCCTTAATAAACTGATAAAATAGGACAGAAAAGAAAAAGTGGGGGGGATCCTAAAAACTGCACACACAAGAAACAAAAACAAAAAAAGAAATTTCTCTGTGATTTTGTACGTGTGGTTCCTTTTTCAGGATCTACAATTTTGGGGAAGTCTTCAAGGCAGGATATATCTCTTACTCATGCTGGTAGATAAAGAAGACAGTTAGACCCTGGATCTGTGCTGGATGTGAGCACCAGCAGGCAGTAGGATTAGAGTAAGGGTGTCAACATCATGACTTTCAAATCTAGCACAATTCAAGCTAACCCTGGCCTCTGGCTCTGTGGGCAGGGCCTGTATCATTTAGCTTAAATCCTATAGGGGGTGTCTTTCTAGTCTGATCAGGGCTCCCTGCTGTCTACTGTTGCTTCTCACCCAGTCACTGTGGGAATATAACACTGGTAGCTCTGATGTGAAGCCAACCTGAGATTGCTCTGCATCCCAGGTTCAAATAATGAACCCTATCCTGGAACAGCATCTGACCAAGCACTCCCTTCATGGTATGAGGCAGGTGCTTGGTCTGGAGTCACTCACCAGCTATTTCCTTTGGAAGGACTCACATGGGAATGGAATCCTGTACTCTTCTTGCAGATCATAGAACCTAGTGGTCCATTCCACTGCTGTGCTTCTCCCTGAAGCCCTCTTTGGAGGCCCAGGCTTTCATTTCATCTCTATAGATTTGGTCTCGCTTTCTCAGAAATTATGAGATGGACACCAAGGGTAAAAGTGCAGATTGTATCTTACCTTCCTCACATTATGTTCTGCCTATTCAATTTCTCTGTAGGCTTTAATTTTCCTGTCAGATCCTTCCTGGTTCCCAGGGATCTATTTCTCCCCAGGTTATTTTCCAGTGTCTGGATTCCAAATCTCAGAGAAAATGAGTTGTTTATGTTTACCACTCCCACAGTTAGTTGTTACAAGAGTAGATTGTTGTGCAGCAAGGCAGCTGCAGCAAAAATGGCCCTGTTGTTCATGTGGTCCTCTCATTTCCACTATTCCATCATACTGTAACATAACCAAGGGAGCCCTTACTGGACCTGTGCAGATGCTGGCACCATGCACTTGAATCTCCAAAACTGAGAGTTAAACAAACACTTTTTTTTTGTAAAAAAAAAAACAAACAAAAAACTAGCCTCAGTCATTGTGTTATAGCAACAGAAAATGGACTAAAGATAAATAGAACAGAAGCATTTAGAAGCATATATACAGATATTTCATTGATGATAAAGGTGACAATGTAGAAAAGCTGAGAAAAAGCATTCAATAAATGGTACTAGATCATTTGAATACTTATATGGAAAATGGTGGAGCTTGACTTGCATATCTGACTGTATAAAAAAATCAATTTCAGGTCTAAGGGTGTAGCTCAGCATTAGACCATTTGCATACCAAGCACAAGGACTTGGATTTGCTCTGTAGCATTGAAAAAATCAATTCCAAGTAAACTGTAGAGCCAAAAACATGGCAAGTGTTAGAGCTGCTTGCCTAGCATACATGAGTCCCTGAATTCAATCTCCAGCAGTACACTCACCAAAACACAAAAAAGTAGATTGTAGAACTAAACATGAATAGCAAAACAGGTAAAACTTTAAGAAGGTATATATGGGAGAATATTTATTAAACCTAACACATACACACACACACACACACACACACACACTAAAACTACTCAAAATGTTGGCACATTAAAATTAAAGACTTCTGTTCACTAAAGGGTGCCATAAAGAAAAGTAAGCCATAGATTTTGGGAATGGTTTGCAATATAATACAAAAGTAGTTTGTAACCAGGGTAGATAAAAATTTCTACAAGGTATAAGGAAAAAAAAGAAAAGAAAAGAAAAAAAAACGGGGCTGGGAATGTAGCTCAGAGGCACTGTGCCTACATGGCAAATGCAAGGTCCTGAGTTCAATCCCCCATACCAGAAAAAAAGAAAAGAAAACACAACTTTTCAGAAAAAAAAATAGGTAAAAGACCTCTGGACAAGTACTTTACAGAATATATACAAATGAACAAAAAATATGTCAAAAAGAGTACAATCTAGGGCTGGAGACTTAGTTCAGTGGTGCTGCCACCTGCCTCACAAGTGCAAGGTGCCGAGTTCGATCTCCAGTACCAAAAAAAAAAAAAAGAGTACAATCTCATTTGTCTCTGAAAATGTCAATTAAAATTACAAGATATTACACAACAGAATGTTTATGACTAAAAAGATGGACAATACCAAGTTTAGGCACAGATGTCAAACAACTGGATTCTCATACATTGCTGATAAAAATACAATTTTTCATTCACTTATGAAAACTATCACAATCAATAATATCAAAAATATGCATTCTTCATGACCCAGAAACTATAATCAATTATATACACAACATAAATAACTAAAAGTCATGAAAAATAACACTCATAACCTCATTATTCACAATTCCATACTGGAAATAAGCTAAAGTTTATTATCATTAGAATGAATATCTGAGTTAGGATATATTCAAACAATAGAAAATATAAACATATAAAAATACTAATAAAACAACTACAGCTACCAGTAACATGAATGGGTATCACAAATATAGTATTAATCCGAAAACACTAGGCCCACAAGACTACATGCTGTTTGATTCCTTATACAAAGTTAAAAATGGACAAAACTATCTATAATATTAGAAGTCGGGATGTTTATTAATTTAGGACAGTATAATACAGTGATGGGATGGGGCACAATTAGATTTAGAGGTTATGGAATACTAATAATGTCCAATTTCTTGACCAGAGTGCTAGTAAAATAAGCATGTTCACTTTGTAAGAATTCATTAAGTTGTGTGATTATGATGTGTGTACTCTTCTGTAAGTGTTATAACTCAATAAAAAAATAAAAAATAAAGCTAAGTGCTATGTATAGAGAAGTCAAAGATGTCCACCATGAGGACCACTCTGTAAGCAAAACGAGTGGTTTCTCTTGGTAATGTTCTTGTGATCTCAGAAGTTCTCTAGTATAAAGAGATCTTCTCCAAATGTAGTTAAAGAGAAATTACAGATCACTTTTCACAAGGATAAGAAAGATGAGGCCTAAAAGTAAAGAAAACATCAAACAGTACATTACAAAGATTTTTGCACCATTATTATTTTTTTTATTATTATATATTTTTTTGAGACAAGGTCTCTCTATGTAGCCCAGGATGGCCTCAAACTCATGGTAATTCTCCTGCCTCCACCTCCCAAGTGCTGAGACTACAGGCGTGTGCCACCACACCTGGCTTTTTTGCACCATCTTAAAAGTAAAGTGAAAGCAGAAAATGGATCACATGGTAAGGACTCTTCTCCACTTCACTTTCTAATTATTTTAGGACCCAGGGAAATATTACGAATGGAACTATTTACTTACCTAAGCAGAGGTGATAGTTCACAGGCTTAGCAAGACCTGTGCAAAATAAGCCTGTTATATAAATCATCTTTATTTTATGTAGACATCTCCAAAGTCCCAAAATAATATTCAACTCAAAAAATTTTTGAGTACCCTAACTATAACTAGCACTGTGTCAGGCACTGGGGAGAAAGACAAAAAAAGAAGAGATTTCTGATGAACTCTAATGTGAAGACACAAGATTTACTTAAAAGAATAAGAGCAAAGACAACTAGAAAATGGTCCCAATACAGGATATGGTAGGTGGCTTTCAGGAGTACAGTTAGTAAGACATAAAATGATATGGGTATAATGAAGCAACTGATTAAAAAGCCCTGAATGCCATACCAAAAATTCTGCATTTAAATCCTTTGAAGACTATTTCATCTGGATCCCACACATCAAAAATAATGTGTGGGTTCATTCATGATGCAGACCTTGAGTCACTTTATATTGTTACTAGTTATCTTCTTGATCTACCAGCTTTAGTATAGGTAAAGCCAAATCTGCATATATTAATGGTATATTTAGTCATATGAAAAGATATTTTTAGTTGTTAAGGTTATCTTCTATGATACCTTCTCAAATAATTAGAGACACATCCCAAACATCCCCTGAAATCCTGAATAAATTCTTAACGACTTACCTATGATTGAAGCTATCACTTGGGAAAATGATTGAATGAGACACTACCTTCATTTGTTTCCCTCCCAAAGTAATTTTTCAAGGACTAAAATATATCTAATACTTAGCTAGGCTTGGAGAGCACACCTGTAATCCCACATCTCTAAAACATTTTAAAAAGGGGGTAGGGTTAATAGCTCACACAAAGGCCCTGTGTTCAATTCCCCAGTACCACAAAAGAAAAAAAAATCTAATACTTAACATTGTGCCTAACATAGCAGACTTTTTATTTATTGAATTGGGTCATTAAATTACACCAACACATTAGCCATACTCATCTCTCTCATGGTTTGAAAGATTTTGATCATATTTCTTAAAGTCTCCAGACTGAAAAAAACTAGAAAATCCCTCCATCCTTTTAATCAATTTAATTGAGTTTCTGGGGACTTTTATCAGCTCTTAGGTTTTTCTTGAGAAGCAGCCACCAGAATTTTCTGTCTGATTATAAGTGTAAATCCACTTTTGATCTTTTACATGGAAAAGATAAGGTGTTTTTTTTTAAATCATTGTTACTGATGCTCTTCCTGAGATTGGTTGCCATGTTCTTGACCCTTGAAAAGTACAATTACAGCTGGATCAATTTCTCCATAGAATAATTCACAGTGATTTTTAATTTTATTTTACACATTGTTTATTGTCAAATTGAGAAATTAATATGTCTATAGCCCTTAAGAGCACCTCCACCAAGCATCCAGATAAATTTATAGCTAGCTACTGAGCAACTCTATTTGAAGACAGTTGTGATTCCAGAAAGTCTGATGTGACTCACTTTTTATCATCAGCAATTGTGTTCCCACTTGCAAGACTTTTCTAACATTTCCCTTGCAGAACTTTACTGACCTCATTACTTTGTCTCTTCATTGCTCTAACTTCCTTCTGTATCCTGTTTTAAAAGTTTTTATATTGAGGTATGTCATACATACATCTAACAGTGATTTCTAAATCCCTTTCTTGAATCATAATGGAGAGCCCAATCCCATCATCTCATAAGTGTGGATAGGTTTACTTTTGCCTAACTGACTTCACACAATGAAGTGACACTGCCTTCTCTGCTTACTAGGTCTCCTCAGATCTTCCTGCAGTTTATTGTCATCAACTTGTCTTCACTCCTTGCAGATAAAACTAGTGAGCAACTTGAATGTATTGCCCATTGGAAGGTGCATATTGTTATCTTTCTTCCTCTACATCTAAGAGATACTGTAACAGCAGCTGAAAAACTAAAATATAAAAATATGACCTACATGGCCAAATTCTACAAGGCAGTTTACTTCCTTATTTCTGAATCAGAATCTGCCTGCACAACTTAGAATTTTGACTCTCAGCAAATACTGCAATTAAATGTCCCTGCAAAGCCAGCAGAGGGTGCACCAGTGCACTAGAAATTTTACCCAAGTTGTAGCAGTATTAATTTAACTCTAATAGCCAATCAACTTTTTCTTTATTTACTTACTCAGTACAGTACTTATTTATTGTACACCAAAACTAATATCTTCAACAGAAGCTTCAGTTGAATCTGGGCTAAAAAAATTCTTTCAGAGTGCACTGCAAGTCTGTTGAAAGTGAAGTTCGGGATAAATAAGGAATACGGGGTTGCATTTAGGTACATAATACAGGTAGGAAATACAGGCAGAATAGAACAAAATAACATTGATATGTAAAAGTTCTACTACAGAGTTCTACCTTGTTCTCTCCTCCCCAAGAAAAAAGCCTCAATAGTCAGTATTCTATAGGGGAATGGACACTGAGCTAGGATTTAAAAGAACAACTCCATCAAAGTTTCAACTGTTATCTTGGGCAAGTCACATCTACTACGTCTATGCATTTTCCAAGGAAATCAAAAAAAATGGACTCAGATAACCCCTTACAATTCTTAAAAAAAAAACCCTCATATTCAAAGTTGAAGTCAACCAATATATAGAGCCAGTATTTGTGCTCAAAAAGACGAAAAACAAAGAATAAAGATCAAAAGATAGGAAGGTAGGTCTAAACCTTGACAGAAGCATTTTAGTGCTACACAAAAGGCAGGTGACTGCAGGCCTTTCCAAACCTGTGAAGAATCCCAAACCATCACAGTAGTCCTAGAGTACAGCTATCCTGCTAATCCTCAGTCTATAAACATGTCTCTGTCCATTTTGAATGCCATCATTTGACTAAAGAAGTTGAATTCCTTCATCCTTTCACAGAGTATCAATATTCAGCTGCTAAGTATTTCTACTGGACATGAGGTGGCAACTAAATAAGGGAACCAAAATCATAGTTAATTATCATTTAGCTATAGTGTTTAAAGTTTCAAATATAAGAAATATGTCTGCTGATTCTCTTCTTTGATAAGCTGTTATTTAAATTGGAGTGTGCTAGCAAGACATTTTAAGGCTCAAGGCAACTTTATAATGCACATTATAAAAAAGAAAATATCAGTCCTAACATTACAGCATTATCCATGAATGTAATGCCTCAATCGAGTGTATAACTTTGGGTAGAGTCATACTTTGGAGGTCACATTAGCACAAATAAAGTCCAAAAATCTGTGACAATGATTCTGGATGTGGTGATAAATATAAAAAGGTTTGGATCCCTCGCCTCAAGGAACTTGCTTGCACAACTTGCCCTCCTCTCCCAGAGGTATAAACTCACTATTATCCTCCTTCAATCCTTTGGGTGCTTCTAAGTTTCACATCTAAGACAGAATATGGCAATCAGGTCAAAATTTTCGCTAAGTACACTAAATTTATTTGAATAAAGACAAGGAAAAGTAGGAAACAAATACCAAAGCAAATGGTTTGCTAATAAGGGTACAAGTGTCCCTTAGATTGCAAAAAACTGCTCTTTAGAGACTGTTGCTGAGTAATTATTCCATTGATAAGAGTCTGGTTCTTCAACTACCACTAAAAACATTTCACACCTTACCACTGAATACCCTCCAGTAGAACCAACACGCCCAGGGTTTTATTTCCATAGATTTTTAAAAGTGCTCTTGAGAAGTTGTCTAGCAAGACAGCATATTTCTACACCAGAATTCCTCAGGGGTGCTGATCTTCACTAGAACACAAGGACAACCCGTCTGAAATTGTAGTTGTGGTCAGCGTACAAGGACCCCGTGCTTAAAGTACGGTTAAAAGTTGTTTGAACGGGCTTGGAGCAGCTATTATAGCTGTTTACAGCTCCGACTCCAAAGGAAAGCCTGCTAGTGCTGGCATCAGCTCTGGACACGAAAAAACAAGCACAGCGGGCAGAGAACTTCAGCAGGAGCAGAAGGGCCAAACTGCACGCCGTTAGTCTTCCAGGGGGGCAGCGCGGGCACCTCCTCGCCAGGCCAAGGGCGGGAGCGTCGCCAACTTTTCTCGAGGCACCACACAGTCGGGGGTGGCAGGAGAAGGCTAGAGTTTCCAAGTCAAGCAGACCTGAGAGAGTCTGGGCGAGCTGAGCAAGGGTCTGAGGACAACCTGCCCTGAAGAACCACCCGCTTCTCGCTTGCCCCCTCCCTGGCCGGGCGCTCAAACTTGGCTCCAA
>NW_022900951.1:54329353-54333110 GCF_012274545.1 Fukomys damarensis | reverse complement strand
TCCGTGCCAGTACGGGGGAGGGAAAGAGGGGGAGGCTAGGAGGAATTTGGGAACCTTGGAAAGAAAGTGGAGCAAAGAAAGGAGGCAGAAACTAGCATTAATAGAAATGTTTGCAATTAACAGCAGTTGTTAATAACATCATCCAGTACTTATCTGTTGCTTTCAATCTTCAAAGCATTTAGCAGACGTTAAACTAATTAAAACAGTTCTGGGTTTGGAATGAAACCATGCCTGCTGTGTTTGCAATCCAATGGCTCGCCAGAAGAAAAGAAGACCTAGAAGCCTGGGAGCCAACGGGACTGGGAATCAGGCAGCCTCAGTCCCGGAGTGAGTCTGGGGGCACAGTGGAGGAGGCAACCAGAGCCAAGTGGAACTGAAGTGATGACCCTTGAAGGTAAACAGTCTTCTAGGGTTTTCTGATATATTAATTAACTCAGCAGATATGTATTGATCCCTTTTGCAATGCAGAAAGTGCTGTATAAGAAAGTCGAATAGTTTGTCTTCCTCCACTGCTGCAGGGGTTTTGAGTGGAGAATTGTGTTCCTTCCAGTAGCAAATGAGAAAACGGAGGCCCACAATGAAGTGGATTTTTACAGGGGTGCTGCACGGAATGGTCAGAGACTATTGGCATCTCTGTTCACAGGCAACTGTTCTGGCCTCTCTACCCCTCCCATCCTTCCCCTGGAGTACTCCCTAGGGGAAGTTCAACAAGTCAGCCAAATGTTCCAGATGTACACTGCTGCAACTGCAGCAACTTCAACAGCTGCACCAATCAGAAACGGGTTCTGGGTAAAAAATGAGTGGCAAATGTCAGAACAATAGACCCTAAAATGCGTGATGGAAAGAACTAGTTAAGTCGAGTCACAATTGACTGGAGCTAGTAGTTTCACACTGTAGAGAGCAAAATGACTGTAGCAGGAGGAAACATGCACCTTTTTTTAGCCACCACACACACTCTCATTCCTCTGTTTGGGGGAAATAAATAATTAACATTTTTAGTGGCTTTGAAGCAGGAATTTCGAGTGCCACCAAGGAGGCTCAGCCATACCCCGCAACACTTATGGGTAGGCCTAAGCCTGGGGCTGGTGAGAGACAAGAAAGAAACCCAGGAAAATAGAAAAGAAGACAAAAGAAGAGAAAAAATCAAAACTAAAAACATATGGTGGGGAGGTCAGTTCAGAGAGCACAGAGGTTGAGAGCCTTAAATATATTAGCCACAGGCAACTTTTCTTCCATACTCTTTGGGAATTGTCTTAGTGCTTCAAAAACATACTTTTGTCCTCTCTTTAACCTTTACCCATGACATTCAAAATTTGCAAAGAATATCATCATCACACAGATGAGAAGGGGGCTTTTAACAGCTGCTCTCAAGTCCTGCTTGTCCAGACCAGGAATTGTTGATGCTAGGAAAACTGCCAGGCTGATTTACTTAATTATCACACCCCAGGATTATTGGAAAGAATGCTAGACCAGGAGTCAGAAGACCTGACTGCCACTAGTTTATGGATCACGCTGAGCAAGTCACCCTTCCCTCCTTTCTCTCTCTTTTTCTTTCTTTCTCTCTTTCTTTTTCTTTCTTATTGGAGATTAGACTCAAGGCCTTTATACTGAGCTAAATCCCTAGTTGCCTTTTTCTAAAAGGTTTGTTTTGAGACATGGTCTTGCTGAGTTGTCGAGGCTGGGTTTGAACTTACAGTCCTCCTGCTCGAGCCTCCCAAAGTGCTGGGATGACTGGGGTGTACCTCCACACCCAACTAAGTCACCACACTTGGAAGGGAGTGGCTTAGTTTCTTCAACTGTAAAATGAAGAGTTAGAACTGTAACAGCTATTACATCTGTTTTATCTGTCTCATCACTGACTCTGTTGACTTCATTGTGTACACAGTTTAAAGAGGCTGCCCCTTCTTTCTCCAAAATGAAAAGGGATGTCAGTTTTTTTTTTGTTTTTGTTGTTGTTTTCTGGTGGGGGGGATGAACTGGGGTCCTTGCGCTTGCTAGGGAGGTGGCAGAACCACTGAGCTAAATCCCTGGCCCTCCAAAATGAAAAGGGAATGAATGACAGCCATCTCTTGGAGGTGGTGCTGCTGATGCCCAGGAGCTATAATGATCTCAGTTTACTTTGTTTGTAGTTGTCAGGCTTTTTTAACCGCTTAACGGAGACCGTGGGTTACACCATTGTCCTCAGGAGCCTTGAGAATTGCATTTGACCCAGGACTTCATTTTTGTTCCCCAGAAGAGATATGCACATATAAGGTAGAGTTGCAGCAATGCAGTCCGGTGTGGAATGTATGTGTTTATCCCCACCCCACCCTACCCCACCCCCACACCAGGCTGAGGATAGACCCTGGGGCAATCACTCTATCACTGGGCTCCACCCACCAGCCTGTGATTATTCTTTTAAGTGTTTAAATGTTTCAAAGTGTGCTTCGGTTACCTTCTGAGTATCTATAAATGCCCTACCCTCTACAGTACAGATCTCAAAACTAGCTTGCAGACCACATTCAGAAAACAGATGTGTATGTTGTGGTATTTGCTAAAACTTTGAATTTTAAAAATGAATTGCGTTTAGAAATTTGAAGATGTCACATTGTAAATAATGCAGATTTTCTACTTTTCTATTAAAAAAAGAAAACTTGTTAACACTGAATCCACATTCCCATATATTCAATTAAAACTTCCCCCTGTAGTTCGATTCCCAGTACAAAAAACAAAAAACAAAAAACAAACAAAAAAAAAACCGCCCACTTGAGATAAGCATGAACAATCAAGTTCTAAACTATTCTTACTTCTTTCCTCTGGTCTCTAGTACTGTCCGTCACCTTACCTGTCTTACCCTTGGTAGAACAGCAGACAAGATATCAGCTCCTTAGCATGACTTATAAGCTGCCTCCCCAACATTACCTTCTATCATCCTACAAAAAAGCCATGCTCCCACACCACTAAATTTGCCGACACTTTTAACACTTCAGCCCATTTACACAAGGTAGTCTCTGCCAGAAATACTCCCACCTCAAAAATTCTTTGAGAATCAATCACATATCCCCTTAGGTATGGCCCTACAACTCAATGCAACCAGATTTTCCTTGGTACTTTCATTGTACCCTGAATATACCTCAGTGATACCACTTCACAACATATTTGGAATATTTCCTGTTCTTTTCTCACCACTAAACTGAGTTGCTTGATGATAAGAACCATGCCTTGCTATTTTGGTATTCCCAATAAAAATTAGCATAGCACCTACTATATAGGAGGCATCAGAACTGTTTGTCAAATGACTAAGGCGTGAAGTCAGCTATAGTAACCTGGACTACCTAGAATTCCAAAAAAGGAATTGGGCCAAGTGATGCCTGTCAATACCACTTAGGAAACACCTCCTGGATACAGACCAATGTAATACATTATGGAAAGGTACAGAGGAAATAGAACCAAATGATGATTGTGAAATTGATATTTTATTTGTGTTACTGTGGAAGTTGCAGATAATGCAGAAAAGTAAATAATACAGAAATTCAAATATAATTGGTTTGTAGCACCTCATTTGACTTTTCATTCCCATCAAGTTTGCTTTCTTCATTTGAGTCTAATATTAAAACAATATTAGGGGCTGGAATGTAGCTCAGTAGTAGAATGTTTGCATTGAGTCCATAAAGCCCTGAGTTCAATTTCCAATGCCACCCTAAATAATAATAATAATATTATTATTATTATTATGTGAAAATCCCAGAATAGTAAATATTCACAATAAGTTGACAAG
>NW_022900951.1:54304340-54329218 GCF_012274545.1 Fukomys damarensis | reverse complement strand
ATGCTTGTAGCCAGCTATTTGGAAGACTGAGTTGGAAGGATAACTTGAGTTCATGAGTTTGAAACCAGCCTGGGCAAAATAGTGAGACCCGTTTTAAAAAACAAAAAAGGTAACACTCCCTGAATACTCACCAATAGAGTGGAATATGCTAAAGAGTTTGGCAGGTACTGGTAATAAATGCCTCTTAGCTATGGTCAATACATGGAATAAATAATTGACAAAGAAATTAGAAAGGTGACTCTCTGACCCACTTAGTGATAAGCAAAGAGTTGGTGGGGAGAGGAGGAATATGGATCTCTGAACTTAAATCCAGGTTTAAATCTCAGTTTGCTCACTTACCAACTATATATCTTAAGACAATTATTGTTTTCTTGTCTTGCAGAGCCTCAGTTTTCTCATCTGTAAAATGGACATGATGATATATATATTTTGTAAAACTAGGTGGGCTTACATGGGCTGTGCAAGAGAAAGAACACTTTTAATTCTGCTCCTTCAGGACTCTCGGTAATTGAGTCTGAAATAAAGTGACAACAGACAAACAGAAAAAAATTACTTATTATGTGCACAGAGGCATCACATCAAAGAAAAGTTAATACCTCCCAAACTCAGTGATATCTAGCTTATCTATCCTCTTCATTGGAAAGGGGGAAAGGGATGTGAACAACTAAAGAAGAGTAAATGATTTTTAGAAAAGATGGACAGGCCCTGCGTGACAGATTGTGACAAAAGCTATCTGACTGGTGTTGAGCTCTGGTCTCCTCTCCTGTGATAAGAGCTTAATCTTCCCTGATTGGTATGATTCCTAAGGGGAAGAATCAGGACAATTGAGTTCCTCTTGCAGGATATGTCTTTCAGCAGATATGAGAAGTTTAGAGAAAGCCGTATCCTGCATTTGCTATTCTCCAAATGCCTTTGATTTGAAGTTCAAAGCAGCATATTTTGGGGTGGCATTTTCTGAGCTCCTTCAGATGCTACGTCAAAGTGTTTGGTACATAAGTGCCCTGCAAATGTTAGGCTCTACTGTGTAGAAGACTTCCATCCAAAGGGATTGAAAGTAAAAACATACAGTAGTATTTAAGAAATGTGGAAAAGTTTCTACATACTTTGTAAATAGATGCCCGCTCCCATTTTACATTTTTTAATTTTTACTTTTATCACCTAATATTTACATTCCTTGTGAAGAGTTAATGCATGTACATATCACTCTTAATTCCTTTTTCATCCCCTTCTCCTCCCTTCCCTTTCTTATCTCTCCATCCCTTGATCCCCTTCTCATTTGAGAAAAATCATCTCCCTATACTACAGTTTGAAACAATCGAGCTGAGTGAGCCACTTCCTTCCCTCATTTAATTCTAAACAGTAAATACTCTATGGTTATTCCTGCTTGCATTGTCCTAAGAGAGGCAGAAAATAAGATAACAAACCTAGGAGATAGGATGCTCTAGGCAAGAGCAAAGGACTGTTGGATCTCCTAGCTTTACCTTCTGGTCACTTTTATCTACTCCCACCTCATTATAGGCTCATAAATATGCACTGTCTCTTACTATAATTAATATCAGAGTGAATTCTAGGATTAGCAGGCATTCAACATCCCCCAAGATGACTCAGCACCCCCATCAGTCATTCCCGTCAATCACACCTAGGAATTCAGTGGGAGGCACCTAAAGCAAAAGTGTCTGCCCTTTAAATTTTGAAAGCCTATGTTATCAGCCCTCCTTTTCCTATTGCTTTTGCTTCTTTTGACCTGTGTGCAGTGCTTTTATGTCACCCTGTCACTTTTCTTGGTCCATGTTAAACCTTTGTCAGCTCTGTCTGGCCCTAAGCACAACTTCCTGTGATCTTCATTAACATAGCTGCTTACAATTGTCATCTGGGTGTACACTTGACAATTCTTTCCTCATCATACTTAAGAACCTAGACTATTATTGTCCCATTCAACTATAACACCTACATCCCATTATCTCTCTTTTATTTTGCTTCTTATTTATAATTTGGGTTTCTTATATAAGAGAAACCATGCACATTAAAGTTCTGTGTCTGACTTATTTCACTTAACATTATAATCTCAAAGGTGGACCCATTTTCCCACAAATGACTTGTTTGTCTTTATTTGTTCTGTTTTGTTTTTGGTACTGGGAATGGAACTCGGGACCTTGCACTTGCAAAGCAGGCAGTGGGACCACTGATCTTTCTTGTTTGTCTTTCTTGATAGCAGAATAGTACTCCATTTTGTATAAATATGATACTCTCTTTATCTATTCATCTGTTGATGGAAATACACACTGATTCCAGGATTTAGCTATTATGTATTGTGCTGCTACAAATATGAATATGCATGTATCATTGTAATATGATGTGTTTAACTCTTTGGAAAGGTACCTAGCAGGGGAATAGCGGAATTAAATGCAATTTTTAGTTTTACCCTTTTGAGGAATATCCATGTTAATTTCTATAGTGGTTGTGTCAGTTAACATACCCACCAACAATGTAAAAGTACACCTTTTCCCTCTTGCCTTGCCAGCATTTTGTTACTATTTGATTCCTTCACGATGGCCATTCTTTCTGAAGTGAGATGGAATCATAGTGCTGTTTTAATCTGCATTTCTGTAATGGCCAGTGTTGTTGAGTATTTCTTCATGTATTTATTAGCCATTGTACTTCTATGAAGTCTTCATTTCTTATTTAAAAATTAATTTTATTGGTACTCTTGATATACATAATGATCACATTCATCATAGAAATTTGTACCTGTACATAATACATCTTAATTTTTATTTTTTCACCATTCCTCTCCTTATTTACAAAAGCTTTGTTTCCATTTAGTCTCTTTTTATCCCTGCCTTCCCTTCCCCCTTGCTTCTCCCTTGTTCCCCTTTCCCATTTGAACATTTTCTTCCTACTTCCCAGTATCTATCATCCATTTTGGTCTTATTTACACTTCAAATTTCTCACACAAGACAAACAATGTAATATTTAAACATATATGTTCAGTTTCTTTCACTTAAAAGTATGAGCTCAAGGGCTGGGATTTATTGGCTCAGTGGTTTCGCCACCTGGCTCACAAGTGCAGGGGCCCAAGTTCAATCCCCAGTACCCCTCCAAAAAAGATTAACTTCTCCTAAAAGTATGAGCTCAAGGTGCATTCATTTACCTAAAAATAACTCGTTTATTCTTCTTGATGGCAGAGTATTACTAAATTACATATCAAAACCACATTTTTCTTTATCTATTCATCTTTTGGTGGGCATCTAGACTGTTCCCAAGATTTAATTATTAACAAACTGTGCTGCTATAAACATGGGTATGCAAATATCACTGCAGTATGATGCTCTTAACCCTTTTGATGAGATATCAAAAAAAGGAAGAGCTAGGTCAAATGGAATTTCTACTTTTAGTTTTCAAAAGAAACTCCACAATGATTTCCACAGTGGTTTCAGCACTCTACACTCCCACCAACAGTAGAGAAGGGTTCCTTTTTCCCCACAGCCTCGCCAGCATTTGTTATTGGTTGATTTCTTCATAACAGCCATTCTTCCTGGAGTGAGATGAAATCTCAGCATTATTTTAATTTGCATCTCTCCAGTGATGTTGAACACTTTTTTCTCTGAGAAATGTCTATTTATTTCAGATACCCATTTTTTGGATTGGGCCTTTAAATTCGGGGGGGGGTCTGATTTTTTGAGTTCTTTATATATCCTAGATATTTGTCCTCTGTCTGAGGAATAGCTGGTAAAAATTTTTTTTCCAATTCTGTGGGTTGTCTCTTCACTCTGTTGATGATTTTATTTGCTGTGCAAAATCTTTTTACCTCTTTTGACACACTGTAATATTTCCTGTCCGATGGGGGTTTTGTTCATGAAGTATTTGCCTATACCTATATCTTCAAGAGTTTTACCTATTCTAGCTTTCAGTAGATTGTTTTTGTTTAATGCTTAGATATTTGATCCTGTTAATTTTAGTTAGTGCATAGTGAGAGAGATGAATCTAGTTTCAATCTTCAGCATGTGGAAAGCTAGTTTTCCCAGCACCATTCATTAAAGAGGCTGTTTCTTTTAGTTAAGGTGTTTGGTCCCTTTGTCAAAGATGGGATAGCTGAGTGTGTTTGGAGTTGTTTCTGCATCTTCTGTTCTTCTCCACTGATCCTCAGGTTTTTTTGTTTTTGTTTTTGTTTTTTTGCCAGTACCATACTGTTTTCTTTTTTAAACACTGTACCTTTGTACTGTAATTTCAAATTGAGTATTGTGATCACCCTTGCCTTGACTCTTGCCCAGAATTGCCTTTGCTGTTCTAGGTCTCTTCTGGTTCCAAATGAATTTTATGATTATTTTCTCTAGTTCTGTGAGGTATGCTATTGATATTTTGATTGGGATTGCATTAACAATTTTATACTTTTATATGTATATATAATTGTACGCAAACTGATTATATAACAATTTTGGCATTATGGCCATTTCCACTATATTGACTCTTCCTGTCCGAGAATAAGGGATACTGTTCCCTTTTCTGATATCCTCTTTTTTCTCCCCCACCCCCCGATACTGGGTTTTTTGTTTTATTTTGTTTTGTTTTTGGTACTGGGGATCGACTCAGGTCCTTGTGCTTTTGAGACAGGCATCGGAACCACTGAGCTAAATCACCAGCCCTTTTGATATTCTCTTTGATCTTTTTCAGAGTACTGTAGCTTTCAATGTAAAGTTCTTTTTACTTCATGAGCTTGATTCCTGAGTATTTCATTTTTCTTGATGCTATTGTGAAAGTTGTGGTTTCCTTAATTTCTCTCTCAATAAGTCTATTATTTGTCTACAGGAATGCTATTGATTTTTCAGTGTTGACATTACATCCTGCTAGGCAACTGAATTTGATTATTAAATTTTGTGGAGTTTTTGGGGTCTTCTATGTAGAGTAGCCTGTCACTCACAAATAATGATAGTTTAACTTCTTCCTTTCCTATCTTTATTTCTTTTGTTCCTTTCTCTTGTCTAATTGCTCTGGCTAATGTTTCCAGAACTATATTAAATAGGAGTGGCGATAATGGGCACCCTTTTCTTGTTTCTGATTTTAAAATGATAGTTTTCTGTTTTTCACCATTTAGTATGATGTTGGCTATTGGTTTGTTATAGATGGCTATTATCAGATTGACTTCTAGGGCCAGGGATTTAGCTCAGTGGTGCTGCAGCCTGCCTCGAGATAAAGACTTTCTGTTCCAGTATTCTGTGGGGTTTTTATCATGAATTTGGGCATTGGACTTTTTCAAATGCTTTTTCTGCATCTATTGAGATGATCATATGGTTTTTGTCCTTGGTTCTGTTAATATGCTGTGTTACACTTATTTTTTTCTCTCTATTGAGTTTATTGGTACATTTTAGGTATACAGTACAGTTACATTCATTATTGGGATCTTGTACCTTTACATGACAGATCTTGGTTCTCATATTTTCCCCTTGTCCCTGCCCTCCCTTCACCCTCTCCTCCCCTCCCCATTTACAAACACTTTATTTACATTTTTTCATTTTCTCATATTTTTCTCTTTTCCCTTATTCCCTTTTCCCTACCCTTCCCACTTTCCCTACACCTTTAGCCCTTTTCTTCCTATTTCACATTGTTAATTATCTCATTAGGAGCTTGTGTACTATTATAGTTTTTCACACCAGAGAAACTATTCAGTATTTATACATGTGTGACTTATTTATTTCACTTAGCAATATATCCTCAAAATGTATCCATTTTCCTATGAATGAATCTAATTTCTCATTCTTTATGCTGAGTAGTATTCCATTTTATAGAAAAACTGCATCTTCTTGTGTTACACTTATTGATTTGCATACATGAAACCATCCTTGCATCCCTGTGATGAGTCCTATGTGGTCATATGTATTACCTTGGTAATTTGCTGCATTCTGTTTCCCAGAATCTTATTTAAGATTTTTGCACCTGTGTTCATTAAGGAGATTGACCTACAGTTCTATTTTTTGGGTGAGTCTTTCTCTCATTTTGATATCAGAGTAATGCTTGCTTCCAGGAATGAATTTGGGAGTGTTGCTTCCCATTCAATATCATTAAAGAGTTTGCGAAGTAGTAGTATTAAATCTGCCCTAAAGTTCTTCTAGAATCGAGCTTTGATCCTGGGCTTTTCTTTGTTGGTAGGTTTTTAATCACTTCTTCAATTTCATTGACTGATAGTGGGTTATTTAGAATTTTTATATCTTCTTAATTCAGCTTTGATAATTCCTGTAGATCAGGGAATCGGTCCATTTCTTCTGTGTTTTCCATCTTATCAGAGTACAGGTTCTCAAAGTAGATATTGAGTCAGGGATGTAGCTCAACTGCACAGTGCCTGCTTGGTAAGTGTGAGGTCTGGAGTTCAACCCCTGGCACACACACACAAAAAAAGGTAGGTATTGATTATCTTCTGGATTTTTTGTAGGAGCCATTGGGATTTTACCCTTTTCATATCTAATTGCATAAATTTGAGTCTTTCCTTTTTTGGATAAAGGTGGTCTATTTTTTTTTCCTTTCAAACAATGAACTCTGATTCTTTGTATGGGTTTCTTAGTCTCAATTACATTAATTTTTTATCTGGTCTTTATAATTTCCTCCATCATATGCACTATGTGTTTAACTTGCTATTTTTCTAGAAACTCGAGGTTCAACGTTAGGTTATTTATTGAGTTTATTCTGTTTTTTTTAATCAATTAAGTTTATTGATACAATTTAGATATACATAATGATCACTTCACCATTGGCATTTTGTGCCTGTACATGATATATCTTTGTTCTTATTTTTTTTCCATTTCCATCCCCTCCCGTTAACCCCTTTCCTCTCCTTATTAACAAAAGCTTTGTTTCCATTTTATCTTTCCTTTTCCCTTCTTTCCTTTCCCCTCCCCCTCCCTAACTTGGCCTCTCAAGTTACAACTGGCCTCACATACAAACAACTTGGGTTACCACCAGAATTTTAGTATTAACTATGACCAAAGTCTTGAGTTAGGACCCAAATGCCAGCCCCTTGTACAATTGTAAACAAAGACTGGTGATGCAGAAAAGCTTACCTTAGGCATACCTAAGGGTCAATTCAAGCTCATATGTGCATATTTGTGGGTGTGATTTTAGTCATTGCTTTGTATAATAATTAGAATTGCTTCTACCAAAATGGCCCCCAAAAAGCTACAAAAGAAGCTAAGGAAAAAAGGGAAGCTAAAGAAAGCAATCATAATTGAAAAGAAGAAGAAAATTGTGGAAAAATACAAGAGTGGTGTTCATGTGACAGATCTTATTAATATGTACAGCATGTCAAAATCTACCATTTCAACAATCAAAAAGATATGTATAATTCCTTAGTGTTGCTAGAAGTGTTGCTCAAATTAGTAAGTCACAATCAACAGTATTAGATAAGGTACAAAGGCTATTATTAGTGTGGATAAAGGAAAAGCAGCTGACAGGTTATATCCTATCTGAGTCTATAATTTATGAAAAAGCTAGGGGTATAAATGTAGGTCTCATAAAAGATAATCCATCGATGAGTGCTAAAGATGAAACATTTTGTGCCAGTAAGGGGTGGTTTCACAATTTTAAAGTGATAACCGGAGTTCATAGCATAACTAGATAGGGATGGTGAAGCAGTCAGTCTATAAAAGGGCTGCTGAAAGTTACATACACCACTTGAAAATGATGACACCGAGAAATGGATTTTGCTTTCATCAAGTTTTCAACTGTGATGAAACCGGCCTTTTCTGGGAGAAAATGCCCAGGAGAATATATATTACCCAGGAAAAGAAAAAAATGCCAGGCCACAAGCCTATGAAGGATAGGCTAAACTTATTGCTATATGCCAATGCGAGTGGTGCCCTCAAGATAAAGCCTCCCTTGGTTTATCACTTTGAGACCCCTACAGAGTTCAGAAAACAAAGTCATGAAAAATAGGCTAGGGGTCATGTGAAGATCTAACACAAAAACCTGGTTAAGGAGAGTACTTTTTCTTGAGGGGATCAGGGAGGCTTTCTGTCCTACTGTTAGGAAATATCTAGAGGACAAAGGTTTAGCACTCAAGGCTCTCCTCATCGTGTACTATGCTCCTGCTCACCCCTGAGATTTGGAAGAATTGGCTGAAGAATTCCCATGACTTTCATTTGAGTTCCTCTGACCTAATAAACTCATCTACTGCAGCCTATGGACCAGCAGGTTACAGCTAACTTTGAGAAGCTATACACCACAGAAATATTCTTGAAGTGCTTTCAGATAGTCTCAGATGCAGATTTGACCCTTATAGACCTCTGGAAGGACCATTACAACATCCTTTCCTATATGGGGATGAGAAATCCTGGGCCAGAGTCTCTCTAAAGACACCTTTCTAAGGACATCACCCTGGAAGAAAGTGTGGCCTCAAATTATACAGGAGAGATACTTTGAAGGCTGTTTAGAGGATGCAGTTGACCCTGTGATGGATGACATTGTCACTATACCAGAGTCCATAGGCTTGCAGGTAGACAGTGGTGATGCTGAGGAACTGGTGGAGGAACACTCAGAGGAATTGTCTACAGAGGAACTGCAGCAGTGTCTGACTGAGGAACAGAGCAGCTAAGGATCTTTCTGAAGAGGAGAGGGTAAGTATCAACGATCAGTGCAGCAAAGTTCTTCTAAAGTAAAGGAAATCCTGAAAAAATGAACAGAGCTACAAACATTTGTAAAGAAGACCCACCCAGAGAAAAGTCCAATTGTTGCATTCACTTGCTTAATGACAATGTTGTGTCAGACTACAGAATAGTGTTAAAGAAAAAACAGAAACAAACAACCTTAAACCAGTTTTTAGTTCTGAAAATGTTGAGACCTCGCAAGCCAGAAGCAGATCCCAAAGGGCTACAGACTCTCCCAGGGAAAAAAAGGAAACCAGAGAGCCAGATTCCTGATGTTCTTATGGAAGGGGACTTTACTTCCAAACAATAACCACTTTCCCCTTCATCCTCCCTTCCTGCAAGCCAAAGATGTCAACTTGAATGGTGAGTACAGCATCAAATTGTTGTTTCTGATAAATTAGACACATTTTATAGCTTTTTTGTGAATACACTAGGAAATTTATTGGTGTTTCTGGTAAATTATGCACATTATACAACCCTTTTTTATTCTGAAAAGGTTAGTTAAGGGGTGCTTTCAGAGTTTCAGAACACATTATGGGTATTTCCTTTATTTCTTATGGGAAAAAAATAGTCTTGACTTACTACCAACATGACTACAACCAGCCTTCCCTGAGCAAATTGTGTTTGTAAGTCAAAGGTTTACTGTATTTCACAATGTCTTTTATGCATTTGGGTCCTTATTTACATGTTTCCTTTTCTCACACCAGAGAAACACTGCAATATTTATGCATGAGTGTCTGATTTATTTCACTTAAGAGTATGTCTCAAGTTGCATCCATTTACCTATAAATGTCTCAAGTTTATCCATCTTTATAGCTGAATAGTGCTCCAGTGTAAAAAAAAATCACATCTTCAAGCTCAAGGTCCCGAGTTCGATCCCCGGTACCCTAAAAAAAAAAAATCACATCTTCTTTATCCATTCTTCAGTTGATGGAAATTTGAGCTGTTTCCAAGATTTAACTATTACAAACTGTGCTGCTATAAACATGGGTGTGTAAATATCACTGTGGTATGATACTTTTAATTCTTTCAGGAAGATAAGAAGGGGGGATAACTGGATCAAATGGAATTTCCAGTCCTAGTCTTTTGAGTCATCTGCACCCTGATTGCACCAATCTACCTGCTCACTAACAGTGGAAAAGGGTTCCTTTTTCCCCACAGCCTCACCAGTATTTGTTATTGGTTGATTTCTTGATAACAACCATTCTTTCTGGAATGAGATGAAATCTTGGTGATTTTTTTAAAGATATGAAGCAGGTCTGGATTTTATTGAGTTTCTCCTGTATGCATACATATATGCATACATGTCAACAGCATATGGGTATAAATGCACATGTATCATTGAAATATGTGTATACAACACATATCAATGCAATCTTGGTATTGTTTTAATTTGCGTCTCTTGAATGACTAGTAATGTTAAACATTTTTTCATATTTTTGTTTAGCATTTGTACTTCATCTGAAAAGTGTGTATTCATCTCAGATGCCCACTTTTGGATTGGGGTTTTTAACTTGGAGGGGTTGATTATTTTCAGTTCTTTGTTCTAGACTATGTATGTAGTCTTTTGTCTGAGTGACAGCTGATAAAAATATTTTCTAACTCTTGTCGGTTGTCTCTTCACTCTGTTGATGATTTCTTTTGCTGTGCAAGTCTTTTTAATAAGATGAGATCCCAGTTGTTGATTCTTTGTGATAGTTCCCACGTGACTGAGGTTTTATTCATAAAATCCTTCCCTATGTCAATGTCTTCAAGAGTTCTACCTAATCTAGCTTCCAGCAGATTTAGTGGGTTTTTTTGTTTGTTTGTTTGTTTTAGTATTTAGATCTTTGATTCATTTTGATTTTAGTTTAGTGCATGGTGAGAGACATGGGGTTATTTTTAGTCTTCAGATAAGGAGTTTTTCCAGCACCATTTATTAAAGAGGCTATCTTTCTTCCAATGAAGGTGTTTCTCTCCTTTGTCAAAGACAAGGTGGCTGAGTGTGTTTAGAGTTGCTTCTGCATCTCCCAATGTGTTCCATTGATCTTTGAATCTGTTTTTTTGTTTGTTTGTTTTTGTTTTCTTTTTCTTTTTTTTTTTTTGCCAATACCATGCTATTTTTATCGCAGTAAGTTTGTGGTAAAATTTCAAGTCCTGGATTGTGATGCCCCTTGCCTTGCCTTTGTTGCCCAGAATTGTTTTTGATATTCTAAGTCTCTTCTGATTCCAAATGAATTTTAGCATTTTTTCTCTAGTTCTGTGAGTTATGGGAAAGGTATTTTGATTGGGATAGCACTAAATCTGTATAACAATTTGGGGAGTATGGCCCTTTTTATTATGTTGGTTCTACCTACCCAAGAGCAAAGGATATCTTTCCATTTTCTGTTACCTTCTTCAATCTCCTTTTTTCAGAGTACTGTAGTTTTTAATGTGAAGATCTTTTATGTCCTTTGTTAGCTTGATTCCTAAGTATTTCATTTTTTCCCATTCTATTGTGAAAGGTATAGTTTCCCTAATTTCTCCCTCAGTTAGTTTTAATTGTGTATAGGAATGCTATTGACTTTTGAGTGTTTACTTTATACCCAGCTATACTACTGAATTTGGCTATTAATTCTAGGAGTCAGTTGGTGACTTTTTGGGGTCTTCTTTGTAGAATATCATGTCATCCACAAATAATGATAGTTTAACTTCTTCTTTTACTATCTTTATTCCTTCTATTTCTTTCTCTCACCTAATTGCCCTGGGTGTTTCCAGAACTGCATTGAATAGGAGTGGTGATAGTGGGCACCCTTTTCTTGTTCTTGATTTTAAAGTGAAAGCTTCCAGTTTTTGACCATTTAGTATGATATTGGCTGTTGGTGTGTCATCGATAGCTTTTATCAGATTGAGGTAAAGATCACTTATTCTATTTTTTTGTAGGTTTTTTTTATCATGAATGGGTGTTGGACTGTGTCAAATGCTTCTTCTGTATCTATTGAGGTGACCATGTGATTTTTGTCCTTTGTTGTGTTTATATGGTATATTACATTTATTAATTTGCATATGTCGAATTATCCTTGCATCCCTGGGATGCATCCAACTTGTACATGGCGTAGAATGTTCTTGATGATTTGCTGCATTCTATTTGCCAGTATCTTATCAAGGGCTTTAGCATCTATATTCATTAAGGAGATTGGGATGTGGTTCTATTTTTTGTTTGTCTCCTTCTCTGATTTGGGTAGCAGGATAATACTTGCTTCTGGGAATGACTTTGCAAGTATTACTTCCTTTTCAATTTTAATAAAGAGTTTGAGGTGTAGTGGCAGTAGTTCTTCTCTAAATTTCTTTTAGAATTCAGCTGTGAATCCTTCAGGGCCTGAGCTTTTCTTTGTTGATGGGTTTTTCATTATATCTTCAATTTAGTTGGCTGATATTGGGTTATTTAGAATTTTTGTGTCTTTTTAATTCAGCTTTGGTAATTCATATGTATCAAGGAATCTCTATTTCTGCTGTGTTTTCCATCTTATAGTTCAGGTTCTCAAAGTAGGTATTGATGATCTTCTAGAAGTCTGCAGGATCCATTGAGATTTAACCCTTTGTATTTCTAATTATGTGAATTTGAGTCTCTCCTTTTTAAAATAAAGTTGGCTAATGGTTTATCAATTTTATTTAATCTTTCAAAGAACCAACTCTTTGATTAATTGATTTTTGCATTGTTTTCTTAGTCTCAAGTCCAAAAATTTCTGCTCTGATCTTTATAATTTCTTCCTTCATATAAGATTTGTGTTTGAGTTGTTCTTCTGTTTCTAGAAGTTTGAAGTTCATCATTAGGGTATTTACTTGGTGCTCACTTCAGCAGCACCTATACTAAAATGGGGTATTTATTTGAACTCATTCTGTTTTCCTGATGTGAGATTTCACTGCTATAAATTTCTCTCATAGAACTGCTTTCATTACATCCTATAAGTTCCAGTATGTCGTTTTAGCATTCTCATTTAATTGCCAAAACTGTCTAATTTCTTCTGTGAACCAATGGTTGTTCAGGAGGGTGTTACTTAACTTCCATGTGTTTATGTAGTTTTTGTAGTTTCTTTTGCCAATGATTTTCAGTTTCATTGCACTATAGTCTGATAATATGCATGGGATAAGTTCAGTTCCTTTTCATTTACTTAACTATGTTCTATGAGCTAGTATATGGTCTATCTTGGAGAATGTCCCATGTGCAGCTGAGAAAAATGTGTATTCTGATGTTGTGGGGTGAACCACTCTGTAGATGTTTAAGTCCATTTGTACACAGGTTTGGTTCAGTCCTGATATTTCTTTATTGATTTTTTTCTCTAGTTGATCTGTCTATTTGTGTCTGTGTGGTATTGAGAACCCCATTGTAACTGCATTGATGCTTATTAGATTTTTCTTTTTCTTTCTTTCTTTTTTTTTTTTTTTTTTTTTTTTTTTTTTTTTTAAATTTTTATTTTTTTTTTTTTTTTTTTTTTTTTTTTTTTGTAAAACCGCAATCACTTGGGACCTTGCAAGGCAGGTGGCAGCACCACTGAGCTAAATCCCTGGCCCTTATTAGATTTTTCAAGTCCATTAATATTTGTTTTATATACTTGGGTGTGCTGGCATTTGGTGCATATATATTTATGATTATTATCTCTTCTTGAAGTTTTTCCTTAACAAGTATATAGTAACCTTTTTTGTCTCTTTTGATCAGTCTTTGCTTGAAATCCACTGTCTGCCAACAGAACAATTATCCTCGCTTTGTTCCGGGTTCCTGTCACATGCAGTATTGTTTTTCATTCTTTGACTTGAAGTGTATAAACTTCTTTTTGAGTTAAATGTCTTTATTGTATGCAGCATATTGTTGGATCTTGTTTATTGATCCATTCTGCCAATCTGTATCTTTTGATTGGTGAATTGAGATAATTTATATTGATGGTTAAAACTGATACATATTGACTTATCTTTGTCATATTATTTTCCTGTTATTGGATCTCTTTCTTTTTCCTCTGTTGAATTGCTTGCCTTTCTGGTGGATTCATTTTATTGGGATTCATGGAATTGTTTTCCTCATTGTTTTTTTCTAGACTATTTTTCAGAACATTTTGGAGTGTTGGCTTGATGGTCATGGATTTCTTCAGGTGTTCTTCATCATGGAAGTATGTTTTTTTCACCATCAATTTATAAAGATAATTTTTAGTGTACATCAATCTATATTGGAGATTGTTTTCTTTTATAGCATGAAATACTTTACTCTAAGCTCTCCTTGACTTAAAGGTTTGTGTAATTCTGATGGCCTTTCCTTTACAGGTGATTTGTTTGTTTTCTCTAACAGGTTTTACTATTCTGTGCTTGTATTGAATATTTGATATATTGATTATTATATGCCTTGGTGTAGTTTTTTTCTGACCACGGCTAACTGGAGTTCTTTATGCTTCATTTGTCTACATGTCAAATTCATTTCTAAGACTTGGGAAGTTTTCTGCCATTACTTCTGTGAGCATAGTTTTTATATCCTTTGTGCTATCTTCTGATTTTTCATTGATTCCAATCAATGTCATGTTATTCTTCTTACCATTATCTAGCAGCTATTGGATTGATTGTTCATGGTACCTTGCTATTTTTAAGAAGTCTTATTTTTTTTTAAGAGTAGGAAAAATTTTTGAGGGAAGGAAAGCCTTTGTCTAAGAGAGAAGGGGACTGGAAAGTGGGTAGCCCACCCATCCCACTTTTGAAAGATGCTTTATACAGCTAAGTCGTGTGGTGAGGCAGATAAAAAGTGGGACAAAACTATAAGACCCAATGGAAAATTACAAGGTGGGCATGAGGTGGGGCAAACAGACACCCAGGTAATATAGATTAAATAGGGGTCAAATGGGAGAGCAAGTCACATAGCAAACACACAGGATTTTCAGTAAAGGTGGGGGTCAGGGTTATTTACTGGAAAGGCTGGGTTAAGACTTTGCACATCCCCACCCAGGTGATACCTGTTTAGAATATTGATTACTGCTATTTATCCCCAGAGGAAGCCCAAAGGTATAGTAGTTTCTCTCTTACAATTCTGGCCTTCAGAGAAGTGTGTCTTGATTATCCTTCATGTTGGCTCCTTGCTGTGTTGGCTCCTTGAGGGTGGCCCTGTATAACTGCCTACAAGATATCTAATTAAGTTGCCTGTCTGCAATTTCCCCCCCTCTGAATAAGTACCCCTAACTGCTGTGAGGGGGCAAAGGGTGAAAACAGCTCTGGCAACTTCCAGCTGAAGAGGGTGGTAGTTGTGATCAGTAGTTAGAGTTATTCTACACAGGGTCTATCTAAAGGCCTTCATTGAGTGCCTGGAATTGTCATCTTGCTGGCTGCATAGCTTTTAAGTCAAAGATGTGGAATCCTGTAGGAAAGGTTCCTTTGTGTCCTGGATCTTGTAGACCTTGAGGGGCCAGGGCCAAAATATTAGCTGTCCCCATAGCCCAGTTACCTTTCTAGTTTTGGTCTCCAAACTTTAGTTGTTGAACACCCAGAAGACAAGATCAGTGACATTAGTAGCTTAACTATTATAATTTTGTTTGAACATTAAGCACTTTGAAGTATAAAACACAATTAAGATGGGCTGTTATTTCTTTGTTTTTTGTTTTGTTTTGTTTTGTTTTGTGGTACCGGGGATTGAACTCAGGTCCTTGCCCTTGCGAGGCAGGCCACCAAACTGCTGAACTAAATCCCCGGCCCAGGCTGTTATTTCTCATGAGCCATAGTTGTTCTAGTAGTTGAATCCCTCTGACTAGTAAGCTCAGTGGAAGACTTTCAAAATGATATAGGGAGAAGAGATGTAACTCCCACACCTGCTAGATATCCAAAAGGTGAGTTTGTGTTCTCTAAAATCAAAGAATGAATTCTAGGAACAACGGAGGTTAATAGTAAGAAAAATTTATTGAGGGAAAGAAAGCTTCTGTCTAAGAGAGACAGAAGGGGGACTGGAAAGTGGGTTGCCTCAAGAAGTCTTTCATTTGATGATCATTAATTACAAATCTGTCTTCTAGATCTGATATTCTGTTCTAACATTGGTTAATTCTGCTGCATATACTTTGAATAACATTTTTAATCTCCTTAATATCTGTTTGAATCTGTTTCATGGAATCCTCCTCCTTTGTATTTTGGGCATTCATGGTTTCCATAACTTTCCTGAGCTCCTTTATTTTTTATCTCTTTCTACTCTAGTTTTACTATGTCCTTCATTACAGTAATCATTTCTGTGAAATTACTTCTGATTTATTTTTTTTCTAGAGCCTCACTCATCTGCTTTGTTACTTCTTCCATGATTATTTCAGAAAGTTCAGGTGGGTGGTTTTTGGTTTCTTCTACCTCAGTGTCCCCTGGATTTGCCTTGGATGAGATGGAAGTCTGGGGTTGCATCTTCCTTCTGTGTCTTCCCATTTTCTATTTTTTAAAATTTGTTTTCTACATTGATGTGTGTAAGTTGCTTAAGTAAGTATCTTTATTATTAGTATGGAGAACTACTTAGGGAATAACTATTTTCCAGAGATGTCTTCTAGGAATAACTGGTTTTTTGCTTTTGAGTCTGCTCTAAGAGCCTCCGTTTGTATTAGGGATTAGAAATTGTTACCTGTTTGGCCTAGCACTCAGTTCTTCGGTACTGGCTATGGTATTATTTATGTCCCACAGACAATCTTGGTATTGGCATACAAGGAAGAACAACCGATCACAACTATGTCACCTTGGCTAAAGTAGTACAATCAGTAATAAAAAATAGCATTGTGCATAGTCTAGAAAGTGACAAACTGTGTTAACTGTTAATTTGCTACCTTCATCCATAGGTACAAGATTTATAGTTATATAACAAAATCTAAAACAAGTTAGAAAATTATATATATATATATAGTCTTCTCTTCTCACTTGAGTAATTTTACCCTCAAGGGAGAAATTTTGAAAGAAATAATAGGAAAAAAATATAAATCAAAGAATACAGAAAGATTAGAAGCAAAGCTGAAGGATAAAGGACTATTACCCAAGCTTTGGGAAAATGGTGAAGAAAACAGGAGGGAAAGACAGAAGGAAAAAACAAATGCAGGGCCAGAGATTTGGCTCAGTGGTTCCACCACCTGCCTCCCAAACGCAAGGACCCAAGTTCGATCCCTGGTTTAAAAAAAAAAATGCAAGAACAAAAGATTACAAAAAAAGTAAAAATAATGTTCACGCTCATGGAAAAATAAAAATAAATGATCAAGAAGAAAAAAATAAAGAGAAAAAAACCTGAGATTTCTCTATGATTTCAAGCCTATGGTTATCTTCTGGAATCTACAGTTTTATAGTTGTTTCCAATTCAAGGTGTGTCTCCACTGCCACTTGTAGACAAAGGAAGCAGAAAGAGCCCAGATCCATGCTGGATAATCCCAGCAAATCTGCAGTAGGATTAAGGTGGGATGCTAGATAATACCATCAAGTCTGTAGTAGAAATAGGGTGGGGTACCAGTTCTGGTGCTTTCACCTCCACAGAAGTTCATGCTGATCCTGGCCTCTGGTTGTGGTGTTGGGGCCTGAGTTGTTCAGCCTACAACACTCTTCTTATCTCTTGCTGGGCTGTCCTCAGCTCCCTGATCCTGAATGGCACAGTTCATTTGTTTTCTGGTACTAGGGATCGAACTCAGGACCTTGCACTTGCAAGGCAGGTGCAGCGCCACTGAGCTACTTCCCCAGCCCTGAATGGCACAGTTGTACCTTACCCAGTCACTGGAATCCCTGAGAGTAGGCCAAACTACAGATGCTCTGAGTCTTGGGTTCAGTTGCTCCCTCCCTAAAATGATGTCTAGCCAAGCTTCCTCTCCAGTGTACATGGCATTTTCTTGGACTGGAGTCATTCACCAGCTCTTGTAGTTCCAGTATCCACTGCTCCAATTACTGGTTCTCTTTAGAGACCTCTGGAATCACCACTGTGGAGGCCTCTGGAGTCCCTTACCCCACCATCTCTGAAGATTTGAGCTTCCTCTCACTTATCACAAGCCGGGAGTCAGGGAGAAAGTGCAGTTTTCCACATCCACTTTCCTGCATTTGGGTTTATCTCTTCTTTCCTTATGTATATTCACTTTCCCTCTGGGCTCAAATTCTCCCTTTAGGTGCTTCCTGGGTCCCAAGAATCTACATCCCTCCTTTTCTTCCCCAAGTTGTTCTCTTTCATTGTCTGGATTCTGAATCTCTGAGGCTGACCCATTGGTGCTTACTGCTCTGGAAAAGATCTATTTATTTCACTTGTCCATATTTTATTTGGTCTTTTATTTTGAGATGTCTAATTTTTTAAGTTATATATATATCCTAGATTTAGTCCTCAGAGGAATAGCTGGTAAAATTTTTCCCATTGTATTTATTGTATTTTCACTCTGTATGTTTTTCCTTTGCTGTGCAAGTTTTTACTTTGATATAATCCCATTTGTTGGTTCTTGGTTTATTTTCTGTGCTAAAGTTTTCTGTTCATAAAATCATTACCTATGGCTGTAACTTGTATCTTCTAGAATGTTAAGTTTCTGTGTTTTAACATTTAGTTCTGTCGTACATTTTGACTTTAGTGCATAGTGAGAAATAGGGTCTTGATCAGTGATGGCAAATCCATGGCACCTATGCTGCAGTGGGCTGTTTATATCATTGAAAGCTCTAAGTTTCACCATCTGGAGTAGCTTCACTCTTCTGCATGTGGATATCCAGTTTTCACAACACCATTTACTAAAGAGGATGTCTTTCCTCTAGGTTTTTGGTCCCTTTGTCAAATATCAAAGAGTTCAATGTTCTTGAGATTGTTCCTGTATCCTCTATTCTGTTGCATCGATCTTCAGCTCTGTTTTTATTTCAGTACCATGCTTCTTTTTTTTTATTGCAGTAGCTTTATAATATAATTTCAAGTCCAGGATTGTGATGCCCTCCACTTTGTTCTTCTTACATGGGTTAATATTGCTATTCTGGGTCTCTTCTGGTTCCATATGAACTTTAGGACTGTTTTCTCCAGTTCTTTGAAGAATGCTCTTGTTATTTCCATTAGGATTGTATTAAATCTAAATATAAATTTTGGAAGCACGGCTATTTTGACTATATTGTTTCTGTCTATGCAGAAATGGGATGTTTTTCCATTTTCTGCTGTCCTTTTCAATTTCCTTTTTTTTTCCCAGTACTGGGGATGGAACTAAGGACCTTGCACTTGCGAGGCAGGTGCAGCACCACTGAGCTAAATCCCTGGCCCTCAATTTCCTTTTTCGTAGTACTATAGTATTCATGGTAGAGCTCTTTCACTTTCTTAGTAAGATTAATTGCTAAGTATAAGTTTTTCTTTGTGCTATTGTGGATGGTATTTTTTCCTAATATTTTCCAATATCTTGAAAAATTAATCAATGGAACATAAGGAGGAGAAAAAATGAGAGTGTCTTATTGAGGGATAAAAAGAAATTAGTATTAAAGAGTCATTACCGGAAAAAATGAACAAGAAAACGATAAATAGAGAAAACTGCAGGAAATAAAAGACAGACAAGAAGGTAGACAAAAAGAAGTTAAAAGGGAAAAAGATAAAATGAAGAAAATAAAACAGACGAAAAGGAAGGAGACACCGCAAACCTCCTCCAAGTACCCAATGAAGGAAAGATAAAAATAATTTTTTTAAAAAAAGAAGATTGAGTCAAGGAAAAAGAATCCTGTGTTTTTGGCCAAGCAGCTTCTTTCCAAGATCTTCAGGCTTAGGATACAGGCAGTCACAATTTTTTCCACTTAGCTTTAGAGTCTACAGGTTTTTGAGATGCCCTCCCTGCACCAAAAGCCCCTATGTTCGTTCCCCCTATACTGTGGTTACTATCCAAGCCACAGTATGTCCTTGTACCCAAATTGGAAGTGTGACCAGCCCTTTGTTCTCTGCTAGATGTAGGCTATGAAGCAGCAGTTCAATCAGGCTGTTAAACTTAATGTTAACAGTCATGGGGTATGGTTGTCCCCTTCTGTCTCCAGGGGTTGTCTTCATTCAGGGTTGGGTTGATTAGACCTAGCATCTACCACCCTATGCCAAGGGGAAACAAAATGCAGAATTTTTAAAATGCACTTTTTTTTGTACCGCAGCTTGAACTCAGGACCTTATGCTTGTAAGGCAGATGGCGGCACCACAGAGCTAAACCCCCGGCCCTAAAATTGCACTTTTAAGGAAAACTTCAGCTAAGTCAGGGACGGTGGTGCATGCCTACAATCCCAGCGCTCAGGAGGCTGAGGCAGGAGGATTACCATGAGTTCAAGGCTAGCCTGAGCTGCACAGGTAGACTCTGTCTCAACAAGATAAAACAAAATAACAACAATGCCCAAAGGGTCTTAGAGACATAATAAGTCTGTAAATTGTGTGCTGCAAATTGTGCTTCCTCATATAGACCTCCATTCTGAAGGAAGCAGCAATATTAGTGGGCAGCATACCTCCACTTCAAATACATGTGAATGGTTTACATTCTAACATAGATGAGTAACTTGACTGAAAGTAGGAATACACATTCTAGATCAGCCATCTTGAAGACTTCTTCAAGACCTCATAAATATACCAAACTCCAGGTCATAATACATCTCCTCTCTCTGAATGTCTGCACTCTCCTCTTCAGAATATACTTTTAAATTTCTGCCTAATACAGTAAACCCTTCCCATGCCTCTTACTGACAACTCCTGAAAATTCTTTTTCAGTGACCCAAGTTAGTGAGCCTGCAACTTAATTCTACAGCTAAGAGTATCCACCTCTATTTAGGGAATCTCTTCAGATTCTGTCTAGAGACAACCCTAGTCCAACTCCCCATGCCCTCTCACCTGGATGACTACTGAGTCTCTGTAACCTTTTACCAAGTCTCCATGCTTTTGTCTTGCCACCCTGTAGCCTATTCCTTACTTGGTGGTCAGAAGCATTCTCTTCACATGTGAAGTTGGCCTTTCCTTCCTTGGCTTCCTATCCTCCAATGGCTCTCTGTCTCTCCAAGAGTTCTTATTTCGATCTATTTGATTGCTACCCACCTCCCTGGGCTCCTTTTCTATAGCGATTCTCCTTGCTTACTCAGTTCCAGACACATTAGTCTCTTGGTTATTCCTTGAACATTCAGAGTGTTTTTAATTTTCTTTTCTCTTTCCTAGAACACTATTCTCCCAGAAAGCCATGTAGCTTCTCTCTTAGTTCCTCTCGGTTTCTTCTTAGCTGTCACTTAATAAAGAAAACTGTCCTTTACCAATTTCCCTTCACTTTCTATCCCCTCACTTTGCTGTACCTTCTTATCACCTATTGCCATCTCACACTTTACATATTTGTTTATTGTGAAATTCCTCTCTGGCTACAAGTAGAATATCAGTTCCATAAAGGGAGATTTTTTTTGTTATTGTTGTTTTTGTTGTTGCTGTACTCATAACTGAATCTATACCCTGAGAATGTTCTACCATTGAGCTACATTCTCAGTCCTCTTTATCTTATTTTGAGACATAGTCTTGCTGTTTTGACCAGGATGGCCTCAGATGTTTGATCTTACTGCCTCAGCTTTCTTGCTTGCTTTTTTTTGTGGGGTACTGGGGATCCAACTCAGGATGTTGAGAGGCAGGCATCGGAACCACTGAACTAAATCCCAGCCCCTGCCTCAGATTTTTAAATAGCTGGGATTACAGACATGTGTCACTGTGCCAGCTGAGGGCATAGATTTTTGTCCATTTCTGTTTACTGCTCTATCTACTAGACCAAGCACAGTGCCTGACACATAATAGACTTTCAATAATGTTTACTGATGGAGTGAATGGATTCTTCTCCTTGAGTAAGAGGATGGAGAAAGAAGTGGTCAGATGTGTTACTGGACAGGTAAGGACTTTCTTCTGGAATAATAAGGCAGAAAAGAACAACATCTGATGTTACATTGCAACTCCCCCAGAGAAAGTAATTCATGAGTGACACAGATAACGAGTAGAGGGGGGAAAGAAGGAAAGAAATGTTGGCTGAATATGTCCTATGTGCCACCCTTTCTCATTAACTTCTGTGTGAATTTAGTGTTATCCATGTTTTACCTATGTGCAAACTGATGCTCAGGAGGATAAATAACTGGCCTATCTTCATATAGCAACTAAGTGGTAGAGGTTGCATTTAAATCTAGATCTGAGAGCCTCAAAAATCCCATGCCCTAGTGCTAGGACTGTATCTCAGTGGTCCTGTGCCTGCCTGGCAAGCATACAAGGTCCTGAGTTTGATTTCTGGTACTGAAAAAAAAAATCCCATGCCTTTTCCACTTACCTCCAATCTACTAATAGATGGATCTCAAATTCACCTTTGTAGAAATAGACACTTAGAAACTGTGAGTCCTGGAGAAGCAGAGGAATAAACCACCTGCAAATCAAGAGATTTTTCTCCCTCCTGCTGTCTCTACCACCCTTTAACCCTGATTCCAAGACCACTGTGCATACTATGATTAGATGAATGTGTTAAAATCTGGGTCCTATCTACTCATGCTCCTGTACTGTAATCCTTAATGACTTCCCGTTGACCATAGAACAATAGCCTTACTCCTTAGCTTGACATCCAAGGTCTTCCATTCAGCCCTGATTTGCCTTTTCAGTTGTGCTGCTGTTAGGCTTCTGCATAACTGGGATTCTCAATGCTCTGGAACAAATGACTATGTTCCTGCCTCTTTGCTGTTTGCTGGCATTACTCCCCTTCCCTTTCCAGTTTCCTTTGCTTTTTGCCCTTTTCCTTTCTCCTCTACCTATTTGAAAGCAGCACAGTCTTCTCTTTTAAATCTATTTTTATGCTTTAACTGATTATTATTATTATTATTTTAATTGTACATTTTGGGGTTACATGGCGATCATTTATTTGATACATTGGGTAATGATCAAATCAGGAGATTTAGCATTTCCCTCTCCTTAAGCATTCTGAAAGGCCTAACTCAAATTCTCCCTTCTTCATACTGCCTGCCCATGGAGCTCTCTACCAGGTCACCCTGCCTGCACAATTTATCTGGTACTCTGAGCATGCCCCTCATGATTGCTAATTCTCCTCCCATCTGGTGTAAGGATCTCATTTCCCCAGTTTATCACCAATTCGCCTTGAAGAGCAGGATTCTGTCTTAGCCTCTAGAGGGCCTACTTCAAGCTGGGGCTTACCAAATCTTTGTTAATGGATTAAAGACTGCACAGATGAATTTTAAACAGGGTTTTGAAGGCAGAAGGAGCCTGGATTTGACAGAAAGAAGACAGCTGCTGTAGGTGGAAAGCTAAGTAAAATAAAATACTGAGCACATTCATATAAGCAAGGCTGCCAGGATATTTAGAAAATGTTTTTAAACAGCCTGACCAAGGGGAACAACAGCAGACCTCTTTCTTACTTGTTGTAGGAAATGACTACAGCCATGACTGGCATAGAAATATTTGCAGAAATCCACGAAGAATGATAAGGAGATAGAAATTCTTCTTGCTACAAGGGAGCAAGATGGCACAATGTAGAATATTCATTTTGCAATAAAGTCTTTGGCTACTCACGGGTGGCTGAGCATATGGAGAGGCTCTCACTTCATGAGAGGAATTTTTTATTTAAAAATAGAAAACCTCGTTGCTGGCAGAATGTCATTTGCATTTGTGTCCCCTGCAATGTCTGTCAAGCCTATCATTTGGGCCACCAAGTAGCCTGAAATTACATGCTACATATTACGCAGAGCCACACTGCATGTCACATTAGGATGACAGATCACAGATTCAGTTGTGGGCAGAGTAGAATTTGAAGAGAATATTTGGCAGTGTTTTTACAGATTCTCACATTCTCCAAACAACTGTGGTATGTAGAGTGGCCATTTGACATCACTTAACAGGGGAAGAAATTAAAGCTTAGGGGAAGTAAATGACTTACTCAAGGTCACATGGTGTTAATCTGAGTATCCTCTTCTTACTAAAACTGTCATGTTTATACATCACACTCATATTTGCCTACTTGATCTGGCTAAAAAATACATTGATGGGGCTGGGGATTTAGCTCCATGGTTCTGCCACCTGCCTCACAAGCACAAGGTCCAAGTTCAATCTCCGGTACCAAAAAAAAAAAAAAAAAGTACACTGATTATGCCCATAGTTTGCACCTTATTTCATGAGAAATAAGGAACATTTACCAAGGATCTGAGTTTTGAAGAGTCAGCTACTCTCCAGAATCCCAGAATCTTGGCTCTATGAATAGGGATCAGAAGAACCTGGGGTCATAATAATTATCCCAAACTGACCCCAGATCTTCCCAGCTAGATTGTTATTGTTGGCTTTTGGTGTTTTTTGTATCACATTCATCCAACAAAGTTTCAGGTATGTACCAGGCAAGGTACTAAGAGCTAAGGATACCCTGTTAGGCAAAGAAAAGACTTCTTACAATGTGCAATTAGAACACTTTCCTTTTTTAAAATAAGAACTTTGTTTTCTACAAATGCAATATCACAGAAACACATCCTTAGGTGACCTTGTCGATCTTCCCAATACACCTTTAAACTGAGCCATACACACAGGTACACAGCTTATAATTGGGAAATGCTCTGTCCTATCTGGTTCAGGAGCTTCAACATTTAAAAAGGTACAAATGACTTGCAATTTGAAGGCTTGCCTTTAAAATACCGAGAAAACATCCCAGGCTAAGAAATGCCAAGTAGATAGCCTATTGTTAAAATTTAAGCACCCTTCCTCCCACTTAGCACTTGCTGAGGAAAGCCCAGGAAAGAATTCTGTAGGGTGACATTCTGGCTCTTGGAAAGGTGGGAATTGTGGATGGAAGTCAAGGTCCAAGGTGAGCAGTTAGTATCTGAAGATAAGTTATTTTTTTAATTGAGTTTATTGGTACATTTTAGGGATACAATACAGTTACATTCATTGTTAGGATCTTGTACTTCTACATGACAGGTCTTGATTCTCATTTTTTCCCCTTGTCCCTTCCCTCCCTTCACCCCTCCTCCCCTCCCCATTTGCAACCACTTTATTTCCATCTTTTCATTTTCTCACATTTGCATGGGAACTAGCAGAAAGAATCAACAAGTGGGATCTTATCTTATTAAAAAGCTTCTGCACTGCAAAAGAAAACACCAACAGAACTAAGAGACAACCTACAATGTGGGAAAAAATTTTTACCAGCTCCTCCTCAGACAAAGGACTATTATCTAGAATATATAAAGAACTCAAAGCAATCAGCGCCCCCCAAATATAAAGACCCAATTCAAAAATGGGCATCTGAGGGCCGGGGATTTAGCTCAGTGGTTCGGTGGCCTGCCTTGCAAGCACAAGAACCCGAGTTC
>NW_022900951.1:54258074-54304215 GCF_012274545.1 Fukomys damarensis | reverse complement strand
AAAACAACACAGATTCCACCTCACCCCACAAAGAATGGCTGCTATCAAGAAATCAAATAATAAATGTTGGCGGCGTTGTGGGGAGAAAGGGACTCTTCTCCATTGTTGGTGGGAGTGCAGACTGCTGCAACCACTATAGAAATCAATATGGAGATACCTCAAAGAGCTGGGACTAGAGGTTTCATTTGACCCAGCCATCCCTCTGCTGGGCGTCTTTCCAAAAGAACTAAAAGAATCATATCACAGTGATGTATGCACACCCATGTTTATAGCAGCACAGTTTGTAATAGCTAAAACTTGGAAACAGCCCATTTGCCCATCAGTTGGAAACTGGATAAAGAAGATATGGTTTTTCTATAAAATGGAATACTACTCAGCCATAAAGAACAAGAAATTAGATTCATTCATAGGAAAATGGATACATATGAGGATATACTCCTAAGTGAAATAAATGTCACACATGTGTAAATACCGAATAGTTTCTCTTGTGTGAATAAACTGTAATAGTACATAAGATCCTAATGAGATAACTGACATTGTGAAGTGGGAAGAAAAGGTCTAAAGGTGTAATGAAGATAAGTTTTTAAATTGAGCTTTGATAGAATTAGGATAAGAAAATGTAGGGAGGACTTCTAAATCGTAAAGTATCACACAAACATAGGATATTAAGGTAATATCTAACTCCCTGTATTGGGCACTTTCTGTGTTCCAAGTACCATGCTTGGTGAAATTACATGTTGATCTCATTTGATTTTCAGAAACAACTTTAAAGGTAAACTGCTCATTTTCCTGTATTTTTTTAAGACAAGCTTAAAGAAGTTAATGTGTTTGACACCCCCCAGCTAGTAAATGATAGTGCTATGATCAAATGCGTATCTGTCCTGATTGCGAAGTTCCCATGTTTTCCATTACAATGTGATGAGCACTCAAGAACCCAAGACATAAGGAGTTTTCTGTAATGTTAAATTGAAATCTGGTAGGTAGTAGTATTATAGACAATATAGGTAGAATTTAATAGGCAGTCAGACAGCGATAGGCCCTCAAGGAAATCAGTGCAGAAGATAAAAATACATCACAGCTGTAGCTGGAAGTGCATCTGGCCAGGCCTGAAGATAAAGACGTAATGACCAGAACTATATACCTCACTGAGGGATAAAAAATAACTTGAGATTGTAATATGATTGTTATCACATGGTCCAGTAAAGTCCAAATAGACATCACTCATCCAGCTGGGTTACCAGACATCCTGACTTTGTCACCCACGTGGATTACCAGAGCATATAGACCCATCTCTTCCCCAAAATATCTTTGTTTCTTCCATGTACCCTTGCTACATGACTTGCTTCCCTATTAGATCAGTATTAGCTAAGCAGCTATATGTGTAATCCTATATGTTAATTCTAATTTGATTCACACTGTACCCACATTGTGACATTGCTGTATAAATTATCCCTGATAAAAAGCCTCTGCGAGGGGCCAGGATTTAGCTCAGTAGCACCGCGCCTGCCTCACAAGCACAAGGTCCTGAGTTCGATTCCGGGTACCAGAAAAAAAAAAAAGCCTCAGTGGCAACCCATGTTAAGCACCCCTCCTATCTCTCAGGAGCTATTTCTCAATAAATATTTTCCACTCTTGACTTCCATTGTTCTTTAGAATTCATTCTTCCATTTTGGTGGCCATGAATTTGGCATATCTGACATCTAGTCAGTTGGGAGTTATATTTCTCTTGTATCAGTAGTACCTTTTTTTCATCTAAATCTGATTTTGCAGTCTATGAGACTTCAGACAAGCCCAATTAGAGCTAAAAGATCATGAAACTTAATAAGAACATTCAAGCAGCAAAAAATAGTGACTCAGAAAATAAAGACATTAGATAGAGCCAAGAAGAGCTGTTGTAAATTGCTACCACAAAATAGTCTTGGTAAGGAATAGGCATGCAGATCACTGAGGAAGAAGTGTGAGACCTGGATTCCAAACCCAGTACTGGGGGGGGCATAATCTTGGTAAGAAATTCCCAGAGGGCCTTGTATTGATTCTTTCGTTTTTCCATTTGTAACTTTATTAACTCGTTCATGTACATTTCAAACAAGTTTTGAGTACCAGCTTAGGCATTCATAACCACAGAAGTCCTGTGAATGATGTGAACCCCAGTTCTTCAAATTGGGGAGCAGACAATCATACCATGCTTTTCAAATGAAAAGATTTACTTCAGTGTAACAGTAGCTGGCTGTGTGTCTCAGTTACTGTAATAGGCAAATACAGGAAACAATCTTTGTGTGCACCCACTTGGTAGATGAACAGCAAGCTAAATACATGTGTGTCAAAGAATCAACAGGTGAGTTTTACCCACTTTATATGCTGTTACACTTTTGTGTATTTATAACTTGCTTTAGTAAATGTTTTTTTTTTTTCTTGTAGAATTGACCCAATTCAGTCAAATGTCACATGAAAATCTGCTCTTACAACTTTGGGAGGAGGTTGAAACTGAGTCATCAGGTGACTCCTATCTATAATATGATGACTTGGATCATGTAAGCCAAAGAAGTTGTGACAGTGAGACAGAGCAAGATATGACAGATAGAGAAGTGCACAATGAAGACCTTGATTCGAATGAAGAAGAAAACAGTAATGTAAATAAATATTTGACTAGTTAAAACACTACAAAATAGTCATGTATATCTGAATGATCCAATGTTAGAATGAGGTCAGAAAATGTTACTATGTTCTTGTCAATGGTAAAATCTATTGTACAGAATGACAACACTGTGATTCAATGTTGGAAATTGTTTATAATGGACAATATGCTGCAAGATGTAAAATATAGTAATAATTAAATACAAGTAAAATGTTCTACCAATAGTAATACTAAAAAATATATTTATGTGTGAGGGGAGCGGCGCGAGGAGGAGACGCCGCTGCAGCTGCAGGCCGGGTTCGTTCATTCTTCTGGGCCTTTCTGCCAGGAGCTGCAGCCCCGCGACTCGGCGTGGTGCGGGCTCAGATTTCTATACTTCCAGAAAGAAAAAAAATTGACACCTTGCATCCTGGAAGTTCATTTAGGAGTCTGAAATTAGGGACTATTTTCAAATTTGGACATGGCTAATCGAGGAGCAACAAGACCAAATGGGCCAAATACTGGAAATAAAATATGCCAGTTCAAACTAGTACTTCTGGGAGAGTCTGCTGTTGGCAAATCAAGCCTAGTGCTTCGTTTTGTGAAAGGCCAATTTCATGAATTTCAAGAGAGTACCATTGGGGGTGAGATTCTCTTTTTTCTCTCCATCTAATTGAATTGTACACTGACAAAAACATTTTGGAGTTCCAATTGTGTGATTGTGAATACCTAAATTGGTCACATAGGGGAGACCCATTCGGCAGACCTGAAGCTTTAAAACCTTTCTACTTTGGCCGGGCATGGTGGTGCATGCCTGTAATCCCAGCACTTGGGAGGCTGAAGCAGGAGGATCGCTGTGACTTCAAGACCAGCCTGGGCTACATAGTGAGTTCCAGGTCAGTCTCAACTACATGGTGAGACCCTGTTTTTTAAAAAAAAAAAGCAAAACAAAACCTCTACTTTGATTTTTGTTAAGATGACATTTTTATTTCCTGGTTAATCTGGAATGTGGTTGTATTGTAGCTAAAATACATAAGCGTGAGTGGAATTGATTTCCCAACTAGTAAGATCTGACTTGGATTCTATGTCTTGGTAATAGCTTCTTCAAAATAATACATGCTCAATTATATTGAATTTTGAATGCATAGTTAAAGAGTCAACCTTAAATTCTTATTCTATATATGTAATAAGTTCCCAGTTTAGGAACATTAAAGTTGTGAACTTTCACAAATATGAACGGACCTTGCATTATAAACATTCATGGATACAAACAAATCACGGAAGTAGTTCATGGGTCTGCCAGACATTGCCATAGTTGTGCTGCTGTGTGCTCACAGTACAGTGCAATAGACCACAGTGGTACAGTGCTCACTCAGAGCCCAGGATCTCGGGAAACGAGGAAAAGCAGTGGTGATGGGGAGGGGGCTGATAGGAAGTACAAAGCAATGTGTGCTGTACATTTGTGTCGAAGGTGTATAAAACTGTCAGACTTACAGATGTTTTCTCAGAATGGAACTTGTTCATAAGTTGGGGTCTTACTAAACTTGACTGTTGGTAGTTTTTTTGTTTTTGTTTTGATATGTGGGGTTCGAACTCAAGTCTTTGCACTTGTGAGGCAGGAGGCAGAACCACTGAGCTAAATCCCCAGCCCCCAAAAGGTCAGTCTCTCTCTCTCTCTCTCTAATATTAACTCCACCTTGTTTAGGAATATGAAAACTAATAAATGCATTTTAATGAAAAAAAATATATATATATTTATTATGACACCCCATTATCTGAACTAAAAGCCTTTTTCATGAAGACTATCATTCTAATCATCAGAAAAGGATTTATGGAGAAGAGATGTGGCATTGAAATTTTTAGAACACTCAAGAGATTTGGTTTCCTTCAAAATTGCCTACATTTAGACAACAAAAAGACCTGCCAAGATAAAAAAAATCCAACAATTTGGTTGCTATTTGCTAATTTTTTGAAAGCTTTATTTCAAACTGTCAAGTCATTTATACATTGTCCAATTGACAAACAACTTGCATCATTTAGTGGTTGTTGTAGCTTATGGCAATAAATACCAAATAAACATTCCAAATATAGTGTAAGAATATATGCCCTGTTAGATGCAAAAACATTTTACACCTTGAATTGAGAAATTTGACAATTACTCATTGATGTTACATTTGACAAAAGAATACCAGTTGACCGTAACAGAAACTGTTCACAAGAATAAAGTGGAGATTCCCCCCAAAATGTTGCACGTTCGCAATCAGGAAATATGTATAATACAGGGTTGGGGATTTAGCTCAGTGGCAGCACACCTGCCTTGCAAATACAAGGTCTGGTGGCGGAGGGAGAGAGAGAGAGAAAGTGGGAAGGGGAGGGGAGAGGAGAGAGAAGGGAAGGGAAGGGAAGGGAAGGGAAGGGAAGGGAAGGGAAATCTTTGGACTTCAGAATCACCTAACATTGGACCCATGTATGATGAAGAAAAATATAGTGTTGACACTGTCAACATTACACCATGATAATAAGGTTGATAGTGAAGTCAGTCATGCTGGTGCAGGTCTGTAATTCCAGTACTCGGGAGCCTGAGGCAGGAGAATCTCATGAGTACAAGCCTAGCCTAGACTACATAGGGAGACCTTGTCTCAAGAAAACCTCCAAAAAAAGATTGATAGTTAATCCTCAACACAAATGAAGCCACAAGTGGTCACATTTTACAGCAAAATGAAAGGTGGGGTAATTTTCTAGACAAGTTATGCAGCAAGTATGATATCACTCAAAACACAAAATGTTGGTGAATGGTTATGCTTTACTTGATCCTAAACATGTCAGGAATAGTTTTATAGTTTACAAAGAAAATAACAAGCACAAAATACCATGGAGAAAGTTTGTAGAGCATTGGGACTGGAATTGATGAATGATCAGTTACAATAAATGAACGATATGTATCTGCCCAAAGAACTCCACGAAAGAATTCTAGAATAGACTGATGAACAGACTGGTGAAACATCACAAGAACCTAAGAAAATAGGAAGACAAGCAAGATGTTAAGTATGACCTACCAAAAAAAGGACAGTAGAACAAAAAACATGTGCTGTCAGTGTAACTGGAACATGCTGTTTTCATGTGTGAAAACTGCCTTAGGTGTGATAATTGAAGCAATGGTTATTTTTGTAGTAGAATTTTATCTTTTAATTGTAGTTCACATAGGATTTCTGTTATTTTTTTTAGATTTAGTAAGCAAACAAATGGTTGGTGTAGAAAACATTGATGTTTATTCTAAACACAGTATATATTTCATATTGTATTTTGATATTTAATTTTGCTGCTAAGTGAAATTGTATAAGCCTCCTGACAAAACAAAAAGACAAAAGAGGTGACAAGTATGACCTACCAAAAAAGACAGGAAAGCAAAACATAGTGTTGTCAGTGTAAGTGATACTTGTTTATGGAACATGATGTTTTCATGTGTGAAGATTGCCTTAGGTTGTGATTGTAGCTGAGCCTGTGTCCCTAGTTATACTTTGGGGTGCCACCTGTAGCTAACCCACCTGACCAGCCTTGTTCTAGGACCTAGACCCGCTACTTTGTTCTCCCTGACCCAGGAGTGAATGATAAATAGAGTCAGTTTAACATGTTAGCAGCCAGGGGGCTCTTGCCTGTTAGTGGGCAGAGGAGCCTCTAGCATCTGGTTTATCTTGCCTTTATTCACCCAAACACTGGTACAAACGATCAAAGTAACACATGATTCATCTGCTTTCCAATATCCATTAGTACATACTCTGATAAACAACTTTACCTCAGGAGTCTTACGTTTTTCCCTAGAAAACTGCAATGTCAGTCATCCCCGAGTGCAGCCTTTCTCCTCTGTGCTCACAGAGGAGGCAAATTAGACCTCAGTTCGCTTCTGGCCTCCCACATGTGATAATTTAAGTAAAGATTATTTCTATGGCAGAGTTTTATTTGTATTTTTGTTGTAGTTCACATAGGAATTTATTTCTGTAGTTATTTTTTTAGATTTCGTAAGCAAGAAAACAGTTGCTGTTGAAAATGTTGATGTTCATTCTAAATACGTATTACATATTAAAAATTTAGTATTTTATTTTCCTCTTAAGTACACATTGTATAATATAATGAAATGCATAAAATTAAAATAATTTATCAATACAAATACTCAAAAAATAAGTGTAGGCATTATATGCCCATTTAAATGCTCCTTTTAAAAAATTTATCTTGATGTCCTGGGGTTAATGAATATGCAGGAGGCAAATTCTAACATGTCATACACCTATAGCAGTTCTTTTCATTAAGTTCAGATCAATCATCTCAGAGACCTTGGCTTTCCTGTGAGAAGCTATATCTAACACTGGGAATAAAAGCTTTGCTTGACTGAAAAGGGTTTTACAGCGATGACCACCGAAGAGTAAGCTTCCACAAACTGACTCCTCTGCAAGTAAACTTAAAGCTAAGCTTTACCTAGCAACAGAAAACAGGATCTATAGAAGTAGGAGTTGAGACACTAAATCCATGCCTGAGGGAAAGAAGCTGCTCTTTGAAATGTGCCAAATTGCTGAGGAAAGGATACTGGCTGCTGAGAGAGAAGGATCTGGGAACCCAGAGAGGCTATGTGACTTAAGTGTCACAACTATATGAGTAGGCTGTTGGGCCCACAAGCCTTAGTCCTGGGAGGCCAGGTGTCACTGTGCCAAGTTTAGTAGAAGTCAGCTTTGTTTAACCCTTAGAGTTCCAAAATGCACACTTATTTTATTTTCAGCTTCTATAGCTGATGCAAGAGGTCAAAATTGAAAGGCCCTTTGGAGGTCACTTAGTCCAACCTATTTTTCAAAAGAACAAGCTGAACCTCCAAATGTTCAAGAATCATGTTCTTTAAATAATAAATGAGCTGGAATAGAAAAATAGCTCTTCCTTCTTTTACCGCCTCCCTCTCTACACTAGCTTGTATATCCATACCTGACAACCTTGAAGCATCTTCAAAACACACAAATTACTTTTGTGTCATTTCTGCTGAGCCAAAAGCATGAAACAAGAAATGGACTAGAAATCATCAGCCTAGCCTCTGACTTCTAGTTCCATAACTCAGGAAACCCTAATATTTTCCTGGTTTATCCTTTCCCTTGAAGTTTTCCTCCATTTACCCAGTCTCATTATATATTCAACTGGTTGGGCACAAATTCTCATTTACCCTTGACTCTTTCAGGACCCCATCACCAAAAGACTCACCATGACTCTTTAATTAGCAAAACTTATTTTCAAAGAAACAGCTGCCAAGCTGCCTCCTAAATGTACTCTTAGAAGTTTGAAATTTGACCGAGAAATAAAATGTTTCTAGTACAAGTACTTTCTACATAAAACTGCTGTTTTGGAAAGGTTAAAACTAACTGACAAACTACCACTTGACTTGTGAGAAAGCCCAGCCTGAAAAAGGGGTGACCTACTCTGGACAAGTCAGATAGCTTCTTTCTTGTGGATTCTGAGGGAACCAAAACATTGCTGTCAAAGTCAATTGCTGCTTTCAAAAATGCCTTTGGGGGAACTGGCAAACAAAATTCTGAGAAGATCTAACTGAAGGAAGCATTAGTTGAAGTTATAGCTAAGATAGTTGTCATTTTGAAATCTTAAAAAATAACTAGTTAAACTGAAAATTATCATAGTGAACAGAGCCAAATGCTTCCAGGAGAGGCCCAAGGAGAGGCCCGTTTGAGCCTACAAGTTCCTATGAAAGGTAAGCTATTTTTAAAGGGTAAAATTTTAAAGGCAAAATCGTGACTCTCCTGCAAACATAAAAGAAACATGGGAAAATTTGACTCACTAGTTAATGAGAGGAATAGAAAGATATTACAATCAGTTCAAAGCAAGCATACTTTTTTTTTTTAAAACAGGATCTCACTTTTTAATTCAGGGTGGGCTTGAACTAAAGTTCAAGGCTGGCCCAGGCTGGCCTCCAATTTACAACAATCCTCCTGCCTCAGCCTCTCATGTGCTGGGATTGCAGGCATGCATCACCATGTCTGCCTGAAAAACTATACTCCTATAGGCAATTAAGAATACTGAATTGAATTTTCAAATACATGCAAAACCGGTCAATATTCATGGGACAGTAACTAATTGTACTGCACCAGATAGGATTCCTTTGCATTCCTATGGGTAAGAGTATTTTGCATTATTCTCAGCTTTCTGCAGCCAATAAATTGTTAAATAGTTCAAAGCCAATGAAAAACACAGATAACCCTGAATAGTGCACAAGTAAGAACATCCAGTAATCTTTATGCCCATTCAGTCTTTCACAATTTTCCTTGACATGAAAACTGCTGGAATCAGACTGCTTTTAGGTCAGCAGGCTCTGTAACCCCTGGGGCCCAGGTTTAGGAAGGCAGCCTAGGGGTTGGCCTAACAAAACTGCTGAAAGTGTAATTTGACACTAAAAAGAGAATTAGCAATGCCCAAGAAGGATTAAAGAAATCAAGGGTGGCTTTTCCAAAGCCTCGGGAGCTAGGAAATCTGACAAGTGGAGAGATCCACCCATGAGGCTGAAAGCAGCTGGTGATGGCCTGAGAAGGTTTGGGTAAAGGAAAACACATGTTTCCCGTTGCTACTCTATTTTACAGAGCCCAGTGCAGAACATCTGGTTGAAATCCAACACCTTGATTCATGCCTGGCAACAAAGTACAAGTAAATACAATCCCCAAGAACAGGCTCACTGGGAAACCTCAGGAACACATTGGGGAGGATTGTGAAGAATTCTGCTGATTTTTTTTCTAGCACTTTACATACACTATTGTGTAACTTATTTTCTAAGTGCCTTTGAGTTTTGTGTACACCTTTGAGTTTTATGTATGTCTGAAAACCAGTAGAGGTATAGAAAATAAAACAAGCCAGTGGTTTTTCATTGAAGGTTTTCTCTATTCTCCAGCAGTACTCCCCAGCGTCCCTTTTCACTCAGGCCTTCATTGACTAGGTTGGCCATATCTGGCATCCTGGGATTTCTTACACAGTGTGGAAGAACAACATATGGCAGGTGTGATTTGAACCCTTTTTGTTTTTGTCATTTAAGACAGGGTCTCACTTATGTAGTTCAGGCTGGCCTTGAACTCACTATGTAGCCAGACTGGTCTCAAACTCCTGCCTCAGCCTCTTGAATGTTGGGATTAGAGATGTACATTACCATGTCCTTTGATTTAACCACTTCTCTACCTCCCTTTCCTTCCTCTGCTTTCCAGCAACAAGGCACATCATTAGACAGCTGGACAAGGCATGAAATAGATGATTCATACTCTCCCACACAAAAATAATAGATTTTTAAAAAGCACTGAATTAGTTATTATTGGAAGCTACCAGTTAATTTCAGATCTAATATTTCTTCTGGTTTTTAGACATGACAATGCATTCAACCCTGCTGATACTAAAGAAGACTAATAAAATACTACTTTATACTTATACAGTATCAAAAAATATCAAGCACATGTTTTGGGATGGAGAGAGAAAATGGAAAGATACCTTCATACTGTTCCGGTAGCAGGATGAATTAGGATAGTTCTTTTGAAGGGCAGTTTGGCAATATATATCAGAAGCTATAAAATATACATGACCTTTCAGGTCGCAACTCCAATCTTAGAAATTTGTCATTGAGGTCATCATTCAAAATAAGAACAAAGCCATAATATGTACAAATATACGTACAATGTTTTGCATCATCTTGAAAATAACCGCCTCCCCAGTAATAGGCAAATGTCCAACAAAATTAGTGTAGCGAAATGAATAAGACAAATAAATTGGATGGAATATTATGTAGGCAATAAAAATCAATTCTGAGGATTGCAATAAACAGAAAAACCTAAACAATAATGTTGAGACAAAAATAGAACACAAAATTGTACGTTTTTGATGCAACTCTATAAAAACAGTCTCTCCAGGTAAAAATACTAAAATAGATACAAGAAACTATTGTGTTCAGTGAGCAAATTACAGGTAACAATAGTGCCTCCCTTTTTTTTCCTTTCATGAACTATAGTCGCTTAAAAAAGTCTGTGTGTGTGTGTGTGTGTGTGTGTGTGTGTGTGTGTGTGTGGTACTGATGTATGAAAGAAGAATAAAACTAGGTAGAAAGGAAATAAGGAAACCCAAGATTTTAAAATTGTACTTAAAAAAAAAAACCTGCAGCTTCAAGACAAGCTCTTTTCCTGCTTCTGGAGGCCACACATTCCAGTCTTGAGTGTGTCCTATACCTTCCTCTAATAAATCCTTCTGTCTTTTTTTACTAACACATCCAGAAGTCTTTTTCTGTGACAGGAGTCAGTGAACCTGGGTTAAATTCCTAATTTCAGCCTTGGGGCAAGTGACAGTACTGGAGAAAGAACCCAGGGCCTTCACACTGAGTTACATCCCTCGCCCTTTCGTTTTTTTTGCTTTGAGAGAGGGTCTCACTAAACTGCCCAGCCTGAGCTCAAATGTGTGATCCTCTGGCCCCAGTTTTCCAGAGCACTAAGGTTACAAGTGTGTGCCATGAAGCTGAGATTTAAAAATTTTTTTTTAAATAAAACAAATAAGTGAAACAAGTGCTAGCCTAACACCTGGGTGACTGACATGTCCCTGGGCTGCTCTTCCCAGTCTTCCAGCTCCTGTCACCTGCTTCTAATCCTGGAAGAGGGAAAGGGAGAAAATAGGGGTGTTGCTAAAGGAGAGAATACCCAAGAAAGTGTGCCTGTGACAGCCAGGAGATTCCTGGTGAATGCCTTGGCTTTTGTGCTGAATACGAGCATTTTGAAGGACTAGGATCCCCTCTGGCTCCGTTTAAATTTTTTTAACAATAGAAAACATTTGCAGGGCCCAGTATTTAGTTCAGTGGTACTGCCTTGCAAACTCAAGGTCCTGAGTTCCATCCCTGTACTAGAAAAAAATAATTTTTTTTGCTTCCAGCAACTATGAAAATAGTATTTCTTTTGTAGAGGACAGAATATTTATTTATTCAAATGTGGATTTGACTATATGATATGTCAACAATAAATGTTTAAAAACGTATAACAGGGCCGGCGATTTGGCTCAGTGGTGCCACCACCTGCCTCGCAAGCACAAGGTCCTGAGCTTGATTCCTGATACCAAACAACAACAACAAAAACATAGAGTTAACAACATTTTGGGCTGGAGGTTTAGCTCAGTGGTTCCATCGCCTGCCTTGCAAGCACAAGGACATGAGTTCAATCCCTGGTACAAAAAAACAAACAAACAAAAAAACAAAACAAAACTCAGAACATCCATAATTCTATCTAAACAGTTTTCCCTTTCTGAATGCTAATTACAATGAGCACAAATTATTTACATATGTGTATTTCAATTACAGTATTCAAACTTTGAATTTAAATGTTTTTTAACAACATTTGTAGTTTTGTTTTTTGTTTTTTTTTTGGGGGGGGTTGTTTTTTTGAGACAGGGTCTCACTATGTAGGTGAGACTGACCTGGAACTCACCATGTAGCCCAGGCTGGTCTCGAATTCACAGTAATCCTCCTGCCTCAGCTTCCCGAGTGCTGGGATTACAGGAGTGCACCACCATGCCCGGCTGTTTGTAGTTTTTTTTAATGACTGTACGTTACATGCAGTTAATGGATCACCATTGATTTAACCATGTCCCTAATAATGATCATCCTAGGTAGCTTCCAATTTTTTGCTAAGCCTCCACTTCATTCTGATGGAAAGGAAGGAAGGTCTTTTGAATATTGCCTTGCTGATTAAGGTAAAAGCCTTGCAATCCTTTTTTTTAAAGCCTATATTTGGCTTTCCAATATTATAGATAAGGGGCTCTCTATTAAGTTGACTCTCAGAGAGAGGGATGGAGAGAAAGAGAGAGGCCAACATGGAAATTTTGGAGAGTGTTGACATTTGCAGTAAGATTATTGCTGGGTCTTGCCCTGTTCTGTCTTGGCTATAAAGAGAAAAGTTCCACCTACTGGATGGATCAGAAAGAAGACATTACACTTGCTTTCTTGGGTGGGACAGAGGTTTAGAAAGACCTAACTCCAGTTCTCACCAGCTGGATGATCTGTGCACCCCTCTTTCATCTGTAAACGAGAAACTGATTAGATGATATTGAAGGTTCCTCTGATTCTACTTCAGAGTCCATCTACCCACTGGTGTGTTCTGCAATCTTGTTGACTTTCTGTTTTAATCAATTCAAACATTATTCACTTCCCAAAGTCGTGATCTGTTTTTCTCTCCCTCTTTAAAGCAATTGATATAGAAAAAATATAAATCCCAACCTACTAGATGTCAGAAGCGTAGAGTTTGTGTCCCCTAAAATCAAACAATGAGTTTTAAGGAAGAATGATGGTTAAGAGTAGGAAAGGTGTAATGGAGAGTTAGCTCCTGAGAGACAGGAAGGGTTCTGAATTGGTTGACAATGAGGCCCTTTATCAGGGTTAATTTATATAGCAAAGTCACAGTATGGAGACAATGTGGGTCAAACAAAAATCAACCTATAGGGTTACAAGTATAGCTGCTTAGTGATTCAATAGGGAAAACAGTCATGTAGCAAGAGTACATGAAAAGAACAAAGATATTTTTGGAAGGGGTTTGGTCCAGATGCTCTGGTCACCCACCTGGATGACTGATGCCTATCTGGACTTTGGATCAGGAGGTGCTAATTGGACAATAATTTCAAATTACTGTTTATGTCTTACAGAGACATGTAGGCCTGGCCATTGCATCTGGCCTTCTTCACATGTGCCTGCAGCCACTGTTGTTCTGATGTCTTTATTTTCCACTGGGTTTCTTGAGAGCCAAATCCCTCTGTGACTATATATTAATTTTTATCCTACTTAGCTGCCTACATTTTCCCCTTTGAAGTGCTAACCCTAACTGTGGTTGGGGGAGAATGGGCAAAGTTTTAATCTAGCTACTTTGAGCTGAGAAAGGTAAGTATACAGGATATCAAATTCAAGGGCCTTTTGTAGAGGGCTAATCTAAGGGGCCATGGATAGAAGTCACATTGCAGTTTAGCAGTTATGAACTTCACAAATTTCATCAAGTAGATCCCTGTAAAAAAGTTTGGCACAGTTAACTTTTTTTAATCTTACTGAGTTTATTGGCACTTTTTAAATATACAGTATAATTACATTCATCATTGGGATATTGTATCCTTACATGACAGATATTGGTTCTCATTTTTTCCCTTTGTCCCTGTCCTCCCTTAACCCCCTCCACTGTCCCCTATTTACAAAGACTTTTCCATTTTTTCCTTTTCTCATATTTTTTCTTGTCCCTTATTTCCTTTCCCCTACCCTTCCCACTTCCCCTACACCTTTAGCCCTTGTCTTCCTATTTCACATAGTCAATCATAACATTTGGATCTTATTTACACTTTTAGTTTTTCACACCAGAGAAACTATTTGGTATTTACATGTGTGTCTTATTTATTTCACTTAAGAGCATGGCCTCAATATGCAGCCATTTTCCTATGAATGACTCTAGTTTCTCTTTATTTATGAGAGAGTAGTACTCCATTTTATAGAAAAATCACATCTTCTTTATCCAGTCTCTAACTGATGGACAATTGGGCTCTTTCCAAGTTGGCACAGTTATTTTTGGTTTTATCTGTATAATCACTGCATTTGGCAACCTCTAGATAAGAATAAATAAACTTTCCCAAGAGATTAGAGCACATATTAACAAAACATGAACACAAGAATGGAAAGGCAGATTGGAGAAAGTAGCTATGTCCAGAAACTTATTTTAAGGTACTGAATTGTGAATATAACAAGCTAGTTCTTAGATTTCTCTATAGATAGAGGTTATCTATAAGTCTGATTTTTTAAAAAGATTTTTTAACCTGATATGACTTATTTATCTAAAGACAACAAATTTTATTTATTAGTGTATGAAGCCCTTTAATTTTATCTGTAAAAAGATGGAGAGTTTGGTAGTTTTAAAGGCCAATTTTAGCTAAGGAATTTAAAAGATTCCACTGTAGCTCATTAGCCTTTTTGAACCATAAGAGTATTCAGCTATAGATGTAGCTGGAAACTGTCATGTGGGGTGAGTGGATGGAGCATGCATTTTATATTTACTCTTGTTATTGTGATATTTTAATACATTTTTTGGTTATATTTTTGTGAGCTGTTTAAGATCAAGTTAAAGTAAGATCTGTATTAATTAACAGTAACCTCTTTTTATATATGAAGGTCAGTTAGGGCTTTTTGGTGGTTACTTTGGGAATCACATATAGCACCTTAGTTCCTCTTCCAGTGTCAGCCACAAGGATGAGTCACAGTCTTCCTTGACCATATGGCATCCTGTGGAAGTACAGGAGATACTTTTTTTCCCTGTTGACCCTCCTTTTTAGCACACTGTGCATATAGTTGACTCCTATCCTCAGGGGTCTAACAATCTCCTGCTCAGGAGTTTGAGTGACTTGTCAAAATTGTAGGACCCTGTAGAAAAGGTCTCATTCTCTTAGTCTTTGTTGACATTTAAAGGCCAGGACCAAAATATTGGCTATCTTTTTAGCCCAGTTATCCTTTTAGCTCTAATCTCTAAACCCCAGTTGTTGAACACCCGGGAAAATAGTTGAAATATATGATATGACGAGGGAACTGTTATTTATTTTTTTTACCAATTATGGTCATTTTAGCAGTCAATTTTTTGTAGAATGCTAATAGACAGTTTTATAGGGATAGTTTCAGATCAAATGCAACTCAGCATTTTAACATAACAATCATGACAATCTCAGAAACACTTATGTCACCATTTTGTTGTAGAATAACTTTTTAGTTCTATTTATCTAATTACAAAATTAATATTTTGTGACATAAAAAAACTTATGTACATTTTTTATCATTTGATAGACTGCCATTTAAGAAGAATGTACTTGTCTATACATGTATTATAGGCTATTAATGTCTAACCTTTGATTTTTAGAGTGACATTGCCTGGACTGCAAAATAGGTACCTCTTTAGGTACCTCTAACTATTATAACACAATTATATAACAATCCCACAAGCACAAGCCTGGAAATATATCCACATCATCTGGCTGGCTGTCTCATATTATATTGCATGTTCATTTTGTCACAAGTAATAAGAAAACAAGTAAGGGAACGCCAGATGCTTGTCTCTGATAAAACATACCACCATAAGTAACTTTAGCTTGGAAGTCACCAGTATGATGTTTTTTAGTTTTGCATCTTCAAAGGCCTGTACATTTTGTAAACACAAATATATCATTTAATATACCATGAGGTTATCAATAATTGGTATACCAGCTATATAGCAATCTTTGCATATATTTAGTTTTTATTCTTAAAACCAATTTTAGACTCCCTTCATGGGTTTCATAAGATGTAACTGTATTGACAAGAATTAAGAACATCTTTAGAGCTTTGATAAATTTAGGAAACAGTATTATAGATTCACTATCCAATATACTGGCATAGCTCATTTATACAATAACAAAAATGCTGGTTTAATCAAAGCCAGTTGATATAGATCAAGTTTAAATGTCAGGACCAAATTTAAAGAGATACAAATTTTGATCATTTTATATGTTTAAGGTCTACACATAAATTGTACAAAAAAGAGCTTGCATTAGTTACTTCGTACATATTAGATGCATGTAGTCTTAACTCTATGAACTTTAAAGCTTAGAGTCACAGCATAGCTTGCTTGCTTTAAGATATATACATACATGTATGCTCAAATGTGTTATGTCATAAACTAGATAATAGTTATTTAACCAATCTTGAAAAGATTATTTAAAATATTTTATACATTAACATTTAAATACTCTTTAACTCTTAAAGCTCACTTTTTAGTAATCAAAAGCCCAATGATGAGAACATAAACTTATTTTAATAAAATATGTCTTTTCCTTTATGATTTCTTTTTCCAGTACCAGGGATCCAACTCAGGGCCTTGTGCTTACAAGGCAGGCAGCAGAGCCACTGAGCTAAATCCCCAGCTTCTTTCCTTTTAAATCTAGGCTCACAAGTTTAACCAAGTGGATCTCAATATTTTAGAAAACTAAAGGAAATAAGGGACAAGAAAAAATATGAGAAAAGGAAAAAATGGAAACAAATTCTTTATGAATAGGGGAAGTTGGAGGGGGTAAAAGGAGGACAGGGGAATGGGAAAAAAATGAGAACCAGGATCTGTCATGTAAGGGTACAAGATCCCAATGATGAATGTAACTGTACAAACTAAAGGATAAGGGACAAGAAAAAATATGAGAAAAGGAAAAAATGGAAACAAATTCTTTATGAATAGGGGAAGTTGGAGGGGGTAAAAGGAGGACAGGGGAATGGGAAAAAAATGAGAACCAGGATCTGTCATGTAAGAGGACAAGATCCCAATGATGAATGTAACTGTACTCTATACTTTAAAAGTACCAAAAACTCTATAAGATTAAAAAATATTTTAGAAAATCATATTGTTTTAGACATAGAAAACGAAACCTTTCAATTATAGATAAAATAATTATTTTAGATGACTCATCATAACAGTTAATATTTTAAGGTTATATATTTACTAGTATCTTTGACCAAGGAAAACCCTTAAATTATTGTACACAGGCAATAATAGACATTGCATTTATAAGACTGATTTTTTATATTATCTTGAGTATCTGACTAAAAACCTGGATGGAAATGTGTTACCAACTTTAAAGATAACTTTACTCTTACCAAGTGATTTAACTTAGCCTATTGTTAAGCTATATGAACCACGTGTATTTGAAATAATGTCTTGAGTGTTTATTTATCTATAAGCCAATTTAAGTAGAACCTTGGAAGATAATGTATACTTAAAAGTTAATACATGGAAACACACATATTAACCTCAATTTTATGTAATCTTCATGTTATCAAACTTTAAGGCTTTTATTTTCAAGTCATATGAAAGCCTTGAGAACATCAGTCCTCATCTGTCAATATTTTAACTAAATTTGGCTACCCTGAACATTTATATAAATGATCTTTCCAAGAAATCTCAAAAAGAACAAAAATTAAAAATAAATTATTGAGCTAAAAATGTTTTTTAAAACAAAGCAGCTGCAGGTGATTTAACCAGTTGTTAGCATACATTAAACAAACAAACATATAAACAAACTGAACAATTATTTTTAAATTGGATAGTGCACTCTCAGATGTATCGGCCAAGTTGAACTAGAAATAAACTAGTCAGAACTTTTCTTTCTTTCTTTGTTTTCTTTTGTTGTTGTTGTTTTTGGTACTGGGGATCGGGGCCTTGTAATTGCAAGGCAGGTGGTGGCATCACAGAGCTTAATCCAGGGCCCAGAACTTTTTTTATAGGTCATCAATTAGCAGAGATCTCTTGTAATAAGAATCAGGAAAAAACTCTTTTACACCTGTGAAAGCAAAGACTTTTTAAGAAGGAATCTAGGCTGATGGTTTATCTTATTAGAATAGGCAGCTGTACAGGATTCTTATTGTTTTGTTTTGATACCCACAGTTGTTTGACAGCCATGTGTCACTCCTCCCTTTAAAGGGGCAAACTGTAAATGCAATTTCAACTATTTTATTTTCATGGTGTGTTCATTTTTTTTCTGATTAATAGTTGACAGTTTTCAAAAAATAGTTGGCAATTTAAAATAATTGAAGGAATTAATCTTATCCTTCTTACTCCTTCAAGGATACATGTTTGAAATGTTTTCTATTTAATCTCCCATCTGGTTGGCAGGTTAGTAGGGATTTTTATAGGAATTTCCTGGGTTCCAATAGGAACTGGCCATTTTCCTTGCTGTCTCTCTTCTGGTCTTTTAAATTTTAAATATGTTATTTATCTCCAAATGAATAAGGGACAAGAAAAAATATGAGAAAAGGAAAAAATGGAAACAAATTCTTTATGAATAGGGGAAGTTGGAGGGGGTAAAAGGAGGACAGGGGAATGGGAAAAAAATGAGAACCAGGATCTGTCATGTAAGGGTACAAGATCCCAATGATGAATGTAACTGTACTCTATACTTTAAAAGTACCAAAAACTCTATAAGATTAAAAAATATTTTAGAAAATCATATTGTTTTAGACATAGAAAACGAAACCTTTCAATTATAGATAAAATAATTATTTTAGATGACTCATCATAACAGTTAATATTTTAAGGTTATATATTTACTAGTATCTTTGACCAAGGAAAACCCTTAAATTATTGTACACAGGCAATAATAGACATTGCATTTATAAGACTGATTTTTTATATTATCTTGAGTATCTGACTAAAAACCTGGATGGAAATGTGTTACCAACTTTAAAGATAACTTTACTCTTACCAAGTGATTTAACTTAGCCTATTGTTAAGCTATATGAACCACGTGTATTTGAAATAATGTCTTGAGTGTTTATTTATCTATAAGCCAATTTAAGTAGAACCTTGGAAGATAATGTATACTTAAAAGTTAATACATGGAAACACACATATTAACCTCAATTTTATGTAATCTTCATGTTATCAAACTTTAAGGCTTTTATTTTCAAGTCATATGAAAGCCTTGAGAACATCAGTCCTCATCTGTCAATATTTTAACTAAATTTGGCTACCCTGAACATTTATATAAATGATCTTTCCAAGAAATCTCAAAAAGAACAAAAATTAAAAATAAATTATTGAGCTAAAAATGTTTTTTAAAACAAAGCAGCTGCAGGTGATTTAACCAGTTGTTAGCATACATTAAACAAACAAACATATAAACAAACTGAACAATTATTTTTAAATTGGATAGTGCACTCTCAGATGTATCGGCCAAGTTGAACTAGAAATAAACTAGTCAGAACTTTTCTTTCTTTCTTTGTTTTCTTTTGTTGTTGTTGTTTTTGGTACTGGGGATCGGGGCCTTGTAATTGCAAGGCAGGTGGTGGCATCACAGAGCTTAATCCAGGGCCCAGAACTTTTTTTATAGGTCATCAATTAGCAGAGATCTCTTGTAATAAGAATCAGGAAAAAACTCTTTTACACCTGTGAAAGCAAAGACTTTTTAAGAAGGAATCTAGGCTGATGGTTTATCTTATTAGAATAGGCAGCTGTACAGGATTCTTATTGTTTTGTTTTGATACCCACAGTTGTTTGACAGCCATGTGTCACTCCTCCCTTTAAAGGGGCAAACTGTAAATGCAATTTCAACTATTTTATTTTCATGGTGTGTTCATTTTTTTTCTGATTAATAGTTGACAGTTTTCAAAAAATAGTTGGCAATTTAAAATAATTGAAGGAATTAATCTTATCCTTCTTACTCCTTCAAGGATACATGTTTGAAATGTTTTCTATTTAATCTCCCATCTGGTTGGCAGGTTAGTAGGGATTTTTATAGGAATTTCCTGGGTTCCAATAGGAACTGGCCATTTTCCTTGCTGTCTCTCTTCTGGTCTTTTAAATTTTAAATATGTTATTTATCTCCAAATGCCTTTAATGCCACTTGTTTCTCATTAGAAGCCAATGTTTGACCCCAAATGCAGCAGTATGTCATTCCATTCTAGTTTATTGATTTGAGTAAGTCCCCTAAAGACCTTCATGTACTTCAGGATTGTCTAAATCCTTCCCCTGATCTTGTTCAATCTGTTTAAAGTTGCTGGGAGCAAAGGACACGTGGATACAGATAGGGCCAACACTTTCACCGACCTCCTGTAAAGGATATTGCTCTTAAGGAGCTTTAACAAAATCAGATAGAGTTTGATATGGTGTAATAAAGGCTTTAATTAGGGTTAACGTGGAAGTCTTGTCTTCACAGTACAGAGAACAAGAGAGGGGAACTCCAGGCTCAGTAATGGTAGATGCATCAGATTGCCTTAAGGACCACTGGTGTCTGATTTTCCAGTGGCTTACATCTACAGTTTGAACACAAGTCAGGATTGTCTCTTAATGCAAAGAAAATCATATCTCTGGCCATTTTCTGTCTCTCTTTTGCAACTCCAGTTGTAAAATAGTATTATAATTAATACTTCTCTCTGCATTTGACTTTGTCTCTAGAAGATAGGCTGGCCATGGGTGGATACAAAAAAATATTAAGCAGTTTTTCCTCAGAGTGTGAGGGGCAAGTGATTTTCAGTGCTTAAGAATATAATCCAAAAGTATAAGTGTATTTGACATTGAGTTTTCCATCCACAAAATAACAAAAGGAAAGCAAGCATTTCTTTTCATCCTTCTTGGTTTTTATATGCCCCTCAGGGCAATCCCTGAGGTTTCCCTGCACCAGAGCAGGTGGCTTTTATCTGGAGAGTGACCAGAATATAGATCAGGCCAGATTAGCTGCCCTTATCGATACATACATTTTCTCCGAAAATTCACATTTCCAACTCGAGTATGTTTTCAAAAGTATAAACTACACCTGACTCCCACTATAATAGCCATGTTTAAGAAGGGAAGCATTGCCTGTGAAAATTAGGCCAATGATCAAGAGCTCTGAATAACTGAATTTCTAAGTTTTGTTTTTATTTTCTTTTTGGTACCGAGGATTGAGCTCAGGTCGTTGTGCTTGCAAGGCATGCACCAGAACCACTGAGCTAAATCCCTGGCCCTGAATTTCTAAGCTTTTGAAAGATAAAGAGAGAAAGAAAATCAAAAGGCAGATTGGAAGTGCTTCAACTAATTGTTTAGGGCTTGTGTGATTGTTCTTTGAGATAGCTCCCCTTGGTGTCACCCAGGGGTCTGTTCCCTCACTGTGTCTCAGGGTGGGTGTTTTCTTCTGCTGGTCCTGCTGATCATAGGAGAAAACTCCTGCCCAGGCACTGCATCACCCCAAACCCTCATGAGTGGTTTTCTGGATGAGCATGAATTACGATTCACTTCTAACTCAGACAGGGGGTTACATAGTCTATAAAGGAACTAACACCATATTACCATTTACTGACAATGATAAACATCCATTACAGAGGTGAACTACCAAAACTTGTCATGTAGCATCAGACACACCCAAGAGCACAAGCTGCAAAGCAATCAGAAACTCAAAAAGCCATTCCAAATAGTTATCCAACGTAACACAACAAGCCATCTCACAATGCCAGACAAGTCAAGAAAGGAACAACTAGCCCGGCGTGGTGGCACATACCTGTTATCCCAGCACTCGGGAGGCTGAGGCAGGAGGATTGCTGTGAGTTCAAGACCAGATTGGGCTACATAGTGAGTTCCAGGTCAGTCTCAACTACATAATGAGACCCTGTCTCAAAAAAAAAGAAAAGAAAAGAAAAAGAAAAAAGAAAGAAACGAACAACTAATTTCAGCAACTAGTGCAGAAGCAAGTCTAGATGCAGCGTATATAAAATAGGAATAGAAGCCATTATAATCTTCCCAGGCTCTCAAATCTACCACCATTTTAACAAAAAACACAACTTAAGCAACTGAAAAACAAGATAATTCTTGATACCTAAATGAGTCAAAAATCCTGATTCCCAATGAAATATTTTAGATGTCATGAAACAAAAGCAAACTCTTACCTCACTCCAAGGATCATGATGGAACCTCCAAAATGATGTAGGAGAAATATAACTCCCAACCTGCTAGATGTCAGATGTGTTGAATTCGTGCAGAAATGGAATAATAAATTCTTATAAATAACAGAGGTTAAGAATAGGAAAGGTTTATTGATAGATAGCATCTGCGAGACAGAAAGGGTCCTGAGTGGGCTGCCAACAAGGCTCTTTGTCAAGGTAATTTATATAGCAAAGACACAGTGTGGGTCAAACTACAATCATCCTATAGGATGACAAGTATAACTGCCTAGCCAGTATTGATCCAATAGGGAAACCAGTCACGAAACAAGGGTACATTGAAAAACAAATACAATATATATGCACACCCATGTTTATAGTATCACAGTTTGTAATAGATAAATCTTGGAAACAGTCCAAATACTCAACAACTGGAGACTGGATAAAGATGTTTTTTTTTTTTTTTTTGATAAAATGGAGTACTATTGAGTTATAAAGAATGATTAAACTAGAGACATTTATAGCTAAATCGATGCACATTCAGGCCATACTCAACTGAAATAAGTAGGTCACACGTGTAAATACCAAATAGTTTCTCTGGTATGAGAAACTGAAACTGTAAATGAGGGCCAAAATGTATTATAGATAATGTGAAATAGGAAGAAAAGGTCCAAAGGGGAAGTAGGGAGGGGGTGGGGGAAAGGAAAAAATAGAAAGAAAAAAATATGAGAAAAGAAAGAAAAAATGGAAACAAAGTCTTTGTAAATAGGGAGGGGTGGAGGGGTAGAAGGAAGGGAAGTAGAATGGGGAAAAAACAAAAACCAAGATATATTGTGTACAGGTACAAATTCTCTCAATGATGAATGTGATCATAATGTATACCTAAAATGTACCAATAAACTTAATAAAAAAAGAATAAAAGAAGAATGACTGAGAACATTAAAAAAAGAGACATTTTTGAAAAGGGATGGGTCCAGATGCTCTGGTCTCCCACCTGGATAACTGATGCCTAGCTGGACTTATCAGGTGGTGCTAATTGCAGAATAATTTCAAATTACTGTTTATACCTTAGGGAGGCATGTAGGCCTGGCCATTGCATCTCCATCTGGATGCCTGGCCTTCTTCACATGTGCCTCTAGTCACTGTTCTGATGTCTTCGTTTTTCACTGACTTCCTTGAGAGCCCAGTCCCTTCCTACTTGTATATTAATTTTTATCTAACTTAGCAGCCTATAATAAAATCCCCATGACATCACCTACTTGACTGAGACTCTCACATCATCTTAACATACCATGAGCTACATCAAATGCCTGCCTTACCCAGTCTCTTCTATTCTGTCACAGAAAAAAAAAACACTTATATCACTCCCAGTCTTTGATCCCCAGTCTGACTTCTGCAGAAACTGTGCTGCATTAATTATAACATCAACATTTTCAATTTCCCCATCCTCTGCATTAATACACATACTCAGATATATCTCGTGACAAAAACTCTCCCTAGATACAACCACCTCTTCAAGATTTTATACTTCATTTTATCATTCAAGTAAAAACTAGCCATCTACACTCAAGTCTCTATTTTCTCTTAAAGGTCACCAATAACAGCCATTTATTCCTTTAAATTAGTCTTGTTTATTCTGTTGGCTTTGCTGAGGCCTCTTCTCCCCCTTTTAAAGTGTATACTATTCTAAAATATCGAGGAAGGAGTATGTAAGAATAATATGCATATCAATCAAAAACATGTATATGAAAAGCCTGGGAAGAAGAAATTATTCAAATTGATAAAATGGTTGGGCTGGGGATTTAGCTCAGTGGTTCCACCGCCTGCCTTGCAAGTATAAGGACCTGAGTTCGATCCCCAGTACCAAAAAAAAAAAAAAAAAGATAAAATGGTTGATTTAGGTGATTAGATTTTTGTAACTTTTTTCTTTTATCTACTTTCTGAATCTCCTCTAATAATTTTATATTACTTGCATAATTGCATAATTTTTTAGCAGAAATAAAATGTATATGGATTCTATCCCAAATTCTACCTCTGTTCTTCTCTCTTGCTCCCTTGATCTCATCTATTGCTGTAGACTCCAGAACACTTTCCATAACAATGACTCCCATATTTATGTGTTTAGTCCCTGTTGCTCTCCTGAACTTCCGGCTACAAGCTCATATGTACAATCTAGAGGCACTTGCTACTACTTCACATTCGATACCATCTCTTCTATCTGAGACATTAGCATGACATTTTAACATATCCATAATATTGGCCATTTCTTCACTCCCCAAAACTAATAGGTAGATCCCTTTCACTGTAGACCAAACTACCATCCCTTAACTGGATAACTGCAGCAACTTTCTAATCACTCTTTCCACTTTCTTCCTTTTTTGTGACCTTATACCAGTCTGCTTGAAATACAAAGCAGATAGCTGTATTCCCTTGCCCCAAACTCAGGGCATCACATAGTCTTGACTTGAGCTATATCTGAGCTTATCTCCTCTCCCTGGTGTTATACTCTGCTTTGATTATCTTCTCTCTGTCCCAATCCCTTAGCTCCACCAAACCCTCTTGATTCAGGGATGTTTCACCTGTGGCTCCTGATGCCTGGATGGCCCTTCAGTCTTCCTCATCCCTCCGCCTTCTCTAGAGGAAAGAATGTCTCTTTATGTGAAGATCTGCCTTAGTTTGTTCAGACAGTTTTAACAAAAGACCTCAAGGGCTGGGGATTTAGCTCAGTGGTGCTGCCACCTGCCTGGAAAGAACAAGGCCCGGAGTTCAATCCCCGGTATAAAAAACAAAACAAAAACAAAAACCAAAAAACCCACAAGACCTTAAACTGAGTGAATAAAGAAGATGCGTTTTTAAAAAGTACAATGGAGTACTACTCTGCCTTAAAGAAGGATGCACTCCAGACATTCATCTAAATAGATAGACATAGATAGACCTTGAGACCTACTCCTAAGTGAAATAAATTGGACACACGTGTAAATACCAAATTGTTTCTCTGGTGTGAGAAACTGAAAGTGAGAATAAGGACTGAAATGTATAACGGATGTTGGGAAATGGGAAGAAAGTGTTCAAATGGGAAAGGGAACAAGGGAGGAGGGAGGGAGAAAGGAAGGAACAAGAAAAAAGTAAAAACGGAAAAATGGAAACAGCTTTTGTACAGAGGGAGAGAAGGGAGCTTGAGGTGGTGAATGGGATAAAATAAAATAAAATGTATTAAAAATACCTTAGATAACAAAATTTCTAGAAGCTGGGAAGTCCAAGATCAAGGTCCAAGTAGAATTGGTGTTTGCTAAAGGCCTGTTCCTTCTTGATGGTGCCTTCCTGATGCATCCAAAGTCAAGTGGGGTGGGGGACAAGGCAGCTCTCTGGGGCCTTTTTTTTATGAGCACTCATTTCATTCATGAGGGCTCTACTCTCATGACATAGTCACTTCCTAAAGATTGCACTTCACAATGCTGTTACAGTGTAGTGTAGGTTACAACCTATGGATGTGGGGGGGCACAAACACTCAGATCGTAGTAGAGAATACAGCTTCTTGTTTCATGTACTTCAGCTCTCAGCCTCAGTATCACCTCATTAGAGAGGCCTCTTTCCAGATCACTCTATCAAAAAGAGCTCCATCCATCTCGCTACCTATTGTAGCGCCCTATTTCTTTCATTGGAGAGCTTATTAAAATTTGTGATTTTAATTATTCGTTTGCTTGCTGGCTTACTATCATTCTCTTTCATTGAAGTGTAAGTTTTATAAGGGTAGACCATTTTTATATTGTCCATCCCCATACAGAGCATCAAACAGTGTTTGATATGCAGTAGTTTCTGAAGAAATGTGGTCAAATGATCATCCAGGCAAGGTGGTGCCTGCCTCTAATCTTAGAACGTTAGGTAGCTGAGACAGGAGGATAGCAAGTTCAAGCCCAGTCTGAGCAACTTAATGACCTAGAAAGGCCCTGTCTCAATAAATATATAGATGAATACAGGCTGGGGATGTAACTCAGTGCAAAGGCCTTGGGTTCAGTATCCAACACCAAAATAACAATAGTAATAATATTCAAATGGATTTCTGTCTCAACTTTACTAAGTGCATAAAATGTCTCAGAAAGATTTGTGTTTATTTGTTTGTTTATTTATTTCCATCCTGGGGGGTGAAACCCAGGGTTTTGCATGTGGTGGGCTAGTACTCTACCACTGAACAACATCCCCATTGTCTGTCATTGGATCTCTCTGGATATGACTGATAAAAATAATTCACAGAGTACTGAGTCATCTCAAAGGTATCTAGTGTGCATGACTTCCCATAACTCACTCTGTTATAATCACATTCATGACATGCAGTACATATGTATGAAATGTTAATGAATTTCAAGTGGGGAAAGGTTACTGTAGTTCAGGCCACTGCACATAACATGCATGTGCTCTGCTCTGGAGCTTTAGAAATTTATTGGGTCGTTGTTATTTTTATTTCTGCTTCCCTTAGGACAATGGAAGGGAATTGCTCCTAGGATGTTGCCCATATTCAGGTGAATGGAGAGGGAGTGGTCCTACAGTCTCAAATCTGCTATCTGCACTCGTGTGTATGTGTGTGTATTTATTTCTTTATTAGTCAGCTTTCCATCACTGGCTGATAATACCCACCAGTTAAAAAAAGAAGTTTATCCGGGATTTAGCTCAGTGGTGCCGCTGCCTACCTTGCAGGCTCAAGGTTCTGAGTTTGATTCCTGGTACAAAAAAAAGTTTAATTTAGCTTACAGTTTCAGGAGACTCAGTCCATGGCCAGTTGGCACCAAAGCAGAAACATCATGATGGAAGGGCATGGCAGAACAGAAGTGCTTATTTCATGGCTGCTGGAAAGTAGAGCAGAATAACAGTTCCAGAGAGGAGGAGGCTGGGGACCATATGTAGTGTGTAGTCACACCTCCATGATCCACCCAGACACACCCAGTACATGCTCCACCAATCCCTCAGTAAGATCTGAAAGTCAATCAAATGGACACGCCACCCTAACCCCCGCAACTTCTACGCCATTTTATCAATGTAAGTTTGTGTATCTACCACAAAAGTTAAAATACACAACAGTTTCATCACTGCAAGGATCTCTTCTGTTTCTCCTTTAAACTACGCCCAGCAACTTCCCACATGCCTCCTCCAGAACTCCTTCTTTAACCATGGCAACACCAATCAGTTTTCCATTTCTATAGTTTTGTTATTTTGAGAATGTTATATAAATGGAATGAGATAGCAGATAATTTTCTGAGGTTAGCTTTCCACTCAATATAATTCCCTGGAGATTTATCCAAGTTGTGTGTACGAGTAGTGTGTGTGTGTGTGTGTGTGTGTGTGTGTGTGTGTGTGTGTGTGTGTGTTCAAAGTACTGGGAATCAAACTCAGGAGTGTACTGTCACCTCTTAATTTTTTTTATTTTTGAGACAGGGTCTCTTTAAATTGTCCAGGTGGAACTCAAACTTGTGATCCTCTTGCCTGCTTCAAATTCCCTAAGTTCTGGGATCACAGGTGTGTGCCATTGCTCTCAGATAGTTTGTTTCTTTGTATTAATAAGTACTACTCCACGCTATGGACATACCACAGTTTGTTTAATCATTCACAGGTTTTAGGATGAATTGTTTCTAGTTTTTGACTGTAAGGAACAAAACTGCTACAAACATTCAAGTAACCTTTGTGTGTGAACATACATTTCTTTGAGATAAATGACCAGTGGTACAATCATTAAGCCATGTGGCACTTACATATTTACTTTTTTAATTGTTGAGACAAGGTCTTGCTATGTAGCTCAGGCTGGCCTTGAACTCATGGCGATCCTCCTACCTCAGCCTCCCAAGTGCTGGGATAAGAAGTGTGTGCCACCCTTCCTGGGGCATATTTACTTTTATTTTTAAAAAAAACTGTTTCCAGAGTGGCTGTGCTATTTCATAATTCCACTAGCAACCTGAAAGTTACCATTTTCTCCACATGCTAACCAGCATTTGGTATTGTCACTTCTCGGCTTTGGTCTTTCTGATAGGTATATAGTGACATTGAACTGTGCCTACAAAAAAGGATAATTCTCATTGTACTAGTGGTTGATGGTATTGATTTACTTTCATCATCTTATTTGACACATGCCTTGGTTAATTTTCTCATTGCCAAGACAAAATATCCAACACTCACAAGTTAAAGGAGGAAAGATTTATTTTCCCTCACAGTTTGTAGAGGTTTCTGTCCATAGCTGGATAATGAGAAGCCTACCCACACCTAGGGTGGGCCTTTCTATTATCCATACCCAGAACTAAGATAAGCCAATTAGTGGACTAAAGCACCACACACCCTTAATTCCACTATCTCACACCTGAGAACCAGCCATCTCCAAAAAGCTCCGCCTGTGAGCAGCTTTGGAGGAACATTTAGATACAAGTCATAACAACACCTATATATCTTCTTGGTCTCTTAATGCCCTTGGCCCCTTTTCTAATTGGATTGCCTTTTTGAGCTGCTGAATTTTCAGAGATCTTTATAAAATACTAGATACAAGTTCTTTTGCAAATATGTAGTTCTCAAACATTTTCTCCCAGTATATAGATGGTCTTTTTATCCTTTTTTTTGGTACCGGGGATCGAACTCCAGACCTTGTGCTTGCAAGGTGGGCGATGGAACCACTGAGCTAAATCCCCAGCTTTTTATCCTCTTAATATGGTCTTTCACAGAACAAAAGTTTTAACTTTGATAAAGTCCAGTTTATCACTTTATTCCATTTATAGATTGTGTTTTTTAGTACATGAAGTCTAAGAAATCTGCCTAGCTCTATGTCCCAAAGATTTTTCTCTTATTTTCTTTTTAATAGTTCTAATGTGCTATACTTAGATAAAACACATCTGAGTAAATCTGGTATAAGATCTGAAGATTAGATAGAAGCTCATTTTCCTGCCTATGGATGTTCAATTGCTTCCAGTACTGTTTATTGCAAACATCTACATTTCTTCAGTTGAATTGGTTTTGTACCTTCATCACAAATTAGTTGAGCTGGCTGTGGTGGCACACGCTTGTAATCCCTGAACTCAGGAGGCTGAGGCAGGAGGATTGTCACAAGTTTAAGGCCAGCCTGAGCTACATAGTGAACTCAAGGCCAGCCTGGACTTCATAGCAAGACCCTGTCTCAGAAAAAAAATCAGTTGAACATGTTTATGTGGGTCTATTTCTAGGTTCTCTACTCTATTCTATCGATCTGAGTCTTTCCTTTTTTAGCAACAATTTTCTTTACTATGGCCATAGAGTAACCACATTTATAAACACATATATTATATATATATATATATAAAAATATAGATATCTTACATATAATCAATATACATATTGTTATATTGAGTAGACCAAATCCTGCTACTTTATTCTTCTTATGAGAACAAAAATAATTGAATAGATTCTTACTTTGTTTTATTCATTTATTTATGTTTTGGTACTGGGAACCGAACTCGGGTCCCTGTGCTTGCAAAGAAGGTGCTGGGACCACTGAGCTAAATCCTCAGCCCTATTTTATTAGATAGGTATAGCTTTCTCATTTTATTCTTTTTCAAGATTGCTTTAGCTCTTCTAGGTCTTGTGCATTTTCATATAAAATTTTGATAAGTTTGTTTATGTGTAGAAAAAATTTTTCTAGGATTTTTTTTGGCATTGGAGATTCCTCCTCTCTCTCTCTCTCTCTCTCTCTCTCCCCCCTTTCCCTTATCTCTTCTCTCTCTCCTCTCTCTCCTCTATTTTTCTCTTTCCCTCATTTCAAATTTTGAGATAGGGTCTCACTAAGTTGCTAAATTACCTAGGTGGGGTGTGAATTTGCTCTTGGCTAAGCCTCCCGGAGTGCTGGGATTATAGGCATGCTGTGATAATTTAACTTAATTATCTGTTGAGATACAATTGATATATAACCAAATCACATATTTAAGCTATTTAACTATTTAAAGTATATTTGCATCCATTTTCTTTGCTGTGTCTTTTGAGGAACAGTGATTTTAAATTTTGATGTAATCTAATTTATCAAGTTTTGTGGGATTATGCTTTTGGTATCTTATCTAAGAAAATTTTATTTAACTCAAGTTCAAAAAGGATTTTTTTTTTTTTATTTTTGAGAAGGTCTTGCTATGTAGTTCATACTGGACTTGAATTCACTATGTAGCCTAGGCTGGCCTCGAGGATGTGGTTATTCTCCTGCCTCAGCCTCCTAGGTGCTGGGATTATAGGGATACAGCACCATGCCTGGCCAAAAAGGATTTTTAAAAATGGTTTCTTTTAAAAGTTTTATATTCTGGTCTATGTTCTTCTATCTAGAAGTATTACTTTTGCCGGGTGTGGTGCTGCACACCTATAACCCCAGCCCTTGGGAGGCTGAGGCAGGAGGATTGCAGTGAGTTTGAGACCAACCTGGGCTACATAGTGAGTTCCAGGTCAGTCTCAACTACATAGTGAGACCCTTTTTTTTTAAAGTTACTTTTAGGGCTGTCATCCATTTTAATTCATTTTTTTATAGACGCAACATACATATTTAAGTACTTTTAATCTATCTTATTGTTCCAGCATCATTTCTCTACTATCCTTTCTCCGCTAAATTACCTGTTCACATCCTTCAAAATCAGGGTTGACTGGAAATGTAGGTCAGTGGTAGAACACTTGTCTAGTATGTGTGAGGCCTTGGAATGATCCCCAGCAACACACACACACACACACACACACACACACACACACACAATCAGTTGTCGGTATGTGTGGACATCTATCTCTGAACTTTCTATTCTGTTCCATTGAGCTATTCATCTATCTTTGCACCAATACCATGGTGTTTATTTTGCTGCAGCTTTAGAGAATATCTTGATCAGGTAGTATTAGCCCTCCAATTATTCTTTAAACTTATTTCAGCTATTCTATGTCCTTTGCGTTTCCATATGAACTCCTACAGGAGCCTGCGGGGATTTTAATTGGGATTACATTTAAATTTATAGATGAATTTAGGGAGCATTGCCATCTTAATAATATTGAGATGTCTATCCATGAACATGATACATCTCCCAATTATTTGGATCTTCTTGTATTGCTCCCAGTGATGTTCTGTGGTTTTCACTATACAGATCTTTTACATCTTGTTATCAGGTTTATCAGTAAGTATTTTAGATTAGCTATTGTATTAGTATTGAAGCTGTGGTGGCACATGCCTGTAATTTTATCATTCTGGAAGCTAAGGGAGGAAGATCACTGATTAAAGCCTGGCCTGGGCAATTAGTGACTTAGTAGATGCTGTCTAATTTGTTTTCTTTTTATAGAAAAACCACAGTAAAATGGTACAATTTTGATCTTATTTAAAAGAATCATACCATGGTGATATATGCATACCCATGTTTATAGCAGCTCAGTTTGTAATAACTAAAACTTGGAAACTGGATAAAGAAGATGTGGCTTTTCTATAAAATGGAGAACTATTCAGCCATAAAGAATGAGAAATTAGAGTCATTCATAGGAAAATGGATGCATGTTGAGGCCATACTCTTAAGTGAAATAAATAAGTCACACATGTAAATACCAAATAGTTTCTCTGGTGTGAAAAACTAAAAGTGTAAATAAGATCCAAACTGTATAACTGACAATGGGAAATAGTAAGAAAAGGGCTAAATGTGTAGGGAAAGTGGGAAGGGTCGGGGGAAGGAAATAAGGGACAAGAAAAAATATGAAAAAAGGAAAAAATGGAAACAAAGCCTTTATAAATAGGGAAGGGTAGAGGGGGTGAAGGGAGGGCAGGGACAAGGGGAAAAAATGAGAACCAAGACCTGTCATGTAAAGGTACAATATCCCAATGATGAATGTAACTGTACTGTATACCTTAAAATTACCAATAAACTCAATGAGAAAAAAAAATTTTTTCTTAAAATTTTTAAAGGGCTGGGAATATAGCTCAGTGTGAAGATTTTCTGAAAGTTCTAGTAGTTTTTTTTTAAAATACAAAATCATGCCTGTGAATAAAGGCAGTTTTACTTCTTTTCTAATTTGGATGTGTTTTATCTACTTATCTTGCCTGATTGCACTGGCCATAATATCCATTACAGTGTTGAGCAGAAAGGTGAAAATGGACATTACTTTCTCCTTTCCTGATATTTTACCAATAACTATGATATTGGCTGTAGTTTTTTTTTAATTTTAGTTTAATTTATTAGTATACTGTATAGTACATAATGTTTACATTCCCTGTGGGAAGTGGGTACATGTGTACAGCACATCTTAATCCCTCACCTCCCTTCTCCTCCCTCAATCTCTTATCCCCTTTCCTTTCAAGAAAGCTCTAGCTCCCTACTTCTTATTATCCATCTTTTATTTTGCTATTTGTTTTTTTAAATTGAATTTATTGGTACATTCTAGGTGGACAGTACAGTTACATTAATTACTGGGATCTTGTACCTTTACATGACAGGTCTTGGTCTTCATTTTTCCCCTTGTCCCCATCCTCCCTTCACCCCCTCTTCCCGTCCCTACCTACAAAGACTTTGATTCCGTTTTTACATTTTCTCTTATTTTTTTCCCTTTCCCTTATTCCCCTTCCCCTACCCTTCTCACTGTCCCTACATCTTTAGTCTTTTTCTTCCTGTTTCACATTGCTAATTAACCTGTTAGGATCTTGAGTACTATTTTAGTTTTTCACACCAGAAAAACTATTCGGTATTTACTTTGGGTTGTGCATATAAGAGAAACCATGTGATATTTAAACTTGTGTTTCTGATTTATTTCACTTAATGTTATGGTCTTAAAGTGCATATGTAGATGATTTTCATCTAATTAAGGAAGTTTCTATGTTGAATTTCATCGAGTCCTATTTCTGAATTTGTTATCTCTTTCCTTTGCTAATAACATTTGCTAATGTAGTGAATTGCATTTACTGATGTTCAGATATTAAACTAACACTATATTCTTGGAATAAACCCCACCTTGTCATGAGATTATACTTTTTATACATTGTTGGATTCATTCTGCTGAAACTTTGTTCAGAAAATTTCTGAGTCAAGAAGGCACTGGCCTTATAGAAAATATTGTAGGATCAGGGTAATGGATTAGAAAATTTTTTTCATCTTCAATTTTCTGGAATAATCAGTGTAGAATTGGTATAATTTCTTCCATGAATTTTTGGCAGAATTTACTAGTGAAGTCATTTGGGGCCTGACATTCTCTTTGTGGAAAGGCTTTTAACTATGAATTTGATTTCATTATTAGATGTTGGGCTATTCAGATTATCCAATTTTCCTTATGTGAGATTTGGTAGTTTATTTTTTTCAAACAATTTTATCCATTTTATTTAGATTGTCAAATTCCTAGGCATCTAGTTGTTATAATATTCTATTGCCTTTTAATATTTTGTGGAATGTATAGTTATGTCATCTCTCATTTCTAATATTAGTAATGTATGTCTGCTTTTTGTTTTCTTGTTTAGTCTGGTCAAAGGCTTATAAATTTTATTTATCTTTCCAAAGAACCAAATTGTGGATTCATTGATTTTTCTCTATTTTCCCCTTATTTTTGTGTCATAGATTTCCACTCTCATATTTATTATTTCCTTTATTCTGTGTTGTAGTCAGGGTTTTGGCAAGGGAATACATTAAATACAGAACACATAATTTATAGGATTATTTTTATGATAATTACCCAAAAAGTGAAATGCAAACGAGTGCAAGAGAGATTGACCACATACTAGAGGCTCAAAGGATACAACTAAGGTTCTGAATCCTAGCAATTTCCCACACGAGTGCAGCTAAAGGCTTAGAGTCCAAGGCAATGTCCTCCATGAGTCCAGTTAGTGGCCTAGAGCCCACTGCAATGTCTCATGCTTGTCTGTACTGAGGATCTGCAACTGGAAGGCCCAAAGGCCAGTGGTGGAAGCCATAAAATCTACACCAGTGAGATGAAGGATTTGTGCCACCAAGCAGAGGGATCCTCACTGGAGCCAGGAAGTGATGCTCACAGTAAAGATCAGAGCTCCCTTGATGAAAGCAGCAACTGTTTCCAGTGACAGCAAGGCCCCAAGCTCCTCCTCCAATGAGAACAGCCTAGTTTGCATTAGGAGAACCATCCACAGCAAGCTTCTCCTAGAAAGTCAACAGGCCAAGATCTTCCCTTCCAGTTCTCTTTTTATGGCTATTGGCAACCATCTTCAGGTGGATCCTCCATGCCCAGACCATGCTGATTCAGTTCAGCTGGGCATTACAAGTTGAACATTAGTTTATCCACTACATTCTGCTTATTTTTGGGTTAAACTTGTACTTCTTTTTCTAGTTTCCCAGAGTGAAGTTAAGGTCATTGATTTTATATGTTGTTAGGTGTTTAGTCATTGTCAAATATAGGTGTTTTACAGCAGAAATTTTCCCTTTCCTACTCCTTTAGCAGCATCGCACAAGTTCTGATATATTGTGTTTTCATTTTCATACAAATCTCAGTATATTTTAGTACTGTTTAGATTTATTTGACTCATAGGTTATTTACAATGATGTTATTTTGTTTTCAAATTTTTGGAGAATTTTTGTTTGTTTGTTTCTTTGAGACAGGGTCTCACTAAGTAGTTCAGAGTTTAGGTTGACCTTGAACTCACTGTATAGTCCAGGCTGCCCTCAAACACTCAGCAATTCTCCTGCCTCAGCCTGCTGAGTGATGTGATTAGAGGCATGTGCCACCACATCTAGCTCTGCAGGTATGTTTTCATTATTGATTTCTAATTTGATTCTCTTGTGGTAAAAGCAGATACCTTGCATGAATGTGATTTTTAAATTTTCTTTATATTTCTTTCATTGCCTTGAATATGGTCCATCTTTGCAATGCTCCATGTACACTTAAAAAGGTTGAGTATTCTGAGGTCATTGGATGCTATGTTCAGCAAATATCAATTAGATAGAAGTGATTGGTAGTTGTCTTAGTCCATTTGGGCTGCTGTAAAAAATACCTTAGACTAGATAATTTATAAATAACAGAAATTTATTACTCATAGTTCTTGGGGTTGGGAATTCAAGGCCCAAGATGATGGCAGATTTGGTGTCTGGTGAGGGCCTGCTCCTCACAGATGACATGTTCTGTATGTCCTTACACGGTGGATGAGCAGAAACTCTCTCAAATGCCTTTTATAAGGGCATTAATCCCATTCATGAGGTTGAAGCCTTTGTGGCCTAACCACCTCCAAAAGCCCTCATCTCTTGATACTATCATATTAAGGATTAAATTTCAACATATGAGTTTTTTGGAGCATGGACATTCAGACCACAGCAATAGTGTTGTTCAAATCTATGTCCTTACTAATTTTCTACTTGTCCTATCAAATGTTGAAAAGGAGTATTTAAATCTCTAATCAGAATCAGGGATTTGTTGCAAGGCATGGGGGCACATGTCTGTAATACCAGCACTTGGGAGGCTGAGGCAGGAAGATTGCCTTGAGTTCAAGACCAGCTTGTACTACATAGTGAGTTCAAGGCCAGACTGCACTAATAGGGGAGACCTTGTCTCAAAAAACAAAACGAAACATAATAAAAGAATTATGATTTTGTCTATTTTTCCTTGCAGTTCTATTAGTTTTTGCTTCATATATTTTGAAGCTCTTTTACTAGATGTACAAAAGTTTAGAAATGTTACTTCTTCCTGATGAATTGAACCTTTTATCATCATGAAATGACCTTCTTTATTTCTAATAATGCCCTTTCCTCTGAAATCTGTTTGGTTTGATGTTAATAGCCACTGCAGATTCCTTTTGATGAGAGTTACCATGGAATATTTCCCCTATCTTCTTGCTTTTAACCTATTTGTATTTTTATATTAAAGTATATTTTTGTAGGCAGTAAATATAGTGGGGTCTTGTTTTTTAAATCTCATTTAATGATGTCTTTTCAATGGAGTGTTGAGGTTATTTTCTTTAATTCTAGATATGCTTAGATTTAAATCTATCATCTTGCTATTTGTTTTCTATTTCTTTAGTCTTATTTTTGTTCCCTAATTCCTCTTTTTCTGTCTTCTTTGAGATGCTTTATTTCTTATTTCATTTTTTTACATCAATGGTTATAACTCTCAATTTTGCTACTTTTATGGTTCCTAGCTCTTTGAACATTAAAGGATAATAGAGAAATACTACAAACAATTTTATCAGTCACATTCCCATTGCTGGGACTCAATACCCAGCAACCACAACTTGAAGGAAGAGAAGCTTACTTGGCCCACAATTTCTATTGCGTTCTATCTAAAGTTGCCTGGCTACAAAGCAGAAGCTCATGGTGAAAGAGTCCAGTGGAGAAAAACAGCTCACCTGTGGCAGCCAGAAAACAGAGAGCGCAGGGAGAAGCCATGGAGAAGAATCCACTTTTCCAGGTCACACCCCCAGTGAACATCCTTTAACCTGATTCCACCTCCTTAACAGCCCATTCAACCTACTGAACTCGAAAGTTCAATCCACTGGTGAGTATAGTAGCCCCATGATCCAATCACTTTCCAAACAAATGAGACCTTTCAGGTACATTTTAGATCTAAACCATAACAATACTTTACGTCCATAAATTTAATAGCTTAGATACAGTGGGCCAATTCCTTGACAGATATAAATAATGAACACTTACTAAAAATAAATAGATAACATGAATACTTTAATATCCATTAAGAAAATGTGATCTGTAGTCAAAAGCTTCTGGACTCAGATGGTTTCACTCGCAAATTCTAGCAAATATTTACTGAAAAAATAATATCAATTGTACCTAAACTCTTCCAAAAAACAGAAAAGGAGCTGGACAAGGTGCCACACACCTGTAATCCCCTCACTCAGGAGGCTGAGGCAGGAGGATCATCATAAGTTCAAGGCCATCCTGGGCTACATAGTGAATTCAAGGCCAGCCTGCATTGCATACCAAGAGCCTATCTCCAGAAAACAAAAATACAAAAAACAAAGGGTAGAGAACTTCTGTGTTGCATGAGGCCAATGTTACCCTAACACTAAAGCCAGGCAAATATAGTACATTAAAAGCAATCAATAGGCTAATATTCCTCATGAGCATAAAATGAGACCAGTAAGCATTGTTGTGCATTTTCCCCAGTCAAGTTCAATTATGGAGAAAGTGAAAGTAGCCGATTCACCGAATGGAGATAAAGTATCATTGAAGGGTTTTGATAAAGAATGATTCAGAAAGGAGATTATAGTTGAACAGTGGGATGCATGAAATTGAGAAAACTGAGGAATAGTAGTCTAGTAATGATAAGCTCACTGGTATGATGTTTATATGGTCTTAATGTGGAGGATAAGCTAGAGGAAAGTAAAAACAAACGGAAAGATAATTCATGTGGATATTAAAATATCTAAGAATTATGATAGGAATAGTGTTTACCAAAGTAACAGCAATCCAGCTGTTACAATATTTAAGGAGTAAAGGTACATGATCTGGGATCAGTAGTTGACTGCACTAGGGAGAGATGGTGGGTGATATAATCTGATGACGTGAGATTTAAAGTTTGAGTTATGATTTGTTTTTCAAGACAGAGTCTTGCTATGTAGTCCTGGCTGGCCTTAAACTCACTAAGTAGCCCAGGTTGGCCTTGAACTTATGGCACTCCTCCTCCCTTGGACTCCCAATTGCTGGAATAATAGGAGCATATCACCATGCACAGCTTGGGTTACTATTGAGGAGAAAATGTTTTGGAAGCAACAATCGGGAAGATACCTCCCCCATTTCCAGGCCCTATGGTGCTAGAGGGAAGGGAGAGAAGACAGTATCATTTATGAGACAGGAAGGTAGCAAGGGACCTTGCGGGCGAGTGAACCACAAGCCCTCCATGCTAGTGTGGTTGGGCTTGGGTTCCATTTTCTAAGGTTTGGGTGTCATTTCTTAAACTATTGTGATGTATAAAGCAATCAGTTTGTATTGAGCATAAGCAGGACCTGGGGGGAGGATGAGAAGATTTCTCAGAGTAACACTGGCCCATGATGGGAGGGGATTATGGGGAGGGTCCTGGCAAAAGCACTCAGGCAGCCAGGAAAAGGCCAAGCCAAAGAGAGAGAGAGAGAGCCTGAAAGATTCAGTGAAGGACTCCTTGATGACCAAGGCCAGGACACCTGGAGGCCAGTATATAAAGGCCTCATTAGATCCGTTGAATTTTCTTTCCCAGGAAAAAGATATTCATACCCCTCTGAAGAATGTCTTTGTTGGGTTTATTAAGAAGGAAGAAAAAATGGTGGAGCAGTGAGTGCCAGCTCCTCAGCTTCTCCAGGACAAAGTGTTTAGAGCTTGGAAAAAAATAGCTTGGAGAGGAACTGAAGTGAGTGGAGGGAATACAGGAACCATGAAGGAACCAACAGAGAAGAAAACAAGGCTAAACAATACAGAACAAATACAGCATGCCTGCACAGGAGGAAAAACCATGCGACGCCTTTGATAGTGGCTGAGTAAACAACAGAGGCAAAGTGAAATTAAAAACTCTGCTCATGGAAAATGGGAGAGCTGCACAAGGACCAGGAGAATCTTGTGCAGCTGGAGACAACAGAAGGAACACAAGACACCACCTCCCAAAAGGCTTTCCATAGTTAACCATTATTGGTAAGTGACCTAGGTATAAGCACCCCAGGACACAATCCTGCAGAGCAGGAGCTGGAGGGGATACCACTGTTGGGAAGGGCTGGGTGCTGGGTGCTTGAACCTAAGTCTCAGAGCAGCTCCTTGGCTGCTTAACATTGCCAAGTTCCAAAAGTGGACGAGGGAAGAACACTCAGGGAAGACTACCAGCAACTGGAGAGCAGAATGTGGGGTGGTGGGGTGTTCCCACTGAGAGGCAGGGTCCAGTGATCACAGTCTCGGTTCCTACCATCAGAAGTAAGGTTCAGCCTGAGTTACACAGAACTGGAAGCTCACACTGGTGCATGTTGCCATTGTAAGCAGATCTGTACACCCACCACTGTTCTGGGGGCAGATTGCCACCTTAGACTTCCAGTGTGAACATCCTGGTCTGCTCTGCTCCTTATCCCAAGTCTGAGGAAAGAAGCCACGTGTTCAAATCAACAGAAAATTTTCTTTTACTATTCTTTATTTGACTATATTATTTTTTCATTTTTAAAAATTTATAATTAATTAATTAATTAACTTTTTGGTACCAGGGATCGAACTTGGGACCTTGCACTTCTGAGGCAGGTGTGATGCTACTGAGCTAAATCCCTGGCCCCATTTTTAAATTTTTATTTTGCTTTTTAAATTTTGAATATTTTTTACTCTTTGCTGTTTTCCTCCTGTACATTTCCCCCATATTTTGTTCCATTTTACGTTTTTCTTTTATGAGAGTGTCTGTGTATGAGTGCTTCATGTACTTTTGCCTTTTTTTCTCCCAATACAGTTTATAAAAGGTAAAGGAATTCTCCTTTTTCTATTATATCCCTCCTATTTTACCCGTATCTCTTCACCTGACCTCTTCACTTAGATTTTATTTATTCTCAATTTTACTTTTCCTTCCTCTTCACCTTTTCAATTGTCTCCCTTAAACTTTTTCTCTAATACTTATATCAATCACAGAATCCTTTCTCATCCCCATTTCCACCTACCAATTTTGTACCCAGTCTCCCCTGTTCTTCCTTTCTAAATATATAACAATATACCCTTAACATCAATAGGATACCTTGTCCCTTCCTATTTCCTCCTCATATCACAGAACAAAGGATTTAACTTTTCTTTTGTACTGGGGATCGAACTCAGGACCTTCCACTTGCAAGGCAGGAAGTGGCACCACTGAGCTAAATCCCTGGCCAAAGCACTTAAATAAAAAAATTTTTTTTCCTTTATTTCCTCTTCCACCCTCTGGCATTACCTGGCCTCCTGCACCTTAGATAACTGACTGCATATAATTACTGCTCAATGCTGTTTTCACCTGTAGGACAGACATAGCCATCATATTTAGTGCACATTAACTGTGAGTCAAGGCTTGGCTTGTTAGGATACTTAACACTATAGCCGTGGATTCCTTTTCTAGGATAAAAGGAGATTGGAAACAGGTCTTGTGGTAAGTTACTTCTCAACTAGCCTTAATGGATAACACTAATAGATTTGGTTGTTACTCCTGTAGTTGAATTGACTGCATAGGAATAATCATGACAGAGTGGATGGATTAGTGCCAGGGAACTTGGCTGCTGAATCAACCATCTGTGTATGTGTCCCTCATACCCAGGGAGAGAGACAGCAAGAGTTCCTAACCTAAGAACTTGGACTGGATCAAACACTACAAGAAAACTGCAACCTGGCAGAAAGAGGTCCTGAATTTGAGTTAACTTCAGTATTGCAGTGGAGGGATCGGAGAAGTTATTGGGGTGTGAGCACTCACTCTCTGGCAAAGAAGTTACTTGGGAATCACAATGGCAAAGTCTCATTGGAATATGTAATCTTCATTTCCATCAGACATCTTACTGATTTAAGTTTCTGTATGTTTCTTCCTTTATTTAGAAACATGAGGTTATGTTATGCTCTTGTATGGTTTCATGCATTTATTAGGTTGTTATTTTGGAATATTTGTTCTTTCATTGCCTCTGATTTAATAGCTGTCTAGCTTCTCTCCCTTGTCTCAGCTCTTTATCTAGTTTCTTCACGTCAAGCTCCCAAAACAATATTATTAACATACTTTAGTCTTTTTCCAAACACATAAACTCTTCCTCTCGTTTTTAAATTTCCCATACTTAGCTTCCTCAGAATCACTCTTATCTTACCTAGTATAGTTACTTGATTCTCCCCATCCTAAGCCTTTGGCTCTTCCATATCTTGCCTAGCTTATGTAATCACTATAAGCAAGTTCAGATGCCCATATAACCTTCCTCAATCACCAAGTGAACCCCTTTTCTCCAATATCTTGCCCTATCCCCCAAAAAATATCCCCTGAAAACTCTCAATAGTAAATCTCAACTAAAGGTACTCTAACAAAATCAGACCCCACATCAATATTTTCCTCTCATCTACCACTATTCTCCACTTCAAACCTCCCCCTTAGGGCCTGAAACTCCTCATCACCTCCCATTCTTCCCATCCCACCACACCTACCTCACAGCAAAGCAACCACAAATAATAAACTGTAACAGTGTGCATAGAGAATAGATAAGGGGGAAGAATAACTGCAAGGACTATCATATAAAAGCATTGGAAGATTGAGTGTAGATGCTGTAATAAATAGAGACAAAACATAGGGACAGAGATGAAATCACTTAAAGCAAATAACCGAAGGAGTAAGTACTAGCACTGGACATACAAACCTGAAAAGTATTCACAGGGAGACAACCTACTAAAAATCTCCAACAAAATCTTCACTTCTCTAGGCCCCAACCTGCAGTAACCCCCCCAAAAAGAGGAGAAAAAAGAAGGAACCATATATAATTTTTTAAAAGATATTATATAGATAGATAGATAGATAGATAGATAGATTTTATGTAGAGATAGATAGATACATGAAGATAAAGTAGGAAAATGGAGAAACAAGGAAATAGAAGACCTCCAAACCGCCCCCAAATCTCCCAAGGTAGAGCAAGGGACCCAAAGGGTTGAAGAAAACAAATACCATGTAGCAAAAATATATGAAAATTTCTTAGAAGAGATTAAGAAAATGGATGAGTTAGGGCTGGGATTTAGCTCTCTGGTGCCACTGCTTGCCTTGCAAGTGCAAGGTCCCAAGTTTGATCCGCAATACAAAAAAAAAAAAAAAAAAAAAAAAAAAAAAAAAAAAAAAAAGAAAAAAAGAAAGAGAGAAAGAAAGAAAGAGAGAGAGAAAATGGATGAGTTCAAAGAGGAAATGAACCAAGAGTTGACAGCAATTTCACTCAACATGACCATGGCGAATTTGGGGGAAATAAATAAAAAATTGGATGAGCTACCTGAAACAGTTCAAAACTTGAACAACAGATTCAGCAAGGATGTGGAATCCTCAAAAAGACATCAAACAGAAATACTTGAAATACAAAACAGTATAGAATTCATACATTACAGAAATGATCAATGTGAAGACAGAGTGTTTGATATTGAGGACAAAATAGTGAATTACAGTAAAGAGCTCAAAGAAGCCAAAAAAGAAAATAAGAGAACAAGAGAAGACTATCCAGAAGCTACTACATGATAGCAAAAAAACTAATCAGGGCTGGGTGGCACCATGACTATCTCACAAGCATGAAGTCCTGAATTTGATCCCCAGTACATCCCTCCAAAAAAAACTAATCAAAGTCTGATCAGAGTTAGAGAAAGAATAGAAGATATCAAGATGGATTCACTAACATGCTTACAGAAATCATAGGAGAAAGTGTCTCAAATATAAGAAAACAGTTTATAAGTAAATGATACTTATAGAACACTAAACAATTATGATGAAAGGAGAAGTTCTTCAAGGCACATCCTCATTCAGTTCACAGATACTCAGAAAAAAAAAAACCCAAAAACAAAAAAGAAAAAAAAACAGAATTTTAATGGCAGCCAGAGAAAATTTAAAAATTATGTATTAAGATAAACAAATTAGAATAATAGCAGACTTCCCAGCACAAAACCTGAAGAACCAAAATGCTTGAAGTATTTTCAGCCCTAACAGCACACAGATGAACTTACTCAGCAAAGCTATCCTTCAAAATAGATGAAGAAATAAGGTATATTCACCAAAAATAACAGCTCAGAAGATATATGAGTGCTAAACCAGCTCTCATTCTCAACAGACACAATGAATTGGACATAGCTAAAAACACAGAAAACTAGCAAAACAGACACTGTTGAAATTCAGAAGATAATAGCTACTTTGGAAAATTATATTCCAACAAATTAGTAAATTTTGAAAAAATAGATCCCTACACTCGCACAAACTACCAAAACCAACTGAAGAACACACACACACACACACACACACACACACACATGCTTAACACCCCAATAACAAGCAATGAAATCGACATAGTAAAAAAAAGAATCTAACAACCAAAAAATGTTCTATCAACAATGCTCCTCAAGCTCTTCAAAGAAATTGAAACGGATGAAGCACTACCAAATGCATTTGTAGAAGCCAATATCACCCTTATCCCAAAACTGGATAATGATCCCAACTGAAAAAGAGAATCCCTTTAATGAACATAGGTACATAAATTCTCAACATGATATCAGCAAATAGAATACAACACATTATCAAAAAGATCATGCATCATGATCAAGTAAGTTTCATCCCAGAGATGCAAGGATGGTTCAAATCCATCACCCCGTCATGATAAAAACTGTGAAGAAAACTAGTATAGTAGGACCATACCTGAAAATCATAAAGGCTATTTATGATAAAACAATAGTCAGCATCATACCAGATGGGGAAAAAGTAAAAGCATTCTCCCTAAAATCAGACAAGAATGTCCATGATAACCTCTTCTATTAAACATAGTATTTGAAACATTAGCCAGAGCAATTAGGCAAGAGAAAATAATAAAAGCAATGCATATAGGAAAGGGAGAATTCAAATTTCATTATCTACAGATGATATAATATTCTACATAGATGACCCAAACAACTCTACCAAAAAAACCCTTAAAAGCAATCAACAGTTTCATCAAAGTGGCAGGATACAAGATCAACACACACACACACACACACACACACACACACACACACACACAAAATCATTAGCATTCATGTACACCAATAATTAACTTGATGAGAAGGAAATTGTGAAAACAATGCCATTCCTGGTAGCTTCAAGAAAAATGAAATACCTAAGAATTAACCTAGCCAATGATATGAAAGACCTCTACAAAGAAAACTACAGTACTCTGAAGAAGATTGAAGAGGACATCAGAAAATGGAAAGATATTCCCTGCTCCTGGATAGGCAGAACCAATAATTTCAAGATACCCATACTACCAAAATTGTTATACAGACTTAATTCAGTCTCAATCCAAATACCAGCAATGTACTTTACAGAGAAAACAAGCCAAAATTCCTATGGAACCAGAATAACAAAAGCAATTATTGGGCAATAAGAGCAAAGCAGGAACCATAGAAATACTTAACTTCACACTATACTAGAATGCAACAGTAATAAAAATGGCACAGTACTGGAACAAAAGTAGACACATGCATCAATGGAACAGAATTGAGGATACAGAAACCTCCCCAGACATATTCAACTATCTGATCTTTGACAAAGGTCCCAAAAGCATGTGTTAGAGAAAAAAAGCCTGCTTAAAAAATGGTGTTAAGAAAACTGATTATCTGTTTGCAGAAGGATGAAACTGGATCCTTATCTCTCACCATATACTAATTTAAAATAAAAATAGATCAAAGATCTAAAAATTAAAACAAAAATCTTAAAACTTCTGGAAGGTAAAATAGATAAAATACTTGAAGACATAGCTGTAGGAAAGGATTTTGTAGATAGAACCTCAGTTGCACAAGCAATAGCTGCAGGAATCAACAAATGCAAATATATCAGACTAAAAAGCTTCTGCACAGCAAATAATTAGTGGGGTGAAGAAACAACCTACAGAGTGGTAAACATTTTTTGCCAGCTACTCCTCAGGTAGAGGACTAATATCCAGAATTTCAAAAAAGCTGAAAAAAAATTAAACCACCTAAAATTAAAGACCTAATCAAGAAATGGGCAAGATAAATGAACAGGCATTTCACAGAGGAAGAAATACAAATAGTCAACAGATATTTGAAAAATCATTAGGAAGTCAATAACAAGGCTGGTGTGGCTGTGGTGAAAAAGGAACTCTCCTTCACTGTTGGTGGGAACCTAAACTTGGGCAAACATTATGGAAATCAGTATGGCGATTTCTCAAAAAACTGAAATTAGAAATCCCAGATGACACAGCTATCCCCCTGCTGGGTATCTTCCTCAAAAAGCTTAGGTTATCATATTACAGTGATATTTGCATATCGATGTTTATAGCAACACAATTAATAATAGCTAAATCCTGAAAGCAGCTAGTATACTCATCAATGAATGATTGGATAAACAAAATGTGATACTTATCATGGAATACTACTAAGCTATAAAGACTGACAAATTTGAGACATTTTAGGAAAATGGATGCACCTGGAAAATGTAAAGTTTGATTAAATAAATCAGACACACAAGTTTAAGTACCATATGATATCTTTCTTTTGAGTGAGACAAAGTACAAACAAAAAAATGATATAGGATGGATAGAAAGGGATGAGGGGACAGATCTGTTGCAATAGTGAAGTGGTCAAGGGAGAGGGGTGAGGGGGAGGGAGAGGGGAAAAAAGAAGAATAACGATGTACCATGTACAGGAACCTATTAACCCAAATTAATACAAACACTATATGCCATAACATGAGCTAAGACAAATAATATCAACAAGTATGAAAAAGGGGATGGAGGGGGCCAGGGATTTAGCTCAGCAGTGCTGCTGCCCGCCTTGCAAGCACAAGGTCCAAAAAAGGGGGGCAGATAAGGCAAGTGGTGGGGGAGAGAGAACAGGGAAGGAAAGGAAAGGGGATTAAAAAAAGAAATCTACAATACGTACATGTAACCACTCCCAATATGATTGTAAACTGCATGATGTAAACTGCAAACTTGTAATAATAAAAAATAAATTAATTTAAAATTGTTTATAGCTATGTAGTTATTTTGTGATTCTAAAAGCCTTATGCTAGGAGTCCCTATGGCAACCCTTTTTGAGCCCATGCCCAGGTTCATTTGCCTGGGAGCTACTTGCTTATGCTTTATAATAAAGACTGCTTTCTGCTTTCCCTCTATAATAAATACTTTTTCTCAGCCTTCTTTTGACTATCATATAATTCTTTCTGGGTTGAGAGAAGAACCAACCAGCCAGATGGTAACAATTTAGGAGGACTTCGTGGAGAGTGAGAACCTTTGATGAGAGCTTTATTTCAGTGAAACCTGAAAATGAAAGAGAGGCAGGCAAGGTTGCACAAACTTATAATCCCAGCACTCTGGGAGGCTGAGGCAGGAGGATCAAAATTCAAGCCCAGCTTGGGAAACTTAGTGACGTACTAAGACTTAGTGATGTACTGTGCTAAAATAAAATATAAAAAAGGACTGGAGATGGAGCTCAGTGTGAAGGGCCTAATTTCAATCCACAGTACCCAAAAAAAAAAAAAAA
>NW_022900951.1:54231352-54257980 GCF_012274545.1 Fukomys damarensis | reverse complement strand
AAAAAAAAAAAAAAAAGGTGGGGAGGAATTACAGAAAAGCTGTTGTAAATATAGGAGAATTTTGTGAAAACTGACTATAAATTCTAAGGAGCACAGTGGAAGAATTTCAGAGATTGGTGAGAAGAGGAAGTTGGAGGCATAAAAGGGATATACACAGCTGAGACACAGGATGACTGGGGAGTTTTAGGGTAACTTCAGGTGACTGATGCAGACAAACAAGCTGTGATGAGTTTATTCATTATAAAAAATCAGAACCAGGAGTATGTAGAGAGAGGGGGTGGGGGATTTTTACAAAGAATTGGCCTACGCTACTGAGATTTATGAGGAAAGCTGGCTATGCCAGCCTCTAATCCACAGGAGAGGCAGCTAGGAAGAAGGGCCACAGGCAGTTTAAAATTCAGGGACAGACTGAAACGGTTGTCTTCAGGCAGTGAAACTGAAGAAGGAAAGCAGGTTGAAAGTCTTTGAACATAGGGGCCAAAGTAGTTGTCCACGGGTAGAGTTTCTTCTTCCTCTCAGGGGAACCTCAGCTCTGTTTTATAGCCTTCAAGATAAGTCACTGAAGTCTATCCAGGACAAAAAAAAAAAAAGTCCTGAAAATCAACTGCTCAGAGACTTTCTTTAACACTTGGAAAACATCTTCATTGTAATACCTGGGGCTGTGTTTGAATAACTGAGGGCTGTAGTCTAGCCCTGTTGGGACATCAAAAACATCTTCACAATTGAATGTCAGGTGTGATGGTGCACATCTGTAATACCAGTACTCAGGGAGGCTGAGGAGGAGGATTGTAAATTGAGTCCAGCCTGGGCAACTTTGTGAGACACTATCTCAAAATATAAAAATAGCAATAACAAAAATAGGACAAGTGGAGGATGTAGCTCAGTGGTAGAACATCCTTGGGTTTAATCCCCCAGTACCCCCTAAAATGGTTCTTCACAGTCAAGTCTTGCTGTTTCTCTAATCTGACATTTTCTGATTTGTAATTGAAGTATTTAGACCATTTATATTAGGAGATTAGTGATACAGTTAGGTTTAAATCTATCATCTTATTTGCTTTCTATCTGTCCCATCCAGGTTTTATTTCCCTTCTTGTCTTTATTTGGATTGAATACTTTTCATGGTTCCATTTTACCTCCCTTGCCAGCTTTTTAGTTGGAACCCTGTGTTTTGTCATTTGTTGTTTTAGAGTTTATAATATATATCTTTAACTTATCCCATCTACATTTATGTGATATTATGCCACCTCATCAATTTAATTAGAAATTGAAAATAGTATATTTTCTTTTCCCCTCCTGAGTTTTGTGTTGTCATACATTTTACTTTTTTTTTTTAGACAGGGTCTCACTATATAGTTCAGGCTGGGCTTGAACTCACTAGGTAGCCCAGGCTGGCCTGGAACTCATGGTGGTTCTCCTGCCTCAGTCTCCTGAGTGTTAGAATTGCAGGCATGCGCCACCATTATTGGCATGTTTTACTTTTAATTCTATTATTTATAAACCTCACAACAGGGTCTGTTGTCAGCTGGAGCAAAGGCCAGGCTTACTTCTCTCTTGGTTGTAGGGGTGGAGAGCCTGGGCAGTATGAACCTAGTCGAGAGGAACAAATTCTCTAGGCTACAGCCATTCTGGAACATGGTGCTCTGGATCTCTCTTCTTTAAGCAAAGTCTTTCACCTTTGCAATATTGAAGTCTCAAAGGGTAGATTCCTGCTAGTTCTTGTGAGGTCCTCAGGTCATGTTTCCTATTTTCCTGTTCTTTCTCAGAAACCAAGTTCGCCTCTGCTCTATCTTGCAGTCCACAGCTTTACCTGAGCTCCCTTTCTGGCCAAATTTAAAATGTTTTTAATCATTTCGCTGGACTCTTTGCTTTTGATTCTCAACAGAGGTCTGGCTAAAAGCCCCCAACAGTAGTCACAACACTGCCACAACATTAGACTGCCTTGAAATTTCTTCTGCCAGATTTATTAGTCCACTGGCCTTAACCTCAGTCTCAGGCAAAGTTTCTGAACATGAGCAAAATGCAACAAAGTTTTGGCCAAAGCATAACACACATGATCTGGAGTCCAACAACTGATGCAGTCCTTTTTCCTAATGGAAACCTTCTGAACCTGGACGACATGCTGCAATTCTATCAGCATTCCAGTCTTCTGAGCTCTGACTGGAATCTCCTATCAAGTAGAGTTTAAAGCACTCCAAGACTTCTTCAGCTGGCATCTCTATATCTTTCCAAATTCCTCCCACAAGCTAGTCCAAAGGCTCCTGAACCGCATGCCCGGGTAGCTTCACAGAAGCAGCCCCACATTTCTGGTATCAAAATCTGTCTTAGTTACTTTTCTCATTGCTGAGACAAAGTACCTGACCCCCAAAGTTCAAGGAGGAAGGTTTATTTTGGCTCACAGTTCATAGAGGTTTCAGTCCTTAGCTGGCTCCAAGGCAGGGTGGCATGGCAGAGGGGCATTGCACATGAGAAACAGTTCATAGCATGGCAAGGCAGACAGAAGGCAGCAAAGTAGGGAACTAATGAGGCAGCAGCAGAAGCAGCCAAAACAGCAGCAACCTTCTTTCTTTCCCTTTATCTCCCATCCAGGCTGTAAACCTATTGATTTATGCTAGCCACACACAGGGTTGGGCTTCCATCATCCACCCCCTTAATCCCAGCATCACATCCTTAATCCATGCTCACATGCTCTAGATCCAGCCACCTTTGAATCTCCTCACCTATGACTGCATGAGGCTTTAGGGGAACATCTAGACATAAGTCATAATGATATCATACAATTTATCCATTTAAAGTGTAAAACATCAATGGTTTTCTAGTGTATTTAGAGAGTTGTGCCACCATTGATATAATCAATTTTAGGACATTTTCAACATCCTCTAAGAAAGCATCATATTCATTAACAATCATTTACCATTTTCCCCATTCTCCTTTCCCCAGTCTTAAGCAATTATTAATTTACCCTGTCTTTACAGATTTGCCTATACTGGTTACTTCATATAACCGGGCTCATACAATATGGGGTCTTTTGTGACTGGCTTCTTTTACATGGTATTACATTCCCAAGGTTCATTTGTGTTACCAACATTTCATTATTTTTGTATTGCCAAATGATATTCTACTGCACAGACACATTACATTTTCTGTTGATTTATCAGTTGATGGACGTTTCAGTTGTTTTTATTTTCTGGGCATTATGAATAATTCTGCTAGATGTATCTATGTGCAAAGTTTTGTAATCTCCCTTCCACAGAATTGGAACCATCTAGGTTAAGTAATTTGTCCAAAGTCACACTATCAGAAAAGAATAGGATTCAAAGCTATGTTTTCACTCTAAATAGTCACTTTCAAACACTGTTACCAAGGCAACAGATTAGTACAGTTGTTTTGAAAAGCAATTTGATAATATATGTTCAAAATTTTAAACATGCATATTTATGAAATAGTTGTTTCACATCTAGAAATGTATTCAACATGAATGTTATAACTTCCAGCAAAATATATATACCAAAATATTCATTGTAAATTCATTGTAATAAAAATAATTTACATGGTCATATACATGGTCAGCTGCAGGGGGCTGAACATCCCTGTGATGGAATAGTAGATCACCATTATTTAAAAGAGTGTGACAAACCAATAAAAGAAATAATTAATAGAAAGAAAAAGTCAAAGAGCACGTCAACGTACTGGCTGTGCCTATAATCCCAGCACTTGAGGCTGACGCAGGAGGATTGCTATAAGTTCAAAGCCACCCTGAAGTATATAGTAAGAACCTGTCTCAAAAAAAAAGTCAAACAGCAGAATAATGTGTACAGTAGTGATCCGTTTAGAGGGAAAAAGAAGAAAAACATATATACTTATACTGGTATAGGGAATTACGAGAACACAAGAAAAAATATTACTGATATGTGAGAAATGAGAATGAGAGCTGAGTAGTATTTTTATTTTGCATTTTATGCTTTTCTATGCTGCTTTAGCTTTTGGTCTTGATTTTTGTATGACTTCTATGAATTAAAAAAAGTTGTTTTAAGCTGGATATGGTGGTACACGCCTTTAACCAGTTACTCAGGAGGCTGAGACAGGAGAATCACAAATTTGAGCCCAGCCTCGACAACTTAATGAAACCTTGTCTCAATAAATAAATAAATAAATAAATAAATAAATAAATAAATAAATAGGATTGAGGATGTAGGTCAGTGCTCCCTGGGTTGATTCCCCCGTATATAAAAAAGTTATTTTAAAATACCAGGTATTCTGACTCCAAATCCAGTGCTCTTTCTCATATAACTATTTTTCATCTTTGTAACCATCAGCAAGGTGCAGCATGCTGTCCTACATCTAATAAGCCCTGAAGTAATTTTTAGAAAGCATTCAGAAAGATAAAGAATGTGTTCCCTCTAAGGAAAGACTAATGGATGCCACAAAGCAGGTTATAAAAAATGGTTGAGAAACTGGTCTGTGAAAAGAAATGCATTCAGTTGTACTAGAAAATTGGTAAGAGAGGGATTAGAGTAAGTTAGAAGTCTGGTTGCCAGAGCAACCTCTTCCTGATTGGAAGGAACCTCTCACTGGAGAGAGGCAGCCAAAGCAAGCACTCCTGCCTCCATTTTCTGTTTTCATTCAGCTTTGATCTTCGGGCAATGAATGAGCAAGATAGAAGGAGTTCTGGGAGTCCATTTCATAACTGCAGCCACAGATCTGCTGGGAATTTGACAAGGGCAAGAGGAAAGATGGCAGGCAGCAATCTGGGGGCAAGGGGGGCTCTGGGGAATGGGGCCCAACCTAAAGAAGGGAGATGCCAAAAATCTAAGTCCCAGGGCCCAAGGGGATGGGGCTAATTCAGATCTTCTTTTCATTGGTTGGGAGGCCCAGGAACAGGAACAGCAGTATCTGCGTCGTGGTGACAAGCATAGATAGAGGGGTGGAAGTTTCTGGATTCCAGGAGTTGATATGATTTGAAGACAATTTAAGACTGCAGCTGAAGAATCATGATGTGGTTTAGTTTTATTCTTAACTTAGGGAGAGAGACCAGGCAAGGTCTAGGCTGGTGGGATGGTAGGGAGAAGATGGAGTTCAAACAAGCAACTTCCATTTCTATGGCAGAGTCAGTGTCTGTCTTACTCACTCCTGTATCCCCAGTGCCTAGAATATGCCCAGTGTAGATTATGCATTTTATAAATATGTGTCAAGTGAATGAAACCCAGTTCTTCAAACTGGGGCTTTTGGCCAATACACCAGATCATGTGTTTAGGGCAGGAGGCTAATTCTGAACTAAAGCCACAGTGAGAAGCAACTCCTGATACTATATTTTCAGCTTTGCAGGAGCTGGGTGAGGCCCGTTTATTTGTTTGTTTGTTTGGTATCAGGGATTGAACTTGGGTCCTTGTGCTTGTGAGGCAGACAGTGGAACCACTGAGCTAAATCCCTGACCCCCCATTTGATCTTTTAAAAGGGAGATTCAATGAAATACTTTAAAAGGAAGGGAATTTTAAACATGCTGCAACATGTACAAGCCTTTTAAAGTATTATGCCAAGTAGCATGTTGTAGTGGCTCATCCTAAACTCTGGGATGACTGTAATCCAGAACTCTGGAGACTAAAGTAGGAGATAGAAAGTTTGAGCCCAGCCTGGGCAGCTCAGCTATACTTTATCTCAAAATAAAAAATAGAAATGGCTTGGGATGTATGCAGTGAGCCTTTGGATTTGAACTCAGTTATACAAAAAAGAAATGCATTCAGTTGTAATAGAAAATTGGTAAGAGAGGGATTAGAGTAAGTTAGAAGTCTGGTTGCCAGAGCAACCTCTTCCTGATTGGAAGGAACCTCTCACTGGAGAGAGGCAGCCAAAGCAAGCACTCCTGCCTCCATTTTCTGTTTTCATTCAGCTTTGATCTTCGGGCAATGAATGAGCAAGATAGAAGGAGTTCTGGGAGTCCATTTCATAACTGCAGCCACAGATCTGCTGGGAATTTGACAAGGGCAAGAGGAAAGATGGCAGGCAGCAATCTGGGGGCAAGGGGGGCTCTGGGGAATGGGGCCCAACCTAAAGAAGGGAGATGCCAAAAATCTAAGTCCCAGGGCCCAAGGGGATGGGGCTAATTCAGATCTTCTTTTCATTGGTTGGGAGGCCCAGGAACAGGAACAGCAGTATCTGCGTCGTGGTGACAAGCATAGATAGAGGGGTGGAAGTTTCTGGATTCCAGGAGTTGATATGATTTGAAGACAATTTAAGACTGCAGCTGAAGAATCATGATGTGGTTTAGTTTTATTCTTAACTTAGGGAGAGAGACCAGGCAAGGTCTAGGCTGGTGGGATGGTAGGGAGAAGATGGAGTTCAAACAAGCAACTTCCATTTCTATGGCAGAGTCAGTGTCTGTCTTACTCACTCCTGTATCCCCAGTGCCTAGAATATGCCCAGTGTAGATTATGCATTTTATAAATATGTGTCAAGTGAATGAAACCCAGTTCTTCAAACTGGGGCTTTTGGCCAATACACCAGATCATGTGTTTAGGGCAGGAGGCTAATTCTGAACTAAAGCCACAGTGAGAAGCAACTCCTGATACTATATTTTCAGCTTTGCAGGAGCTGGGTGAGGCCCGTTTATTTGTTTGTTTGTTTGGTATCAGGGATTGAACTTGGGTCCTTGTGCTTGTGAGGCAGACAGTGGAACCACTGAGCTAAATCCCTGACCCCCCATTTGATCTTTTAAAAGGGAGATTCAATGAAATACTTTAAAAGGAAGGGAATTTTAAACATGCTGCAACATGTACAAGCCTTTTAAAGTATTATGCCAAGTAGCATGTTGTAGTGGCTCATCCTAAACTCTGGGATGACTGTAATCCAGAACTCTGGAGACTAAAGTAGGAGATAGAAAGTTTGAGCCCAGCCTGGGCAGCTCAGCTATACTTTATCTCAAAATAAAAAATAGAAATGGCTTGGGATGTATGCAGTGAGCCTTTGGATTTGAACTCAGTTATACAATTTGGATCTTATTTACACATTTAGTTTTTGACACACCAGAGAAACTATTCCGTATTTACGTGTGTGTCTTATTTATTTCACTTAAGAGTATGGCCTCAGTATGCATTCATTTTCCTATGAATGACTCTAGTTTCTCATTCTCTATGGATGAATAGTACTCCATTTTATAGAAAAGCCACATCTTCTTTATCCAGTTTCCAAGTTTTAGCTATTACAAACTGTGCCGCTTATAAACATGGGTATGCATATACCACCGTGGTATGATTCTTTTAAATAAGATCCAAATAGTATAACTGATATTGTGAAATAGGAAGAAAAGGGCTAAGGGTGTAGGGGAAGTGGGAAGGGTAGGGGAAAGGAAATAAGGGAAAAGAAAAAATGTGAGAAAAGGAAAAAATGGAAACAAAGTCTTTGTAAATAGGGGAGGGTGGAGGGGTGAAGGGAGGGGAGGGGTATGGGGAAAAATGAGAACCAAGATCTGTCATGTAAGAGTACAAGATCCCAATGATAAATGTAACTGTACTGTATACTTAAAAAGTACCAATAAACTCAATGAGAAAAAGTGAACTCAGTATCATTCCACACCCCCCAAAGAACAGAGCTTTGCTTCTCAGAAACAGCTGAATCTTTGGCAAACAGAGACTGATAGCTACAAAATATCCTTTACTCATGTCTCAGTTCAAATGTTACCTTCTTAGAAAAGGCTTTTCTGCTACTGTAGCTAAAATGCCCCTCAGTGTTCCATATGATTCTCTCTTCCAATACTGGTTTATTTCTTCACTGTCTGAAATTACCTGAGGCATTTGCCAACAGGGTCAGTGTCTGTGTCTCTCACTAGAATGAATATAAGCTGCACAAAGGGAGGAACTCTTTCATTTTTCACTACCTTTCTGGCACCTAGAATAAACACTCGGGACATAATAGATGTTCAATAAGTATTTGTTGACGTTCAGGGTAGAAGAATTAACCTAACATAAGAACCATTTCCCACTTTTTCTTAGAAGGGAAAGGAAAGTTCAAGTTTAATTTACACAGTGATTTAACAATTGAGTTTTGTGGTGAGGGTAGCAGGTTTTCTTGTTTCTATTTCTTTTAATATCACTGTAGTCAGTACATAACTTACACACACACACACACACACACACACAAACACACACGGCTAATACATAACTTTTCTCTTATACATTGCTTGTAGTCATCAGACATTTCCTATGTGAGCAGTTTATTCTAAGCTAGAAAAATTGCCGAAAGAGCTCCTGTGCTAATCTATGATTCCCTCTATCTATGCTACAAGAAATTGTAGTCATCTGATCTCTAGTCAAATCTCAGTAGTACAATCCTGAGGATAGTACTTACTAAGGAAGGTCTGAAGACTTCCAGCATCACACTCACTCACAAAATCTTCATACTCCTGGGCCTTCCTCCTAGAACTATCAAATAATAATCTGAGGTCAACTCAGGAGCCTAAATCTGAAATAAGCTCTCCAGGTGATTTTCTTTTTTGATGCTGGAGATGAAATTGGGGGCCTTTGCAGTGCGCTACATCCTCAGCTCATTTTCTATTTTTACATTTTACCTAAATTTTATTTTTAACTTTTTGTTGTGGTCCTATGTACTGAAGCCAGGGCTTTCACAAGAAGCTATATCCCCAGACTTTTAAAAAATTTGTATCCTGAGACAAGGCCTTGTAAAGTTGCTAAGTTGCTCAGACTAGGCTAGAACTTGTGATTCTCCTGCCTCAGCCTCCTAGAGTGCTGGAATTACAGGCATGTGCCACCATGCCAGGCTTCCAGGTAATTCTTGTTAAGAAGTGGAAAGGTCTGAGATTTGAGCTTACTTATAGGCTGACAAGTTAGGCTGTCACGGTTTCATGGTCACTGTGGAAGACATGAAACTCCTGAATCAAGAACAGGAGTTATTATTATTTATGATATATTATTATTTATAGCAACATTAGTAGCCAGACTATCAGCACATGTGCCAGTTTCCTGTGCACTCATTCTCACAGGATGACATGAAGAGGGACAAATAATACAAGCACATGCAGTAGGTTGTGCTACAGAAGGACTCCAAACTTGGCAAACTTGAATCTTTTTCAATGGACAGTCAGCCTGCCTGTCCTTTACCCTAGAAGGAAAAATTATTATACAGGACAGAAATGAGCCTGGTCTTTATTCTGAAGGGATATAGTATTTCTGCCTGCTGTACAAATATCCTTAAATATATAGTCTAAGATAAAGGCATTCAGTGCCTGTGCTCAGAAGAAATGAAGACACTATGGAAAATTATTACCCATCAATTCTTATCATCCACTCATGTTTGGGAATCACTGACCTAAAAGACTTACCCATATCTATGGAGCACTTTGGTATATCCAGACCTGTTAGGTGTGAGCAATTAGTCTACTTTTCCCTGCACCCTCAAGCTTTACCCAGAACTTTTCCTCTAGCCATGTTTCCTAATGCTATGCTATTCCGATTGCATTGGAAATTGACCCACCAGTCAGCTAGGAGGCACTGGAAGCTGCCACTCAAAGATATGCTTGTGGGCTGGGGATTTAGCTCAGTGGTGCCGCCACCTGCCTCACAAGTGCAAGGACCTGAGTTCGATCCCTGGTATGGGGTGGTGGTGGGGATCTACTTGAGGAAATAGCAAACTCCCAGAAGAGCACATAATAGTAAGAAAATGGTCATGGCCATTTTTTTGTTAACTGAACAGATATTTATTGAACACCTATTGTATCCTAGCACTATGCTGGGCACTGGAGCTACTGATTCATTGAGCACATATTTCTGGAGTGGCACTGCTGTGCCAGGTACAAGTCCGAGTTAACTTTAAAGAAATAAAAACATGATCACTTCCTTCAAGAAGATTAATAAAAGAGACAGCTATGTCAAAAAGAAAATCAGCTGTGCAGTGGTCCGATAAATGCTGTAATGGAAGTAAGGTTCCAAGTGCATGAGTGAGCTGAGAAAACAATAACAAATTCTGCTCTATTGTGGTTAAGATCTAAAATGTCCCCCCCAAATTCTCACATATATGGAAGGTGGATGGATCATGGAGGTGCTATATTTAGCAGTGGATTCACCCACTGATGAGTTCAGTAGCTCATGTGATGTTAGGAGATGGCATCTGGTCAGAAGAGGCAGGTCAATGAGTACGTGACCCTGTCAGGTGCATTCTTGTTACCAGCTACTTCTTTCTATCTCTGGTTCCTGCTGCCATGGCTTGAGCACCTTTCCTCCACCATGCCCCTCTGCCGTGCTATTTCTGCCTTGGAGCCAATCAACCATAGACAGAAACCATGAGCCAAAATAAAGTTCTCCTTCTTCGAATTGTGACTGGTGCCAGGTCTTATGTCCCAACAACAGGAAAGTGACTAAGACATACTCCAGAGAGGGTAAAAGAAACCAGGGCAGAGCAAAGCACAGCAGGAAAGCTTCGCCACAACATTATTGCACTTCACTTGATCTTAGCTGAAAGGTTGAGTGTTGACACCCATGTAGAAGTCTTCTGGGGAGGCAGCAGATTCCAATGAGAAGGAAGGCTGTGGACAACAGTGTGGAGACATGGTATAGAATGGTGTATTTGGGAAACTTCAAGTGGAGTACGTCATGCAAAGGGAAAGATGGAGATATGATTCTTGAGGGGTAGGCAGGGGTTGAATCTTGTAGGACTTCATCTATTGTGATGAGAAGCTGGGCGGGTCCTTGAGAAAATGTAGCCTTAGGCAAAATTAGATTTGTACTTTAGCAAAAAAGGGCAGGAGAAAAACACAATGAATGAGTGCACCAAGCAGGTTTGCCAGGTGTGGTGAGTGTGGTCCTTGGGGAGTATGACCTGTCGAAGGGAACAGAGCTGTGAAAGGCAATGTCATATTCAGGAGTATGAGTAACTTGATGTGGCCAGAATGTAGGGACACAGGTAGTGATAGAAGAGTGACAAAGCTATGCAGGTTCTTACCACAAAACATGATGAAAGACACTGTACAAAGACAGTAGCAGGGTGTGGTTTATAGCAAGGACTCTGGAACCACACTGCTAGCGTTTAAATTCCACTTCTTCACTTTACCAGCTGTGTGGCCTTGGGAAAATTAGGGGCCTCCCTTGCCTTAGTTTCCTCTTACCTAAAATGGGGATAATCACAGCAGCCATCTCAAAGATTTGTTTTGAGGATTAAATCATTCCATATATTGAAATCAATTCAAATATTTCTAGAATATAGTAAATGACATATAAATGCTAGCAGCTCTTATTACTAGATCATGTTGAGAAGTTTAAAGTTAATATTTTTGGTAATTGAGAAATTTCTTTTTTCTTCTAATAGTCGTTTCCCCCTTCCCTCCACCCCTTTTAATTTTACCCACAACAGATTCAGTTATTTATCTTATAAGATCTTATAAAGTTAATTATCATATATAGACAGATAGATAGATTGAAAACCAGACTAATAGACCAAAGTACATATAAAACATGTAAGACAGTTGTCCAGGTACACTTTTATATACATTGTTCATGCTGGATTATAATACTCTTTTTCCTCTCTTTTTTCTGTTGTCTGTCTTTTATTTCATACTTTATATATGCATTGAGCTTTGCATATAAGACAAACCATGCAATATTTAGGGTTGTGTGTCTGAGTTACTTTCTGGTGGTCTTTGAAAAGAATATATACACAAAGTGCTGTTTTGGAAAAACTGACCCAGTGTCAAAAGTACCACAGTGGTGTTTAGGAAAATTGGCAATATTGGGAGAATGGCCTAGGTGGGGAAGAAACCAGAAGCATGGATCCCTGTTAGGAGCATATGCTAACTTTAGGAGAAAGATGATAAGGGCTTGACTAAAGATAATGCCAGTGAGTCAGAGAAGAGTCATACCCGAGAGAGAATTCGGAGGCAACACTGACAGAACTGGGGAAGAGCTGAATAAGGGTATTGAAGGATAAAGCCTCAGATGCACTTAGGGGGTCCCAGTCTGCTCTATTTTTGGGTGCACCATGCCAACTCATCCTATTCTGCTGGTCCTGGAGGTAGTGACTACACAATTCAGTTATATTTCTTTGACTTCTGAAAAGGATTGTCTTTAAGCATTAAGCCTTCAGTACCAAAGTGGAGTTAAGAAAGTACTGTCTGAGAGTTTCAGGGAAATTTGATAAAGTATAGCTGACCTACAGAATTTATTATTTAATCCCCTACCACCACTGCTGTCACAGTTTGGATCTTAAATGTCCCCCAAAGGTCCACATGTTAAGGCTTTTTCCACAGAGTGTAGTTACTGGGAACTGGTAGAAGCTTTAGGAAGTAGGGCCCAGCCAGACATGGTGGCACATACTTGTAATCTCAGTGCCCAGGAGGCTGAGGTAGGAGGGTCACTGGGAGTTTAAGGCGAGCCTTGGCTACATAGTGAGTTCAAGGCTATACAAAAATATCTATTTCAAAAAACCAAAAAGAGAAAAAAAGAAGTGGGGCCTGGGTGGGGGGAAGTCTTTAGGTCACCACCATGAGGTGACTGGTTTTATTCTGCTACATGCTCCTGCCACCATGTGCAGCCTTGCCACAGGCCCAAAAGGAACAAGGACAGCTGCTCATGGATTTGAACCTCAAAACTGTGAGCCAAAATAAAACTTATCTCTTTATTATTTCAGATATTTGTTATAATGACTGAAAGCCGATTAACACAACTGATAATGCATAATACAATCAATACATAGAAAATCATAATTAAGAAAATCATGATTAAGAAAATCATAAGACAGAAACAATTTCAACAGCAGCAACTAAACAAGGAAAAGAGTCAAATTTTCAAACACAAATTTCCAAAAGTGGCAGTCAAGGAAGAAAATTAAAGACCTTAGGACAAGGCTCTTAGTGCTACTCCAACTTCAAGAAGCAACACTTAGGGAAGAAGTCAAGTCAACAAAATCTTATAAGTTATCAATCACTGAAACCTACCAGTTTGGAGCATAGCCAACAGTATGGGATAGGGGTTATGAGTTCAGGAGCATCTGGAGAAGTGTCCAAAAAGTAGCCTCAAGAGGAGAACCATTAACATATCACTAGAAGATTTCAACCAAAGCAGGGAAGGTTGTCACTTTCTTGAGGCTCCCTATTTCCTGGGAGACTATGCTAAAAGCAAGTGGAATAGACCATTAGTGGACATTTAACAAAACATCAGAGAACAGTGATCAAGTCAAGGCCCTTCAGCAAGGAGTGCACACACTTACCTGAGCTTCCTCCTTCCATTATTTATCGGAAGGCTAATTGATTGAACTGGACAACCTGCTTTCAATTAAATCTTTGGAGCAGAATACGCAAGGGTATTAGATAAATTGGAAAAGGTGTCATGGAGAATTCGATCAAATTACAGTAAAGCAAATAGAAACTCTAGCCAAACCTATCCACCTAAGCAGAAGCAAAGAGGGAAAGAAATTGTATGGCCACCATGCCAGTGTACCAACCACAACCAGAAGAGAAAAAGGAAAAAACACAGTATGTAAACAAGACATTAAATCTATATGGGCATTTATCCCAGAGAAGTGAAAATTCATATTCACACAAAACCTGTGCACAAATGTTCATGGCAGCTTTCCTCGTAATAGCCTCTAACTGAAAACAACTCAGATGTACTTGAGGGGTGAGTGGTTAAACAAAGTGTGGCACATCCACACCATGGACTACTACTCAGCAATAAAAGGAATGAACTGTTGATATGCAAGTTGAATTAGGTACATCTCTAGGAAATTGCACAGAGTGAAAAAAAGTCAATTTCTAAAGGTAATGTACTGTATAATTCCACTTATAGAATATTCTTGAAATGACACAGTTATAGAGATAGTAAAGTTAGTGATTGTCAGACATCACCAATGGTAAGGATCAGGCAGGAAGTAGGTGATTATAAAAGGGCAACACAGTGGATCCTGTGATATTGGAACTGTTCTGTCTCCTGCCTGGTGCTAGACACACAAACCTACATATGTGATATGTTGCATAGAGGTCAATACACACACACACACACACACACACGAATACAAATAAAACTGGAGAAAACTGAATAAGATGAATAAATTATTTTTTGGGAGAAAGTCTTGTTATGTAGTCCAGGCCAGGTTTGAACTCACAATCCTTCTGCCTTAGCCTCTGAAGTGCTGTGATTATAGGTGTGCATCACCACATCCTGCAAGATGGGCATATTTTACTAGTGTCAATATCTTTGTTATAATTTTGTACTACAGTCTTGCAAGATGTTGCTTTTGGGATAAATTAAGTGTTAAGACCTCCTATATCATCTCTTACAACTGCATGTGAAGCTACAGTAATTTTTTTACACTACTCAGGATTGAATGAGTGTCTTTCTCATTCTAGGCAAGTGCTCTACCACTGAACTATATCCCTAGCTGTTTAAAAAATTTTAAACTGGCTATACACATGCAGAAGATTGAATCTAGACTCATATTCCTTACATACATACTCATGTTTATAGCAGTACAGATCATAACTACATCTTAGATGTGGTCTATATGTCCATCAACAGATGAATGGACAAAAAAAATGTGGCACTCATACACAATAGAGTACTACGCTACCATAAAGGATAAACTTGAATCATTCGTAGGAAAATGGATACACCTTGAGACCATAATGTTAAGTGAAATAAATCAGGTACACAAGCTTAAATATTTTGTGTTTCTATTATGTGACATACCCAAAATACAAAAAATTTAAAGAGCAAAGTAAAAGATAGATAATAGGAACAAGGAGATAGTTTTTCAAAGGGGAAGGAGACCAACAAATAGAGGGAGGAAAAAGGAATAGAAAGGGAAAGAGCTGTAAAAAGAATTGAGATGTCACATACTTGAACCAACTCCCCAAGATGGATACAATTATTATGTAAAGCAAACATGTACTGACAAAAGTAAAATAAAATAAAAATTTATCTTGAGAGAAGATTTCATTAAATTTCCCAGGCTGGCTTTGAAATTGTGATCTTCCTACCTCTGCCTTTCGAGTAGCTAGGCTTACAGGCATGCACCACAGCACCCAATGTACAATGATCTTAATAAAAATTTCACTTGAAAATATATAGAATAAAACATAATTCAAGAAACACAAGAACACTCTGGGTATTTTGGTGTTAAAAGTCAATAAAATACGAATTCAGTAAACAATAACTCAAAGGCAAAATAATAAAGAACAGAACAAAGAGATGGCATAGCTAAAGAATCATAAAACCAAAATAACACCATTTCAGAGCTAATAAATTAAAAAGGAACAACATAGCACAGAATAGTCATAACTGAAAACAGAATTACTGACATTAAAGAAACTGTTGTGATAATCATAGTGAAAAACAAAGGAATAAATCATAGATGGGATTATATTTGTGAATAAAAAACACAATCCAAGTAGGCTGGTAGGATCCCTAAAGTCTACAGATAAATCAGCAAAGTCAGTATAGAATATAAATACAGGAAAATTTCCCTGAAATGAAAGAACTGAATCTGTATACAGAAAGATACATACTGAGCTCTGGAACAAAAATTAAAAGACTGAATAACATCAAGACCTAAGGTGAAATAAGATTTAAAAGGGTAAAACAGAACAAAACAAAAAAATCTTCAGGTCTATTTACAGACAAAAAGCAAAATATGGAGGAAAAAAATCAGCCCTGTCTTAGATTTCACCAAAACATCATATATCAAAACACAGTGAAGCAATCTCTAAAATGTTGAAAGTTTAAGTGAGATGCAAATATATCATACATATTTAGCTGTCTACTTTTTTAAACAACAAAGCAGTAGGCAGAAATCAAGAAATACAACATTATAAGACCTTTTAAGAAATCCATCTCAGAGAAAAACCAAATTTGGAAAATGTAAGAATAGAGAAGCCATGATAAAGACTAGAGGTGGGGCACCTAATTCAGTTCAGTAAACAAATATGTTGTGGACACAACCTAAAAAACTGGAATAGTATTGGTGGTAGAGCAGCACGTAACAGTTAACAACACTGACTAAGTCAGTAGAGCTGTAACAAAAGTCTGAAGGCTGAGAGGGTGAGAAAGTGAGAGGAGGAATAGCAATGATAATCTCATCTTCCATACGGTGGAGTCGGTATCTCCCGAGGTGAAATGATATTTATCCAAAGGTTGGCAATTCCTGTGGTTTCATTTCAGCCTTCTGTTAGATTCAAGTAAAATTAAATGGAAGACGTTTTAATAAATCTAGCCTGCACACTAGGATTGTATTTTTCATAAAATTATTTTTATCTAGCAATACATCTATCTCTTCTGAATTTGTATATAAAGAGATGTATAAAGAGATGTATGAAATGATGTCCACTAAATATCAACACCGTTTCTGGATGGTGCAACTTGTGGTGATATGTTGCTTTTCAACTTTTGATTAAAACAGTAACATTTTCTTTTTTCTGAAGAAAGAAAACGCTACTTGCTTTTGGTTGTTTTGGAATAAAATTTTATCTGCCATGATATAACATTAATGGAGCATACCAGATCCTTGTAAATCTTAAGTCCAGCAGAATATTCCTTATGAGATAGAATTACACCTCCCTATTACAGGAGAACATGCATGAGCCAATTAGATAGTATGCAATTAGCACCCACTGTGGCACTGTCCCTCCCATAGGGCCTACGGGAGAAACACGGCTTACAGCTTCAAAAGACCCCCCCAGTGTAGCTGAAGAGACACAGTTCCCAGTTAGAGAGAAGTTTCTTACCAAAGGTAGATATGTTAAAGTGAGAACAACCCAACTGTTAAAAAACAAACAAACAAAAACAACCATCAAATGGATGCCAGGGATTTAGCTCAGTGGTTTTGCCACCTGCTTTGCCAAGCGTAAAGTCCTGAGTTCGATCCCTGGTACAAAAAAAAAAAATCAAAATGGGCGTGGATATGCCAAGCATTGTTCAAGGTGCAGGATATGCAAGGCTGCATGAAGCACATTCTCTTACTCGGACTTTATGCCTCAGCTGGGGAGACAAAATATCCATGTACAACTCTATCATCATATGCATAAAATGCTAAGGTGCGAGTGTGTCATTGGTACAATAGGAGCAAAAGAATGAGTGAAAGAGGACACTGCCACAGTTGGCATGGAAGCAGTAAGACAGAAACTGATGAGTTGGCAGTGGCTTGTGTTGAACTTGTGTTCTTGTGCCAGCCTCCCCTCTTCCTATTTCCCATGCCTTATACTATGCCATTGAAATTCAGCCTTGGCTTGAAACTGCTCCTCAAAGTGATGACAGTTCTTTGACAGTTCAACTTGGCTAACAGTTTTGGCCCACTTTGTGCCACATCCTGTGGTGGCAATTTAAACATAAACAAATGATGCCCAGTTCGTTTTTCAAAGAAGGGGAAGAGGGAGGCAACTAACTTTATCAAAGGTCCACTTGTGCCAGGCAGCGTGCTAGATTACTATACTGCCTCATTTAATCTTTGCAACAGCCATGTGAGATAAGTAGCATTGTGTCATTTTTATCAAAAGGGGATGCTGAGGCTAAGAGAAGTTAAATAACTAGCTGAAAGTCACACAGCTAATAAGTGGCAGACTAGATATTTGAGCTCTCCCCAAGGTAGTACCCATGTAATGGGACAAGCAGCCATTTATACCTCACAGTAATATCCAGGGATACCTGTTGTAAAAGAGTATGAACAGGATATGGTAAGTGCTAAAAGGGGTCCAGAAAGACTTCTCCAGGGTGACTCATCTTTGGGGAGTAAGGGTGGAGCTGGGGCTGGAAGGCCATCCCTAGAACAAAGGTGAATGGATTTCTAAGATTACACAGCTCCTCTAATGAACTTAAAATAATGATTTGAAAAATATGACCCTACTCCACTAGGAATCTGAGGAGGAAAAGCATGAATATAATATTATTAGTTTTATTATATCCATTAAATCATTTGAAAATACAATTAGCTGCAATAATAATAATGAAGTTCTTTTTTCTTACCTCTCTACATCCCTCCTCCACAGAATTACTTCAAAGCTTGCAGCACTTTTTCCCAAAGTCAGGTCTTGAAACTAATGTATACTCTGACCTCCCCTGAGGATGTCGCCAAGAGATAATAATACCAGTGATGGCAAAGTGTGATGAGGACTTTCTGTACTGGGTCAACCTGACATCCATCATCCTGCTCTACAGGAAACGCAAAGCCAGTCTCAATCAGGCAAGCGGCCAAAGGAAGAGAGTGTTACTACTTAAACTCCCAGAAGAGAGTCCTCCTCCTTCCCAGTAGATCGTCCCTGCTGCAGATGTTTCCTGTGTGATTTGAGGTCTCCAGGTATCTCTTCTCCCTTCCTCCAGAATCTGAAAAGTTCCTAAACAAGTATATCCATTCACCCACTCAGTGAGCTATTCACTCATGCAAGTCCATATCCAGATGCACATCCATCTACCAACCCACTCATCCTGCTCTACTCTCAACAAACGTTCTCTAAAAATTTATCATGTGCCAGACATAAGGTGAATGATACCTGGGATCGATTTTTTTAACCACATCCTACTCCAGAATGACCAACTGCCTTGGCTTGCTCAGGTCTCAGAGTGGAGTAGGGAGGGGTTCATGAGTACAAGACTTTCATGAGAAAATCAGGAAATCCCTGGGCAAACCAGGAGGAATTGGCCATCCTGTTCTCTCAAGGCAATTGTGATCAAACAAAGAAACAAAAATCCAATGTTTTATTCATTGGCAACTCCAGAATGCAAAGGAATACTTCGCACTTAATGAGGATTAAATATCTGTTGACAGACCAACCACACAAGTTACTGAGAAAAGCTGTGTAAGAAAAGATACTTTGGGAAGGCAGATTCATTCATTTAACAAATACTCATCAAAGCTGAGCCATGCTGCAAACATAGTGCTAATCACTAGAGATATAATGACGAATAAAACCAGATGTGTTTCCTGTGCTTCTAGTACTTATAGTATAATAAAAATACATATTTAGATAGGCATGGTGGCTAACACAGGTAATCCTAGCACTCTGGCAAGCTGAGGAGGGTTACAAATTCAATCCCAGCTAGGGCAATTTAGTGACTTATCAAGACTGTCTAAAATTTCAAAAGGGCTGGAGATGTGGCTAAGTGTGAAGACCCTGGATTCAAGCCCTTACTATCTCCCCTTAAAAATGGAAGAGAGACGGATATTTAAATAACTATTACAAAAACTTTGGATACCATGGGACCACCACGGGAGATGCTCCCCTGAGGTAAGATTCTGGGCCAAAATAGTTCTACATTTTCTACTCTGCCTCTCTCCCATATTCCAACTAGATGATTCTCTGTGACCTTTACTGAAAGATGGAACAGGCCTAGAGGTCCAAATGATTTTGTGGAGTGGAACCCCTTCCCAAACTGATCAAACTTTGATGTGAGCAAGAAATGCATTTTTTTAGTTCACTTAGATTTATTTTTTGAGACAGAGTCTTGCTTATAGTCTAGGGGGGCCTTCAACTCCCAATCCTCCTGCCTCAGTCTCCCAAGTAGCTAGGATTATAAGCATATGCCACCACATCCAGCCAGTTGCTTAGATTTGATAGTGCATCTGTTATAGCAAGTATCCTTACTTATTTTATTATACCATCTTATACCCTGATCATATTTATATTTCAGTACTTTTCCCCCTGCAGTACTGGGTCTCAGCTCCATTTTTAATTATTTAGTTCACTCACTTGTTGAAATAAATATCTACATTAGAATCTAAATTTTTTTTTTGTTTTTTTTTTTGAGACAGGGTCTCACTATGCAGTTGATACTGACCTGGAACTCACTATGTAGCCCAGGCTGGTCTCGAACTCATAGCGATCCTCCTGACCCAGCCTCCCATGCTGGGATTACAGGCGTGCGCTACCACACCCATCCTAGAATCTAAATTTTTTGATAAGCCTTATTCCTCTCTGAATCTTCAGCACCTAGCACAGTGTTTAGCACATGGAAATACTTAACTATTTGATGCATGAATGAATAAATGTATGGCAAACCCCAACCTTCTGGGTCATCTTATTCTCCCTTTAAAACAGGGCCACATGGGGAAAAGTTCCATTTTTCTGGTTTTCCTTTGTGCAGTTTATGCTTTCTAATGGAATTTTACCAAATCCTAAGGGAAAACAGAAAGTAATTATAGAAAATAGTAAGAGGTTGGAGTCAGGTTTCTACATTCCAAATTTTGAATTCCACCATCCTATTATTGAGAAGCTTTCTTTACTGAGTTTCCAAGCCTTATCCTCTGAAATAAATATACTGTGTAGGCCAGGCCTTCTCATAGAATTTTCTGTTTTCACAACTTTCATTTGCACAACACACTCTAAAAGATAGCAGCAGTTCTCTTTGCACCCAGGTACCTGAGATGCATCAATGAGCTGAAGGAACATGGCAACTTCACCTGGTCTTCCTGCCCCTTTATCTTGCCCTGCACCCTCTCTGTTACATGGTCACAAGGCTCTCTGTATGTCCAAGGCCCCAAACTCTCTCACTCCTGTCTCTCTATTTCCAACCAGCAGCTGCTGAAAGCCTCACTCGGCTGCTTCAAATTTCCTATGTCTTGAAAGGGCATATTTTCAGCTCCACTGTTGAGCTTACTGTGACAACCCCATTCATAGCCAGTTTGCTGAAGAGAAATGATTGCCACTCGAGTCTCTAGAACAGGCTCTGCAGCCTTCTATAATAGTTCAGATGAGCCCTGCTGTGTTCGTCAGCTTTCTGTCACTGTTACGTAATACCCAAGAAAATCAACTTGAAGTAGGAAAGATTTGTTTTGGCTCTCAGTTTCAGTCCATGGTTCTCTGGCTCAATTGCCATGGGCCCATGGTGAGGCAGAACATCATGGTGGTGGGAATGTGTGGCAGAGAAACTGCTTACCACATGGCAGCCAGGAGGCAGAGACAGTGAGAGGAAGAGCACAGAGGAAAAATATATTTTTCAAAGGCACATGTTCAGGGACCCATGTCTTCCAACTAGGCCCCAGCTGCTAATGTTTCCACCACTTCCCAAAAGTGTCATCAAATTATGCATCCATCAATAGATTGATGAGGTCAGAGCCCTTGTGATCCAGTCACTTCCTCAAAGCCTTACCTCTGAACACCACTGCATTGGGATCCAAAGCTTCATTCAACACTTGATCCTTTGGGAGACATTCCAGAGCCAAACATCTCTTAGGAGTGGAGTGCTGCCAATTCATGACTGGCTGAGAAGAGCCCATCCTCACACCATGGGCCATATGGTGAGGGAAAGGAGAAAGTCTAGGCCAGCATGATAAGCATATGGCACACACACTACAGCTCCTTTCTCCCCTGGCAGACATTGCTAATCAATCATGACAGTCTACTACTGAGTCTATGTGTAGCCTCAGAGTTCACAAACCCTGCTATTCAATTGAAGGGCAGTATGTTTACCATCTTGAATTTAGGCTCCCTTGGTTATGGCAACAATGGATACAGGTCTAAAGGAAGAATAAAATAACTGTATAGTAAATCAGAAAATCTTTCCTGAGTACATCATGGCTTTTATGTTTTTTTTTGTGAACAAGGCTAAGAGTCATTATAGAGATTTACTATGATTATTAAGATTTGCTAAGGATATATAGCTGACTCATGGGGAAAAAGATACAAGTGGAGTTTGGAGGAATTCATGTGCATCAGCCATGATTTTTTTTTCCTCATTGAGTTTATTGGTACATTTTAGGTATACAGTACAGTTACATTCATTATTGGGATCTTGTACCTTTACATGACAGGTCTTGGTTCTCATTTTCCCCCCTTATCCCTGCCCTTCTTTCACCCCTCCTCCCCTCCCCTTTTACAAACACTTCATTACTATTTTTTCATTTTCTCCTATTTTTTTCTTTTCCCTTATTAGCTTTCCCCTACCCTTCCCACTTTCCCTACACATTTAGCCCTTCTTCCTATTTCACATTGTCTATTATATCATTAGGAGCTTATGTACTATTATAGTTTATTCACACCAGAGAAACTATTCAGTATTTACACGTGTTCAGCCATGATTTTTTATGTTTTTGAACTTTTAAACATTCTCTTCCTTCTTGAAAAGAAAATGTTTTCCCTTGTTTTCTGTTGAACTCCTAGATATCCTTCATGACCTATCCCCAGATTGAACTCCTCTATGAAGCCTTGTCTCTCTTTTTTCCCATTCCAAAAAAGATAATTATTTCTAACTTATTTTTCTGACCTATTTTCATTCATACGGTAATGTTTATTTTGTGTTTACTACAAGGGAGATTCCATATTCCTGTTCCTCACCCCATCCTTTAATGACAGGTTCCTCAAAGCTGTCTGTTATGGTTTGCATCTAGATGTTTGCAAAAAGCCTCATGCAGTCATAGGGATTTTTCAGAGGTGGCTGAATCTACAATGTGTGATGCTGGGATTAAGGGCAAGTGATTACTAAACCAGTACACTGATTGATTGGTTTGGCACCACCCTAATCTTGGTGGTCTGGATAAGATAAAAGCAGCAGAAAGACACTGTTGAAGTTCCTTGTTGCTTTTGCTACTGTGTGGTCACCATGAACTGTTCTTCTTTGTAACACCCCTCTGCCATGTGCTACTCTGCCTTAGAGCCAGCCCATTATGAACTGAAACCTCTACAAGCTGTGAGTTAAATAAACTCTTTCCCCTCTAACTTTGGATGTCAAGTATTTTTGTCTCAGCAATGAGAGGAAGGTAACTAACACAGAATTTGGTACCAGAAAAGTGGCTTCCTTGCTGTGACATTTCCTAGCTCAAGAGCCTTTGGAATTGGCTTGTGGGAAGAGGGAGATTTAGGAAATATTCAGAGATGCCAGCTGAAAAAGTAGAGCTGGCATGCCTTAGGCTGTACCATGTGGGAGATTCTGGTCAGAGCGCAGAAGACCAGAAAGCTAGTAAAGATCAGGCTGGGAAGGTTTCTGTTGGGAAGAACTGCATTGGCTGCTGGACTCTAGGTGATGTGTGTTATGCCTTGGCAGAAAGTTTGTCTGCATTTTGCTGATGTCCAGAGACTTTGCCTGAGGCTGAGATTAAGAGCTCAGGACTAATTAATGTGGCAGAAGAAGTTTCAAGGCAGTGTAATGTTGATGCAGTGGCACGGCTACTGTTAGGGGTTTTTAGCCAGATATATGTTGAGAATCAAGAGCAAAGAGCCCAGAAGAATGATTTAAAACATTTTGAGTTTGGCCAGAAAGGAAACTCCAGTAAAGCTGTGGCCTGCAAAGATAGAGAAGAGGAGAGTTTGATTGTTGAGAAAGAACAGACTACAAAAGATGGCCTGAGGGAATTACAAGAAGCAGGACTCCACCCTTTGCAGCCTCAAAATTGCAAAAGTGAAGGTGTTTGCTTTGAGAAGAGAACCTCAGTGCACCATGTCTCAGAATGGCGGCAGCCTAGGGAAGTTGTTCCTCAGGACTTGGTTCATAGGCACTGGATCCTTTCAGCCAAGAGAGAAAGAAGCTTGGCTACTGCTCCAGCTGGCAGCAGACCTTGGCATCATCCATGTGGTGTTGGTTTTCGGCACATGCAGGATACAAGAAATGTGGGGTCAGGAAGGCTTCCACCTAGATTTCAGAAGGCCTGGGAGGCCTGAGAGGGCTGTGTGTGAACCTGTGAGTGTGAAGCCGAAGGTTCAGTGGAGATCCTAGAAGTTTGGAGGAGCCCAGACTGTGGATCATCTGTGGAAAACTGTAATGAGGGAGCAGAGCTGGCCAAGAGAAGAGCCATGGGAGCTACAACCACCAGAAGTGCTATAGGGATGGAGCCATCCAAACCCTTTGGAGTTCATATCTTGCCACAAATTGCCTTGGATGCTGAAGCTGGAATTTCAGGACTTAATGTTTGCCCTGCTGGATTTTGTGATGGTCATGATATATAGTTCTTGAAAATTCTTCAGTGGCCTCCCATTTCCCTGGAGTAAAATCAAAACATAGCTTAGATAACAGACTTCTACCATCAGCTTGTCTCCTATCTCACCTGCCTCATCTTCCAAAATACCCACAGGCCCCTCACGCTCCATGTTCTTGCCACAGTGAGCGTCTTTCATTTCCCCAAGAGTAGATACCATTCCCTCTGCGTGGAGAACTTTCCCCCTACTTGATTTAATTTCTACTCCTCCCTTATGCGTTGGCCGAGGGATCTTGACAATCTGTACTTTCTTTTAATGTTAGCCTTACACTAAATTTGAGTCATTTGTTTACTTGCCTGACTTTACTTGTCTGTGAGCTCCCTGAGGCCAGAGACCATGAACCCCTTACTCTCACTTGTACATCTAGTACCTAACACAGTACCTTCTACATAGTAGGTGCTTAGCAAGTACTTTTTGACTACAGGAGTGGTTGAAACTCCATGAAGAAATTTAGTCTAGACTGAGCATAAATTTGGTAAATTGATAAGCAATGCTCTTTGAAGTAATTCTTCTCTATAAAAGTGGTTATTTGTAAATGTTAATGTATGACTGGCAAGAGATTCACTGGAAAGAGAACAATAGGTTAGAATCAAATTGTTCCCTGGTGTGTGCAGAGCAAGGAATGAGTCAGGTAACAATGAAAGAATCAGGATTGAATTAGCTAAAACAAAAGATTAGCACGAAATAGCCAGCAGGAAGCTAGAGAGTGGGCAAGAGAGGAAAAGACAGAATGAATGGTGAGCTAAGAATAACTATCAGAACAGGTTATGGTGTTTTGTGCTTTATAAAGCCCTTCACATTCATTGTTCACTGAGTCCTTACAACAACCCACTAATATAAAGATTATTATTAACAGCCCCCCTTTCAAATTTAGCATAGAGGAAATTGAGGCTCAAAAGTTAAAGTGACCTAGAGAAGTCATGCAGCAATCTAATGAGAAAGCCAGGACTGCAATCTGAGTGCACTAATTCCTCTACCGATACTCTATGCCTCAGAACATTTTGGGGCAGGAAGAATTAGGGCACGTGAAACAGCCGTTCCATCTGAGGCAGTTTAGGCCTCCCTGATCACCCACACACCTCTCATATGGGTCAGAGGCCCCTCCTGTGTGGGTTTTGAGCACTTTAATAGCCCCAGTATTGCATTCAGCATGCCATTGGAATCATGCTTACTTCTCTCTCTCCTTTGCTATTACCCCTCCATTTTTAAAAATACAGCACAGCAGGTTTTGTGCATGGCACAGAGTAGGCTAAGGAGTGAATACTAATAGGAAACAGCTGAATGAAGAAAGGTAGCGCAGGTAGGGGCAGGAAGCTCCAGTCAGCAGTAGCTCAGCCTCTCCAGAGAAATAAAACACTCAGCCCCTTCAAAGTCTTCCCGGTGAGGCCCAGAACCACAACAGTCAAAGAGAGGGAATATCTCAGAAGAATAGTAGAATTAATTCTCAGGCCACTGGGCCTGAGCAGCAACCTGCTGTGGTCATTCAAACAAATAACAGTCAGCAAACAGACCATAAACATAGAAGAAACATTCTCCAAAAAAGCTATGAAGCTCGAATGGCCTCATTTCTCAGGCAGCAGAGGACAGGGCAGAGGGCCTGAGGGGAATTAAAGGAGAAAACACCTTGGATTATGTAGTAGGCTGAAAAATGATTCTTCAAAATATATCCACACCACAAACCACTAACCTGTAAATGTTATTTTATGTAACAGAAAGGGACATCGAGGATGTGATTTAAATTAAGGATCTGTAATTGGGGAGATTATCCTGAATCATCTGAGTTAGCTCCAAATGCAATCACAGTTCCTTAAGGGAAGGAGGCAGAGGGAAGTTCAACATATAGAGAATAGAAGCAGAAAATGCAACCATGTCAGCAGAGAAGGTAGAGGAGACAAGAAATTTTCTCTCCTAGAGCCTCTGAAGGGAGCATGGTCTGGCCAGTGCCTTGATTTCAGTCCAGTAAAAGTGACTTTAGACTTCTGACCTCTAGAACTTTCAGAATAATTGTGTATTGTTTTAAGCAACTGATGTGTGGTAATTTTTTACAGTAACTATATAAAACCCATACAGATGCTCCTTAATTTAGGATGCTGTGATTTCCCAATGAACTTATGGTAAGTTGAATATATTGTTAAGTTGACAATACATTTACTATACCTACCCTACTGAACATCCTAGCTTAGCAATGTAACCTACTGTAGTGTATCAGTTGTTTGCCCTTGGGGCAGTGGAACTGACTGGGAGCAGCAGCTCACTGCCCCATCCCCTCCCAGTATCATCACAGAGTATTACACTACATATTGCAAACCCAGGAAAAGAGCAGAATTCAAAAATCTCAAGTATGGTGTCTACTAAATACATATTACTTTTACTTCATCATAAAGTCAAAGAACTGAAAGTCAAACCATCTGAAGTCAGAGACCATCTATACAGAGTATAAAACATTCAGGCAATTTTAGTTGTTTGTTTTTCTGTTTGGGTAGCAGAGATTGAGCTCAGGACCTTGTACTTAGGCTTTCGAGGCAGGCATGGAGCCACCAAGCTAAATTCCTGGCCCTTGTTCCTTTGTTTTGGAGACAGAGTCTTGCTATGTACTTTGGGCTGACCTTGAATTCACTAAATAGCCCAGGCTGGCCTCGAACAGCAATCCTCCTGCCTCAGCCTCCCAAGTGCTGGGATCACAGGTGTGCACTACCATGCCTAGCTCTTTTTTTTTTTTTTTTTTTTTTTTTTTTTTTTTT
>NW_022900951.1:54226686-54231330 GCF_012274545.1 Fukomys damarensis | reverse complement strand
CTTCCTTTCTTTTTTTTTTTTTTTTTTTTTTTTTTTGGTTGCATTTTCAGTTTTTGCAGATGTCACCTTTGTAGATTATATACAGTGAAGACAGGTGCCCGGCCTCTTTCTGCTACTTTCTTATCTCCTCATTATGGTAGGGAATCTGGGAGTTAAGCCGAGTGTATTTGCGCTCACCTGTAATCCCATCATGTGGGAACCTGAGGCAGAAGGACTGCAAATTTGAGTCCATCCTGGGCTATACAGAGAGTTCAAGGCCAATCTGAACTACAAAAAGAAAGCAAGGAAGGAAGAAAAGGGAAAGAAGAGAAGGAGAGAGGGAGGGAGAGGAGGAAGGAAGGAAGGTAGGGAAGGAGGGAGGGAGAGAGAACCTGGGGCCCCTAGTCTTTGTCCATTGTTCCAGAAACATAGAATGTACAAGTCTAAATATGGTGAGTTTTCTCTTTGGAAATGAGTCAGAAGCAAGATTTGAGTTGAATCGCACCTGACTGGGCACACGAGAACCAGTCTAACGGACACGGTCTGGGAGCCAAGGCTCAAGTACCAATCAAGGTATACAGTAGGCTTGAATGCTCATGAAAGAGAGAACTGGAAGGAAAGGGGAACTAAGAGATGGAGGGAGAAGGGAAGAGTAGATACTAACAGTAGTTAAGGAGAGAAGGAAGTGAAAAAGAATTAAGATGTGTTGTGTACATGTACCAACTCCCCACGCTGAATGTAATTATTATGTACTGAAAACATGTACCAATAAAAAATTTAATTAAAAAGAGAGAAATGGGCATGTGAGGTCATGAGAGGAAGCCAGTTTTTATTAAGGAGGGCCAGCTATAAAAATCATGTGTTGGGGACCCAAGACTAAGTTGTTAGAACATGCAAAGAGGCCAGGCAAAGTGAGCCTGGGATCAGAGTGTCCATGCACGAGTGGCCATTAGCCCAATTCCATGCTACACCTTCCCTTGCTTCTACTTAAGATCAGAATGTGTTTGTTAATCAGGATGAAATTGAAGCTGAGCTTTCAGATAATAAAAATAGCTAACATTTCAGTGCTTAGTGGGTGCCGGGCATTATGGTAAAGTGGTTTCCATGGATTAACTCATTTTCCGGTCAACCGGACTATATGAAGTACAGACCATTGTTATTTACATTTCAAAGACAGGGAAGTGAGCTTTGGGGAGATTATATAACAGCTCCAAAGTCACACACTGAGTAAGGGGAGGAGACAAAATTCAGTCTGGGATTTGAAGCCAAGGCTGTCTAGTTGGCATCCGGGTCCATTTTGCTGGTGAATCTCCATCCCAGCTGCAAACTGAGAGCTTTAAAAAGTACCCCTACCTAAGCAGTACCTCCAGAGATTCTGATTTAATTGGCTAGGGGTGGGAGTTGGTCATCAATTTAGCAAACAGTCCTCAAAGGATTCTAACAGCAGCCATAGTTGAGACCCACTGGACTATGCTGCTCTGACTCCTGAATGACTTAAATTTCACCTTTGAATCCTTGCAGAGATGTTTTCTTCTTGTTGAAATAGATCTCTTATGAATGGAATGATGATGATAATGAAATTAATATCTGTTTTTCTTTTTTGTGCTACTAGCGGTTGAGCCCAGGGCCTTCATAGTGAGCTATATCCTCAGCCCTTTATTTTTTGAGGTGGGGTCTCATTAAGTTGCCCAGACTGGACTTGAACTTGCCATCCTCCTGCCTTGGCCTCCCAGGTAGCTGGAATTACAGATGTGTGCTACCATGCCAGACTACTATCTCTTTACAGCTGCATAGGCCTCATCATTTATAAAGGGCTTTCACATGCATTCTCTTCCATTAAACCCTCACAACAGCCCTGTGAGGCAACCAACGTGAGCTCCACTTTATAGATGATCCCACTGAGTCTCAGGGGAGTGAGTGAATTTGCCCCGAGATAACACAGGGAGTGAGCAGCAGAACTTCAGGCCTCTGATTTCAAATTTCAGACTCTCAGTTATAGCACAGGTGCAATATGTCTAGGTTACACATTGGCAGAAGTGGCCACAGACAATAGCTATGTACATTTCCCCAATTTACTCCCTTCTTTCCGTGCCAGCAGCCTCAGCCCCAGCTTCAGCCTTCTTTCACCTCAGTAAAATGATTTTGTGGAATCCCTGTCTCTGGCACCAGCACACTGTCTAATTTTGAAGGTTATAGTTCAGTTTGTCTTCTACGTCTCAATTTTATTCTCTCCTTTGTGATGGCATAAACAACATCATCATAAATACAAAGAAAGGAAAATATAATTCACTGACAATCCTTCCACCACAATGAGTCATCTCTTCTCATTTTTTATGACCCCCTCTCCAGTGCTTGGGCATATGCATAGATCACCTGTACATAATTGTAATCATAACATAGATGCAATTTTGTATTCTGCTTGTGTAGGTTAGCATTATGTCATAATCATTTGCTGCACTGCTAGAGTGTCTTCATGATTATCATTTTAATGACCACATAATATTCCACTGAGTGGATCCACCATCATTTTCTTAAGTATTTCCAATTTTTCACTATTATAGATAATGTTGCAATAAACATCCTTACTCACAGAGCCTTTTTCTTCTTTTGAATGCTTTCCTAAACTATTATGTTAAATGCACCTCTTCTCATTCAGTCCTTTATTCATCTAACCATTGATTCTGTCTGCAAACATTGACAGGGCATTCACAGAAAAATCAGAAATTGGCCCTGTGTTCAGCTTAGTGGTATGACAAGCACTTCAGCAAAAATTATATTCTAAGTGCTATCATCGGTCAGTGAGGGGAGTGACAAATTCTTTCCCCTAGGGTGGCTTTTAACTGTTCTGTTGCAGAGACTTTGTCTCCTACCTGGCAGTTCCAGCTAATCTCATTTCCACAGTCTCTTCTTTCTCCCTTGACTGGCTTCTCAGTCTCCCTCACTTCAAGAACCCTTGCGTTGAGCACTCAATCTCAACTCAAGCCCTGACCCCCTACTACTGTAATTGCCAACCTTGCTTTCTTTGTAATTTAAATATATCTGATTGCCACTTCATCTTAAGAACCCTTCTCTCAACAGTTACTGAGAATGGCCCTTGGGCCACCTTGGGCCTGCAGTTTCATTGATTGGGCACAGTGTTTTCAAATGATGGAACTGGAATCCCTGTGGACTGAGCAGGCCTCTCTGCTTCCCCCGCCCCCAAGGCCTACACTTCCACTGTCTCAGAGTAGGACATCTCCTTCAGGCATTTTTCCTGCCTGGTCTGAACTGACAACTCAGGCTAGCTTCTCTTTCACCAAACCCAGAACGGGGCTTGTCTTCCTTCACTTCCTCATCCCTCTACATAGAAATGTAATTCCTCCTATATTCCAACATTTACACATGGCGTTATTTATCCCCCATACTGAAGTTGGACTTGGGGCCTCACGCATGCTAGGTAAGTGCTCTACCACTGAGCTACATCCCTAGCCCTTTTTATTGTATTTTGAGACAATGTATTGCTAAGTTAACCAGGCTGGCCTTGCACTTGTGATCTTTTTGCCTCAGCCTTCCAGAGTACTGGGATTGCATTTGTGTTGTATCACAACCAGCTCTATTTTTTATGTGTGTTTATTTGATTCATTTATTTGCTCAGTCAGTAATTGGCCAGTTAAGGGACCCTCACTATATTGTGTCAGGTCCCCTGCCTGGATGCTGGACATACAGAAATGAATGGTCTTTTCTCTGATAGAACTTGTGGTCTGTATGGATTTAGATTATAAACTGTTTTCAAGGAAGAATTGAAAGCAAAGGTCCAGTTGTTTAAGACATTTTATTTAGGATTCTGCATAGAAATAACATATTCAGTGTTCTTTGATGATAAGTTTGCCAAAGTACATGGCATTTTAATTCAAGGGTCATTTTACTTCATGAAACTATGCCTCACTGATGTTCAGCTTTTTTTTTCTGTGTGTGTGTGTGTGTGTGTGTGGTAACAGGGATCGAACTCGGGACCTTGCAGCTTTGTGAGACCAGCAGTTGACAAAATTCATATACTTTCTGGGATAAAGCTGGTCATCTGGCAGAGACTAAAGGTATAGCCTAAGATTTCTCATTAGTAAAGATCATATCATGTTCTTACCTCTCATTTGGTCCCTGCCTCCATCTAAACAAGCTTCTGTTTTATTCATTCAATCCTAGGGTTCTATACCAGCAGGTGTATGAATTAGTTTTCCATCACTGTGATAAAGTACTTGTTTTAATCAATTTAATAAAGGAAAAGGTTTATTTTGGCTCATGACATCAAAGGTTTCAGTCCACAGTTTCTGAGCCCTGTTTCTTTGGGCCTGTGGCAGCATAATACATCATGGCAGTGGGAGAACACCAGGGAGGAGGCCTGTTCACCTCATGGTAGCCCGGAAGCAGAGAGAAACAGGAAAAGGTCAGAGTCCCAATACCCCATCAAAGACACACCTCTAGTGACCTAACTTCCTCCAATTAGGCCTGTCTTAGTTACTTCTCATTGCTGGGACAAAATATCTGACAACCATAAGTTAAAGAAAGAAAGGTTGGGCCGGGGATTTAGCTCAGTGGTGCCGCTGTCTGCCTCACAAGCACAAGGACCCGAGTTCGATCCCAGGTACCAAAAACAAAAAAAAAAAAAAAAAAAAAAAAAAAGGTTATTTT
>NW_022900951.1:54174484-54226420 GCF_012274545.1 Fukomys damarensis | reverse complement strand
ACTCAGATAAAAAAAAAAAAAAAAAAAAAAAAAGAAAGAAAGGTTTATTTTGGCTCACAGTTTGTAGAGGTTTATTTGGTTCACAGTCTAGAGCCGGTTGGCTCCAAGGCAGGATGACATGGGAGAAGGGCATGGCAGAGGAGAAACAGTCCATGGCAGGCAGGAAGCAGAAAGCAATATTAGAGTGCCTCTCTGTCCCTCTTTATTCCTTTATTCAAGCTACAAAGCCTATTTGTTTGTTCCACTCACACCTAGGGTGAGTCTTCTGTCTTTAGTAAATCCATTCAACCACATCCAGAACTATGCTAAACCAATCAGTGGTGTGATCCAGTTATAACACACCCATAATCCATATTCGCATATCCTAGATCCAGCCACTTCTGTCCCACATATGAGTGCATGAGGCTTTGGAGGGACTCCTAGATACAAGCCATAATAAGGCTCCACCTCCCAAAGGTTCCACTACATCTCCGTAATGCCAAAAGCTGGGAACAAACCTTCAATATATGGGCCTTTGGGGGATAGTCAAGATCAAAACCATAGCAATATCGGCTCTTGGCCCTGAGTATGAGAGGACCCAAATCTCCTGTCTTCTATGGGACCACACTGCAGAGGTCTCTTTATCCAAACAGGAGAAAAAAAGAGGAGTAAAAAAGAAAGGAAGTGTAGAGGGGGATTTAGCTCAGTGGCTGTGGCACCTGCCTCTGAAGCTCAAGGGCCTGAGTTTGATTCCCAGTACAAAAAAAAAGAAAGAAAGGAAATCTAAATCTTACATGGCTTGTCCCTGTTTTGACCCTTGTCTTGGAATCCTCTCTTCATCTGCTCTTATTTTTATGTATCTACCTCAGCATTTGCCCTTGCTAATCTTATCCTGGGACTTTTCCTTTACAGTTTCTTCCCAGGGCCTTTTTCTACCTGTCTTACCCCCTCAATTTTAGTAGCACCTTTATTGAGACATAATTCAATCCACTTAAACTCATCCATTTAAAGTGTATAATTCAGTGGATTTTAGTGCATACACAGAATTGCACAACCTTCACTACTAATATCAGAACATTTTAATTACCCTAAATAGAATCCCTGTACCCTGTAGCCATCAACCTCAACACTTCAGTCTCTACCAGTCCTAAGCAGCCACTAATCTACTTTTGTCTCTCAAGATTTGCTTATTCTGGACATGTTGTATAAACAGAATCATATAATATATGGCTTTTATGTCTGGCATCTTCCATAGCATAAAATTCTCTCTCCCTCTCTCTCTCTCCCTCTCTCTCTCTCTCTCTCCCTCTCTCTCTCTCTCTCTCTCTCTCTCTCTCTCTGTCTCTCTCTCTCTCCCTTTCTTCCTTTCTCTCTCTTTTGTTCTATTTTCTACCAGGGATTGAACCCAGGACCTTTGCACTGAGCTGTATTCTCAGTCCCCTTTTTCATTTTTTATTTTGAGACAGAATCTTGCTAAGTTGGTAAGTTGCCCAGGCTTGGCTTGATCTTGCCATCCTTCTGTCTCAGCCTCCCAGATTCCTGGGATTATAGACATGCACCACCACACCTGCTTCAATTAGCATAATTTTTCAAAGTTCATCTACCTCATAACATGTGTCAGTATTTCATTCTTTCATATGGCTGAATAATATTTCATTGTGTGGCTATAGCCCAATTTTTATGTCTATTCACCCACTGCCAGACATGTAGGTGCCTTCTACCTTTTGGCTACTGTGCATAGTGCTGCTGTGAGCGCTCATGCAGATTTTTGAGTATACTGAGCAGACACGCTGGGTCAAATGGTACTCTGCTTTTAACATTTTGAGAATGGTCAGACTGTCTTCCAAAGTACCTCTGCCTACCTTTTAAATATTGCCATTCTTCTTTTCCTCTTAAGTATCACTGATATTTCCTTTTTCTCTTTCTTTTTCTTTCAGTACTAGAGATTGGACTGTGGGCCTTCACACTAGCTACATCCTCAGCACCACTCCCCTTTTAAATTGAGATCAATTCTTGCTGAATTGCTAAAATGCCCAGGCTGGGCTTGCACTTGTGATCCTCCTGCTTCAGCCTCCCGGGTTCCTGGGATTATAGGTGTGTGCCACCATGCCCACTTATATTTTATAAATTCCCATTTCTAAGTCAAGTTTCTTTCTCTCTTTCTTTTCTTCTTTCAACAGAGTCTTGCTATGTAGCCTCAGCTTCCCTCATGGAGATCTTCCTGCCTCTGCCTTCCAAGTGCTGGGATTACAGCTGTGCACCACCACATCCAGCTTCAGATTCCTTTCAGGGCAGCCTATGAACAACTGCACCTGGACATCTCGCAGACTCTTCAACCTCACATTTCCAGATGGAATACATCATCTCTTCTCTGTCCCATGCTATGTTTCTTCTCCCTCTCATGTTGCCTATTCCAGTGTGTATTACAATAATATACTCACTTGCACAAACACCAGGCAAGCACTTGACTCTTCTCTCCTCCATTCTTCACATCCAATTAATTTCTAAGCACTGAAAGTTTTGCCTTCTAATAACATCTCCTCCTCTTCACCTCCATTTGCCAATGCTTCAATTGAGGTCCCACTTTGCTCAGAATCCTGCCAAGGAGTCTTCCATCAAGCCTCTAATCTCACTATCCCTCCATGTCAGATTAAATATTACTGCTATGTTATAAACTACTTTCCTGATCAAAAGTTTTCAATAATATGGCCCAGACTATGGGAGCAAATGTATCTTCCTTGCCTGATACTGTAGCACATAATGCTTCTGCAATATGGAATTTGGTATGCTCTCTCACCCCTCTGTTCCTTACACATACTGTTTCATCAGCTCCAAAGCTTTTCCCCATGCTTGTCACTAAGAAAACTCCTACTCAGCCTTCAAAGCCCAGATCCAAACATATGCCTCTACTAGAAACTGCATTGCCAATGATATTTCCTTAACTATTTACTTTTGTAGGGTAAAAGATACTTAAAATCAGTGATTTCATTGTTTCATCTCTAAATATCCAACCTATAAGCACAGAGTGTGGAAAGGAAGAAAGAAAGTAAGCTTTATTGACTCTATGACCAACTCTTCTGGGCCAAGAGTGTTAAACATTTTGTACATTATCTTACTTTGTCTTCTGTCTGCTAAGTCAATCTTAAAAATGAGGAAACTGGGACTCTATATTCAAAGGTAAAAGTGTGACCAACAAAAGAAATTGAACCCCTCTAGCGCAGTCTTCCTAGAAGGGCCCTAACCCACCAGCTCCATCTTGCCTCCAGGCCCAAACTCCCCAACTAGTGTCCACAGACCACAGTAATCTACCTTCCTTTTCTGAGAGGCAAAAGTCCAGGAAGAACCATTCAATCTCAAAGACATGCCGTCTCTAGATCTATCTCAGCTTCATCTCTTCAATCTAAGACAGCCTCCTCCATTCCTCTCTTCTGGGTGCTTGATAATATTCCTAGCCATCTTTCCCTTTCTTTGGCCAAATACTTTCCATGTGAATTGATCTAAGACAAGAGGAGAGTTTTCAAAAGGAACTTTTCCCAGAAGCTGAGAAGAACACAACTATTTAAAAATTTTAAAACGCTAGAAATAAATGAGCTAACAGAGCCCTGAATCTTCTTCCTAATGGATCCCTGCTCTTTCCACTGATAGATTTAGCTGACATGAACTATAGGACACTCAACTCTCATTTCTATTCTTGGCCTCCATCCTGTTGGAGTTGGATGCTTGACCATGCTACTCAGATTCATTGCCTGTAAAGTCTAGGTTAGTGCCATCGTTAGGGCTGCTGGGATTCTGTTCTTCTAAAATCTGCTTTATTTAGTTTTGTAAGAAGTGGATTATGGGAAAGGAGGGACACTGCTACATCACTTCCTAGCCCTGGGAAAGTCTTGTCCTGAGTAACTCTTCTCTCCCTTGTGAGAACTATGGATCCAGGTCTCATAGGGAAGGAAGGCACATCGTTATCTACTTTGGAAGAGGCCTTTCTTGCACTTCAGGTTGCCTAGAGGCATTTCTGTAACTTCTAAGTCTCTATGGCTCTAGCCTCAACAAAAGCCCACTTTCACACAGTTTATTTCTCTTGGTACCCTCGAATTTTCCCAAACTATATCACTTGCAGTGATGGTCTGGCTCACAGACACACCCTGCGGCTATCACTAATGATTTCCTATCCAGTAGCCATTCACATACTGTTTAACAAAGCAGATGGAAATATGCTAGGTCTTTGATAAATCATCCAACCCCACGACTTCCTATATCTCTGTCTAGATAGCTTATTGACAATATCATGGATTCCCCTCACAGCCTTACTGGATACTTACTGATGTGCTCTCTATTCCTTGCAGCTGAAAACATCTTCACTCATATTCAATAGGAATGCCCCCACTAATGGACCCAGTGGCCAAGTCTGACGTCTACTATATAACTCTGTCCTTTCCCCATCACTTCCTATTCCAGGTTCCTATTCTCTCTCTGTGAGTTTGACTATTCTAAGCATCTCGTTTAAGTGGTATCATGAGGGAGAGAGAGAGAGAGAGAGAGAGAGAGAGAGAGAGAGAGAGAGAGAGAGTATATTGGGGATAGAACCTAGGGTACTTCACTGTGCCTAATTTATAAATTAAACTTTGTTATCAGTATGTACATTTGGGAAAAAAACATACAGGGTTCCATAACATTATGCATCTCACTTTTGCATTCTTAGTTTGCTTTGAGACAAGTTCTTACTAAATTGCCCAGGTGATCTTCCTTCCTCAGCCTAACAAGAGCTGAGATTAGAGGCGTGGTCCATTGCCCCTTGCTACTTAGTTTAATGCTTTAAACATTATCCAGGTTGTAGTATGTATCACAATGTCCTTTTAAAGACTGAATGATATTCCAGCAAACCTGCCTTTTATATGATCAAATGGGCTACATCACATGAGAACCATGGGAAATAGCTCACAGGTTCCAGGAATTAGGACCCTGGAATCTTGGGGACATTCTTAGAAATTCTTCCTATCGCCATTCCAATTCAGGAATGTGGGATATTGCAGTATTCTGCCCAAAGCAAAGGAGGCCAGTGCATGTACTAGCAGGAACATGCATCTGATGGGGTGAGGGTGATGAATATGGGGGATATTGAACTGAGGAGTGAAGCCAGGAGATTGGGAAAGTTAGGCTGATAGGGCGCAGGTCTTAAATAGTTATTTTAAAGTAGAGGAAAAGCCAGGCCCTGAGTAAGCACACTGAAATGGACCATGGGGCCTAATGAGATGCAAGATGCAAAGAATAGGTCCTTAATCAAAAGGAAGAGACCTCGGAGGAAGTGAAATGCAAATAAAGCTGCTCACTCTCCAGACTCAAAGGCCTAGCTGCAACCAGGAGGACCCCTGCTTTCTGTCACGGACACCAGTCCCAAAAACTATACAAAACGCCAATGGACCTAAACTTCTTAGGTGTCCACTTTATGGAACACCCCTCTCCAACCCATGGAGAATTTTTCTTTTATTCTTTCTAATAAACACGCATTTGGCCATTCCCAAACCCCTTGCTGTTTTGTCAGCTTCAGTCTTCATTGGCCCCAAACAAGGGCTGGAGAGCTAGACAGATTCAGTTATAAGAGAACTGGTATAGAGCAATCATCTTTATTGCATATCTACTCTATGCAAGATGCAGATAGGTAATTTGATGTGCAATACTTCATTTAACCCCTGAAACACCTCTGAGAAATGTGTACTATATTCTCCTTTTGACAGATGGGGAAACTGAGGCTGAGAGACTTATCCAAAGTCTCACAATCAGTAAGAAGACATCAAAAGTCCATTTATACACTGTACCACCTTCTAAGACTGGAAATGATGTTGCTCAAACCAGGTGGCTCTTGCTCCCACCTCTCACCTCTCCAGAACAGAATTTGTAAATGCTGGCATCACAGTGGAGTGTGACTATTGTGGAATGAATGCTGTGTCCCATCCAAATTCATATGTTGAAGCCCTAGCTAGTGATGTGACTGTGTTTGGAGACAGAGCCTGTGAAGAGGTAATAAAGGTTAACTGAGGTCATAAAACTAGAGCCCTGACCTGGTGCCCTTATTATAGAAAAGGAACAGCAGCCAGAGTGGTCTCTTCACCATACCAAGATGTGATGAGAAGATAGCAGCCTTTGAGCCAGACAGAAAGCTTTCACCAGGAACGAATCAGCCTGCACTTTGATCTTAGACTTCCCAGCCCCTAGAACTACGAGAAAAAAAAATTGTTGTTTAAGCTATGCAGTCTGTGATATTTTATTATGGCAGCTCAGGCAGGCTGAGTGCTACAGCAACCGTGCTACACTGCAACAGAAATCAAGGTCATAAGAAAGCTCCCAGCCTCTGTGTGTGTGTTTGTGTGTGTGTGTGCGTGCATGTGTGCGTGCGTGCATGCGTGCACCCATACACACACGTTTGTGTGGGGTTTTTTTCTTTCTTGGTGGTGGTGGGGTTTAACTGGCTATTGAATCCAGAGAGTGCTGAGCTACATCCTGTTAGATTTCCCCAGCCTTTTTATTTCTTGTTTCAAAATAAGGTCTTTTTAAAAATAAGGTCTTTTTAAATGGCCTTAAATTTGCAATGTTTCTGCCTCAGCCTCCCAGGTACCTGTGATTCAGGCACCAGACATTATACCTGGCCACTTGCGCAATTTTTTCCATGTTTTTGGCCTTTTCGTCATTCACTGACAGCCAGCCTGCTGGCCCAGATTCTGGGACCTATAAGAAAGGCAGAAAGGGCCAGTTTTTGAGATACAGGCTGACTTGATGCAGCTGCCTGGAAATTGGGAAGGGCTGTTGGAGCAGCTGGGGCCCTGGGTGCAAGGCCACCTCTCCAAGCCAGGCCAAGAAAGTTGCAAAGGGAATTAGATCAGCTGAAAATCTGCAGCGAGGAGCAGGGAAAGTGCATAGTGCCTTCAATGTGCAATTCATTTGTGATTGTGAACAGCATATTTGGGATGTGACAGCAGACTGCAGGGTCAAGCAGCCAGCAGAGCTGGGTTGGTTTGGAGACAGTTCAAGATTCTGAACTGAAAAATCATTTTTGGGGGAAAGACCAGGAGCATCTGTTTCAACTCTGAGATTGGCTCCTTGCTCCTGATGTTGCTGCTTTTGTCAGAATGTGTAGATCCCAACTGTGGCCTCTGGAAGCGACGTTCCTAGTTGTTCAATGGCATCTTACCCATGAGCTGTGCATTATCTAATGCTATGTAACACATTGCATAAATTTAATGGCTTAAAACAGCACAAATTTATTATCTCATTGTTTCCATGCACCAGAAGTCTGGGCACAATGTAGCTGGATCACTCACTCAGGGTCTCACCCGGTGAAAACCAAAGTGGCCACGGGCCGTGCTTTATGTGAAGCTTGGATTCTATTCTTCCAAGCTCATGGGTTGTTGAAGAATTCAGTTTCTTGTGATTGTAGAATCTAAGCTCCCATTTTCTTGCTGGCTACTGAGCAGGCATTACCCTCAGCTTCTAGAGGCCAAGCGGGGTCATTGCTATGTGGTCCCATAAGCAATTCACCACATGACTGTGTGCGTCAGCAAGGTCAAAACGCTCTCCCCCTTCCCTCTCACACTATGAAATCCCAGTAAGTTGCAAAGATAACGCAAAGGTTCCTACTCCCCTTCCCTCCGAGTTTCCAAATAGTTTCAGCTTATATAACAATAGTAAAATACCAACTCCAGGAACCTGACATTGGTACAGTGTATGGGTATAGCTCTAGGCCATTTTATCACGTGGGTAGATGCCTAAAACCACTGCAGTGAAGATTCAGGACAGTTTCATAGCCTCAAAAGTTTCCCTGGCACTGCCACTTTATAATCACACCTACTCTCTTCCCTAACCCCTGGCAACTGCTCATTCAATCTTCAACTCCATAATTTTATCACTTTGAAAATTTATATAACATATGAAATGTGACCTTTTGAGATTGGCTTTTTTTTCCACTCAGCATGATGCTCTTCAGATCCATCAACGTTTTTAAATGCAAAAATAGTTTACTCCTTTTTATCACTGAGTAGTATTCCACTGGGTGTTTGTTTAACCATTCACCTAGTAAGAGACATTTTAGGTGTTTTCTGTTCTGGCTATTAGAAATAAAGCTGCTATGAGCAATTGTATGCAGATTTTTGTGTCAACATAGATTTTCGTTTTTCTGGGATAAATGTCATGAGTACAATTGCTGGGTTACAGGGTAAGTGGATGTATATAGTTTTAAAGAAACTGTCATACTCTTCTCCAGAGCAAATGTACTATTTTACAGTCCCATGGGGAATGACATGGAGTGTCTCACATCTTCACCAGCATTTGGTGTTGTCACTAGTTTTTTTTCAGCCTTTGCTTAGATGGTTTTAATTAGCAATTCCCTAATGGATAATGATGTTAAACATCTTTTCATGCGCTTACTTACCATCTGTATATTCTCTTCAACAAAATGACTCTTCATGCCTTTTACCTATTTTCTTATTGCATTGTTTATTTTCTCACTGTTGAATTTTAAGGGTTCTTTATATATTCTAGATAAATAACTGATGTCAAATATGTGATTTACAGTTATGTTTTCCAGTATGTAGCTAATAATTTTTCCTCTTTTTTGTTTTTGTTTTTTGAGACAGGGTCCACTTGGGTAAACCCCTGAGGCCTGATATACCAACAACTTGGGTTATGACTGGAATTTAATTTTAACTTATGAACAAAGTCTTGAGTTATGACCTGAGCACTGGCCACTTGTGCTTCCAGATGGTCTCAGATACAGATTTAACCCTTACAGAGTTCTGGAAGGGACATTACAACATTCTTTCCTGGGCCAGTATCTCTCTAGGACACTGAGATCTGCCTAAATACAGGAGAGACTTTTAACGTTGTGTAGGGGAGCCTGAGTTTTCAATTGATCAACATGAGTTACAACCAGCCTTTGTGAATGAATTGAGTTGGTAAGTCAAGGGTCCACTGTAGTTAAGTCTGGCCTTGAAGATCTATGTAATCCAGGTTGGCCTCAAACTCAAGGCAATCTTCCCTCCTCAGCCTCCTGAGTGCTGAGATTACAGGTGTGTGCTACCATGCCTAGCTTCTTTTCTTCCTTTTAACAAGATCTTTCATGAAGTAAAGGTTTTACTTTTCATGAAGTCAGATGTATTACTTTTTTCTTTTATGGATCATACTTTTCAAGTCAAGTCTAAGAACACTTCACCAATTTCTAGGTCCCAAAAATCTTATCCTATGTTTTTTTCTTAAATTTTTATGGTTTTACATTTTATATTTAATCTGTGACCCACTTTGAGAGGTATTTTTTGTTTGTGTGCATGTGCACACGTGTGTGGGCATGTGTGCTGGGGACTGAGCCCAGGGCCTTGTACATACAAAGAATATACTTTGCTACTAAACTACTCCCCCAGTCCACCTTCTTCTTTTTTGGGGGGGAATGGGGGTCAAACTCGGGCCCTTGCACTTGCAAGGCAGGCGGCAGAACCACTCAGCTAAATCCCTGGCCCTCCACCTTCTTCTTTTTGTTTAATTTTTGTACAAGATGTAGAGTTCAGCTGTATTACTTGTTTAAAAAAACTTCTTGTGTATTTTAAGAATTCACCTGATTAAATTAAGACCACTCAAAGCAATCCTCATTTTATTCAGCTCAAAGTGAATTGTTTATGGACCTTAATTACATCCAGGACATCCCTTTTGCCATATAGCAGTGTAAGCACAGTAGTCACAGCCTCTCATATTTACTGCTTAACCTGTTCTCAAGGGGCGGGTTTGAATGAAAGGTGGCATGGTGAAATCAAGTCACAGTGATGTCCTTTTAAATTGGGGCCCCACCAGGAAGTTTAAAGAAGTGTCTGAGGAAGTTTGAAAGATTCAAGAGAAAAAGTAAACTGAGAAGAGTATGGGGAAGAAGTCCACTTGAAATGAATGTGTTCAACCCTGTTTGTTAATCAGTCCTTCATGAAGCCAAGGAAAAACCTGAAGCAAGAAGAGTGACAGGTGCAGAAGTCTCATGTAGTCACAAATATTCTCCTATCCTTTCACCACTACACTGCTCTGAGGTTCCTCCCTCATGAGTCTTGTCATTGCCTATGCAAATGACATTCCTGGGACAAAGCAGCACGGTGGCTGTCCTTCCAATGTTTGCTATGAAAGTGCCACTGTAAAGTCAGAAAACTCCCCTACACTCACGAACTCCTTCAGAGTACCTTCTCTACCTCCTGAACTAACTGCTAGAATTAGGCTCTTTGTGTGCACATCACTTCTACAGCCCAGTTTCCCCTTTCACATCCCACCAGGAAATGGCCTCAAAGGAGGGTCTGTATCACCTAAATTCGTATGGCGGCTTCCATACCATTACTTTCCAATACTATGTAAAATATCTTCCTTTAACATGTGTTACATTTGGTATTGTCATCATCTATCCTCCCCTGTCCACCAACATTGTCATCTATTTTCTCTCCACTGTCAGAACACTGTACCCACCCACCCCCACATACTTAGTTTATATATTCCTCCTCCATTCCAAATTCTATTGCCACATTGACTGATTTCTACATTCCTGTGGATCATTCTACTTGTATTTCTAGCCTACTGGTTTTTCCACTATCACTAGCAAAAGTACTGATGCTTGGGAACAGCCCAAACCAAAAGAATCTGAATCTCTGGGGATGTGGCCTGAGAATAAAAATTTTTTCAGTCCCTAGGTGATTCTAGTTTGCCAGGATAGCAATGAAGGTTTTTGTTTGCTTGTTTGTTTGATTGCATTGAGCTACACCCCTTACCCTTTTTATTTTTATTTTGAGGCAGGTTCTCACTAAGTTATTCAGTTGCCCAGGCTGGGCTCAAATTTGTTATTCTCCCACCTCAGCCTCCCAGCATGCTGGGATTACAGGCTGTGCCACCACACCTGGCTGCAATGAAACTTTTTAAGACTTCCACTGCTTCCTCCAGCCAAGATAGAAGACTGTCACTCTGGACTCAGAGACACTAACGGTGTCCTTGACACTAATGACTTTCACTTCCACTACTCTTAAGAAAATCAACTTATCCTCATACCTTGAAATCACCAGTGATCTTTCTACCTGACTTCTGACCTGCCATGAGTACCAGTGCAATCTTTCAGCTTTCTCATTTCTCTTCTGTCTCATTATCGCAGCCCTTCAACCCCACCATTTCCTCTTATTAGTAGGCTCCCATCCTTGCTTCTTTCCCTATACATCCTGACACCCATGATTGATCATTCTCACCAGTAACGTCACTGCTCAAGCTCCCAGGGCTTTTCTTTTATAACTCTTATCTTACAATCAATACGAAAATCTTCCTGCCCTGCTCTCCTGCCAGAATTTCTGGAGAAAAACTGGACTCTCTTCAGATGGGAGCCATCTCTAATACATGGTTTCCAATTTTAGTTTCTAAACACTATTGACCCTTTGACTTCTATTTAACCCCCCAGCGTCCCTGAAGTCACTCTTTTAAAATTTTGCCTCTTTTAAAATAGCTCCATGAGGCATGAACTTCCTGTCCACAACTATAGGCCTGTTTACATCTCTTATTGTTCATTTTTGTTCCTTTTGTTTTTGGTTCCTTTTGTTCCTTTCCAGCACAAGGTTAATTAGCCTTTCTGTGTTCTGGATCCTATCATCCTGCTCCTTTACTGAATCTTCAAATTCTTCCAAGAGCACGTGCATGCACACACACAGTCTCCAATCTTCTAAAAAAATCCTCTCTTCTGCTACTGTCTTCATTAGTTTGCTCTCAGCTAAGCTTCTTGAAACAGTGCTCTAATTCAGTATTTCAATGTCCTCATCTTCCAGCTACTACTCAGTCCACAGCTATTAGGGTCACACCATTCCACTAACTGCACAGGCAATGGTCAAGGTAAGAATCCATACAGACATTTCCACATCTTTCTTTTTTTGGAACTCTTCTTTAAACCATCTCTGCTAACCACTTCTGCATTTTAAAAACCTATATTGGCTTTCATGATTCTCCTCTACTATGGTTTACTTTTTACCTTTTGGTGTGACCTCTTTTTATTGCCGTATCACATATATTTTGATATGCATTTTAAATGTTGGCAAATTTGACGGTCCTCTCCTTAACCATCATCCTTCTCCCCCATCCTCTCCCCCTCTCCCTGTCTGTCTTACTTTTCTCATGGCTGAGACAAAATACCTGACACCCAAAGTTAAAGAAGGAAAGGTTTAGTTCTGTTCACAGTTTGTAGAAATTTCAATCCATGGCTCCAAGGCATGGTGACACAGCAGAGGGGCATCACAGACTAGCAAAAGCAGAAGCAGTAAGCCTGTCTCTCCCTTTTATCCCATCCAGGCTACATGCCTTTTCATTGGTGCCACCTATACCCAGGGTGGTGCCCCCTTAGTCCTAGCATCCCGCCCTTAATCCACATTCACACACTTCAAGCCATCTTTGCGTAGCCCCACCTATGACCACATGGGGCTTAGGGGGGACATCTAGATACAAGCTGTAACAGTTTCTATCTATCTATATCTTCTCCCTAGACACCCTCATACTAAGGACTCCCCAGACTTGGAGTTCAGTCCAACCCTCTGGCTGAGCTCTAGCCCCGGCATATCCAGTATCTATTAGACCTTTTCTCTTCTACCATCTCAAATTTTACATGTTCCAAAGCAAGCTTGCTATTTTCCAGAACCTTCTCCCGTCAAACCACAAAATCAGCATCCTCTGTTCCTTATCTTTATTGGTGACAACATTATCCACCAGTCTCTCATCACAGAACCCTAGGTTTAGTTATTTGGAGTGGCATCTCTCCCTCAACCTTCACATCTGATTAATCAAGCCCTACCAGTTCCATTTCCTAAACTGCCTCAAATGTGACTATTTCTCTTCATTGCCACTTCATTTAGCATTCCCTCTCCCACCATGACAGTCATCCAGTCTCCTAACTTGTCTCCCTGTCTGCAGTGTGATTCCTCAATCATTGCTTTCACTCAACAGCCAGAGTGATTGAAAGCCCTTACAAAGCTACCTGGCACATAGTAGGTATTTGGTGAAGCTTTGTTGAATGAATAGATATCCAAATCCTCTCTGGAGTGACATACAAACTCTGTTCTTATTTCTGGCCTCACCCCCCTCCAATTTAGATTTTAGCTAATAAGTACAAGAGAAGATCTCATGACAAGCCGTCCGATTCTAAGTCAGAATGTTCTTTTAACTACAGCCTGGCTGCTTCCCTTTCAGCCTCATTTTATGAAAGTCTTTTTTTGTTTGTTTGTTTGTTTGTTTGGTCTCACTATGTAGTTGAGACTGACCTGGAACTCACTATGCAGCCCAGGCTGGTCTCAAACTCACAGTGATCCTCCTGCCTCAGCCTTCCGAGTGCTGGGATTACAGGTGTGCGCCACCACGCCTGGCTTATGAAAGTCTTAAAAACGTTTTCTTGGGTTACTTGCATACAGTTCCAACCAGAGGCAAGAGGTTGGACAATATGAGCTCCCTTTTCATTTCCCATAAGAGAATGGTAAATCTACAAGGGAAGAAAGGAGGCAGGTGCTGTGGAGGTTGAAAGCATGGAAGAATTCAAACCAGGATACTACATTCACTACTTCATTCACGTGTCAGCAGGCATTTCCTTGGTGTTAGGCTCTATGGCAGGCCTTGGAGGTATAATGGTGGGCTCTGCTGCTGTCAAGAGATTTGATGGGCAGTGATGGAAACTTTTAACATAGTAGGATGTAGAAGAGGATGTACCTGTGGAAGTGGAGACAGAATGTCTCCCATATCTGCTGAAAATGGCCAAAGAGCTGCTCTAGGGCACATCTTGGCCCACTGCAGTACTGTGGTGATGGGAAGCTTTGAAATGGTGGGCAGAGAGAGAGAGAGAGAGAGAGAGAGAGTCCTAAGTCTGGAGCAAAATATGATTGCTTCAGCCCCTCACCCCTTGGAGCAATAATTATCCCATCTCTCTAGATACCTAGGATGTGGCCAAGTCAACCTTCCTGGCAGTGCTCAAGCTCCATAGCAGTATAAGCTTCTTTTCAAAGTTCTTGAAAATTGTCCAGGATTCTCTTCAGTTTGAGTGTCCCACCCCCACAAATCCTTATCCCTTTGCTGGTGACACATTCAGGTGTCTCCAAAAGAGGGTCTTTTATCCAGAATCCAAGAACTTTGAAAGTATTTGAAAAGTTACTTTGCATACCAAACAATTACTGCCAACAGGGTTGGGGAGGTATTGGACCCTCACACAGTTCTTGGCCTATGAGGACCTGGACAGATGGCAGGGATTAAGGCTGTGAAGCTTGGCAGGGGAGAAAGTTGTGTCCCATGACTCTGAGCCTATTCCCCAGGGGTCTGCTGGGCTGGCCTGCTCTGAGCCCCGCCCCTCACCTCCTTCCTTTGTGGGCGGGGCTGTACCAGACCCAGAAGACGCTGCCCCAGGGGCTCATCATCTGAGCGAGACAGTCCAATTATCTACAATTTATGAAGCTTAATTGGAGTGAGTTCAGAAAAGAACAACTTGAACAATTAAGGGACCCAAAAGCTTGGCTTCTGGGGCAAGATAAAAGGCAGGAGGTCTCAGGCAGCAGCAGTGGTTTCAGGGGGAGTGGTGGCTAAGGGGGAGCGCCTGCAACGATGTCTGCCAGCAAAAGAGTGTGAAATGGGGCAAATACCTGGGAGGAAGGGGGCAGAATGAGCAGAGAGAAGGTAAGGGATGTGAGCCCCCAGGAAGCGTAGGCTGGAGGCTTGGAGCACCAGCTCAGCCTCCAGGAGTCAAGCCATGTTGCGCAAGTAGTAAATTTCAGCTTTCCTGGCCCAAGTCCTGGCTTGAGGGTATCCCAGGAAGCCCAGAGAATAGGGCAGGTGGCAGGGTGATGCTTCTGACAGAATGAAGCCTAGATCTAGAGCCTATTGAAAGCTCAGGCCCCATAAGAAGACCATGTGATGGAGAAAATGCTGGCTGGTGTTGAACTCCATAATATCCTGGAATACCCATTCTAGTCCGCAAAAAATTCCTATAGGGAAGGGAGCTCTGAACCTAATTTTTAATTTCATTTTTAATTCAGACTTTGTCTTTCATACTTAAGATGTATACTGATTGGGAGGGGGCCCTGTTTCTGGGCAGGCTGTACTTCTGCCAGACTATGTGACCTTAGGCAAAGCCCTTTCCTTTCTTTGGGTCTGTTTCCTCCTCTATCAAACAAGGGGGCCTTTGGAAGCAGTTGAACTTCCCCCCTTTTAGTAAAAGCTTGCACATAATACTACTGTGTAAAACAGATTAAAAGAACGGTGTTTTATTAAAGAATTATGGAGCCATTTTGATCAAATCAGTGGTTGGAAATCAAGGGATCTAGCTCTTGGTTGCTGTCTGAATCTGCCCACACATCTCACATTTGCAGAACTCCTGAAGCTCCTCTAGAAAGCCTGAGAGTCCCCACAGAACTGGGTAAAATTGTCACTTTAGGTATCTCTCCAGATTTCTGCAACTCAGACTTTCCCACAATCTACATTGTGTGTCCCTGAAGGGCAGGCACTGTGTCTTCTTTATTTTGTGTCTCTACTGCCTTGGGGACTTTTATAAATTTTGGCCTGGGGCTTTGCACAGAATAGGTTTTCTTTAAACTCTATAGAATTGAATTGGTGGCCTTTGGTTAGATAAAAGACTTGGGCACTCTTTGGGTGGGTGCCCTAAGAGAGATATCCCTGGTCTCTGAGTGTACTGCTTCGGTCATATTCTTTTTTTAGCTGCAGTCTCAAGAAGGCTTCACTTCTGGGTGCCAAGGAGGTGGCCCAAACCAGGAGATTTTAGAGGTTGAATGAATTTCACCTGATCAGAGCAAAGGAGCTAGCCTGAGCAAGAAGGAGCAGAGCGAACCTGATTTAAATTTCTTCCTTAATTCCTTTCTTGTTGCTGGGACACAACACCCGACACCCACAAGTTAAAGGAGGAGATGTTTATTTTAGCTTACGTGTTGAAGAGGTTTCAGTCCATACTTGGCTGGCTTCAAGGTAGGGCTGCATAGAAGAGGGGCATCGCAGAGGAGAAACAGTCCATGGCAGAGTAGGTAGGAAGCAGGGAGGAATGCAGGGAGGAGGAGGGACATACATGCACCCTTCCAGGCCACACCCACAGTGACCCACCTCTTCCCCACAAGTTTCATCTCCCAATATCACACCTGGCTACAGACTTGTCAATGGGTATCATCCAGTATTGCACACCCATGATCCAGCCACTCCGCAAAACCCCACCTATGAGCACATGAGGCTTTGGTGGGACATCTAGATATAAACCATAACAGTACCCTTAGGCATGGAGTAATGCCTATGTAAATAACTTTGGAAAGCAAGGATTTGGGTGTCACAGGTGCCATTTATTCCCTGTGCAGTGCAGCCTTCCTTGAATGGCTGGTAATTTTAGGCCTTTAGGGGAGGGATACAGGAGAGAATTTATTAAAAAGAGTTCTTTTTAGGTTCATGGTACAAAATTCAAAAGTAATATGAAAGTGTGTAGTGAAACAAAATGTGTCTCCTTTCTTCCCCAGCTACACAGTTTCTTTTCTGAGAGGTAACAATGGCTACCAGTTATACCCTTTCACAGTTATGTTAAGTCTACACTATAGTTATATATTCTTTCAGAAACAGTCTATACACATACAAAGAAATGTGTTGTGTTTATATAATTTTACTTGTCACAGAAATGAAAGCATCTTGTACACACTGCTTTTCACATTCTTTTAATGAGTGCACAGTATTGCATTGTGTATCTGTATCTAATCAATTTTCTATTGATGACATTTATGTTCCTTCTAATAGTTTCTAATGTCACAATAACTATTAATGTACATACATAATTTGGCAGAGGTGTAGTTTTTTATTAAATTTATTGGTACATTTTAGGTATACAATATGATGACCAAGATATATCATGTAAATGTACAAATTCCCAGTGATGAATGGCAGAGGTGTATTTTGGTTTTTGGTTTGTTTGTTTGTTTGTTTGTTTTTTGGCTTTTTGAGATAGGGTCTTGCTACGCAGTTCAGGCTGTCCTTGATCTCACTATGTGGTCCAGGGTGGCTTCAAACTCACGGTGATCCTCCTGCCCCAGCTCCCAATACTACAGAGTCCTTCAGCCAGATTTTATTTTATTTTATTTTTCTTTTTATTGAGTTTTCAGCCAGATTTTAAACTCAGTTCTGAGGCTGCAGGAAAGAATGCTCTGGAATGTCTTGGCCCTATTTTGCCTCCCTTCTCCACTTCAGCTTCCTTGACCTTCAGGCTGGTGCAATTAAATGCCATTCTGGGACATTAGGAGAAGGCAAGCAAAAGGTTCGGACTAGCCTGGTAGGGGTTTCCAGAGATTTTACCATTGGCTAACAATTCTTGCTTAGTGACATTTCTTGCCCCTTGAACTATTTAAGCAGTGGCTAGGGATGACAGAGTAGTTTTGGAGGGCTGACAGATAATGAAAATCCATCAAGCTGGCTGCATGTAAGATGATAAATGGCAGCTGGGCGTGGTGGGGCACACCTGTAGTCCCAGCACTCGGGAGGCTGAGGCAGGAGGATCGCTGTGAGTTCGAGACCAGCCTGGGCTACATAGTGAGTTCTAGGTCAGTCTCAACTACATAGTGAGACCCTGTCTCACAAAACCAAAAAAAATTTTTTTTAAAAGATGATAAATGGCAACTGACACCTGGCTTCATGTCAGGGACCAAATGGGAATTTGTGAGGGTGGAGCTGACTGGGAGAGAGCACACCCCACCTAAAGAGGGCACATTCAGTTCTGGCTGCAGTTGGGGCCCCAGCCCTGTTAGATATTTACAGAGAAGCCACAAACTGGGTTTTATATGAACTATCCCTAATTTGTTTATAACAATAATAATAATTAAAGCCAGGCATAGTGGCCTGCACCTATAATCCCAACTACTTGGGGGACTGAGGAAGGATAGTGAATCCAAGGCCAGTTTAGGCCATGTGTTTCAAAAACTTATAATAACAGTAATAAACACCTATAGGAAAATTTTTTTCTTTATTTCTCTCTCTCTCTCTCTTTACCTTTCTCTCTTTCTCTCTTTCTTTCTTTTGTTACAAGGGATTGAACTCAGGTCCTTGCGCTTGCAAGTCAGAGGGCAGAGCCACTGAGCTAAATCCCAGGCACAACAGGACTTTATAAAAAAACTATGTCAGGCACTGTTCAAAGAGCTTGAGATATAACTCAATATTCATTATAACTCAGTGAAATAGAGTACTATTTTTTATCTCCATTTTACAGATGAGCAAGAGGAAGCAAAGAGTATAAGTAACTCTCCCAGAGAAATATAGAACAAGTGGCAGAGTTGGGATGCAAAGCTATCCTGTGCTCTTGCTGACTGTACTTTACAACCACTTATTGAGGAAACCTAACTCACATTTTAACACTCATAGATTAATGCTACCATGCCAAACAAAAAGTGTCTTGCTACTGGTTAAAAACCTGTACTTTAGATGGCAGCTGGAATGCAGCTGGCTGTCAAGCTGATGGTTCTGCAAAACTCAATACTGACTGAGCTCCCCTCCCAGCATTTCCATCTGGGCAAGGTCTGGCAGTGGAGTCAGGTGAAAGTCCTTCCCTTAGCTTTTGTCATACTATCTACTTTTTCAATCACTCTTGAGAACAGGTTGAGAGTACAGCAGTGGAGCCAGTTGGCCTAGCTTTGGGTCTTCGAGAAGCCATAAAACTGTGGATGGAAAGGTGCTGCCACTGGTCTTGGAATTGGATTTCTTAGCTTCTAGTTCTGTGCTTTTGCTCTGTAGTTGACTGGTTGATTTTGGGAAGGTGGATCTTCCAAACTCTCTCAGCATCAGTGTTTTATCTGTAAACACAAACTAATAACTTCTAGCACACAAGGTTATTGTGAGGATCAGCAAGACACTGTGTGTGCATGTACAGCACACGTAGAAGAGGATATTCTTAGCAGTTGGGCTTCTTTGGGGACAGGAAGCTTGTTATTTGGCAGGGAAAGCTACCCTGAAATTGAACCAGAGAATATGAACTGTTTCCCCCTGTCACTACAGCCTTCTCAGGGCTGTGTCTTTGATTCCAAGCTCTTCCACTCATTAGGCCACTTCTATGGCTATGAATGGACTACATCTGACCCTTCAGCATTGATCCCTAGAGGGCAAAGGCCCAAGTCATCTTGAAATTTACCCTAAGTGTTTCGATTGCCAATAAATCTGCCTTTGTCAATTTTCTTGCTCATGTGTTTGCTTTTCCCTATTAATTTACAGATTTATGTGCTGGATTCAACAAGGAGATTTTATATATATATATATATATATAATATATATATATATATATATATCTAGTACCGTATGCCAGATGGATTGGTGGGTGAAGTGAATGGTGTGTGTGTTGCGGGGGGAGCTGCATCTAGTTTAAGAGTCCAACAACCACTGCCTGCCCCGTCTTCACTAGCGCTCATCTTCCTCCAGGCCCTGACCTGAGGCCGTTCCACCCACAAAGAGCCCTGTCGGTTCCTCCACACCAGCCGCTGGGTGGTGCTGTGGCCCATAAACAACTAAGTTTTAGAATATGTGAATATTATACTTCTCAAGAAAAATGAAAACAAAAACACTCATCCAACTTCTGAAAGTGAGACTGTTTATTATAGAGAAACCGATCATACATGTCCTGAGCCATTTTGTTACAAGATGGTGTGTTCTGCAGAAGACGCCTCCTGAACCAAGTCAAGAGCTGCAAAGAGAGTTGGGATGCAAAGCTAGCCCACAGTCTTGATGAGTATCAATGTAGAGGGGGAGAGGGAGGAGGGAAATGGTGGGAGAGGACAAATCTAGGGAGCTGCGGGCAAAAAGATGAACAGGGCTGTACTCCAGTGCCCTAGGAAAGGCAGGAAATGTTCTCTCCAGTCTTCTGACAATGTTCTCTAGAGTGAAGGCTGTTCAAATAGATCCCTGCAGAGTACCACTGAGCTTCCTCATCATGTTTAGATCCCATCCTAGTTCCTTTTCTACTCAGGGCAGAAACCCCAGAAGTAGCCCATTGACTTAGGGTGTGAGTTGAAGTGAGTCGGCCAAAATGGTGGGGTCAGAGTGTGGAGGGCCTTTCAGCTTTTGTTTTTTCCAAGCAATGGGAGTCATTTCAGGTGCAGGATACCAAGCCCTGTACTAGGGTGTCTGGGCTGCAAGGGCAGGAAGCCAGACACAGGAAGTCTTAGTCAAAGCGATGGTTGGAAAGTAACCCATGATTTGGGCAGACAATAGCAGTGATGAGAAAGAGACAGAGAGGACAGATATGCGCGCGTGCGCGTGTGCGCACACACACACACACACACACACACACACACTATGAATATGAATATGGGTCATATGTCAGCAGACTGGAAGGAGCCAAAGAGAGGGACTCAAATGACTCCAGGAGCTAGGAGGAAAGGGCTATTAACATAAACTGTGAATGGGCCCGTTAATGGCTCAAGTCCCTGGGCGCCAAAAGGCTGCCTGTGCAGCCCTAAGCTTCCTTTAGTTTGAACCTGCTGGACAGGGTGGATGGTCCCTGAGGCAGCCAAAGCTATAGGGAGTTTTGTCTGGTCCCAGGGGTCCAGAGAAGCCAGAGGCCTGAAGAGGCTGAAAAGGGAGGGTATTACCCGCTCAGCCCCTCCTGCGCCCCGCCCAGCCTTTCCCATCTCTCCTCTTGTCTGCCTCCCGCCAGGCTGGTCGGAAAGCCAAGGACAGCCAGAGGAGAAGGCGAGCAGGGAGTGAAAACTGTGCCGGCCCGGGGTGGGCTGGGGAACGGGCCTGGGTGTGGAGAAGGCCGCGAAGCAGGAAAATAGAGCCGACCGGGAAGAGCCCGTTCGGTTGCGAAGACGGACCCCTGCGCCAAATCCGGTTCTGCGGCCGCGCCTCTGCCTCCCTGGTGCCTCCAGCCCGGGTAGGAGGAGCCACAGCACCACCCAGCGGCTGGTGTGGAGGAACCGACAGGGCTCTTCGTGGGTGGAACGGCCTCGGGTCAGGGCCTGGAGGAAAATGAGCGCTAGTGAAGACGGGATAGGCAGTGGTTGTTGGACTCTTAAACTAGACGCAGCTCCCCCAGCAACACACACACCATTCACTTCACCCGCCAATCCATCTGCCCTACCGTACTAGATGACTTACCGAGGGTGAGCTGACAATGTTCTGCTCAAGCTCAACAATCTCTGGTAGCTCCCAGTGGGTCACCGTGTCGAACCCAAATTCCCTGATGTGACCTTCAAAGCCGCCCGTACTTTGACTTTAGACAAACTTTCAGGCTCATCTCATGACTCCACTTTACACACCCTAAAACTGCTCTCTCGTCTAAATGTACACTCGCCACCTCCATATCTACTCCCACTCACTCAGTGGACACTGACCAAGGCATTGCCAGACAAGGTCCTTGTCTGCTCAGCCTACATTCAAATGGAGAGAAAGGCAATGAACAGGAAAACCAATGTGAAAACAAGATTATTTTAGCAGGGTGGTATGCTAGAGTGTCTGGGTTGAGAAGGGCACTGCTATATCCGCAGTAGTCAAGAAAGGTCTTTCTGAGAACGTGACACGTGACCCCGGATAATGAAGAATCAGCCTTGCAAACACCTGGGAGAAAAACGTTTTGGGCTGAGAAGAGGCGTGTTCAAAGGTCTTGAGAAAAAAGCAAGCTCAGCATGTTGGAGAAGAATGCAGGTTGGCTGAAGGAGGCAGGTGTAGGAGTATACCGGTGAGGCCAGAGAGGAAAGCGGGTCCCAAGATGTAGGGTCTGATAAAGCATTCAGATTTTATTCTGACTGAGGTACAAAACTATGGGAAGGTATTAGCAGGAGAAACAAATGATCTTTCAAAAAGATCACTCTGGGGGCTGGGGATTTAGCTCAGTGGTTCCACCGCCTGCCTGCCTTGCAAGTGCAAGTTCGATACCCGGTACAAAACAAAAACACAAAAAGATCACTCTGAGTGGAGTGCAAGATTGGAAGCAGGAAAACCAGTTGGGAGGCCGCTGCAGCGGTCTAAGAGAGTTAATGGTAGCCTGGACTAGGCGGTGATAAAGTAGCTACCTAGGTGGGAGGAAAGTCTGATTCTACAGGTATTTTGAATGATTTCTGCTAAGTGTTTTCTTCCCAGCCAACCTAGGAGCTTCTTGAGAGTAGATGCTCCATTTGAATGATCTTTAGATTTCCATTCGCCTCTTATAGGCAGGTGTTCAGTGTTAAGTGATTGGATCTCTGTGACCTGCCAGGGAATGTGACAGGAGGCAATGGCAGTGGAACAGAAACATGAGCCTGGGGCAGAAGTTCTGCAACTTCTACTTGCTCAGATGGACTCCTCCCTTTTCCCCTCTTCATCTTTCGTTGTCTGCTAAAAGAATCTAAAAATATTTGGGAGAGAAGAAAAAGCAGGAGTTATGAAGTTGTTCTGTGCTAGCAACTGGGCTTAATACCTTCTCATATTACTTCATCTGAGTTCATTGATGTAATCTTTGTAACAACATCTAAACCTATGCCTTCATTTTAGTGGTAAACAGATTGAAAGCCCAGAAAGGAAAAGGGACTTTATGAAGTCGGATGGGAAGGCAAAGATGTCATAGCATAAAACATTCACATTTTGAGTCCCACATAAACCCTTCCTCCCACTTAACACCCCGATTCTGTTTATCGACATGTATTATGCTGAGGTCTTTTTTAGTCTCTTGCTCATTGTTAGTATCACACAACACAGTGAATCTTAGGGTGAACTTGTAGATCTTGAGAAAGATTCACGATTCCATGAAGTCAGTGGAAGTGATATTGGAAACTACTCTCTAATGCCATGTAAAGTCCCTGATAAATGATGATTTGTCCAAGGTAGGCAGTAGAGAAAATTGACCTGGGTAATGGCAAGATCAAGATTTCAAAGAGAATGATTCAATTCTCAAAAGATTGTAAGAGGTCCTTGGGATAATTGAAGAAGCTCTCTCATTTTGGAAAAACTAAACAAAAACTCTGCTTCTGCCTGTGCGGCAAAAGTCAATATTATGCTCTCATTCGCTTTGGTCAGAAAAATTACATTATCCTCCAATGTTTGATTCATTCTTTGTTTGTTCTAAGAATTAGTGTGTATTTGCAATTATTCACACATTTTAAATGGAAAGTAAAATATTGTTTACATTTCCACTTTTACTTCTCAGGATTAAGTCCCAAGCAAGTCCTTTCCCCATTTTCCCCAACCTACAGTGAAATGTTACTTCCCATTTCAAGTGGATTCATTCCAAGTGGCCTTTTCTTTGGCACCACTTATCCTGAAATAACAAGGACTTCATGTAGTCCCAGCCTTTTCTTTATCCAATGGTTGCCAAATCTGGCCTGAGCCTGATTGAGCCACTCAGCAGGGCAGTTGCAGGATTGTACTGGCTTATTCCAAGTCAAAAGCTAGAGCAGCTACTGCCTTGGCACATATGTTGGTGCTTTATTCCTTTAGCATTGTGGATGAATAGCCTCCTCTGCTTTTGTATGTAGCAGAGACATATTATTATGTATTAGAGACACCTCAAGTCTCTCACATCTCTTTCCTATACCCATGGCACAGAGAGCCTGGCTCCCTCCTCATGGACATGCAGAGAGACAAAAACACATGTTATATTGAGCATATCATGATTGTATAACATGTAAGGCTGTGTTGTCATGTGTATCTGCAACTGTGTCCTTTTGTATTGCCAGCACCCAGCACAGTGCTTGACATAACAAAATTGCTTAATAGGTATATTTTTAATGAATAAGTTGAACCCTTTCAGGATACAATAAGTACCATGATTAAGGTACGAGGCTTTGTCAAAATACATGCTGGGTGTGGTGGCACACTGCTGTAATCCTTGCACCTTGGGAGGCTGAGGCAGGAAGACTGCAAGTTCCAATCTAGCCTGGGAAATTTAGTGAGACACTTTCTCAAAATAAAAAATAAAAGAGGTGCTGGGGTTGTAGCTAGTGGTAGAGTGCTGCTGGGTTCAACCCCCAGTATCAGGGAGGAAAAGGAAAAAAAAAAAAGAAAAAAAAAGCCTTGTCAAAATACAGAGTAGAAAGAGACTGTTTTCAGTTTGGGAGAGGGTGAAGTCTTCACAGCAGAGGTAGAAATTGAGCTGGGGGCAAGGGATTTAGCTCAGTGGTTTTGCTGCCTGCCTCACAAACGCAAGGTGCTGAGTTCGATCCTCAGGACGAAAAAAAAAAAGATATTGAACTGGACTTTGAAAACTAGGTAAGCCAGGGATGGGCAGAGGAGTGAGTGCATTCCTGGCAGAAGAAACAGTGTAAGAAAAGGGCAGGGGAGAAGGAGCAGAGCTTATTAGGTGACTGACCGGTTTAGACAGGGGATGGGACGTGAGTGTGTGAGCACCTTATATGGAAAGTCAGACTGGTAGGATAGAATTAGAAAACAAAGGCCCTTGAGTGTCTTGCTCAAAAGTTTCTACTTGATTCTACAGGCAGTGTGGAGCCATCTGATGCTTTTGATGTCTGTGTGTATATGTGCCTGTGTGCATGCGCTTGATGTTTTTGAGGCATGTAATATGTTTGCTTAGAAAGATTAGCTGTATCCTTTAGGAAACTCAACCAGGGAAGCATTTCTTTTGCAAGATGTATATTGAGTGCTTCTAAGGTACTTGGCACTTTGTAGGTGGAGGAGGGATTGGAGCCGGACTTAATTGGCCAAGAGGTTAGTTGGACTATTGTTAAGCTATTGTAGTCCAGGCAAAATCTACTGAGGGCCCTGAAGTGACTTAGTGGGAGCTGGGGTGGAAAGAAGTGGGGACAATGGAATGAGAGAAAGACTGAATGACTAATGATAACTATCGCATTTGAGTGGCTCCTGTGTGCCAGCTCTCATGCCAAGTGCTTTATACATTATCTTACAATAACCCCTTTGATCGATGAGGACAACTGAGGCTCAAAAAAGCAAAAGAACATGTCCAAAATTATCTAAGAAGGAAATGGTGATGACTAGACTTCAAACTCAGCCTGGCTCCAGAGACCATACTATTTTGCTTTTGAGGGAGTTGGGGACGTGTGTTTTCTTGGAAAAGTAATTCAGTAACTTAGCCTAAGCATGCTCCCCTTTCTCTCATCTATACAAAAGAGGTGTAGTGGCAGAGGGTCCCTCCTGCTGCCCCTCCAGTGGTTCTTCAAGTGCCTCTCACTCCTGTGGTGGAAAGATGGGCCTGGTGAGATAGGAGGTGTGGAGATGTGTGGCCTGGTGTGGAGATAGGAGACTGGTACACTAGAATCAGAGACTGCAACACAGGCAGAGAATTAGTAATCCCCAGACCATGCGGAGTACACTTATTTAGACCACATGCAGGGAGGTAGGCCAGCAGGTAGGCCAGTGGGCCAACAGGTTGGGTGGTTGGACTTTAGACTGGAACCATTATTTATGAATTAGGTGATCCACACCAAAATCTTGAGCCTGGCTTCCCTTGAAGAATAAGGTCTGGCAATGCTGGGCCTACATTCCCCAGAAACACCCCTGGGTCTGTGTTGTCCCTGTGCCTGTGCCCTGCAGTTGTCACCATGCATGGGTAAGTCACCACTTTTCCACAGCTCAGTCCACTTCACTACTTAGTCATCTGCCTGAGCCCTGCAGATGGTTGGCTTTGTGATTCCTTGTCTAGAATGGTCTACTACAGTTTCCCCTTTTAAGATCTGGGCCAACAGGGGGCCTGGCACCCGGTCAGCATCCTCTGGTACCATCCCCTTTCCAGGTCCTAGATTGTTTCCCAGGGTGCAAGCTGGGCGCCGCAGAACAAAGCCATGGAGAGAGGATTATCATCAAGTCTTACCATTTATTTCTTTATGAGTTAAACAAGAGCAGAGGCCTCTGCCCCACAATGCGACAAAACAGAAAGCAGTACACATACAGAGACTCTCACTGAAATACAGAGGCAGGGAGAAGAGAGAGGGAAGAGACAACTGAATCATAGCCAGGTAAGGGATGAAGGGATGGGGGACTACTAGGAAACCAGCTTGGAGACTCAGTCATAGGAACTAGTGCAAGAAAGTCCTACTCATGAAGCACAGTGTAGAAAATGGCATAAGAAAGCTGCCCAGCTTTGCTGCCTGTGATGGAGGGCAGGGGCAGCTGGAGAGGTGGTGGAAGGTAAGGGTGGTGGGGTGAATGGGGATAGTCGTATGACTTTGAGGTGGAGTGTGGTGCCCCTTTCCCCTGCCACTGGGCAAGGCCTCGGGCTGGTCTGAGCCAGGGGTCTCCTGGGCACTTGGTGAGGGGGGAGAGAGGATGGGAGTCTCCAAAGGTCCATTTCCTGGGGCCATATGTCCCCCTTTACTTCCCAATCTCTTTTCCTCTCCTGAGGATGCAGAAGTTAGGAGGCAGTACCTGGGGTCTCTCTGGAACCCAAGCATCCGCCCCTTCACTTTAACATAAGCCAGCACCTCTTCTCCTCCCTAGCAGAAAAAGAGTACTCTAGAGCAAGTGCCTGTGGCAGGGCCAAAGTGCTGAGGGCCAGAGGAGTGTATGGACAGGGCACAAGGGAAGAGGCGGGGGGACAGGCTGTGAAAAATGAGAAAACTGGCAGGGAAGGACTCCCCAGGCTCATGAAGCTGATTTGGGACTCGGCTGAGGCCCTTGAATGTTTCTTTCTCCCAGGGAAGCTTCCCATTCATCCCTAAGTGGACCAAGTCCAGCTCTCCCTTCCCATTTTTTGGGGAGTTCATTGTAATGCAGCTCTAGCCCCCCGCCAACACTAGCATTACATCCTAGAAGGACTCAGGTGCTCCTGGCACTGAAAGCCCCTGGCCTGTCCCACACAGTTCTGGCTCTATTTCTTGTCAGCTTTTGTTGGCTTTTAGATGTCTTAGGCAATGTGGCCTCCCCCTCCCAGGACACTAGTATAAGGCTAATAGACCCCAAGGGATACTTGATGCCTCTTTCCCCATCCAGCCCCCTAGCCCGACCAAAGAGTTCAAGTCTCAGCCAAGGGACAACAGCCCATTTTCTGTAGTCAAAAGGCCAGCTTGCCAGTCTCTGGATTTTCTCTGGGAGGGGCCAGGGGTGACTGGAGCAGGGGACCTGCTACAGGGTGAGGATCTGGTTGTTCCACGGTTAGGATAGTAACCCATGGGGTCGGGGGGGTGTGGAGGGACGAATACTCTTTGGTAGGCTGGGGATGGGGACAGGGTAGGGCTGGGGGAAGCTCATCTCTGGAGAGCTCTGGTGCAATGTCACCAGGTTCTCCTTCATGGAGGCCTGGGCTAGGACAAGGTGGAAGAGTATGAGGACCCAGGCCAGGAATGACCCACATGGGCTCAAGTCCCTCCTCCCCACAGAGATCAGAAATGAAAGGTCTTTGGCCCCAAGGCCAGGATCTTCAGGGCAAGAGTGGCCCTTGGAAGTATGTGCACCTTCTGTAAGATATGGCCCTTCAGACAGCGGCAGTCCAACCATGTGCCCTCAGCCTTCTGTTTTTCAGCCCAACAGCTCAGCTCTTGTGCTCTTTCCCCAAAGGGCTCTTTCCTTCTGCAACTCTCTCTGACTTGGGGATCAGTTCGTGAGCCTGCCTCAACACTAATCACTCACTTCCCCAAAAGCCAGAAGGCAGGGGCCCAAATGGCCATCTCTCTAGGCCCTCTGTCCGTATGTCTTCTTCTCCCCCTTCCCCTTCTTTCTTCTCTTTCCCCACTTAGTCCGTACCCCATTCCTACCCCTCAGTGCCTAGGATGGTGGGGCACAGGTTTTTTACTGGGCTCCCATCTAGCTGCAACTGTGTGCACCTCATCTCCCAGCCTGGCACGTCATCCGTGACAACCCCATGTGGGGCAAGCTGCTCAGAAGTAGGAGGAGGGCCATTGCACTGTCTGCCGTCGCCTGTAGGGATATGGGCTGGAGGGAATTAAGGATCTTGGCAACAAAAGGAATGCAGAGGGGTGGAGGGAGAGCATCTCCCCTCGATACCCCCCAACATTCCTGCAGGGCCAGGGGCTGAGTGAGCAGCCTCCTACCCTGGGGTTAGGGCCCTCAGCGGGGATGGGCAATTCCAGCCCTCACTCCCCGCATTTTTTGCTAAGTCCCACAGATGGGGCTTGGGTTTGGGTACCTGCTGCTCCTACCTTTTTCCCTCAAATGAGTTTGCAGCTCCCTAGGGCTCTCTGCCCATTCTGTTGGAGCTGCTTTTGGGGTAGGGGTGCGTTGGGGGATGTGAGGCCCCCCACTTCCCTCCACCCCCCACCTGGTCCTTCACCTCCCATGGGAGGAGCTCCCCCCCCCCCCCACCCCCCCCCGCAACCTGAGGGGGAGCTGGAGCTGATATCAGTGTGTGGTGGAGGTCTGTCTTACCTCCCTGCTGTCACTCTTCCTGCATCAGGCCCTCTTCTAGAGCAGGCAGTGTCTCCAGCCCCAGTCCCCCACCACCCTGGTTGCTAGAGAAGGACACCACGGTATGGAGGATCATGAGGACAAGGACACAGAGCCGGATCCTGCTGGGGCTGAGGCAGGAGCCCCCAGAGACCGGCAGCAGGGAGGGCTTGTGGCTGACACGGCCTGGGGGGTCATGGCGGGGGTGATAGTGGTGGTACTGTTGGTGGTAGTGGTGGAAATAGGAATGGTGGAACTGCTGGTGGTGGGTTTTGGGGGCCTCAGACTCTTTGAACTTCTTCTTCTCCGACTCACAGGAGACCCACTGCACATCACAGCACTTGGTTTCCGGCCGCTTTGGTGAAGTATCCAGCAATCCTGCCAATGGATAAGGAAGGTGTGGTGGGGTACTCAGGGGGCTGATGACTCTGCCTTACCTGGAGAGATTTTTCAAAGCTGGGACTGCTCAGCCCTATCTAAGGCTTCTTTGCTCTTGGCCCTTAGCACCTTCCCTTTCTGAGCCCTTCTCTCCCAGGGGACCCCAGCTATGGGGATGCCTCTGTAGCTGTGTATATTCTGGGTATAGATGGCCATTCTGGTCCTTTTTCCTATTATGTTTGGCTTCATATCAACCTGGGGACCTTGCTGCCCAGTCCTCCAGCCACTGACCTTTTTGCTGTTGTCCTCACTGCTCCCACCCCGCTGACCTGCTGACTGACTGCCTTGGATCCACAGCCTCCTCCCTCTTCCCCAGTACCCTGCCTTTACCTGTACAGATAAAGCCAGGGAGCCCTCCATACACCATTTCCTCATTGTCAGGGAGGATAAAGGGACACCGGGTCTGCACCTCCAGGCAGTATTGCTTGCAGGGCACCCAGCGCTGGCATTCCTGCTGGGTCACGCTGAAGTATTCGGAGCACAGCCAGGCCTTGTAGACAGCCTGTGGGGAGAGGAAACAGCATCAGCCCATGTGCCAGCCCTTCTCATCTCAGAGGACAGGGATGGGAAGGGCATTCTTGTGGTCTCTGAAGGGGACCTCGCCAACCTAACCGCAGAACCCTGGCAGTGAAGAGGAGGAAATGTTTGGTCAAGCCCACTGCATCCTACCCTAAGATCTCCCGTGTCATAGCCAGGGCTCCAAGTTAGCCAATCTAGTCATCCAAGACTTAGAATTTGTTGGCAGCTTCTATGTCAGAGTGAAAGGAGGTTTACTAACCATTCTACTCACCCTATCATTTTATACTTAGTTCAAAGAGGTGTCTTGACTCAAAGTTATCTATACATATTTTTAATGAGGCAAATTTCAGTTCCATTCAATTTGGCAAATGTTTCCTGGGCTGATGGTGTTCAGTTTCTAAATTGAAAAACATGGAGAGAATAATCCTTGTTCTACCACTACCTCATTAAGGTATCATGTGGATCAAATAATATGACACATAAGAAAATTTTTCTAAATGTTAATGGGCAATACAAATGTGAAAGATTACCTTCAATAAAAACAAATCTATCTGCTTTCCTAGGCATATGTGTGCCTTTAAACTCAAATTAATCCATGCTTTTTCCTGTTGGCTTCAGCCTCGATGTACAACAGAAATCATGGACATTTCCTTTGGAATCGTGACTTTGAAATTTTCCTTCATGGGCATATTTCCTGCCCTTCATCTAGCCCCTCTCCCCCAGGAACTGCATCTTAGCTAGAAAGGTCCCCTGTGCCATACTCTGGCTATCGCCAAGCCCAAGGGTTCTCAACAGCAATGATGCTAACATTTTGAGCGAAATAATTCTTTGTCATAGGGGTTGTGCTGTAAAAGTAATGTGGCTACTAAGCAGAATCCCTGTTCTTTACCCTAAGTGCCAGTAGCATTCTTCATTTTCCCCTATTATGAGAAGCCAAAAATGGCTACAGCTATTTTCAAATGTCCCCTGGGGGGGGGCTCCAGAGCCACACCTTTGTGCAACCGCCACCATCTTCCACCTGGATGAGTCTGGTCTCTGTTCTCCTCACCTCCACTCTTGCTCTTTGCAACTCACTCTCTTCATAGGAGTAAGAATGGCCTCAAACCTCAATCAGATTGCTATTCCCTTTGTCTTTTTTTTTTCTTTTTTATTGAGTTTCTTGGTACATTTAGGGATACAGTACAGTTACATTCATTGTTGGGATCATGTACCTTTACATGGCAAGTCTTGATTCTCATTTTTTTCCCCTTACCTCTGCCCTCCCTTCACCCCCTCCTCCCCTCCCCATCTACAAACACTTTATTTTCATCTTTTCATTCTCTCACATTTTTTTCTTTTCCCTTTTTGTTCTTCCCCTACGCATCACACCTTCTAAACCCTGCAATGCAATTGGACTAAAACCCCTAACATTTGAGCATATAATTCAAACCCCTGCACAATTTTGCTTCTATATCTCTCTAGCCTCATTTTCTTTTTCTTTCTTTTTTTTTTTTTTTTTTTTTTTTTTTTTAGCAGGCGGTGGAACCACTGAGCTAAATCCCAGGATCTCTAGCCTCATTTTCTACTTCTCTATTCAAGTTCATCATGCTCCACAGGTTTTCTTTTTCTCTCTTCAAGACATCCTATTTCTTCCCATCTTGTGGCCTTAACACATGCTGTTCTCTTGGCCTGGAATGCACCTCGCCACTTTTGGCATATGTGGGTCTTTTCTCATCTTTGAGGTTTCCATGTCACCTACTCAAAGAGGAATTCCCTGACTACTGTCACCAGAGGATGTAGCCCTCATTTATTCTTGCTTTTCCTTGTTTCTTCACTACAAGCATTACATCCTTGCTTTGGGGTTCTGTCAACCCCACGAAGATGTGAATTGTATGTAGGCAGATATGGGCTTGTCTTATGCATACTGAGTGCAATATTCATGAAAAATATCTGTTGACTAAATGAACAGGACAAGTAAATCCAGGCAGGCGCCTACTGTCATACAAGTTTCAGGTTTGTGGGTAGACATATTTAACTTGAATCAGTGGCATCTGATCTATACTATAGGGGAAGTCAAACCAGGGACGATTGTTGGGGTAAAGCAAGTAGAAAAGCTGGAAAAGGCTTCAGTGAGGGGTTTATAGCTGTTCCTGGACTCAAAGTAGGGTTTTAAAAACAGAGTGAGCAGAGATAAGGCAAAAGGGCTTTCAAGGCTGAGGCAAGAGCTTAAGCAAAGGCCTGGAGGTGAGTGAACGCATGGTGGCCTAAGAGAACAGGAAACATGTTCACATAAATGGAATGGAAAAGGTACCAATTTCCTACTCAAGGACATTTATTTCCAAATTGTCACCGTGACAAACAGTGCTCCATTGAATATCTTCATATACATATTTCTTGCACAGTTGTCTTCAATTTTATAGAAATTCCTAAAGATGAAATTATTAGGATAAAAGGTATATGCAAAGGAATGGAAAGGAAGGAAAGGAAGGTGAAGGTAAGAGGCAGGGTAAGAGGGCTGGAGAGGTGAAGAGAGCAGTAAGAGGGGCTTAAGGGGTGAGAGAGTGGCTACAGGGTAAGGGGTAAAAAGTGGTGCATAAGACGGTAAGACAGAGTGCAGTTTGGAGGGGTAGGGCTGGTATCAGTAGTAATCCTGGGGGTGGGAAAAAACAGGGTTAGGAGAAAACAGAATAAGAGATGGAGGGTATAAGGGAGATAAAGGGTAAGAGAATGGGGTGAAGGTGAGAGAAGGATAAAAAAGGGTAGAGAGATAAACGCATGCTATAGTTTGGATCTGAAATGTCCCCCAAAGGCCCATGTGTTAAAGGCTTGGTCCTGGCCTGTGACGTCACTAGGAAGTGGTGGAACCTTTAGGAGGTGGGGCCAACTGGGAAGAAGTTAGGTCATTCGAGACACGTCCTTCAAGGGGATACTGTGACCTTGCCCCCCCTGCTGTTTTTGCTTCCTGAAAGCTGTGAGGTGAACACATTTCCTGTACCATGTACTTTTATGGGCTGTAGTGTCGAGATTTTACCCAGGGCCTTGCGCATGCTAGGCAAGCGCTCTCCCACAGTGCTGCTCCCCTAGCCCTCTACCATGCATTTCTGCTATGACACACTCTGCCATAAACAGGGCCAAAGCAAGATTGCTTTTAGTCTGTGACCATGGACTGAAACCACAAGTCAAAATAAATCTTGCCTCCTTATAAGTTGATTATCTCTAACCCTAAGTTGATTATCTCAGGAGCCAGGGATTTAGTGCAGTAGCACTGCGCCTTCCTCAAAAGCGCAAGGTCCTGAGTTCGATCCCCAGTAGCAAAAAAAAAAAAAGTTGATTATCTCAGGTGGCTTGTCCCGTAGAAAGCTAACACAGAGAGACAGGGGACATATAAGGGGATAAGATGGAGGTAAGAGGGACCTTCCAAGAGGATAGGTAAGAAAGAGGGGGTAAAAAAGATTGGGGTAGGAGGTGGATAAGGAAGGCATAAGGGTTGATGAGAAAGATGGAAGTAAGTGTAAGAAAGCAGGGGTAAGAAAGAGGGATAAGAGAGCAGAAGGAGGGTGGGAGAAATAGAAGCAAGGCAGGAAAGAAAGTGAAATCACAAGAGAGAAAGGCTTTAGCACCTTGAGTCCCCATCTCCATTTTTGTGCCCCACAGTGCCAAGATGAGTGTCTGCAGTCTTTGCCCCATCTCTGCAGCCTGGACCCAGAATCTGCCTCACTCTGACCCAGAACTTTGTGGAACTACAACCCCACCGTTTGTCCACTGGTGGGCCTGGGGCTCAGAAGCCCCCCTTAGATTCTCCCTGGGCTCTTGCAGTTTAATATTCCTGCTCCTAAGTAAAGAGGCCCCATTGGTGGTCCTGCCTTCCCCTTAGACGACTGCAATTAGCCCAGTAACAGGCTGGGCACTCCACTCAGGTGCTCCTAGAAAGGAGGTGGGAGAGAGGGGTGGCCTGTCAGTGGGAGTGCGGCCCTTCTCCTTAATTAGATGACCTCCCCAGTCCCCACACCCCCAGCTAGAGTCACCATGGCAACAAGTGGGTGAGCAGATTGCCTGGGGAGGACACCAGGCCTGTGGGTGGTGAGGCAGGAACAGGCAAGGAGCTAATGAGGGGACTAGAGGAAGAAGAGCTACACCGGCTCAGAGGTAATCTAACTCCTTACCCCTGTAGCCCACCAGCTTGAATCACTGCTGACCCACATGCTTCAGAGGTGGTCAGGGTCTGTCTGAGGTGAAAGGTCTGGTTCTCAGTACTACCACCTAGGCAATAGCATTAAGACTCTGCAGCCCTGTTCATAAGCCAAACCTAGATAGCTTCCCCTGTCTGAACAGTATGTGACCTGAGCCAACAGGGGCTGGGGACTCATCTACAAGGACTGGGAAGGGCCAGGATTAGGAGGGCTGTGGAGCTTGCTGGACCTGGCATGCAGGGAAAAAGAGGAAATGTCTCAGAGCTAGGTAAAAAGTCAGCTGGCAGACTTGTGGAGATCTTTCACTCTCCAGTTTCTCAGCTATGGCTGCATATTACAACCACTCAGAGAGCTTTTAAAAAATATTCCTGCCTAGCGGGACACAGTGGCTCACGCCTGTAATCCCAGCACTTGGGAGGGTGAGGCAGGAGGATCACTGTGAATTCGAGGCCTTCCTGGGCTAATAGGGAGTTCAAGGCCAGCCTGAACTACATGGTGAGATCCTGCTTCAAAACAAAGAAAGAAAAATAAGCAAAAAACCATAGGCACACACATACATCCCTGCCTGGGTCACATCAACCCCAGACCAACAAAGTCAGAATCCTTGAAAGTACCCCACACAGTTATAGTTTTGCAAAACACCCCAGGCCAACAGGATTGAGAACCACTAGTTTAGTTCCACTTTATCATTTTATAAATGGGAAAACTAGGGTCCAAAAAGGGGGAAGGACTCATCTAACAGCCATATCAAATAGTGGCAAAGAGATTCTCGATTCTTCCTATTGAACAATCCTACCAGCGACTGAATTCTAAACTAAGGGAGCAGCCCTGCTCTGGGGTTTCAAGTTTCTCAAACTCCAGCCCTGGTAGAAAAGCCTTCACCATCATGCCCTGTCCTCTGAGTTGGACCATCTTAGACCCTTGAGGTAGTAGTGGGGGGATTGGTAGGGTGGGAGGCCTTCTCCTGACAGTGCCCTCCTTTTCCCACCTCAGGCCACCACTGGGCTCAATCAAGTTCAGGCTTCTACAGCCCAGTTGCTATGGGAACAGGGAGGGGAAGGAAGCAGTGAATAACTAGCGGTAACACCAATTAACCCAAAAAGGAAGCTGGAAGGCTGTTCCAGTCCTCCTCCCAGCTGGGCAGAGGAGCCACTGAAACAGGAGTGGCAAGATAAAAGGGATTTCCACCCCTCCTGGGCTCTGCAGTTGCCAGTTTAGGGAGGAGTGGGAGGACCTGGGCAGCCTCACACTCTAGCTCCCTGGCTTGCAGCCCTGTCAGGGCAGTCTAGTCCCTACAATCCTCTGGAAAGAAATATCTGACTTTTTCTGAATGCACACTCTCAGCCAGAACTCAGAGCCAGAGGGTTTGGAAAGTAGAGACCATCCTGAACTCTTTAGTTCTGAGACTGAAAAACCCTCCAGGAGAGGAAAGCTTCAGTTCTTGCCAGCCAGGAAGTAAGCAGTTTCCTTCTTGGATTCTAAGCTGCTTCCCTCCCTAGGGTCTGTTTCCCCATCCAAATCTTCCCTGTAGACAGTCTCTTCATGGCTGCTTGTCTTCTTAATGTACCCCTGGGGCCATTGGCCAGGAACTGCAGCTGCAGAGCTTGTGGAAGAAAAGCAGAAATGTAGGCTGGGTTTGGGATGAAATTCATTGCCTCTGAAAGTGCTGTAGCTCACGAGAAACCACCCAGTCCCCTTGTTTTACCCATGGGGAAACTCAGGTCCACGGAGGGGATTACTCTAGCTAAGTGAAAGAGGTGCAAGAAATCAACTACTGGCTAGGGAAGCACCCCAACTACTAATCCAATGCCTTCTTGCACTGCATCCATCAGCACACAATGTATGAGGAAGCTAGGCGTGGTGGCGCATGCCTGTAATCCCAGCACTCTGGAGGCTGAGGCAGGAGTGTTGCCATGAGTTTGAGGCCAGCCTGGGCTGCATAGTGAGTTCCAGGCCAGCCTGAACCACACAGCAAGACCCTGTCTCAAAAAGAAAAGAAAAAGAGAAACAAAAACAAAAAGCAACAACAAAGAATGTGTGAGGAACTGCATAAGTCAGAGTCTGAAAAGAGCCAAAGGCTTCTATTCCCAACTCTGAGCATTCAAATAATTGGATCAGAGGGTCAGAGGGTCAGAGGGTCAGAAGGTCACCCTCCCCAACAAGAGGAAGAATATGGGTGTAACCCTGGGGACAGTAGTAGCAAACTGGGATTGGCAGAATCAGAATAGGATTAGAGGATTATATGGCAAGTCCAGGTGGATGACAGGGCTTTACTTAAATGTCTATAAAAATAAACAACATCTGTCCTGCTTCTCAGAATAAGCGATCACTTGTCAAAGTGCCTTGGCCCGGCCTAAAGAAAAGGTAGAGAAGATAGCTGGAGAAGTGGGTGAAAACCTAGAGCCACTCCAGTACCAGAGGACCCTTGTACCAGTAAGCCTCTTAGGAGGCTCAAATCCCAGGGGCTAGAGTGGGCACAGGGTGGCCTAGAGGAGAAAGAGTATCCCTACTGTATGGAATATCCTGAGGTGACCTGGATGATCCATGTCAATCAGGTAATTTTAGGAGGCAAGTTTGTGGCGGCTCCAGAGTGGAAAGGATTGTGGGAGTTATCACTCTACTGCCCTACTTGCTATTGGAATTGCCATTCCAATATCTCTGCTAAGCACTCTCTGGGTTCTGACAATCTGAGAGACAATGAAGACCTTAAGGCAGTAGCAGCAAAATTAAAGGATAGGGAGGAAGGGGTAGATGTGAGAACAGATGGAGTCAACAGGATTACCTATAGATGTGGAGAATGGCAGAGAGGTAGGGGTATAGGATAACTCCAGGCTTCTAACTAGGGTGGCTCAATGAAAGTGGATTCATTTATTAAGGAAGGAAAAATGGGAGGAGGAGTAGATTTCAAAATGAAAAAGATGAATTGTTTTTTTTTTTTTTGGTCACGTTGACTTTGATGTGTATGTAGGTCAGTTGAGTGGAAATACCAAGCAGGCAGTTGGACATAATAATAGTCTTAGAAGGGAGGTCTGTATGAAGGTTTAAGAGTCATCAGGAGTTAAAGTCCTCAGGAGCATAGTAGGACTATACTATCCACACATTTACAAATTAGGCATGGTCAAGTGACTTAGCCCAATGAAATGTGAGTTGAAGTGACAAGGGTCACTTCTAAGGAAAAGCTTTAGGAAGTGGTATATGATTTGCCATACATATTCTCTTCTCTCTTCTTCTGACTGTGGAAACAGAGTTGAAAGGGACGCTCTTCTACCCCAAGTATTTTAGTGACTATCATGAACGGATGCTTCCTGCTGACCTGTTTTGGACATGTATCACGAGCAAGAAATAATCATTTGTTATCGCTTCTCGGCCTTTTGGCTAAGATCAAGTGTAGTAATCATTTGTTGCATTAAGCTTCTGATCATTTGGTGGTTACTTGTTACTAGAGCATAATTTAACTCACCCTGACTGATACAGCAATAGTGGAAGTCAAGGGAGTGGATGGCTTTGCCTAGAGAGAGTAGACAGAGAGAGAAAGAGATCAACAGTAGATTCCTAGAAAACACTAAAATTTAAAGGGTAGGTGGAGGAAGGAAAATGAATGAAGATGGAGGCAGGGCTTAAGAAACTGGAAGAGAAACAGAAAAAAGTGGCATTCTGCAATTTAAGGGAGGAGAGAATTTTAAAGAATAAGGAGAGGTCAGCACATAGGATTTACATAGATGAGCACCCACTGGGGAATGAAGAGGTAGTCTCGTCATGGAGAGATTAGCTTCAGTGGAGCAACAGGGGCAGAATCAAAACTGTCATAAATTGAAGAGAGAATGTGAGGGGAGAAAAATGGAGATAGCTATGTGTAGGCTACTGTTACAAGCAGCCAAACATCCTCATTTTAGGAGCTACTTCAAGGAATATAGTTACTTTCCAATTCTTCTCTTCTATCTGGTTATTCACATTCAGAAAGGTCTCTGTTTTTCTCTGTTCTTTGCAACTGAACACAATCCCAAGATAGGGTCTATCAGCAAAAAGTTAAAATATCAGCCTTCCTGTCCTGGAAACGATTTCTGTTAATGCAGCCTAAGATCACATTTGCTCTTTGGGGGATATTATCATACTCTACTGATAACTCATTGGAGATGGAGAGGGAAAGGCCTGTCTGGAGAGTGGGATCAAAGAGATAGGTTGCAGTAGTTCAAAGTCCTAGGACAGAATCCAAGTTTTCAGTGAGACATCTTCATAAATTAAACAGCCATAAGACTGTAGGCTTCCTGTGGACAAGGACTGTATCTTACTTCTATGTGCAATGCTCTCAGGGTCTCACAGGGAGTTGGACATCCAAGTAAAGGATGTATATACAATGTAGGTGTTGGCTAAGTACCAGAAAACAAAGCTTTCAGCAACTATCCTAGATTGGAGCCAGGTGGAAAGCTCCAAGAAAAAAATGAAAATAATGGATTGTGAATATAGTTTCATGGAATTTCAAAGCTGATGAATAAATTGGGGATATATTAGCAAAAAGTCACAGAAAATTAAACAAATAAGAAAAAAGAGAGGCAGTTCTTAACTCCAAGGAAACAAGTTGACCAAGGAAGGAAATGTAATCACAGTCTTCTACATGACTCAGCTGTGAGCACTATTTATATGCCTAATAATGTAAATGTGGAATACTGTTAAAGCCAGGGGGCCGGGGATTTAGCTCAGTGGTTCCACCACCTGCCTCACAAGTGCAAGGACCCAAGCTCGACCCCTGTAACAACAACAACAAACAGAAACAGTGATGTATTTGTGTATTATAAGGAGAGTAGAAGTATGTGTGCAAGTATGGAAGGGCCAGTTAAATCCTCTAATCAGATAAAAATGTCAATAGATATTTAAAACAGAAAAGTCAAGAAATAGTATATTGACATTCCATTTAGAAATATGAAGTTACACAGAAGAACTGCCAAGACAGTTGGAGTGTTTATGAAGAATAAGCCTCAGGAGTGAAACAGGGCACACACACACACAGAATTTTCTTGCTAGGGATCAAATACAGGATTTAGCTCATACTAGGCAAGTGCTCTACCACTGAGACACACACCCCTTTCTAAAAATTTCTAGACTAGGTCTCCCTAAGTCACCCAGACTGGCTTTGAACTTTTCTATCTTCCTGTCTCAGCCTCCTCAGTAGGAGATTCAGGTGTGTGTTACCATGACCAGCCACACAGAGATTTTTATTTTTAAAAAACATAAAAATCAAGAAATAGCAATATTGGCATAAAATTCAGAAATGTAAATGTGCAAAACATAGCCAAAGAGAGTTTCAACGTTTAACTATGAAGAGTAAGGCTCAACAGTGCATGTACATGGCTTTGAAATTATGCAAATATATTACTTTAATAAAATGAAAATTAAATTAAGACAAGCTGATCTGTAGCCGTGAACCTCAAATACAACAAAGCAAACTTTCTAAGACTTGACATGACCAACTTCGCCAGACATAGCCCACTCTGCCCTGCTATATGCTGGATCATGTACCCTATCACCACTGCATGGGCCCTGGGCTTGGGTCAAGTGAACTTAAAAGACAGACACAGCTAATGAGGGGTTCCATACCCAGAAAGAACTAAGAGGAGAGAAGGGCAGCTTTGGGAGCTTCTGTGCACAATGGTTGTGCAAGTCACCACAGGAACAGTGTTAGTTGATAGTAACAACCATAACTTGTCACACACACTCCTTATTCCCAGGCACACCTGACTGCCTAGGAAGCCATCTCCAGCCTTATGCAGGGATCACCACTCCTGCCTCTCCTTCTTTCCCAAATGTGTACTTTGCTAGGTTGATGACAGACTGGGGAGAACAGAAACCTAGTCAAAGGTGATGGACAATTGTACTTGGTCCCTGGTTATGAGATGAATCAAGGACTCTGAGGCCCTTCTACATTCCTCTCTGCCTCTTCCTTCTCCCATCTAAGCATGTCTGTGCACTCAATCACTAAAATCTCCTCAGATGTCTTCTGGTTGCTAATCCTCCACCCCCACCTCACACCTCCTGTTTTCAAATCACCTTTCCCTACCCCTAAGCAGCACACCTCAGTGTTGTGAACTTCAATTGGGTATTGAGTGATCATTTGGATTGAACACATCTAATTAAGATGAGAATAATAGCTACCATTTATTAAGTGCTTACTATAAGCTAGGCTTTATTCAAGCACCTGACCTTGATATTTATTAATTCATTGAATTCTCACAAGCACCTCCTGAGATAGAGGCAGAATTTTACAGGTAAGAATAGGGAGGGCCAAAGAGTTTAAATAACTTTCCCAATGCTCATAGGCTGTAATAATAATTATAATAACAGTGCTTATTATTTTTTGAGCGCTCTCACAGGTACTGTGATCATAGGAGATTAATGTGATTTGTGTAATTCATGCCTCATAATTACCCTATTTCATAGTTTTGAAGGTGCAGAAAGTGAGGTTACTAGAGAGATTAAGGAATGCATTCTGGGCCAGGGATTTAGCTCAGTGGTTTCGCCACAGCCTGCCTTGCAGGACCTGAGTTCGATCCCCGGTACCAAAAAAAAAAAAAAAAAAAAAAAAAAAAGAGTAATGCATTTAACATCTCAACAACTATTCTACTGAGAAGATAGATTTCAAACTCGAATTTGAAGCCAAGTTTACTTGGACTTTGGTACCCAATTTCTAATATACTACACTGCCCTTGTGATGGTCCCTTCAATTCAATAGTACCATTGAAGCATATTATTCAAATAAATTTCTTTTTGATGAAATTCCAGGTCAAGCTGCGGAGGGATTTCTAGGCTTGGATGAAGGGATGAAGGGGGCTGATTTTCTAAAAGCAAGCTGTTCAGCCCATTCTCCACGACTAAGGTTTTCTTTCTAAGTTGGTGTGGGAGGAAGATCATTTGGAACTGTACATGATCATTTCCATTCCTCCATCAAAGCATGGATTTCTTCCTTTCCTCTAAACACACCACACACACACACACACACACACAAAGTGGGGGTGGGGCTTTGCTTCTTCCACATTTACAAGCTTCTTGACCAGAGCTCAAGGCTCTAATATTTGGCAATTGGTGTAGGTGGGGAATGTGCCTCCAGTAGCAAGAGTTTCTAGTCCTGGGACATGAGTTATATTCCAAGTATGGTACTACTATCTGGGGGCTTCTGAAATAGGCTTGCTCTGAAGACTCCCATGCCATAGTCTATTACTTTGGAAAAGTCCTCAAGGCAGCCGCATACCCTACCTGATTGCCTCTTTTGCAATGCTTACCCCACAGATGCTCCTTATCAAAAAGCTTTTGCTCCAGTCAGATGGAGTTAGTTTCTGATTCTCACTCTGCCACCAAGTTGTATGAACTGAGACAAGTCACCAGTAAGGAAGCCACTAATTTGCTATGTGACTATGGGTAAAGTACTTCGCTCTCCAGGCCTCAATTTGGATACAAGAAGATGGTCACTGAATAGCAGGAAGACAGGGTTAAATTTTATTTATTTATTTATTTATTTATTTTTTGGTGCCGGGGATTGAACTGAGGACCTGGCACTTGCAAGGCAGGCACGGTGCCACTGAGCTAAATCCCCGGCCCCAGGGTTAAAAGTTTTAAACAGCCATGCAGTCAAACTCTAGTTGTGTTCTTACTAATTACAAAACCTCAGGTAAGTTATCGGTTTTCCTGATCCATACTTTCCTCATCTGCAAAGTGGAGATAAGAGGAACTACTCTTACTTTTCTGTAAATGATGTCTGTAAAGCAACTAGCACAAAACTTTACCTGTAAGTATGGGCACCAGCACAGTCTCGGTAGTACTATACCGTTGTCTGCTGGCATATGAATCCCTGGATTTGACCTGGATGCCAATCTCAGCTGCAATTCTCATTAGCTGGTTGACTCTGAGCTAGTTATATGCCCTCTCTGAACCTGTCTTCTCCACTACAAAATGGGGATGATTTCTATATGCTTCACAAGGCAGGCATAAGAATTAAATAAGATAAAGGATGTGAAATGCTTGGGATGGCTTCCTTCCTTTTCATTTTTTTACTTTCAGCTCTAAGATGCAAATAGCAAATTTTAAAAATCCGCCACAAATGTGATCAGAAAAAGGTTAATATCATTAATACACTTAAGAGAGTACAGTATACCCCTGCGAAGTCACAGTTCAGAGTTCTCGGCCTCGGTCATTCAAAGATTTTTCCTTAGAACTTAGCTAATAATTGTTCACAGAAATCCTCAAAATTTAACAGAGACAACAAAGAGCCTCTGCAATTGTTTTTATGGAGGTTTGCAAGTAACCAATCCGAGGGCATTATTCAGTTCCTCCTTGCTGCCGATGGGCTGCTGCCCTGTAACCCATCTCAGGCAGATGCACCAGCATGCCCACATCATAACAGGTTGCTGTGCTGCGTATAGCTACTTCAAGGTACTGGGTATTGTTCTTCTTACCCCTAAGATTCCTAAGATGCTGCCAAAACACCCTGCACTTTCTAAGGCTTTGTTAATACAGTGTTTTATTAAATTAAATTATATAACTGTGGGAGACATAGCAATTTAGGGTTTAAACTATAAAAACAGGCATTTTTCTGACCATATGTGAAATTTGTGAGTGCTCTGGGAATGTAACCCCCATGAATTTCAAGGCTCCACTGTATATACAGATCAATAAGAAAAACATAAGACACGAACAAACAATTCACAAACAGCCAATAAAATGATCTATAAGTAAGAAAAACAAATGTCTGACCCAAGAAATGCAAATGAAAAGCCAATGCTATCCCGTTTTTCAAGTAAATTAACCTCACATTTTTGTTGAGTATAAATTTGATTAATCTGAAATTTAGTAAAAAGCATTAATTAAAAGCAGTAATACTCTGATTCTATAAGTCTAGTTCCCAAATTTCATTCTGCAGAATTAATGTTTGTGTTCCCATTGGTATGCAAAACAAAGGAAAGAAAAAGTCATTTTGTGTGTAGATGTTTATGTAAGCCTAGAGAATACTCATAAAATTGTTAACATGAGTAACCTCAGGGAAATGGGACTGATGGGAGTAAATAGGATAAGTAATGTTTCCTTTATAAACCTCTGTATTGTTAGATTTGATATATAACCATGCATTATTTTGTGATTTGAGGAACTCAGCAAAGTAGGAAAATAAGAAAAAAAATGATTGATACAGAATTAGTACAAAAGAATCACTGATCTGATACAACTTTATGAACAGAGATATTAATTCTTTATAGCACTACCTACAATAGTAAAATGTTGGAAATAATGCAAATATCTAACAGTAGGGGGCAGGTTAAATAAATTATGTTATAGTCACGTGACAGAATATTGTACACTCATCAAGAATGATGTTTGTAAAGACTGGGGATTTAGCTCAGTGGTACCACGGCCTGCCTTGCAAGCGCAAGGACTGGAGTTCAATCCCTGGTACAAAAAAAAAAAAAAAAAGAAAGAAAGAAAGAAAGATAGATGAATGATGTTTATGACTATTATTAAATTACATAGGAAGGTGTTCAGTATACCAGTAGGTTAAAAAGATCAGAAGATGGGCATGGTGGCACACACCTGTGATCCCACCACACTGTGAGGCTGAGGCAGGAGAATAATACGTTAGAGCCCAGCCCAGGCAACTTACCAACTTAGCAAGACCCTGTCTTAAAATGAAAACTAAAAAGGACTGGGGATACAGCTCAGTGTGAAGGCAGTGAGTTCAATCCTCAGTATTGAGAAAAAGAGAGTAGAGTTTAAAAAAAATTGTATCAACCATGCAAAAATATAGTTATATGAGGATGGCTATTTTAAAAATCCAGAAAATAAAAAGTGCTGGCAAAGATGTGGAGAGATTGGAACCCCTGTGTATTGTTGGTATGTATGCACAGTGGTATGATAAGGTGCAGCAATTATGAAAAAAAGGATGACAGTTTCTCAAAAAGTTAGACATAGAATTACATGATCCAGCAATTCCACTCCTGAGTATGCCCAAAAGAATTAAAAGCAGGGACTCAAACAAGTCCTTGCATATCAGTATTCATAGAAACACTATTCACAATAGTCAAAGAGTTCACCAATAAATGAATGGATAAGCAAAATATGATATATGCATCTAATGGAATATTAGTCAATCATAAAAGGGAATGAAGTACTGATATAACACGAATGAACCTTAAAAATCACAGTAAATAAGCCAGACTAAAAAAAAGATAATGTATGACTCCACTTATATGTGGTATCCAGAACAGTCACAGAGACGAAAGTGGATTAGTGGTTATGAGAGACTAAGGAGAGGAAAGCATGGGGAGTTATTTTTTAATGGGTAGAGAGTTTCTGTCTGGGAGGTTAAAATCATTTTAGAAATGGATAGTGGTTGGGCCAGAGATTTAGCTCAATAGTTCAGCCGCCAACCTCGCAAGTGCAAGGTCCTGAGTTTGAGCCCCAGTACCCCCACAAAAATGAATAGTGCTGATGTTGTACAACATTGAAAATGTACTTGACGGTCGGGGATTTAGCTCAGTGATTCCGCTGCCTGCCTCGCAAACACAGGGTCCTGAGTTTGATACCCCACACCAAAAAAAAAAAAAAGAAAGTTTACTTGATAGCACCTCTGCACTGTACACTTAAAATGGTAAATTTTATGTTATGTATATTTTAACACGAGAAATAAGTGTCCATGGGAATTTTTTGCATTACTTCTACTTTCCACAATTTCTCAAAGACCATTTTTCTGTAATTGAGAAAAAAGATATTTTTAAAACATTCTAAGTCTATAATAATCTTGAAGGATTAACTTGGTTGGAAGATTTAGTAGAGTTGAACACTAAACAGACATGTTCTGTTGTACAGATCTGCCAGGCAGCCATGCTATGCTTAAAACCAAATAAGACAGGAAACGTTAGTAACAGTCACACCACCTACTGTCCTTATCCACTCAGAACTTGATAGGCTGACACTTCCTTTGACCCCCAAGAAAAGCTTAGGCTTCTAAGGCGAGGGCTCACTAAAAATCTGGCAAGGGAAATGAGTATTCAAATTCCAGGGTCAGGACTCAGCAGGCTCTGAGGTAATAAGGTCTCACTGCATTTGTTTTCCCCTCTTGCTGGGTGGGACTCAGGCCTGTTTAGGGCACTTTCTTCCTTCGCTCCCTGGTTGATCCTTTCAGCCACCTAAGGTTGAAAATATAAGAGAGATACCTTTTCTCCAGGTGAGAAGAGGGCAGATCCTCCCTTCTCCTCTTCAGAAAAACCAAATACTCCCCTTACTGACGCCTACACTCCTGTCACTTTCCCAGGAGGATACCAATGATTATCACTGGGTCTCCAGGACAAGAGACTGACATACTAAACAAGAGGGATGTTAGTGGGTCCTCCTTCTGGATTTGAGCTACTCCAGGAAGTTTCCTAAGCTACCAGCAGGTTTTGCTGAGCCTCCTCTCTAGTCATCCAAACTTCTCACTGCAGCCTATCCCTGGTCATCTGGACATTGCCTGTGACAGCTGGAGGAGGTTATTAACATCTTCTTTATACATCTGTGCACTGGGGGAAAGAACAGACAGACCATGGTTTGTATCCCAGCTCTCCTGCCTTTTAGCTAATATAGCTTGGGTAGGTCATTCCTGAGCCTCAGTTTCTCATTTGTAAAATGGGAATAATGGTAGTTCCTGCCTGCTAGGATAATTGTCAGTGTTAATTGAGTTCACACACACACACACACACACACATATATAAAGCCCTGGGAATCTCCTCGGCACTCAAAAAAGTTTGCACTTTTCTTTTTCTCTCTCACTTTCTTATCACTTTCTTCTTTGGAGCCAGTTGGCTTCATCTTCTGGCCCAAAGACCTGTGGCTTGGGTTCTAACTCCTTTCTCCAGAATCTGTTCCAGTAGGAGCTTTGGTCCTGAGAATCTGTTACTCCATAATAACTCCTTTCTTCCCCAGAACCAGCTTACCTGGTGCCCTTGCTCTCCCCTCTAAGTACCTACATGGTTCAAAGTCTCAGAAACTTAGGGTTTCCTGGATCCCTGCTTATGCCAGGGACAGCATCCCTGGTGCCTGGTGCCCACTCTGCTCTACACACCTGTAACCATCAGAATGCAAACATACACATTCCCCAGAGACCTATGAGGCCTACATTGGAGATGGTGCTTCTGAGGTTCCAGATGTGACCAAATTCCCCAGAAGCAGAGACTGATCCTGGCATCAGCAGACACCTGCAGTTGGAGTTCACATGTGGCAGAGAGGAGATGGGAGGACAGGTTAGATGCCCAATCTGCATAAGCACATGGCAGATAAACAGCTTTGGAGGGTGGGAAGAACAAAAGAACTGCCCCCCGGGAGAAGTTTTTCTAGATCAAACTTGCCACCCCTGAGTCTAAGATGTTGGCCTTCATCCCTCCCAGCACACAACAGAGTGAGTGAACCCTTTTCCTGAGTTACTGATGTCTGGGAGGGGACCGACATATACCCACATGATTTAGAAGCATCCTTTCATTTTTTGATATCCCTAAACCTCCTTTCATCTTGGCCTCACAAACTGTCTTCCCTTTCCTCATCTCCACCTCTATCCTGTTCAGCAGACTTCCAGAATGACCATGACATTGGGTGGGCTTCCTTCCTTCTCTTATATCCCCCTCATCCCAACTTCAAGAGATACCAGTATATCCTTCCAGGAGGTTCCTGTTGCTATGGTGACTATAGTAGTCAGCCACCAGCTTTTGGGAAAGATGGGAAGTAACTATGAAGATTGGGGGATATGTTTGCCTGTGTGAATGTGTGCCCAAGTGTCCACAGAGTATATATGCATGCACACATGCACATGTCCATCCTGGTTGGAGAGGAGAGAAGGGAGGTAGAGAGAGAGCAGAGAGGGAGTGCAGAGTGGGAGGGGGAGAAGGGGCAGATGAGAGGAGCAGAAGAAGAAAGGGGGCAGGATGAATGGGGATGAGGGAGGTGGAGTGTGAGTGGAGTGTGAAGGATGTGAGGAGTGAGGGGGCACGGGGGTGGTAAGAGCCATGGAGGTGTAAGTGCCAAGGGGATGAGGCAGGGAAGCCAGAGAGGGTGTGGGACTTGGGGTAAAGGTTGGGAGGGGTGTAAGGTGGGAGATGGGACTGGGGAGTGGGATGAAAGGAGCTAATTAGCAGAGAGGAGCAGAGTGAGAGTGGGATAAAGGATCAGGGTGGGGAGGGGTGGAGGTAAATTTTGGAAGGAGCAGAGGAGTGCAGGGATACAGATAAAGGTTAGTGAATGAGATGTGTGGTGTGGTTTGGGAAGGGGTCTAGGGCAGTGGTGGTGAACCTATGGCACACCTGCCACAGCTGGCTGTTTGTCATCATTGAAAGCTCTAAATCACACTGGTCGAGGATGATAAATCAAAGACTGGGTACATTGTGCCGGTTACTGGTATGTAGATAGAAGTGATAGGTTACAGGCTAAAATGTGGCAGGAACGTGGGCTTGGGGTAAGAGTGGGAGGGGATGGGATGAGGGGTCTGCAGAGATGTGTTTCAGCTTGAGACCAGCTTTCCCATTCCCAGCCTTATCCCACTATGTCCTTGCCCTAGCCATAAATAATGCCTCTTCACTGTTCCTGCTCCAGGATTCCCAGTTCCTGCCCCTTCCCAGAACGCCATCCCCATATTCCTTGGTGATGAAGAGATGAGCTCTGTGGATCTGGAGGCCTCTCCCCTAAGGCTGGCTTTGCCATGCTTCCCAGGGGCTGCTTATTGACTGCTTGGCCTTCCTCCAACGCTAAGCAGGGGCCAGCTGCAAGGGTCTTGGGTCAGGGAGCATGCCACTGGGGCAAGGCTCCCTGCCTGTTAGCCTGAGTGACAACAGGGACCCCTGGCCAACTTGAAGCTCCGGCTCTTTGCTCAGTGTCCCAAGCTCCCTGCTCTTAAAACCCTTCATACCCGGCATTAGCTTGGGAGTCCTGCTTGGCAGGAAAGCTGTGGCAGGTGGGAGGAGAGAGGAAGGCAGTGAGACAGAAACAGCTGCCAGGCGGAGTGGAGGAAAAGCAGGGCCCTAGCGGATATGGGCAGAAGGCGAGGCACTGGCAGCCCCCCACCCTCTCCCATGTGTAGGTGTTAGGCTCAGCCTCCTCCCCCAGCCCTCCCCATCCAATGCTGATGTTCAGGGAACAGGCTCTGCCCGTGGGCCTAAACTCTAGTCTGAAATAGCCCTCAGAGGTCACCTGTTTGAATTCTCCCCCAAATCTGGTCCTAGTCACTTCCGTGGCATTTCTGCCCAGGGTTCCACTTGAATCAGGCCAAACATTTCTTGGAAGTAGGAGCTTACCTTATCTTAAGGCAGTCTGTTCCTTCTTTGGAGGGAAAAAACTGGAGTGAGTGACTGATGGGCTAGGCCTAGATCCTCTACAGTCCTCTCATTAACAATAACCTCATAGGGCTGTGCTGATGAATTAGCTCCATTTACAGATGAGAAAAATGAGGCTCAAAGAGTTGAAGTCCCGAGTTCAAGGTCACACAGGTAATTGATAAAAATCAAGATTTGAACCCAGGACTTCTAACTACCAAGTCCCTCTGGGGCTGACAAGATATGCTTATTTCATACCAGCACAACTCTTCTGATATGTGAAGTCCAAGACCATATTCTTCTGAGTCTCCTCCAGCTTCAACTCTCTCCAGGGGAACTTGAATGTCAGCCTCCTCCTCCTTAACCTCGTCAGTGTGAGACCCAGAACCAAACACGAAGTCTGTCAGGTGAATTTGGGTCAGTCCAGGATAGAGCAGAACTCTGACACCCTTCATTGGCTCTAATCTTGACCAATGTGAACTGATGGCTGAAACTGTCCTCATCCCTTTGGGCCCTTAGCCTTCTCCTGAATGAAGAACAATGAAAGAAGGGGCTTCTACCTCCACCACTTCCCTGGTCTAATGTCCAGAATTGAGAGCAGAAAGAGGCAGAGTTAATGAAGAGGCAATTAGAACCAGGCATGGGCGTGGCAGGATTAGAAGGATGAAGGGCTGGACGTGGGGTGAGGTGGCATGGGGTAAGCAGACAGAGCCTAGAGAGGATTAGGCCTTGGGTGTGCATGAGAGATGAGAAGGGTGGGACATGAGCCCAGGAGTTGGGAGAAACCAAGGTGGGGATGGGCATCGGTCTTCCTGGGTTAACATTGCCTTGCTGTGCAAGAAAGTAAGTCGCACTTTCAGGAAATGTTGCAGTTGGTACTAAATTGGGAGTTGTCACAGGCAGCAGTGAGGACAGGTATAATTTGTGGGGCTCTGCATGGCCCCAAACAGGCAGAAATCGAAGAAGGACAGAACTGAGTTTCTGGGGCTACTCGTTAAGGATCTAAGGCACTCAGAACAAGGGCCTTGGGGATAGGGGCTCACTTGGCCCTGGAACCAAGGCTCCAGGTTTGGTTTCCAGAAGTAGAGGAAGTCTCCTCATCGTGGCCTGGGGCCACGGGCTTTGCACTCAGGAGAAGCTCTGTAGTAGTGGGTGTCATGCTGAAGGGATCCCACTTAAGGTACAGGCTGGACCAGAGGCTTGGGGCCCAGGAGCAAGCTCAGGATTAGAAAGAAAGCCCGAGTAGGAGACGGATGGAGGGGATGAGGGGAGGAAGGTGTAGGAAGGAAAGGAACAGGGCTGTCCTTCCCCTTAGTACTGATAATACAGCTGGATTTGAGAACCCTATGGATCCTGGCCTCAGGTGAGGGAGAGAGTTTTAGAAGAGGTGGGAAAGACAGGAATGGAACTGTGGAGCTGACACTGCCCTTTGATAGCATAGCAGGCAGCAAGAGAGCAAGAGGAGTTCGCTTGCTTGGAGGAGAAAGAGACAAGAAGACAAGGAGGTGGGGGGCATGTGGAACCTGATGGGAACCCAGGGCAAAAGTAGGAGCTTAGAACTGGAACATGCAGGTTGGAGTCCTGATATTGCTGCTTATGGCTGAGCAAATTTAGGGCAAACTGCTTGATCTCTCTGCACCTCAATTTCCTAATTTGTACAATGGGCATAAAGGTTCTAGTATTACCAAACTCTTGGAGTGGTTGTGAACCTCTAACACATGTGAAAGGACTTGAAAACCCTAAAAAGTCAGATATTGAATTCTCATTATAGAATATTATCTTCCCACTTGTCTCACAAAAGACCCAGGATGTGTGCAGAATAAAGATTATTAGTGTTGTTTTACAAATGAGCAAAAGAAAGCTCAGAGAAGTGAAATGACTTGCCCAAGGTCACACTGCTAACAAACTGTTGAAGTTGATAAGGTCCCCTGAATCAGGGAGATCAATTGTTTTCCTCTACATCAAATCGCTGGGTAAAATAATCAGTGTGCAGAATTATTACTTACTACAGGGCCAAATGGAGTTTTCAGGTGACTATAACATTAAAAAAAAAAACTCACAGGAAAGTTGTGGCAAGGCTCTCATTCATACTGGTAATTGAGAAAAAAACAAAAAGTTTGGAGATATGGGATTGGAGGGAAAGCCACAAAAAGACAGGCATCCTTTATTCCACCCCACTGCTCCCTGAGTGTATGTGTTTATGGCAGACATTGTCCTTCTTCATGTGACAGTATGTCTCTGACAATGTGGAGAGACGTGTGTGTGTGTGTGTGTGTGTGTGTGTGTGTGCATGCACGCAGGTGTGTGTGACAGTGTATGCTTCTATGGCACCATTTGTGGGTGTGATGACCTCTCCATCACTGTTTGACTTTGCCCTGGGGTAGTGGTGAGGTGTATGGCTGTGTGTGTGTGTGTGTGTGTGTGTGTCTATCCATCTATACACCTTTAAGAAGTGGAATATCTCATTTGGTAGTGTGAGTGAGGCAGTGAGTCAGCTGAGGCTGAGGGAGGCGGGAGGAGACTGCTAGGTTACGAGAACAGGAAAAGGGAGAAGGAGAAAGTGAAGTCAGAAGCCAGGAGCTACCCCTTTTATCCCCAACCTTCTGCTTCAAATCCCTATGGAGCCCACTAAGAGCACTGAAACCTTGCGCGAGTCCATGGGACCACTCTGGATGAAAGGGTGACACTTTCTGCTCTTCCCCAAAGCCTTGGAGGGAGATGAGCTAGACTAGGAGGCAACTGTCTCCTTCTCCAGCTCTCAGCCCTCAGTTTGAAAATGTGCAACTACCTGGTCTCCTCCTGGTCTCTTTTTGACCTTGCTGCTATCTTTCCTTTGAAAGGCAGGCCACTTGCTCATGCCAGGAGAACAGAGTGGGGGCATCAGGTACCAGAGATTTACAGTTCCCACCCACCTACTGTCTAGAACAACCCTACTGAGGGTCAGGAAGTTTCTCAATACTCAGCTCTTCCCTAGGCAGGCCTCTTCTGTGGCTTCCCCTCCTGTCCTGTCCTCTCCTCTCCTCAGGATCCCTGTCCCTAGCAGAAGCAGCTTTCCTTCCACCACCACCCTGGGATGCTGGGAAGGCACTGGGAGTTTAGTAATGCACCAACCCTTCAGTGGCCCTTCCACAAGCTGGTGTGCCCAGTTCCCAGCTCCTTCTTTTGTCAGGGGACACAAGCGTGCAGGTGCCCCTCTTTGGAGAAAAGAGGCACCCTTGGTCTCCATCTGCCTTGGCTCTGGGCAGCCACATCAGGGCATATAAGGTAAATAGTGTGGTATGTCATACTGCCAAGAGTGTGTCTTTTCTTGCCATTGGTAGTAGGTAAAGAGTGAGCCATTATTGCTCTTGGCTTTTGGCCTCCCCCCTTGCACCAGCCAGTCCCAGGACATCTGATTCTGATCCACGCAGAGAGTGGCATGGCTGGCTGAGCATCGTGGCTAGGGGAGCACAACCTCTCCTTCCAACCCTTTGCCTGCCCAGGGCCCCATGACTCCTCTCTCATATGGGGATGTGGGGGCAGGGCTCCAGGAAGCCCCAGCCCTAAAATGTCCAAATCTGAAATTGAGAGAAGTTGGCCAGCGATTACCTGACCTGAATCCCTGAGGCCCCTTCTCTAAGGAGGGGCCCAGGATGATAGTCGCAGTGTCTGGGAAATGGTGGGGTGGGTAGAGAAGATCTTTTTTTCCTCCTGGTCCCACTGCTTCTTCTGCAAATGCCCAGGCAGCCCTAGTGGCCGCGGACGCTAGTTCTTACCTTACACCCTTTCGTGCAGGACCGGATTGAGTACTCTTCTGCCTGCAAGTATTTATGCAGCACGAGGTCGAACTCGTCATATTTTTCCTGAGCATGTCGGTCCAGTCGCTGGTATGCCTCAATACAGTTGCTACATGCCTCCCAGGCCCCAGAGCCAGGGCTGGCCACCACGGCCAGCAGGTCCCCCAGCAGGGTGTCCAGACTGCAGTCCAGGCTGTCAGGGCGGTCCATGCCCAGCAGCAAGTCCCAGACCGTGTAGGTGTCGCAAAAGGAGAGAGTGAAGTTCCGAAAGTGGCCTTTGAGCAAGTTTTTTTTGGCAGAGGGAAACTCGGCCAGGGCAGGGGAAGGGAAGTCAGGGGGCCGCAGAGGGGGGGCCGGGGTGGTCGGTTCAAAAAGTCTCTGCAAAGATTCCAATTTGGTGCAAGCTGCATCCAGCCCCGTGGGCTCTGGGATGCCGCCGCAGAC
>NW_022900951.1:54173005-54173274 GCF_012274545.1 Fukomys damarensis | reverse complement strand
CGGACACTGGGCTCTACTTAGTGCGCCTCTCGCTTCCGCCTCTCGTCCGCACCACCGTGGTGGCCGTCCCGCGGCACGGCCCCGTGGCTCCTGCTGGCCATGCCCCCTCAGTCTGTCGCCATCTTCCGCTGTGCGGAGAACACCTTGAGAGCCCGTGTGCGAGTGTGTTTGGGGGGAGCTGGGCGGAGAAAGAGGCACCGGGAGGAGGAGGGAGCGGGACTGGGGCCCCGACTGCGCCTGCGCCTCAGCACTGTCTCCCCCCCCCCAAT
>NW_022900951.1:54158972-54172814 GCF_012274545.1 Fukomys damarensis | reverse complement strand
CCCCACCCCGAGGGCTCGGGGACTTCTGCGGGTGATTCTTGGAAGCAGAAGACAGGAGACATCTCCATAGCGTCTCACTACATCCCTGGGTCGCCTCCCCCACCCCCGTGACTAGGAGACACTGGAGCCGGCTGCGGATCGGACCAGTCCCGTGTCCCTAACTCTGCGGTCGCCTTCACTGTCCTGCCCGAGGCTAAGGCGGCTCCTGGTGCTGAAGGACAGCTCCCAGTTTAGCTACGGAAGACGACCGAGCTTGGAGAGCGTCCTGGAAGGGGCAAGGTAGCGGGCTAAGATGGGTAGTAGTGGTGGGGTGTCGTTTTTTTGTCCTTAGGAAGATTTCCAGCAACCTCCCCCTAATCCTGTCTTGGCTTCCTGGCTCCCCCTACAGGCTACTGGGAATAGCTGAGCGAGAGTTAGGGAAGCTGCGCCGCCGGGATGGAACCATGTGCTGGGGCCCTCACAAAGTCACATGGTACTAGGAACTCGGACGTACAAACGTCCTGCGGCGCCGCTAACCTTGTTTGGACTCCACAAAATCTCAGATTGCCCCTATGATTTACTTCCTTTCCTCCCTCCTTCCTACTTTCTGAAACTCTCACCTAGTTTTTAGCTATTGCCAGCAAGGATTTGTTAATACTAAAAATAATAACAGTAAAGAAAATAGCCTTTATGGAACACATGCTATGTGCTGGGTACGGCTTTAGTCACTTTACATACATTACTTATCTAATCTTTACAACAATAGTGTAAGATAGTCTCTACTGTCATCTTCATGTGTAGGTGAGGAAGCTAAGGTTTTAGGGTGATTAAGTGATCTAAGGTGCAGCCGAGGTAGAAACCCAGACAGTCTGACTCTAGAGTTCTTTAACACTACAGTAAGGCCTTGGAAAGATGAACGTATGCAAGACAACAGTCCTGCCTTAAGGGCAATTATAGTTTATAAAAGGGAGCTTTGAGTCCTTTTTTTTTTTTTTTTTTTTTTTTTTTTGGCTGGGATGGAACTCAGGATCTTGTGCTTGAGAGGCAGGGCAGCGCCAGTAAACAATATTCCTTCCCCCAGCCCTTTTTCCTTTCTGAGTCGTGGTTTTCTCCTATATAGCATGAGGGGATGCCACGGGTTAAATGAGATGGGTGGGGATTGATAATAGAACTACTCAGAGGTAGACTAGAGTGGGTGCATGAACGGTTTTTGGAAGAATACTTGGAGCTAATTCCTAAAGTAGTACAGGATTTGGGTGGGTGAGTGGGAAGGGCATTCCAGGTAAGAGGAATGCAGATGAAAACTTCAGTGATGGGGAGCAGCTTTGAATGTTTGTGAAGCTGTGAATGTGACAGTGTAGTGCTATGGAGCTATTGATGGAGAGCGTCTGTGGGGAAGTAAAGTGAGATGAGACAGGGATAAAACGGTCAAGCATTTGAGAGGTCTGTTCTTTCATTGTGTTCAAGCACTGTGCTCGGGTGTCGGTAGGACATTGAGGTGGGCCAAATATAGCCCTGCTCTTGAGATGCTCACAAGTGAGTTAGGGAGGCAGTCATATTATTATTTTAATTTTTAAATTTTTCTAGCAAAACATTTTAGATGTGCATAACAATAGCATTCATCACAGGGAATTTGTACCAGTACATGATACGTCTTGCTTCTTTTCTCCCCCATTCCTCCCCTTATGTACAAAAGCTTTGTTTCCATTTTTTCCTATGATTTTCTCTTTTTTTGTCTCTTCTTTCCTCCTTCTCCTTGTTCCCCTTCCCACTTCAATATTTTCTTCCTGCTTTCCAATGTCTATTGCACATTTTAGTTCTTATTTCCACTTTTGGTTTCTCACACCAGAAAAACAATGCAGTATTTAAACTTGCGTCCAATTTATTTCACTTAAGAGTGTGGTCTCAAGGTGTGCATCCATTTAGCCGTAAATGTCTCAAGTTCATCCTTCTTTATGGCAGAGTAGTACTCCATTGTATTAAAAACCCCATATCTTATTTATCTGTTTGTCAGCTGATGGGTGTTTGGGGGAGGCAGTCATATTAGAGAAGGATTTGCAACCCAGTGCAATTGGATGAAATTGAAGAGTGGTCTCTCTTTCATAGAAGGAGGGATCAATAGATTCAGCCAGTTTCCCTGAAAGATGATTTTGCACACAGCCACATGAGGTGGGGTGTTCATTTGTTCACTTGTCAAACACTATTGAGGATCTGTTATGCCCTGTGTATTATAGTAGGCATTAGCAATGCAGACATGAGTAAATTATTTTTTTTAACTGAGAGAGTTTAGTTGAAGATTTAAGGGATGAATGGGACCTGGCCAGACAGATAGCAGAGAAAGCAGTGCATGAAGAATATCCCAGGCAAAGGGAAGTCATGTGAAAAGACCCAGCAGCAAAGCCAAAAGAGGCATGTTCAGAAACCTGCAATGTTTACTGTGACTAGGAGTGAAGTGGAGCACTGCAAAAAAAGCAGCCTGAGGATTTGTCAAGAGACAAATCTTGCAGGGTCCTGGGTACCATGCTAAGTATTTTGGACTTTGTCCCAGAGGTACTTGGAACCATGGAAGAGGTTGAAACATTTTCAGGAGGATGTGACACAATCCGATTTGTATTTTTACATTGATTTGTCTGCAGCGCAGAGATTGGGTTGGAAGGGGCAAGACTGAAGGCAGAGAGACTCTTTAGGAGACTGGTTAGTAGTGTTAGAGGTGTTGAGGGCAGAACAAAGGAAGCTACAGTGGGGAGGAGAGAAGAAATGCACATGGGAGGAAAATGAAAGAGGTAGAATTGAAAGGAGCTAGGACTGGCCTAGATGTAAGAAATAGAGACAAGGCCCAGGGAAGGAGGGCAAAACCAAAAGGTTTCCAGTTAGTGACACTGTCATGTCTGCCCCAGCCCACCTAGGGAATGTCTTTTCTAAGCCATTCTTTGTTTAGTCTTTAGAGGGTTCAGTGTTCTGTTTAACAAAGAAGGCTAATCACTTACAGATACCTAGTTTAGAGCTGATTGGCAGGGCCACAGTGATTGACACCCTTGAGTGCCAATGAAAGAGAAGCCTGCCAGGCCTAGGCTATCAGCACTAAGCACCTCTGGGGCTTTCTGTGAGAAGTCACTCAGGCAGGACTCCCTCCCTCTCCCCCAGCACACACAGAGTGAAAAGTGTCTCACAAAGGTCCATTTATCAAAGGAGCACAATATAACAATAACTTACCCACACAGTTCCTGCTGCACCCAAAGAAGTGGTAGCACACTAGCAGTCAGAGGAGGCTCTCATTCTTTTGCTGTAGATAACACAAGAAATTGGGATGGGGGCAGGGAAAGCTTTGGCCTCTAGTCAGTCCCTGGAACAGAACAGCCAAGGTGAGGAGGCGGGGCTCCTTGCGGCTGGTAGGCCCTGGTCAACCTTCTTGCCAGCTTTTCCTCTCTACCTGCCCTCTTCCTCTATCCCCAGCACAAGCTAAAGTCAGAGGATAAAGGTGGAGCTCTCTTGAGGGGACTCATCCTGCCTGGAAGGACACCTTTAAACTGGGCAGGGTAGTGGATAAGTTGGGGTAGAAGGAAGAAGGGAAGATTTTCCACAGTGAAATATTAAAAATTAGGGAGAAGACAAAGTGGAATCTGTTTAAAGAGATTTAAGCCCAGGTCTTTAAAGGTCATGGCAAAAGATGGAAAGAAGCACATGCAATTAAGGGTGAATCTAAGAGCCTGTAAGAAGAGTGGTTAAAGGATGGTTAAAGCACAGCTTGAACTGAAGCTTGTCCGGCTCTGCCTGAATCCCGGCCTCTGCTCCCTCCTTCCATAGTGAGTATTTTCTTCCTATCTGCAGGCTACACCTGTCCCATAAGACAGGAAGGACTGAAGTAACCCCAGCCTTCCCACTGGAACTCAGCATCAAGTTGTCTCTTTGCTGTTGGTCTGAGTCTGATCTCAAGTTTCCATCAAGCCTCTACCTCATTCTCCACTTTTGATCTCTATACTTCTGTGTCATGTCCTGTATCTGTATCCCGGCTTGAGCATTTGTTCCGTCAAGCATAGGCTCAGTCATGTTCTTTTAGTTTATCATCTAGGGAGGGAGTCCTGACCATGAACCTCAACCCAGTGGCTGAGGCCTTGTGGCCCACTGGCACACTCCTCTGATGCCAACTGCCCCCTTGGATTTCTACACGCTCTTCCTTCTGATATCTGTAGTCATGTTTGGCCTCCATTTGGGTCCCTTAGTTTCCTGTTATAACTCTATGCCAGTTAGGAATGCTTTTGGCTACAAATAGTAGACAATTTGACAGTTGTGGCTTAAACAGATAAAGGTTTATTTGTTTTATTCAACAATAATTCTCTTGAAAGATGTTTACAGAGTTGGAAGAGTAGTTCAACAATGCTATCGTGACCCTGGATTTTCATCTTCACCATCCTTAAGGTAGGCTTTCATCCACTTGGTATTTGCCTCCATTTCTGAATTCTAAGCAGGAGGAAGGGAAAGAACTAGGGGACAAGGAAGCTAAAGGCAAATGATCTTCTACAGAGGCATTTCCTTTAATTCAGAATGGGACATTCCCTCCAGTGACATCCATTTATATCTGTTTAACTATAACTCTGTCATATGGACATTCCTAGCTGCAAAGGAAGCTGGGAAACCCAGTACTTTTGGCTGAACACATTGCTGCTCTGAACAATGTTGGGGTTCTGTAAGTAAGTGAGAAGATGAAATTCATCATTGGGCAGGCAACAACAGTGGCAGCAAGTGTCACAACCACCCGCTACTACCAACAGCTGTTTCCCTGGGCCATCTTGCCTTTGTTACTAAACTCTGCAAAATATACTCGGCTTTGGTTGCTGGACTGGATTTTCTCTTAGCAACTACAGCTGAGTTTGTTCCTGTAGCACAGAATAGTAGAGACTTGCCTCGTTTAACAGCAGCATTATGTGAAAAGGACCTTGATTTGATTATAAAATCAGTGCAAGCCAATAGGGTGATGCTGCCACCAAAAGAGGAAATTGGATTTTAGGCTGATTAGTAGAAGTATAGAACCAAAACAATGATGATTCTGTGCTTTTCTACAGTTGTCACATCCCACCAGGAGCACTGTGGACAACACTTTTAACTGTGATACAATGATGAAGTAAGTGCAAGATATGCAAAGCTGAGTTACTAGGCTAGGATACCAGTAGCCACATCCTATGAGAAACAAGTGAAGGGACAGACCCAGGAAAAAGCCTACAAAGAAGACGGTTCAGAACTAGCTATTCATGTTAGGTTTCAAAGCCAGGCAGATTATAGCAAGCAGAGTAGTATCAAGTGATAAAGTGGGAGGATAGGAGTGAGAATTAATAGCAACCAAAATAAACACATATAATGTGCAACGTGTACCAGGTATTGTAGTAAGAGTTTACATATGTTAAGCCACTTAATCGTCTATGATATTTCCATGAGGTAGGAACTATTATTATTATCGCTTTCCAGATGAAAAGGCTGTAGAACAGATAGGTTAAGTCACTTAGCAATTAGCAATTGCTGGGGGGCAGAATTTGAAATCATGCTCTGGGTCCACAGTTCACGCTCCCCTTACCTCCTCTAAGAAGAGGGTTTGTCCTGGGTGTGGTAGTGCACGCGTGTAATGCTTGGAGGCTGAAGCAGTTCAAGGTCAGCCTGGGCTACATAGAGAGTTCAACACAGACTGAACTACACAGTGAGACAACTATTTCAAACAAAAACAAACAACAACAACAAGCAAGGTCCCAAGTTCAATCCCAGGCACACACACACACACACACACACACACACACAAAGTCAACCAAACAACAAAAAAGAAAAAAGAAAAAAAAGAGAGGTTTTGTGACTTTGGTTAATTGCCTAGATTCACACACCAGGTAACACTGTTCACTTTTTGATTGTTTGGCAGTTATGGTTGGAGTTGCTATAGAGAGATGGAGAACCCCATTTTAAGACCTACAGCCCAGGGGATTCCTTCTAGATATTTCGATCCTTTCTCAGTGAAAAGAACAGAGAAGTAAATGTCTACATTGTAGCCCACATTGAGTTTTCCATTTCACTTCCAACTTCTATTATGAGGAATCAACCTCATTCCTAGGTAACTGACAGAGTAGCTTCACTCTAGGACCCATTCTACTCTAGGCCTAAAGGTACAGAGACAGTCACCTCTGGGTGTCACCACTACTCCAGAGCTTTTAGTGTGCAGTCTACAACTATTGCAAGTGCCACCAATTCTGACCAAGACAGCCAATTTTCTGGCCTCTAGGCCCAAGCCCAGATCCAGTCTCCTCAAAGCTACTAGGACCAAATTCTCCCTACCCCACATCTTCCCTAATCCTCAGTCAGCTCCCATAGTGCAAGTCCTATCTCATAGAATCATACTGATTCTCACATTGCTTTTTGCTCCACCCAACACCCCCCAGTTTTTCTCCACCTCCCCAAGCTTCTACTGATCCTCTTGACCACTGCTCCCTAATTATCATTCTCCATCTCTTTTTATCTAACAGAAATTTGGCTCTGCCTGGAGGGCTCTGATTTCCCTGCTGACCTCTTACATGAAAGCTGCTTGTTGTCTTTCACAGTACCTTAGGGTGAGATGGTTGGAGATGTGTCTTATCACCCCTCATTCCTATTTGCAATCCATTTGCTTTTTTCCCTCTTGCAAAAACTTGCGAGTCTCACATCTAGCCCTCAGAATCTCGGAGAAAGTCTTGGGAAAAAAATTTCCCTCAGATCCCCCAGAATAAAAGCAGTCTTAACCACACATTCATGTAGGACTTCTGGCCTTCAGAATTGTGAGAGAATACACTGTTGTAAGCCTCCTGGTTGTAGTAATTTGTTAGAGCAGTCCTAGAAAATTAATACTCCTTCTTTCTCAATGAAGGCTTTCTCTCCTTGGCTTCCACACCCACCATTGCAAGGCCTACCATCATCTGAGGAGACTTCAGTATAGAAGTTGATTATCCAGCCATCCCTGTGGCCTCTTCATCCCTAAACTTCCTCATCTCTTCCACTGTATCTCAGCCACCTACGTCCATTGTCACAAATTGGACCTACTGCACTATAAATCACCCATCTCAGTCAAGCTCTCCACATTGTTTCACAGTCCTACTAGGTACTAAATTTCTTTAGTATTGCTCATCATCTGGGTTTCCAAACTTCCAATCCCTGTGTCCACTTTCTTGCTCTTGTCATCTGTTTCATTGAGAAGTTCAAACACTAAGAAGGACCCTTTCTTCCTGCCACCTATCTCCACATCAGCTCATCTGTGTCCTCTGTAGGATTTCCCTCCTGTAACAGTGGAGTAGATATCCTTTCTTATCAGGGTACCTGCTTTCCACTAGTGTTTTGCAGCCTATCCTTTCCCATCTTCTCACACTATCTCCTTTACCTCCAATGTATTCAACACCTTTCCCTGAATTGGATGCTTCTTACTAGCAGGTAAAATAGTGTCTCCTACCTTTAAATAATGTCTCTCTGAACTCTGCACCCTCTCTAGTTATCACTCTCTCTTTTCTCATTCGAAAGAACCTCAAAAGAGTTCTCAGCCTTCATTTCTTAGCCTACTCTAATCACTACCACTGTGTCACAACTCTGAAATGCTTTTACCAGTCACCAGTGACCTTCATGTCATTAAATCCAAAGGATGCTTTCAATCCTTATCTTACTCAGCAGCACTTGATGTTATTGGTCACTTCCTCTTTATTGAGACTTTTTCTTCCATTAGGCTCCTTTATTTATTTTTCTACCAAGAAGTTTCTGTTAGATAAAAATTCTCTCCTTTGGCGCCTATTTTTTCTGATTGGCAATTGTTATTATTATCATTTATTATTACTATTATTACAGTACTGGGGGAGTGTTCTACCACTGAAGTACATCCCCAAACCTTTTACATTTTTTAAAAAATTTTGAGGCGGGGTCTTGCTAAGATGCCCAGGCAACACTCAAAATTATGATACTCCTTCCTCAGCCTCCCTGAGCACTGGAACTACAGGTGAACACCACCACACCCAACTTCTTACTGGCTTTTAAATATTGGTATTCAGCAAGGCTGCCTTCTCTTCTCATTCTATGCTCTTTCCCTAGGAAATCTCATCCGTGTTACAGTTTGTATCTCATGTCTATATCTATTTAGATGATTGAAGTATAACCCAAATTCAGTACATCAAAGACCAAACCTATGATCTTTTCTCTTCGATCTGGCTCTCTACCAATTTTCCTGTTTTCAGTTAATGGCATCCCAACTATACAATTATGCATTTCAGAAACCTAGTGGTCATCCTTGACACTCCCCTCTTCCTCCTATCCAGCCTGTCACTATTTTACTATTTTAATTTTTAGTCTCCTTTCTTCATAGCACTTATTTGTATTTTCACCATTTTTGTATAATTCCTTGAATAGGAACTAACTCACTATACTCCAAACTCTATATGAACGGGATCCATGTCTATTTTTATTTCTCTTGCAGTTTTAATTTAATTTATTTTGGTGGTGCTGAGGATTGAATCCAGAGCTTTGTGCATGCCAGACAAATGCTGTATCACTGAGCTACAAAGCCAGCCCTCCCTGTTTCTCTAGTGCCAAGCACAGTGTCTAGCACATAGATACTCCGTATTTATTGAATGAATGAATGAATGAGTTAATGAGTGAATGAGGGAGTTAATGAATAGACACAGAGATATAGCTGTACTCGAGGACATCTGCTAGCATGACTGTATTTTAATAACAGACACAAACCACAACATGTGAAAACAAGATCATTCTCTCTTGGCTGCCTCCGGAGATATTCAGTTCCTCTCAATGAAAGCAGGTATCTAAGCAGAAGTTGTTTGTGATGATATAATTATAAAATGGATTAGGTGACCTCTAAAGTTCTTGCCTGCTAAAGTTTTAATGGTTCTAGATTTTTGATGCATAGAAAAGGGAACTTGAGTAAAGAGGGTTCAGACCCCCTTATGGATGAAAAAGCCATGAAAGAGACCACTTTAGTACCCTAACCCCATGGAGATCACATCATTAATTTCCTTCTTTCCCAACAGAAGCTTCTCTTTTAATCCATATTTTGGAGGATCATAATTTTCCCTACATTAAAAATTGCCATGTGGTTAAAGTTCTTCAATTTCCAAAACTCTTTCAATTTCAAGATTCACTGGGAGTCTTGTTTCCAATTTTCATCTTTCCTCATTCTAAAGCTATTTTCTTAAACTTCTCATGGCAAGAATGGGAGTACAGATACCTAGCTGTGTACAAAGAGTTTTTAATAAGAGCTATTGTTTGGGACTGAATGCAAGTCCTCATATTTCACAGTACAGAGAAATGAGGTGCCATCTGTGACAGAATCAGCTCCATTATACTGTGTGTGGGCAGCTCTTGGTGCAGTATTTTTATGTGAAGGGTCTTGTACGGCTGAATTGTTATTAGACTGTCAGGCCCATTAGCATTGTAGCCATACCTCTCAATGTAGGGATAATAGCTATGGGATGATAAAAAGTATCCATCACAACCAAGTCCTGAGGGTCACCTGAAAAGAAATGTATTCCTGAGAAGTGGGGGGTGGGCTCTAGGAAGTTTGAGACTCTGGTTTCTCTAGTACCTGCTGAGGAGGGAGCTCCACCCTTAGGAAGATAAGAAATGTCTGCTCTATGAGAGTGCACCAGGCACAGATCTGGAAGGACTAAAACCTCTACTGCTTTGGAGCCCAGATGTAGTGCAGAGAGGGACTGTGAACCCCAGAGATAAGCTGGCCATGTTTGGCTTGGAGATGTGTGCTGTTGAAGCTGGGCTGTTTGGTCTTCTGAAATGGCCTTCTGTTTCTCTCAGAGTGCTCCAGGTAAATCTTTGTCAGATCATAAGCTGTAGAAGCCAGCATGGTGGAGAATGGCTATAATCCTCGCACTTGGGAGGTGAAGGCAACCTGGGCTACATAGTGAGATCCCGTCTTTAAAAAAAAGGAGGTAGAGGTAAAGCCCTAACTTTAGTTGCAGAAGCAAGAGCCTCCCTCCCAGAGGTAAAGCCCTAGCTTTAGTTGCGGAAGCCAGAGCCTCTATGCCTTCCTCCCCGCGACCTTCTTTATTCCAATCTGGAAGCCCCCATGTTCTGTTTTATCAAGGGAATGACAGTTTTAAGATGAGAAGGAGAGACATAAGGCCATCTAAGAAAAGGAGAAATTCAACAGACCCAAGTTAGAGGGTGACCACAGCCTCTTCCCCATTGGAGATTCTCTCTTCAGTGTTACAGCTTTCTCAACACAGTGGAAATGGCTGTTTTCTTCACTGGGTACTGGATCATGGACCAACAATAAACCTACCTGTCTAGGCAGAGGGAAATCTTTGAGCTGGTGGTGGGCAGTTGGGTCCCCTACAACACTGCTCCTCAGAGTCTCTCCAGGGCCATCCCCAAAGGCTCATGGCCTGGGATCTGTTGCAGATTGCTTGTGCAAGGCCAGAACATCTCTCTTCATTTCCTGCTAAGTGAAAGGTAGTCCCAGGGAGCAAGAAAGGAGCTCTGTTCTTCATAATTCAGTGCAGTCACTGTTGCCCCCCCCCACTGGCAGAGCTGGGTGTGTACGTGAGCCTAGTAGAGGACTTCAGGCAGCAGACTTGTGCTTAGCACTAGAGTCTATGGTACTTTGGAAGCTGACCCATGCAAAACTGGACTTTGGGTTCAAAGAAGGCTTGGGTTGCTTGGATGCAGAGGTTTCCCCTTCAGTCCTCCTACAACCTGCTCTTCCACTGTCTCTGTGTTGTTGTTGTTGGAGGCATATTTTGGCATGTGCTGCACTTTATCTCTGTGGCTGTTCTGTCCCCTGGAAGGTCTGTGGTTCTCCTCCTCCTACTTGGGACATGAGCCATTGATGTCATGATAACCTTTTTTCAGCTGGCCTGGTGTAAGGTTCTGGGAGTCCAGGAACCCACCGTCTTCAAGAAGAAGCCCACTGGTAGTGGAAATAGCATCCACTTTGGAGTCAGGCAGGCTTGGGTTTGCATTTCAGCCTAGGATTTCTGATTGTACAAGCAATCAGCACTTATTTTTCTTTCAGTAAAATAGGGAAAAATAGTTACTTGATAAGGTTGTTTGTTGTGTGGATAAAATGTCATGATGGCTCTAAATTGTCTTGTACATGGCCCTTGGTATGTTTTAGTACACCCTGGACAGTTTGTAGAATAGGCAAGCACTCCATTTTTATTCTCTCCTGGTATGATTCTATTTTGTTCTGTTGCTGACACATTCGGGGGCCAGTTATTAAGTCTGGTTCTCTGCTGTGAGGAAACTCACAGAGGGTATAGTTTCTATGTATAGCACAGGCTTGTGGGTTGGGTGCTTCTTCTCACCCACTAGAGCAAACGTAGTCAGAAATATAGATTCCCCGTGTAGAGAAAGGGGGACTAGGTCTGGTTTGGAAGAGACAATGTGTGCTTGGCTGGGAGGGTCATCCCCACCTCCAGGATAAGAAAAGTGAAGCAGAAAGCCTAATACAGCTTCCAGTAGGAGAACTTTGGAAGATGGAATCATTGTCACTTTTATTCCACAGTAACAACTCAGCAAATTTAGTATGTGTAGTGTGTGGCTTTTGGTACCTCTATTCTAGTTTGCCTTTGTGTATCAATAGAATCTTTTACCTGAGGATTGTCTTTAGATTTATTTTTTGGGGGAGAGATGCTGGGGTGACTTTATCTTGCTCTTTTGTGCCTCTACCCAAAGAAATAAATTGTAAGTGCAGCTTTCAGGAGGAAAGTAAAGGAGGATGAGTCCCTAGGCCTGCAGAAAGGACACCAGGAGTCACTAGGAGTTTTTTAGAACCTCGTACATGTTCTGGGAGCTTAGGAAGAAAACCAAATGACATTTCCCTAGGACATACCTCAGGCAAGCTGGGTATCTTCATTGGTTTACCTGATATTCTACCTGGAACTGTTTATTATATCAGCTGTGTGGTCTTCAGCAAGAATAGTGCTCAGGCTCACACATATCAGTCAATAGTCTCTTTTTCTGTTCTGAGGTCTGAGCTTACTTTTTGACTGCTGGTTCAGAAGTAGTGCTTCTGGCTTTCAGCTCATCTGCAGAAAGTGTGGACGGCTACTCTTCTGAGTTTAGTAACTAAGAAAGCTAGCACTGGTTATCAGCCTCTTCCTTTTCTCCAAGAAATCACTGATGACTCACCCTTCTGCTATACTCAGAGGGAGGATGCAGCTCTTCCCAGAATCCCTGAATTGAACTCTTATAATATCTAGATACCATAAATTCATAGGCCATAAAAGTAAGAGGGTGGCTCATCCAGGCCAGAGGCCAACATGGTGGACATGAAAAAAAAAGGGGGATTGCTAGGGTGATCTGGGGCAGAAATTGAGGCAGCTATTCTGAGCAGAGTGCAGAGTGGGAAATAATATATTTATGTGGGAATTAGGAAGGGAGAGCGTTCTGTGCACACATACAGTAAAGGCTGATCCAAATTATACACAAATAGCTACCTTTCTCCCTTATCACAGACTTCTCTATTGTGGAATTTTGGCTCCTCAAAGTTACCCTATTGTCCTAGATCCTTTCTTTTTCTTGGAGTTCTGTAGCTGCTTTTTGGATCATATCTTCCCCATTGAGCTACCTCTGTACTGGCCCTCGGGAGGGTGGTGCTGGCCCAGGATTGAGTTGACCCTGGATGTGATGTGGTGCACAGACCTAAACATTCTGAACCAGAAGTCCTAGGCTAGGCTCAGGGTCTATAAATTGGCCTCTGCTGCCCCCCCATGGTAACTGAGGTTACTTTTCCTCACCTGAGGTGACTTCTGAAGAAACACTGTCACACTCCCATATTTCTGGCCAGTTTTCTCAGCTGTTTAACACCTGCTTCCCCTCAGTGCTTTCAGGAGCACGACTCTCTCTTGGGACAAGGATAGGACACAACTCAGTCAAGCCCTGAAACTGCAGAGGTTTGAACCGTGTCTGGGAAATGCGGTTTACCCACTTTGACCTGCATCCAGACTTCCCATCTTGGCGTTCTTCTGAGCATGTAGGAGGTGAACAGAGAGTGGGGAGGGCTCCAAAGCACTGGAAATAGGATTATTTCTCTCACAGTGTGCTTATGCTCAAAGTCTTCAACAGGAAACCCCTAAGATACTCAAGCACCCACCTCAAAGAGAGTATGACTCCACAAGTATCCCATGAAGTTAACCCAGGAACCACAACTCAGGTTCTACTGCTGTTTGCCTGGTGCCATTGACAGGTCAGAATTAGTCCAAAACCTGGTGGGCCTATGTTCCACTCTCTTGTTCCCACACACCTTTGGGCATTAGGGCTTGGATGGAAGGGGAAGTAGAACCTTGATCAGATACAAAAACTGTAGGCTTCTCACCCTCCACCCTCCACCTCAAGAAATGTCCCATTGCTCTCATTCCACTCCACCCACTGAGCCAGAAAGGGAGTCCAAGGTCATGCTCAATGGCTCAAGTAGAATGGAGAAGAGAAGTTTGGAAGGTGTATGCCTCTGAGGAGGAATTGACGGTGAGGGTGCCACCGCTATTCCTCCTCACAACTTGAGGTTCCTGTGAGAAGCTGTGTCCTAAGAATCAGTCTAGCAGCTTTTATCCTGGACTCCAAGTCCAGCCCTCAGTATTCTAGGAAGTTGCTGATCATCCTATCCTTGCTTCTTTCTTTTTGAAACCCTTGTGCCACTCTTTTCTGTATCCAAGACCCCGAACACATTCAGCAATGTCTATCTAGGGGCCCAGTTAGAAATCTGGAGTCATAATCGTATTTCTACATGTACTTTACTCTATTATTTCATTAAGTGGGTCAGGGATTTAGCTCAGTTGTTCCACCACCTGCCTCGCAAGAACAAGGACCCGAGTTCGATTCCTGGTGCCAAAAAAAAAAAAAAAAAAA
>NW_022900951.1:54092545-54158956 GCF_012274545.1 Fukomys damarensis | reverse complement strand
ATTAATCCTCGAAAGAGATTTTGCTATCACTTTTTTTTTGTACTGGGGATAGAGCTTAGGACCTTGCACTTGCCAAGCAGGCACGGTGCTGCTGAACTACATCCCTGGCCCTGTTATCACTTTTACAGATAAATAATTCAAGGAAGGCTCTGAAAGATGAGTCAATTGCCTTCCCAGGGCCCCACAGCTAGGACTTGGGAGAATCTCTTCCATATTTTTCCCCTGACATATTTATCTGGCTTTAAGGTAAGGATTCTTACAGAATATCATGCTGCTACCTTTGGTTCTTCTAGTCCCCTCCTCGCTCTGATCCTTTACATTTAAACAGATACCAAATCTATAATTTTTACTTTATCGTATCTCCAAAATCCACCCTCTCCCACTTCCTCCTCTCTTCTCCCCCAGTTTCTCTTCTCTTCCTTTTGCCTTTCTCCCATCTCCTTCTCTCTCTTTTATATTATCTTATCTTATTTTTTATGCTACTAGGGATTGAATTCAGGACCATTGTACTGAGCTATATTCCCAGCCCCATTATTTATTTATTTATCCACAGAGTCTGAGTAAATGTTGCTAATGTCCAGTCTGAGCTCAAACTTGCAATCCTTCTGCCTCAGTCTACAGATGTCTTTCTCTCTTATTTAGGATATAGTTTATATACAGCAAAGTACATGTATTTTAAGTGTACAACCCGGTGGGTATTATTGAATGCATGCATCCTATTTCTTCCGTTCTAAATCAAGATGTAAAACATTTCCATTGCACTTGAAATCTTTCTCATTTCCACTTTTAGTTGGTCCTTGACCCTCAGAAGTAACCATGGATATATGTTCTGTCCCTATAGGTTAGTCTTCTTTTTTAGAACCTCATGTATATGGAATAACACAGCATATACTCTTGGTAGTTTACTTCTTTTGATCATATAATGTTTTTTATATTCTACATGATTGTGTATCAGATACTTTATTCTCTTCTTTTTGGTAACAGCTGTATTGATATATAATTCACATATCACATGATTCACCCATATAAATATACAATTCAATAATTTTTAGTGTGCTCACAGAGTGGTACAACCATCACACAATTAATTTTAGAATATTTGCAGTATCCCAGAAAGAACCCCTGTAGCCCTTAGCAATCACCCTCCAGCTCCTCCTCTCTAGTCCCTAGTCCCGAGTAATGACCAATCTACTTTCCATCTCCATATATTTGTTTACTATGAATATTTCATATAAATGGCAATATATAACATGTGATCTTTTGGGATTTGTTTCTTTCACTTAGCATAATGCTTTCAAGGTTCATCTATGTTGCAGCATGTATCAGTGCATCATTTTTTATGGATGAATTATATGCCAATATATGGATATAATGAACATTATGTATCTGTCTATTGGTTGATAGACATCAGGTTGCTTCTATATTCTAACATGTGGATAGTACTACTATGAATATCAGTATACAACTTTTTCTATGAACATACACTTTCTCATTTCTCTTAGGTATATGTATGTCTAGGAGTGGAATTACTAGATGATATGTAACACTACATTTAACTTTTAGAGGAAATGTCAAACTGTACTTCAAGTAGTGCACCATTTTCCATTCCCACTAGCCATATACAAAGTTTTGACTTCCCTCTATCTTTGTCAACACTCGTTATCTGACTTTTTGATTATAGTCATCAGTTTGGATCTACAGTTGTATCTCATTGATATCTTGAACTTTATTCCCCTTTTTTTAAAATAACTGAAGAATATTTTATAGTACAATCATGCCACAGTTTATTATCAATTCTCCTGTTGATGGATATATGGGATGTTTCTAATTTATAATTATTATGAATGAAGCTGCTATGAAATCATTCACAAAATCTTCATGTGGAATATATTTTTATATTGTTTAGATAAATATGTAAGAGAGAATTGGTGGGTCATAGAGTAAGTATGCTTAACTTTATGGGGAACTTTCAAACAACTTTTTAAGTAGTTGCATCTACATGCTATTTATGAAAGACTCAATTGTTCCATATCTTCCCATTTGGTGTTATTAAAATGTTTTTCTTTATTTTCCTGGTTATGTGTAGTGTTATCTTGTGGTTTTAATTTGCATTTCCTAAAAGATTAAATATTTTAAACACCTTACCTCTGATTACTGGCCATGTTCTGCTCTTTTGTGAAGTTTTTATTTAAGTTGTTTGCTTCTTTAAAAAAATTGAGTTGAATCCAGGCTCAGTGGCACACACCTGTAATTTAAACTACTTAGGAGACTGAGGCAGGATGATTGCAAATTCACATCCAGTCGGCAACTTAGTGAGATCCTATCTCAAAATAAAATTGCTAAAAGTGTCTGGGGCTGTAGGTCAGTGGTAGAGCAATTTCCTAGCATGTGCAAGTCCCTAGTTTAAATTTCCAGTAAATACACACACACACACACACACACACACACACACACACAAGTTTTTTGCTTTACTGTTATTGATTTATGTAATAGGATTTCTCAGTAGCAGTACTTTTGACATTTTGGGCCATATAATTCTTTTTTATAATTTTCATTGAGTTTATTGGTACTTTTTCAGTATACAGTACAGTTACATTCATCATTGGGATCTTGTACCTTTACATGACAGACCTTGGTTCTCATTTTTTCCCTTTGTCTCTGCCCTCACTTCACCACCTCCCTTCTCCTCTATTTACAAAGACTGTTTCCATTTTTTCCTTTTCACATATTTTTCCCTTATTTCCTTTCCCCTATCTTTCTTACTTCCCCTATACCTTTAGCCCTTTTTTTCCTATTTTATAGTATCAGTTATACAATTTGGATCTTACTTACACTTTTAGTTTTTCACACCAGAGAAGCTATTCAATATTTACACATGTGTGTCCTATTGTGCCATATAATTCTTATGAGGAGCCATCCTGTGCATTGTAGGATAGTTAGTAGCTTCCGACCTCTGCTTACTAGAAACCATAAGCATCTCCCCAACTGTTGTGACAGCAAAAACTATCTACATACATTGTCGAATATCCCTGGGGGAACAAAAGTAATCCCATATGAGAACTACTGATTTATAAAGATCATTTATATTTTGCTCCCCTCTAACTGTATATTTTCTTTTTTCCCCCTCATTGAGTTTATTGGTACATTTTAGATATACAGTACAGTTACATTCATTATTGGGAGAATTTAGAGAAGACAAGAAGAGTAAATATGCGAGGCTTTTGTTAAAGAGGAGCTAGAGAAAATAAAGAAGTAGAATGCTTATTTAAAGAAATTATAGAAGAAAAAATGAGAAACAAGACCACCTGTCATGTAAGGGTACAAGATCCCAATAATGAATGTAATTGTACTGTATACGTAAAATGTACCAGTAAACTCAATAAAAGGAAAAAAAAAGAAATTATAGAAGAAAACTTTTCAGACATATGAATAGATACAAATACCCAGGCCATAATATTTAATTCAAATAGAAGTATCTAGAGACATATAAATTATCAAGGTGAAAGACGGAGAGTCTTCTTAAAGTAGCAAGAGAAAAGAAGAAAATAACATATAAAGGATTTTAGTATGTCTAGCAGCAGACTTTCAGATATATTCAAAAGGTTTAAAGAAAAAAAATTGACAACCAAGAATATGCACCCAGCCAAGCTGTCTTTTAAAATTGAAGGATTTACAAAGTCTCCCAGACATAGGGCTGGGGATGTAGTTCAGTGTGAAGGCTCTGGGTTCAATTCCCAGTACTGAAGGAAAATAAAAGATTCTGAGACAAAAGCTGAGAAAGCTCATCATCCCCAGGCCTGCCTCACAGGAAATGCTAAAGGGAGCTGTTCAAGCAGAAAGTAAAGCATATTAGTGAGTAACATGAAAAGATCTGAAAATATCAAGCTCACCGTAAAAATGAGTATACAAATTCAGAATATTCAAGGACAGGGGATTTAGCTCAGCGGTTCAGTGGCCTGCCTTGCAAGCGCAAGGACCTGAGTTCAATCCCCGGTTCCAAAAAAAAAGTTAAGCAGAGTATTCTAATAATGTAACGGTGAGGTATAAACCATTTATGTATTTGTATGGAAGGTAAAAGACTAAATTATCACTAGTAATAATAGCTACAACAATTTGTTAAGGGATATGCAACACGAAATGATGTAATTTATGACGGTAAAAATTCAAAATGTGGGAAAAAAAAGATCATTTATATATTATTTGTCACATATATTTGCTGTGAATGTTTTATCTTAGTTTGTGGTTTACTTTTGAATTTTCTTAATTATGTCTTTTAATGAGCAGGGATTTTAAATTCAGATTAAGTAAAAGTTATTAGTTTTTGTCTTTTCTATTTAGTACCTAATATAGGATTTTGGCCAAGACACTTGTGGTGGAATTGGGATCCCCTTGCTATGAATACTGGCTGCTGCTTGGCATGGAAAGGGACCCCTGGCTCAGAGGAGAAGCAGAGTGCCTCTGTTCCAGGTGCTTCTTATAGTGAGATCCTCCTGCCTGTGGGGGCTTCCAGGTCCAGACAGCTTGTTGCAATGGAATTTTCCTTATTGGTACCCTTGGGCTTCCTACCCTGCTTCATGTCTCTGAGTAAGGCAGAGGAGTCTTAGGCCCATGAGGACAAAAACATTTCCACACCTAGGTTGCTTGTTACGACATGGTCCCCTTTCTTTGTGCTTTATAGTCACTCACCCATTTCTTCTCCTTGGCAGGGAGAGTCTTGGGGCTCCTTGAAAGGAGAAGTTTTCTCTGACCACTCACTGCTAGAGGGGATCCCCATTGATTTCTCTTGCCAGTGCTGCCAAGTTCACCTGGGGTTGTCATTGGGATTCCTGCTCCATCTAGGGGATAAATGAGTCTACCTGGGGGCCACCTCTGTTGCTGATGTTGGAGGTAAGTTACTGAGAGACCTGGGTCCACTTCTTCTCTTGGGTGGGTGATTATTAGATGCTTTTATGATGTGTTTTTCAAGTCCTTGGGTCCTTAACCAGCTCGTTGTCACCTGTCCATCTTGCATCTTGTTCTCCTTTGGTTGCTTCTTGTATTATCCAGGATGATAGGTGCATCCATTAGAGAGAGCAGGGAAGAATGAGTCTGTATTATCATACATGGACTGGAAGTCTAGATTATTTTTAAAAGACTTAAGTAGGTTTTCTAGAAATAAAAATACACCTATTGATTTTTAAATTTCAGTGGACAGGTTAAATAGCAAATTAGATGAAGTTAATGACAGAGTTAGAAATCTGAAAAAAAATTGCTCAGAATTCAGGATAGACAGAGAAATTATAAATTGGAAAGATATGAAAGATAGCATGAAAATATCTAGATGGAGAGATGTAGATGGAGAGAATTCAGCAAAGGGAAGAGAATCAATGTCCAGAGAATAGTAGAGGACAATTTTCTTTTGTTGATGAAAGACATGGATCCCTAGGTTATTTGGGAGCTACAGAAATTCCAAGCAGGGAAACAAAAAGAAAGCCTCACATAGACATATTGTGGTAAAAAGGCAGAGAATATCTGAAAAGGTGCTAGGTAAAAATGATGTATTGCCTCCAAAGGAGTAACTATTAAAGTGAAGACAAACATTTCAAGAGCAATGCTCAAAGTCTGAAAATAGGAGAATAATACTTTCAAAGTGCCGGGGAAAATATATGCCAAGCTATTAGAATAGTCCTTGAAAATTTAATATTAAGAAATAAGAGCTAAATAAAGGCATTTAAAGAAATATAAAAATTAGATCCTTTCTAAAGGATCTTCAAAAAAGGATTCCCAGAAGAAATGAGTGAGATGAAACAAAGAATAATGAGCAAAGAAATTTGTGAAATTTAGATAAATGTAAACAATCATTACTTATATGAAGCAATAATAATAGTAACCAAGTTGAGAGGTTAGAAAAAATGCTGGAACTAAATTACTGAACAGAAATGATAACTAAGCTGAGGGGTGGGGCAGTAGTGATCAGCATTGAAGCAGAAGATTTTTATATCATTTGGGAGGAAAAGATATTGATTAAACTTAGACTTGGTTCATTCAAGTATTTTAAAACTTAAAGGTGACTATAGATTATAAAAACAAACCTGTAGAAAACTCAATTATTTCTAAAGAAGCTAGAAAGGTGGAAAATAATTATAAAAATCAAGATAAATGTAAAGCATTAAATTAGATTATATTCATAAAGGACTGATCAAAAAATTTAATTAGATGAAATCTAATTAAAATAGTAAAATTGCAAATGAATTTTTTAAAAAATGTGTTATATGTTGTTAGAAAGACAATCTAAAATATAACTACCATATTCTTTGGTCACTATGGAATTGATTTAGAAAAAAAGAAAGTTTATATATTTAGATAGATAAAATAGAAATTTAAAAACACAAATTTAGTTAACTCATGGTTCAAAGACAGAACCTTACTGTAAATTAGAAAATATTTATAAATGAATGCTAATAAAAAATACCTCACATCAAATTCTGTGGAGTGCAGCAAAGAGAGACTTCACTTAAAAATTTATAGATTTAAAGCCACCTGAGAGACATCTGTAAGGCTACTGGCTGGGGTCAACCCTCACCTCCAGAGGCCAGAAACAGCCCTGTGTCCAGTATTGATTGTACCACAGACCAGGTGGGGCTGCACAGCACATTTACAGGTTCTGTGTCAAACAACACAGAACTGTGGACACCAGAGGAATTTTATTATTTTTATTATTCTTTTCCCTTGTTCGCTTGATTGGTTTTCCTCTTTCTATCTGGGTTAGAAACATTTTTTTCTTTTATATTTGTGTTTTTATGTTGTTTAGGTTTTGTACATTTATTCTTGTTATGTTCTGTTGATCTTCTTTCTCCCCTCGACTATCTTTCTTGATTTTATGATATTTTAATGTGTGTGAACAGTGTTTCTTGTCTTTTTATTTATACTTGCTTCAATAGTCTTTTACTTCTTCCTTCATGCTTTCTCTCGTGTCTCTTCCCCAGTTTCCCAAAGCATAGGTGTTCATCCTTTACTAACCAGCCTTGCTTCTATTATATTTCTCTTCATTTATCTTTCTGATTTATCCCCTATCCCTCTTAAATTTTCCTCCTGCAGGATAAAATCACTCTACTAAAAGAAAACTCATTGCATAGAAGTTCCTGTTTTATGCTGGATTGTGTTATACAGTGGCAGAGCTTGCTCATATGGTTAAAGATACTAAACTAGTAGGAACCAGTGTGTCTGTTGCGAGGTGGTGTGAGATGCTATTGATACTGCTAATTGTACCACTTTAGCTAGTATATCATACCTGTTGTAATCAGTTGTTCTCCCTTGTATGACAACACAATGATTGTCTGGGTTCACAACCATCACCATAGTCCAGTACCAAAGGACTGGAGGCTGAGCTAAATAGATAGCAACCTACCATCGTCAATAGACTGGGAAGGTAGGACCTTGGAATAGACATAAAGACCAAGAACCACCTATGCCTAGAAGACATCTATGAAGAATAGGCATTTCTTCACTAAGCCTCAATATTACTGTTAAAGCTATCTACCATAAGAAATCTACAAGCATCAATTCAGAAAGCAAAATAAAATTTAAAAATATAAAATGACAAGTTGTAGAAGCAAAATCCAACCCCAGGTGACCAGCCTACACATGTGAAGTCCAGGGGACAGCAAGGTAGAGGAAATTAGAAGCCATCTACATGAACTATCTGAAATGATAGTAGAAGAAGTAAACAAACAGATGCATGAAGCTACAGAGAAAATAATCTTTCAGGAAAAAAACATGACAATCAAAATAATCTCACAGAAGGAAAATCTCATGGCATTCTCCCTAATATGTAAAACAATCCATTGACAAAGGTGTATATATTTTCCTTTCTACTTGTAAGATTATGTTTAATGGTAGTCTTTTATTTGATTATCAAAGACTCACTGCAAGCAGTGCTATTGTACCTAAGAATATTTCTGAAAGCCATATCACTAATGATAACTTGCCAACTTGGGTGTACACAAAGTTTCTCATGTCCTTTTATTAAAAAGTTAATCCAATCAAGAAATCAACCAATAACAAATGTTGGCAGGGTTGTGGGGAGAAAGGAACCCTTCTCCATTGTTGGTGGGAGTGCAGACTGGTGCAACCACTATGGAAATCAAAATGGAGATGCCTCAAAGAGCTGGGAGTAGAGGTTCCATTTGACCCAGCCATCCCTCTGCTGGGTATCTTTCCAAAAGAATTAAAAGAATCATATCACAGTGATATATGCGTACCTATGTTTATAGCAGCACATTTTGTAATAGCTAAAACTTGGAAACAGCCCATTTGCCCATCAGTTGGAGACTGGATAAAGAAGATGTGTTTTTTCTATAAAATGGAATACTATTCAGCCATAAAGAATGAGAAATTAGAGTCATTCATAAGAAAATGGATACATTTTGAGGATTTACTCCTAAGTGAAATAAATAAGTCACACATGTATAAATACCAAATAGTTTCTCTGGTGTGAATAAACTGTAATAATACATAAGATCCTACTGAAATAATTGACAATGTGAAATAGGAAGAAAAGGGCTAAAGGTGTAGGGAAAGTGGGAAGGGTAGGGGAAAGGGAATAAGGGAAAAGAAAAAAAATAGGAGAAAATGAAAAAATGGAAATAACATGTTTGTAAACGGGGAGGGGAGGAAGGGGTGAAGGGAGGGCCGGGACAAGGGGAAAAAATGAGAACCAAGACCTGTCATGTAAAGGTACAAGATCCCAACAATGAATGTAACTGTACTATATACCTAAAATGTACAATAAACTCAATTAAAAGAAATGAGACAGAATAGGTAGATCTCTTGAGGACCTAGGGGTATTGAACAAAGCCCTGACCACAAGGGAAATTACACAATGAATCCACAACTGGGATCTCATCCTGTTAAAAAGCTTTTGCACCACAAAGGTGATCACCAACAGAGTGAAGAGACAACCCACAGACTGAGAAATAATTTAGCCTGTTGTCCCTTAGACAAAGGACTAATATACAAAGAATTGAAAAAAAATCAGGTCCCCAAATTTAAAGCCCCAATCAAAAATGGGCATTTGAAATAGCCACTTCTCAGATGAAAAAGTACAAAGGACAAGTAAATATATGAAAAAATGTTCAACATCACTGGTCACCTGAGAAATGCAAATTAAAACAACTGAGATTCCATCTCACTCCAGAAATAATGGTGGTTATCAAGAAATCAACCAACACTTTCTTTATCCAGTTTCCAGATGATGGGCGACTCAGCTGTTTCCAAGGTTTAGCTATTACAAATTGCAATTTTAAATATGGGGATCAAACTCAGGACCTTGCACTTGTGAGGTATTTGCTATTTCTATTTCTTTGTCTGAGATAAAGAAACTGTGTTTTAAAAATATAAACACAGTACTACTCAGCCATAAAAAATGAGAAACTAGAGACATTTAGAGCTAAATGGATGCACATTGAGGCCATACTCTTAAATGAAATAAATATGGCACATGTGTGTAAATACCAAATAGTTTTTATGGTGTGAGAAACTGAAAGTGCAAATAAGGATCAAAATGTATAGCAGATAATGTGAAATAGGAAGAAAAGATCCAAAGGGAAAGGGGAAGTGGGAGGGGTAGGGGAAGGGAAATGAATAAATACGAGAAAAGGAAAAAATGGAAATGAAGTCTTTGTAAATAGGGAGGGGAGGAGGGTTGAAGGGAGGGCAGTGGAATGGGGAAAAATAAGAACTAAGATTTATAATGCAAAAGTACAAATTCCCACTAATGAATGCCACCATAGTATATATCTAATATGTACCAGTAACATGAATGAATAAAGAAAAAAAAAACAAGAAATCAACCAACAACATATACTGGTGGGGCTGAGGGGGAAAAGGTACACCACTCCATTGTTGGTGGGTGTGCAGACTGGTCCAACCACTGTGGAAATCAGTGTGGAGCTTCCTAAAAAAACTAGAATTAGAGATCCCATCTGACCCAGATATTCCCCTGCTGGGAATCTTCCCAAAAGAATTAAAAGCATCATACCACAGTGATATATATGCACCCATGTTTATAGTGGCACAGTTTGTAATAGCTAAATCTTGGAAACAGCCCAATATCCATCAACCTATGAGTGGGTTAAAAAAAGATGTGGTTTTTCTTTTTAATACAATGGAGTATGACTCTGCTATACAGAAAGGTAAATTTTAGACATTTATAGCTAAATGGATCCACCTTGAGACTATACTCTAGAGTGAAATAAGTCAGACACACGTGTGTAAATATCACATTATCTCTGGTGTGAGAAATTGATAGGATAAATAAGGACCAAAATGTATAATAGATAATGTGAAATAGGAAGACATTTCAAAAGGAAAAGGAAACTGGGGATGGGGAGGAAAAGAAATAAACAACAAAAGAAGGAATACAATGGAAGCAAATCTTTTTTTTTTTTTTTTTTTTTTTTTTTTTGTACTGGGGAATCTAACTCAGGACCTTCCACTTCCAAGGCAGGTGGTGGGGAAACAAATCTTTTGTAAATAGGGAGGTGAGGGAGGGTTGAAGGGAGAGGAGGGGATTGTGATAAAAAGATGAATCAAGATATACTACATACAGGTACAAATTTCCTACGATGACTGTGATTGTTATGTATATTAAATTGTACCAATAAAATTAACAAAGTAAAAAAAATACCTTTAAATACCATTATTAGGAAATAAGAATGAGCATTTATACATGAAATGCCCAATTTAAGAAGTTAGAAAGGGAATAATAAAATAAATGTAAGCAGAGTAGGATGAAGGAAATAAATAAAGAGCAGAAATTAGTAAAATGGAAAATGAAGCAAATGAGAAAAGTAAAAGAAAATGAAGCTACAATGGAGAGGATTTAACAAACTTCCAAATTGGTATTTCAGAAACTTGATTCTTTGAAAATCAATGACCTTTGACAACTAATCAATTAAAAAACAGCAAAGGTAAAAAAATGTTCATAATTAGAAGCACAGATGTATAGAAGAGATTAAAAATAAGAAATTATTACCATAAAGTATTTTATGCTGATTAATCTGAAATTTTAAACAAAATGGACAACATTGTGGAGCAACATAACAGCACAAATGAATAAAAAAGAAATAGGAAATCTGAATAGAAATAAGCTTTAGTTTTTTATATTTTTTCTTAGTACCTGTTTGCAGTACATAATGATTGCATTCATCATAGGGAATGTATACGTGCACATAGCACATCTTAATTTTTCTGTCCTCTTCCCCTCCCTTCCCTCCAACCCATTTCCTGTCCACATTTACAAAAGCTCTGTTTCTATCTTTTCCTCAGTTCTTTTTTGCCTTGAAATCCCTTTTCCCTTCCTTCCCTTCCCTCCCCCATCTCTTATTTCCTTTCTCATGTGAACAAGTTCTTCCTACTTCTTAATATCCCTCTCCAATTCCAATCCTTATTTATACTTTGGATTTCTCTCACAAATGAAGTAAGGTGATATTTAAACATGTGCCTTATTTATTTCACTTAAGAATTTGGTTTTGAAGTGTATCCATTTACTTAAAAATGACTCAAGTGTATCCGTCTTTATGGCAGAGTAGTACTCCATTGTATGTAAATATCATGTTTTCTTTATCCATTCATCTCTTGGTGGGCATTTAGGCACCTTCCAAGATTTAGCTATTATGAACTGTGCTGCTATACACATGAGTATGCATGTATCATTGTAATATGATGTCTTTACCTCTTTCAGGAAAATCCTAAGAGGGTAATAGTTAGGTCAAATGGAACCTTTAGTTTTAGTTTTTTGAGGACTCTCTATTCTGATTTCCATAGTTTACACTCTTACTAACAACGAAGAAGAGTTTTTTTCCCCTGCAACCTTTCCAGCATTTATTTTTGGTTGATTATTTCCTCCTCCTCCTCCTCCTCCTCCTCCTCCTCCTCCTCTTCCTCCTCTTCCTTGTACCAGAGATCAAACTCAGGACCTCATGCTTGGCAGGCAGGCACTGTGCTGCTGGCCTAAATCCCTGGCCCAGGATTTTTTTGGAGGGATACTGGGGATTGAACTCGGGCCTTGCACTTGTGAGGAGGCAGCAGAACCACTGAGCCAAATCCCTGGCCCCAGGATTTCTTGATGATAGCCATTCTTTCAGGAGTGAGAGAATCTCAGTGTTGATTTAATTTGCATTTTTTTTTTTTGGTACTGGTGATCAAATTCATGACCTTGCCCTTTCGAGGCAGGTGGCAGGTGTGGTGCCACTGAGCTAAATCCCCAGCCCTAATTTGCATTTCTAATGGACAGTGATTTTGAGTGTTTTTTTTTATATATTCATTGGCGATTTTTATTTCTTCAACTAGAAGTATCTATTTATTTCAGAGGCCCATTTTTGGATTGAATCTTTAAATTTGGGGGAGTCTAATTTTTGAGTTCTTTATATATATTTGATATTAATCTTCTATCTGAGAAGTAGCTGGCAAAACTTTTTTCCATTCTGTAGGTTGTGTCTTCACTCTGTTGGCGGTTTCTTTTGCTGTGAAGAAGCTTTTAATTTGATATGATCTGATTTGTTGAGCCTTTCCTGTGCAACTAGGATTTCCTTCATTAAGTTTTTGTCTATTATGTTTTCAAGTTTTACCTCTGAGTAGAAATAAACTTTAAATAAATGAGTCATTAGTCAAAACTTTACTCCCTGCCCCAAATCTCACAACACAGATTATTTCACAGGTGAATTCTACTGGTATTCAAGAAACATTGTTATGTCTAGATGTCCCCCCCAAGGCCTCATCTGGTCATAGATGGGGCTTTTCAGAGGTAGCTGGATCTAGAGTGTATAATGCTGGCATTAATTGTGAAGCTGGTATTAGGCATGTGTGATTACTAAATTAATTCACTGATTGGTTTGACATAGTTCTGGGTGTGGATAATAGGAAGGCCCTCCCTGGGTAAAAGTGATATCTTCCCTAAGGGAATGTAGCCTGGATAGAATATAAGGGACAGAAAGAGGGCTGTTGTCATTACTTACTGCTTTGTTGCTTCACTCCTTGCTGTCTTCTGTCTTCTGCCTGCCATGAAATGTTTCTCCTCTCAGTGTGCCTCTGCCATGGTGACCTGCCTTGAAGCCAGCCAAATATGAACTGAAACATCAACAAACTGTGAGCTACAATAAACCTTTTCTTCTTTAACTTTAGGTGTTGGGTATTTTATCTCAGCAACAAGGAAAGAAACCAAGACACAGATAAAAACAATATGACACAAAACTCATCCAAGGAATAGAAAAATAAGAAAAAAATCCCCCAGTTTATTTTATGAGACTTTATAGATTGATATTGAAATTAACAAGAGTATCACAAAGAAGGAAAAAAATGCAGGCCAATGTCTCAAAGAAATATAGGTGCAAAAATTCTGTGCAAGATATCAGGATCTCTATGGAGAAATGTTAAAACTTTAGTGGAAAACACTAAAGAGATCCAAATGAATGGAGAGATATGCCTTGTTTATAGAAAGATTCAATATTGTAAATATGTGGATGACTCTCCTGAATCAGTATATAGCTGCTATAATTACAGTCAGAATTCCAACCAATTTTTATGGAACATAAAAAGCTGATTCTAAAAGGTATATCAAAGTACAAAGAGCTAAGATTAGTAGATCACATTTACCATACACAATATATTCCAAGCAGAACTCTAATCATGTGTTACAACCTTACTTATATTCACTTATTTAATTCTCACAATAATTCTATATAATAAGTGTTATTTTGTTCCAATATTATGTGTAAGAAAACTGAGGCACAGAAACTTTAAGTAAGGCCAAGCTCATACAACAAGTAAGCAGCAAAACTAGAACTCAAATCCAGGAAATTTGGCTCCAGATTTCACAAATTTTAACTGCACACTGGATACTTTTGAAGAAAAAGTAGAAGGGCTGGGGATTTAGCTCAGTGGTTTTGCCACCTGCCTCACAAGCACAAGGTTCCAAGTTTGATCCCCAGTAAAAAATGAAAAACAAAAAACAAAACCAAACCTTAATAACAAGTAGAAGAGTTCACTCTGCCTGATAGGAGGACTTACTATAGAGCTATAATGATTAAGGGAAAGTGGTATTGGCATAAGAGTAGGCAAATGGGTCAGTGGAACAGAAAAGAGAATCCAGAAATAGATCCAAGAGACCAAGTCTATAAAGGAAGTTATAATTATAATTCATTCAACAAATATTTATTAAGTATCAATTATGTGGTAGGCATGGAAACCCAGCAGCCAATAATAACCTCTTCTTCCCAGAGTTTACATTCCAGTGAGGGAAGACAGAAAATAAATAAATAAAAACTATACTTATAGTTTATAGCAGCAAAGTCCAAGCAGGTAGCACTCTGCTCAACAGAAGACCAAAGAATCTTGTGGAACTACTGCTGTGAGTGAGGCTGAGGCCCTTGGAATGGTGGGCAATGGTCCCAGATATCTAGAAGGGCCTAGCAATGGCTTCTCTAGTTTACCTGAAGATTAGCTGGAGTAGGTGGGGAGAGAGCCAGATCTTAATACCTAAATGTTCAGCTTCCCCTACCTTGATCAGCAGTGTTGTTAACAAAGGTGCATCTTGCAGGGCAACCTAAAGCTTCCCAAGGCATTGGCCAATTGGTGATGGGTAGTGCAGGGAGGTGACAGCAACAGCATCTCTCACTACTGAGACCAGAGGTTTTGAGTAAAATACAGTAATCATTCAGGACACCTGGATCAGCTTTTAGGTTTTGTTTTTATTTTAATTAGCATATATTTGCAATACATAATAGTGATGTATGTTTGGGGGCATTGGTACTTGATATATCTTGGCCATTTTGATCCCTGTACCTCCCACCCCATCTCCCCTACCTTCCCCCTTCTCTTGACTCCATTTCCCTATCTCCAAAAAGTCTGCCTTCTTGTTTCCTGCATATCTCCCTTATTTTACTCATTTATCTATTTATATTTTAGGTTTCTCATACATCCCCTGGGTATATTCCCCAAAGAATTAAATAGATCATACTATAGTGGTGTACGCATATCCATGTTTATAGAAGCACAATTTATAATAATTTAGAAGTACAGTTCATGGTAGTTAAGCTCTGGAAACAGCCTAAATGCCTATCACCAGATGTGTGAATAAAGAAAATGTGGCATATATACACAATGGAATATTATTCAGCCATAAAGAATTAAATTATGTAATTTGTAGGAAAATGGGTGGAATTTGAGACCATAATGCTGTGAAATAAGTCAGACACAAAAACGGAAGTAGCACATGATTTCTGTGGACCAGAATCAAGGCACTACAGCAGTGGTGGTGAACCTATGGCACGTGTGCTGTAGTGGACTGTTTGTATCATTGAAAGCTCTAAAGGGTTCACCACCACTGACATAGAGTGCATGTGGCATTGTGTTTATAGTAATAGAACAATGAGAGTATATGTAAAAATCTAAGCTATATGCTCTGAAAATATTTTATTCAGATACACTTATGGTAGTTTAAAAGGGTAGGTGTGTGAACACATTCAGAATATGAAAGAACCAAAAGTTATGAATACATTTGTTGTCCCTTTACTATTCTTTCTTTTATTTTGATACTGGGGATCAAAGTCGGGTCCTTGTCCTTGTGAGGCAGGTGGTGGAACCACTGAGCTAACTCCCCGGGCCTGTTTTCCCTTTTCATAGGGCAGAAATGTCAAATGTGCTATATTGCCTGGTAATATTTTGGATAAAAGTTGTTTTTAATGTAAACTATTTCAATGCATGCTGATTATATATAAAAACCTATATATAGCAAATTAAGGAAAAAAGAAGAGCAATGACGTCATAAAGTGTGAATGATGGAGAATTGAGAAAGGGGATGCTGAATGTCATTTTAATAATAGATGGTATTTGATACTCCAAATCGCTGTTTTAAATGTTTTGCCTATATTAGCTCATGTAAACATGGAAACAATCCTGTGAGGTAAGTGCTGGTACCATTACCTCCATTTTACATATCAGGGAATAGGAGCTCAGAGCTGTCAAGTTACTAGTACAATGACACACATTTGGGAAGTGGTATAGTTTGAATTTGATCCCAGGCAGTCTGACTGCAGAGCACTTTCTCTTAGTCAGTGTAGTGGTACTCATGATTGCTAATTGTTCCCTTCCTACTTGAGATAATTGCCCTTGTCAGAAGAAATATGGTTAAGGCAGAAAGGAAGAAGAGCTTGGGAACAAAGAGCCTCTAATGCTTGAAGTTCTGTTTCAGTGGAGTATGTGTATGTGTGTTTTAATGCATACATGCATACATACTTACACAAACTTATTTTTCTCTCCCTCCATGGTTTCGAATATGCCAATAATAACAATCATAAAGTATAATGGTGAAGAAGTGTTCAGTTGCCAGTAGCAATATCAAGGATAGATTATATGGATATATAAATTTAACAGAAAAAGGGCAAGACTCATGAAGACAAATATCAATACTGAGGAGTATTAATTTAACAAAAAATGCAAGACTCATGAGGAAAAGCATAAACTTCTACCTAAGCACATAAAATAATTCTTTATTTTTCTGGTGCTGAGATTGAACCCAAGGCCTTATACATGCTAGGCAAGCAGTCCACCATTGAGCTACATCTGTGTGCCTGAAGTAAGACTTTATTATATGGAAAAATGCACTTTGTTCTTAGATAGGTTGATTCAATAGTGTAAAAGCTACCCATTATCTCATAATTAGTCTATAAATTAATGATATTCTTAATAAAATTTTAAGTTTTGCAGGTTGTAGTTATATTTTGGAATTCTACAAAAGCATTCTACATTTTATCAAGAAAGATAAAAGAATAGCAAAGAAAATTTGAAAAATAAGACTAATAAAAGATTATTTACCCCAGATATTAAAAGTGATTACAAAGTTACAATAATTAAAATTCTGTAGTATCATTCTACGAGTAGAGCAATGTCTCACTAAAATGAGAATAAGGAATCCAGAAATAAACTCCTACGTGTAGAATTTATTGTGTTATGAAAAAATCATTGCAACTTACTGGAGATAGGACATATTCAATGAACACTATTGGTACAACTAGCTAAAGTTTTAGAATTTTTATAAAATTGGATTAATGTCCCCCTCCCTATTACCATACACATTTTGGGTATAACAATATAAAATTTGAAAAATGAATCAATAAAACCAGTCAAATGAAATATGAATGAACATTTTTATAATCTCAGGGTAGCAGAGGCCTTTTGGAGCATAATGTAAAATACACAAACCATAAGTTGAAGATTGGCACATTGGACTACATAAAAATGAAAAATTCCTATATGGAAGAAAATGTCATGAACAAGATTAGAGACAAATGACAAATTGGGAAACAGCACATATGATAGACAGTTAATTTCTTTCATTTTACAACCTATTAGCAAAAATATAAATACTCCATAGGGGCCAGGAAAAATCAATAAAGAAATATGTGTATGGACAGACCATAAACCAATTAAAAGTTGTACAATGTTACCTTTAAGAAAATGCAAATAAGAACCATAATGCTATGGACACTATCACTTTTAAAAAAAATGGGGGGGTACTGGGGATTGAACTGTGGACCTTGCGCTTGTGAAGCAGGTGGCCACTATTACTTTTTGATTAATCAAGTATTTTATTTTATTTATTTTTTGGTACCAGGGATTGTACAAGGGTCCTTGAGCTTGTGAGGCAGGCAGCAGAACCACTGAGCTAAATCCCCAGCCCTAATCAAGTAACTTAAGATAGTCTTTGTTTTTCAGAACAATTTGAGATTTGCCAAAAAATTGAGAAGCTATTACAGAGAGTTCTCATATACTCTATGCCCAATTTACCTTATTATTCAGGTATTGAAGTGTATGATACATTTGTTACAATTAATGAACAAGTGCAGAAACAGTATTATTAATTAAAGTTCATAATTTCTTTAAAATGGAAACAAAGCTTTTGTGCATAGGGAAGGGAGGGGAATGAAATAAAATAAAATTTATTAAAAATAAAGTGTGATTTTTAAAAAGTTCATAATTTTATCAGAGTTCCTTTTTTTTTTTTTGTACCAGGGGATCAAATTCAAGACTTTGCACTTGGGAAGCAGGTGGCAGCACCGCTGAGCTAAATTCCCGGCCCCAGATTTCCTTAATTTTAACCTAATGTACTTTTTTTTCCAGATAAGAACTTGGACACAGTATGTCATATAATTGTCGTACTACTGAGTCTCCTCTTGGCTGTGGTAGTTTCTCAGATGTTCCTTTACAATTTTGGAGTACTGGCTAGGCATTTTGTAGGGTTACCTCCATTGGAATTCTATTTTTTTCTTAGACAAGAGAAAATGTAAGACTGAGACTATGGACAATTGGAAGGAAGAGCACAAGTTAAAGTGTCCTTTTCATGACATTATATCAAGGATGCATATTGTCAACATGATTTATATTGATATCTGTTCATGTTGACCTTGCTGAGGTAGCGTTGTAAGATTTTACTACTGTAAAGTTACTCTTTTTTCTCCTTTGTGCACAGTACACTTTGGAAGGAAGTCACTATGCGTAGCTCATGCCTAAGGAGTAGAGCACTTTCCTCCTTGTCCTTGAGAGCAGAATGCCCACAGAAATTATTTTACACTCTTTTGCACTGAAGATTTGCTTTTTCTCCCCCATTTATTAATTTATTCAGTTATTTCTAGCAGCATAGAAGCATGGGTATTCATTTTATACTTTGGGTTACAATCTGATACAACTTTATTGCTTTGGTTGCTCAATTTGTTCTAGCTTGGGCCATTGGGAGCTCTTTCAGTTGGCTCCTGTGTATGTTTGATACAACCCCATCACCGTGTGTGTGTGTTTGTGTGTGTGTGTATGTGTGTGAGTACAGTGTTAACATTTCCTTACTTTCTGGCACTACAAGATGTCGGGCTCATCTTGTATGTTTCTTGCCTGGTCCTAGAATTAGCCATTTCTCCAATAAGCTCATTCCTTTTATTGAACAGTGATATTAGAAGCCAAGATCTGGATACTATGTGTGCTTTAATCTCCTGGGATGTTGAAGCTTCTAGGCTTCACAGCTGACAGAGCAAATAAATATATATTTGTATAATTTTAAATATTTTTGGTACATATTTGTCATACATATTAATGCCATTCATCATAGGGGATTTGTACCTGTACATGTCCTAATTCTTTTGTCCCCATTCAGTCCCCTCCCTTCAACCATTCCTCCCCTCCCTATTTACAAAAGGTTTGTTTCCATTTTTTCCTTCTCTTGTTTTTTACTTTTCCTTTCTTCCCTTTCCCTTCCTCCTCCCTTGTTCCCTTTCTCATTTGAAAGTGTCCTTCCTAGTTCCCAATGTCTATCTTCCATTATGCTCCTTATTTACCCTGAGGGTTTCTTGTACAAGAGAGACAATGTGATATGGAAACTTGTGTGTCTCATTGATTTCATCTGATTGTGTTCTCATGGTGCATCCATTTATCTAAAAATGCCTCCAGTCTTTCTCTATGGTAGAGTAGTACTCCATTATATTTAATACCACATTTTCTTTATCCATTTATCTTTTGATGAACATATTGGCTGTTTCCAAGATTTATCTATTCTATATTGTGTTGCTATAAAAATGAGTATGCATATATCATCATGGTATGATGCTTTCAACTCTTTCAGGAAGGTACCTAGAAGAGGAATAGCTAGGTCAAATGGAACCTATAGTTTGAGTTTTTTGAAGACTATCCATACTGATTTCCATAGTGGCTGTACCAGTTTACACTCCCACCAATAATGGAGAAGGGTTCCTTTTTCCCTGCAGCCCCACCAACTTTTGTTATTGGTTGATTTTTTGGTGATAGACATTCTTTGTTGAGTGAGATGGAATCTCGGTGTTGTTTTATTTGTATTCTTCAAACCACCAGTGATGTTGAGCATTTTTTCATGTGTTTATTTGCTGTTTGTACTTCTTCACCTGAGAAATGACTATTCATTTCAGATGCGTATTTTTGGATGTGTCTTTAATTTGAGGGTATCTGTTTTGTTTTTTTGTTTTTTTAGTTCTTTATATATTCTAGATGTTAGTCTTTTCTCTGAGGAATAGCTGATAAAATTTTTTTCTCGTTCTGTGAATAATCTCTTCAGTCTATTGTTTTTGTTTTACACTTGATCTTAGCTAAAAGGCCTAGAAGTGATGCAAAAGCATTATAATTTGATGTGATCCTAGTTGTTAATTCTTTGTAATATTTCCTGTGCAATTGGGGTTTTCTTCATAAAATCTTTGCATACACCTATATCTTCTAGAGTTTTACCTATTCTATCTTCCAGCAGATTAAGTGTTTCTCTTTTTATATTTAGATTTTTGATACATTTTTATTTTAGTTTAGTTCTTGGTGAGAGAGAAGGGTTCAGATGAGATAGCTGAGTGTGCTTGAGGTTGTTTCTGCATCTTCTATTGTAGTCCATTGATTTTGGGGGCTGTTTTTTTTTTTTTTTTGCCAGATTCATAGTAGCTCCGTAGTATAACTTCAAACTGGGGATTGTGATGCCCCTTTCCTTGCCTTTGTTGCCCAGAATTGTTTTTCCTTTTCTGGGTCTCTTCTGGAGTCATATGAATTTTAGAGTTGTTTTCTCTGGTTCTGTGATGTATGCTATTGGTATTTTGATTGGGATTGCATTAAACCTACATAACAGTTTTGGGTGTATGGTCATTTTCACTATATTAGTTATGCCTATCCAAGAACAGGGGATACCATTCCATTTTCTGATGTTCCCTTTGAGCTCCTTTTTCAGTGTACTGTATTTTCACTTCCTTTGTATTTCATTTTTCTTGATGCTATTGTGAAAGACCTTGCTTCCCTAATTTCTCTCTCAGTGAGTTTGTTACTCATGTACAGGAAGGCTATTGATTTTTGAGTGTTAACTTTGCATCCTGCTATGCTGCCAAATTTGGTACATCAATTTGGGTTGGAAGTTTTTAAATTTAAAAAAAAACTAACAAATACCCTTTATTTATTTCCAAATAAAGACACATTTATAGAAACTGAGGGTTAGGACTTCAAGACATCTTTTTAAAGGACAAATTTATCCCATGACAGGGGGGATGGATATCACTGTCCTATAGGTGATGTGGTTTGATCAGTGATCAAATAAGTTGATTCTTACTTGGTGGGGGGTAAGGGATAGATGAACCTGAACTATGCCTTCCAATACAGCCCCTTCTAGGGAATAAAGGTTGGGAAGGTGTTTTGCCTTATCAATAGTTTTCTAAAATTGAGTGAATCCTTTAAAATAAAATTTCAAAACTAGTCAATGATCTCAAGAAAACCAATTATTTCAGAAAGGACTGATCTGTCCGTAGATTTTTTAGCAAAGGCAGATTTACCCAAGTCTTTTGGTATGTTAGAGTGAAAGACTTCAAGATGTTTTTAGAAAGACAGAAATGTAGAATTGTATTTAGTAATATTTGATGGGAGGGCAGCCAAAGAGTAGCTGACAGGTGCCTTGGAAGATTTAATTCATGTATAAGATGTATGTTGGAAATGTTCATAGCTACTAGTTTACATAGCAGTTCAACTTTTGAAGAGAATCATATTAAAAGCCCTCCGTGGTGCTATTTGCATATTAACAAGAAGTTATAGTAGAACATTTATAAGCATGGTCTTCTTATCAGAGTGTTATGAGTATTTGGATTCCCTAAAACCCTTTTCCTATTCTGTCTTTAAATATAACATTATATGTTAATCATGCAAAAGTTTCCTTCCTTCCTTCTCACAACCTTTATTTTTATTTTTTTGCTGTAGTTTTTTGAGACAGGGTCTCACTATGTAGTTGAGGCTGACCTGGAACTCACTATGTAGCCCAGGCTGGTCTCGGACTCACGGTGATCCTCCAGCCTCAGCCTCCCGAGTGCTGGGATTACAGGCGTGAACCACCACACCTGGCCCTTTATTTTTTAAAACTATTTCCTTTATTTAATGTATTTTTTTGTATCTTTATATGTAAGATGATGGTTCTCATTTTTCCCCATATTCCTGCCCTCCCTCTCCCTACTCTTCTTATTTACAAAGACTGTTTCTATTTTTTTCCTTTTATCATATTTTTTATTTTCCCTTATTTCCTTGCCCCTACCTTTCCCACTTCCCCTACACCTTTAGCACTTTTCTTCCTATTTCACATTGTCAATTATACAATTTGGATCTTATTTACACTTTTAGTTTTTGACACCAAACTATTCAGTATTTACACGTGTGTCTTATTTATTTCACTTAAGAGCATGGCCTTAATATGCATTCATTTTCCTATGAATGACTCTAGTTTCTCATTCTTTATGGATGAGTAGTATTCCATTTTATAGAAAAACCACATCTTCTTTATCCAGTCTACAACTGATGGGCAAAGGGACTGTTTCCAAGTTTTAGCTATTACAAACTGTGCTGCTATAAACATGGGTGTGCATATATCACTGTGGTATGATTCTTTTAATTCTTTTGGAAAGATACCCATCAGAAGGATAGCTGGGTCAAATGGAACCTCTAGTCCCAGCTCTTTGAGGTATCTCCATATTGATTTCCACAGTAGTTGCACCAGTCTGCACTCCCACCAACAATGGAGAAGGGTTCCTTTCTCCTACAGCCCCACCAACATTTGTTATTGATTGATTTCTTGATAGCAGCCATTCTTTCTGGGGTGAGGCAGAATCTCAGTGTTGTTTTCATCTGTATCTCTCAAAGGACCAGTGATGTTGGACATTTTTTCATATATTTATTTGCTGCTTTTATTTGAAAAATATCCGTTCATTTCAGATGCCCATTTTTAAATCAGGTCTTTATATTTAGGGGGCCTGATTTTTTTTGAGTTCTTTATATATTCTAGATAGTAGTCCTTTGTCTGAAGAGCAGCTGGTAAATTTTTTCCCCACATTGCAGGTTGTCTCTTAGTTCTGTTGGTGGTTTCTCTTGCAGTGCAAAAGCTTTTTAAAAAGATGAGATCCCAGTTGTTGATTCTTTGTGCTAGTTACCATTCTACTGAGGATTTCTTCATAAAGTCTTTCCCTAAGCCAGTGACTTTGGGAGTTCTACCTAACTTATCTTCCAGCAAGTTTAGTGTTTCTGTTTTAATATTTAGATCTTTAATCCACTTCAATTTTAGTTTAGTGCATGGTGAAGGATGGGGGCTAGTTTTACTCTTTTGCAGGTTGAAATGCGGTTTTTCCAATACCATTTATTGAAGCAGTTATCTTTCCTCCAGTGAGGATGGTTGATTCCTTTGTCAAAGATGAATTAGCTGAGTATATCTGGAGTCATTTCTGTATCTTTTAATCTATTCTCCTGATCCTTGGGACAGTTTCTTTGCCAGTACCATGCTTTTTACAACATAGTGGCTTTGTAGTGTAGTTCCAAGTTGGGGGGTGTGGTACCCCCTGACATGTCTCTTGTTTATGCTTTTGCTATTCTAGGTCTTTTCTGGTTCCAAATGAATTTTTGAATTGTTTTCTCTAGTTCTGTGAAATATACTGTTGGTATTTCAATAGGGATAACATTGAATCTGTATATGTACTATGGAATTATGATCATATTTACTATATTGGTTCTTCCTACCCAGGAATAGGGTATGTCTTTCCATTTTCTTATAACCTCTTCTCTTTTTTCAGAGTGTTGCAGTTCTCAATGTGAGGTCTTATTCTTCCTTTGTTAGATTGATTCCGAGATATTTCGTTTTTTGATGCTATTTTGAAAGGGATTGTTTCCCTAATTTCTCTCTTAGTGAGTCTATTATTTTTGTACAAGAAGGCTATTGGTTTTTGAGTGTTGACCTTTTATCCAGCTACTCTACTGAATCTGTCGATTAAGTCTAGAAGTTTTTTGGCAGAGTTTCTTGTATCTTCTATGTGGAGTATCATATCATCAGCAAATAATGACAGTTTTAATTTTTCCTTTCCTATCGTTATTGCTTTTCTCTTGTCTAATGTTTCCAAAACTACATTGAACAGGAGTGGTTATAGTGGACATCCTTGTCTTGTTCCTGTTTTTAGCATGAAGGTTTTCAGTTTATAACTATTTAGTACTATGTTGGCTGTTGATTTTTCATTGATAGCCTTTATCAAGTTGAGATAAAGACCATCTATTCCAATTTTCTGCAGGGCTTTCATCATGAGTGGGTATTGAATTTATCAAATGCTTTTTCTGCATCTATAGAGATGATCATATAGTTTTTGTCCTTTACTCTGTTAATATAGTGTATTGCTTTTATTGATTTACCTATGTTGAAACATCCTTGCATCCCTGGAATAAATACAACTTGTTCAGGGTGTATGATCTTGATGAGCCTCTGAATTCTGTTTGCCCATATCGTATTGAGGATTTTGGCAGCTATGTTCATTAGGAAGATTTGCCTGTACTTCTCTTTTTTGGTTGGGTATTTCCCTGCTTTTGAAATCAAAGTAACACTTGCTTCCAGGAATGAATTTAGAAGTATTGCTTCCCTTTCAATTTCACAGAAAAGTTTAGAGTAGTGGCAGTAGTTCTTCTCTAAATGTCTTGTAGAATTCAGCAGTGAAGCCATCAGGATCTGGGCTTTTCTTTGTTGGATAACTTTAAATTACATTTTCAATTTCACTGATTGTAATTGGGGTGTATAGAATCTTTTTTATCTTCTTTGTTCAGCTTTGGTAATTCATAAGTATCTAGAAGTCTGTTCATTTCTTTTATGTTTTTCATTTTATTAGAGTACAAGTTCTTGCAGAAGGTATTGATGATCCTCTGGTTTTCTGCTGGATCTGTTGTCACTTTGCCTTTTTCATTCCTAATTGCATGGGTCTGAGCCTTTTCTTTCCTTTTTTGACAAGGTTGGCTAAGGGTTTATTGATTATGTTTATCCTTTCAAAGAACAAACTCTTTGATTCAATGATTTTTTTGTATCATTCTCTTCTTAATCTCCATTGCATTGATTTCTGCTCTGATCTTTATAATTTCCTCCCATGTATAAGCATTGGGTTTTTCTTGATCTTCTTTTTCTAGGAGGTTAAGATTCATCATTAGGTTGTTTATTTGAGCTCGCTCTGTTTTCTTAGTGTGGGCATTCACTGCTATGATTTTTCATGTAGAACTGCTTTCATTGTGTCCCATAGATTCCTGTATGTTGTATTGGCATTATCATTTATTTGTAAAAACTAATTTCTTCTTTCATTTCCTCTGTGACCCATTGATTGTTCAGAAGAATGTTGTTCAATTTCCATGTGTTTGTGAAGTTCTTGCAGTTTCTTATGCTGTTAATCTCCAGCTTGATTGTACTGTGTTCTGATAATATACATGGGATAACTTCAATTCCTGTGCATTTTTAAACCTGTTCTATGAGCTATTATGTGGCCTATTTTGGAGAATGTCCCATGTGCAGTCAAAAAGAATGTATATTCTGATTTTGGGGGTGGAATACTCTATAGATGTCTATTAAGTCCATATGTTCAAAAGCTTGGTTCAGTTCTAGCATTTCATTTTTGATTTTTTCTCTAGATGATCTGTCTATTTGTGACAGTGGGGTATTTAGGTCCCCCACTACAATTATATTAGTGCTTATTTGGTTTTTCATGCCCCTTAATATTTGTCTTGTATAGTTGGGGGCATTAATATTTGGTGCATATATATTTATGATTATCATCTCTTCCTATTGTATTGTTCCCCTTACAAGGATGTAGTGGCTTTCTTTGTCTCTCTTAGTTTTGTTTGAAATTTACTCTGTCTGAGAATAAGATAGCTACTCTTGCTTTTTTCTAGGCTCCTGTCACATTGAGAACTGTTTTACATCTTTTTACTTTCAGTCTATGAGGTTCTTTTTGAACTAGGTGTGTTTCTTGTATACATCATATTGTTGGATTTTGCTTCTTAATCCATTCTGCCAGTCTGTTTCTTTTTTTGATAAATTGAGGCCATTAACATTGATGGTTATAACAGATATGTATTGACTTATCATTGTCATGTTATTGTCCTGTTGTTTGCTCTTTTTAATTTTCCCCTCTCCCTTTACTTTCTTGCCTTGTCTAATTGATTTGCTCTGTTGGGCCTCATGGTGTCGTGAGCTTCATTGTCTTTTTCTAGGATATTGTTTAGAAGTGTTTGGAGTGCTGGTTTGGTATTCATGAAGTTTCTCAGGTGTTCTTTGTCATGGAAGTATCTTATTTCCCCATCCATTTTGATAGAGTTTTGAAGGATATATCAGTCTAGGTTGGAGGTTGTTTTCTCTTAGGACTTGAAATACCTCATTCCAGGCTCTCCTTGACCTGAGAGTTTGTGTTGAAAAGTCTGCTGTGATTGTGATGGGCATGTGCTTTGCATGTGATTTGTTTATTTTCTCTTACTGCTTGTAGTATTTTGTTCTTCTGTTGGATTTCTGCAATCTTGACTATTATATGTCTAGGTATAGATTTTTTTTTTATCATGGCTAGTTGGAGTCCTTTAGGCCTCACTTATCTGTATGTGAAATTCTTCCCCTCTGTTTGGGAAGTTTTCTGTCATTAATTCTGTGAACAATTTTTTAATGCCATTTATACTTTCTCCTGCTACTTCATGGATTCCTATCAATCTTATATTATTCTTGTTTGCATCATCTAGGAGTTGTTGGATCAGTTTCTCATGATCCCTTACTGTTTTTAAGCGATCCCTCTTTTCATGGTCACTGACTGCAATCCTATCTTCTATATGTGAAATTCTATCTTCACATTCACTGATTCTGCTGCAAATGCTTTCTATAGAGTTTTTAATCTCCTGGGTATCTGTTTGAATCTGTTTTATGCATTCCATTTCTTTCCTATGCTGAGCATTCATGGCTTCTATCATGGTCCTAAACTCATCTATTTTTTTGTCTGTTTATGTTCTAGAGTCTCTAATCATGTCTTTCACTGTGCTCTCCATCTCTGTAGTTATGTGGGAAATTCTTTCTGTTTTGAACTTTTTTAGACTGATTGATTTTTTTATTTCCTGGTGGTTGATTATCTGACTTTTCCACCTCGTTCTTCCTAGAATTTGCCATTGTTGAGCTGGAAATCTGTATTTGTGTCTTATATTTGTGTTTTCTCATTTTTTGTTTCTGTTGTTGGTGTTGTCCTTGGTTTAACTTCTGGATTAGTATTTTGATTTTCCTGATATAGCTGCTCTTAGGTTTTGAGTCTCTAAGACTCAGAGACACTCTCATTTTGATAATATCAGGAAGGACACCTGATTAAATCAATCACAAACTTTTAGCACAGTTGATACAATCAGTAACAGTAGCATCAAGCACAGCTTAGAAATTGACAATTTGTTGTAGTTATTAACCTTTAACCATATGAATTAAATAAAAATCAAGGACCAGCCCCAAATATAGTGAATAAACTCTTCAGTATAGCAACTTTACCCTTCAGGTTGGGGACTTAGAAAGAGTTGGGCAGAGAAGAATAGATAGGTAGAAGAATAGGAGATTTCAGGTGAAACTAGAGGACATAGGATTATCACACAAACTGTAGGAAACTGTTGAAGACAAGAGGGAAAAACAGAGTGCAAGATCAAAGACAAGAATAGAACAACCTAACAGTAATATCAATAGATTTTACTCACTTTCCTTTGAAACCATTGACATTTGAGTGAAGGAAAAAGGGAGAAAAAAATAAAAAAGAAGAAATTCGAATTATGGCAGGAACAGGAGCAAAAAGGGAGATGAAGAGCAATGTGGTAGATCAAGAGATTGAGTGGGAAAAAGAAGAAAGAAAAAAGAAGAATTTGAAGAGTGGGAAGAAATAAAAATTTAAAACAATATTAAATATCAAAAATAAGAGATAAAGAAAGAAAAAAATTGAAGGGCCTCCTTCATGGTATATCTCTGCTGTCAAAATAGACAATGTGGGTAGCAATATGCAGAACTAATTCAATTAATCTTAGGAAGCCAAAAGCAGATCCCTGAGATTCAAGCTGAATTCTGGTTGCAAGGACCAAGTTAAACTCCCTGACCTCCTGCAGGGTTAAACTATGCAAGGTTCTATGGCAGGTTTCAGCTGCCCTTCCCCTGAAGATAGTCCAGGTTCTGATGGAAGATGGTGATCCCTTCAACTTACCAACTATGGAGGTCTGATGTGCCTTTATTGCAGTTGTTCACTTCCATTCTATCTTCTGGAGCTCAGTACAATGGCCTTTATGACCACCTGTGCCTCTGCAGTGTAGATCCAGGTACCAGCACAATCAGGTGCCCCAAAAGCATGGGGAGGGGATGATACAGGTGCACCAGTGTGGCTGGGCAGTCCTCACCAGTCTGCTCTGATGAAGGCCCCTATTTTTGTTTTAATTTTAATGAATCGTGAATAGATATTAATAAAGAAAATGTAAAAGTCACTCTGTGAAAAAATAACTTTTCATAACAGAAGTTATTAGAGAATAACCATGGTAAATACACTGATATTAAAAGAATATATTTATATTTGCTAATCTGTCTCTCAATTCATTTCCTAATAATACTATACCTTTTTGCATAAACCATTTTAAGAATTGACAAAGTATCACACATTCTGCATAATTTGAAAAATTTCACAATACTTATTGCTCTTTTTGGTTATTTTCACTTTCAGTTTCTCATAACAGAGAGACAATGTTTTATTTACTCATGTGTGTTTGATTTATTTCATTTGAGTATATCCTCAAGATACATTCATTTACCTAGAAATGTCTTGAGTTTATCCTTCTTTGTGGCTGAATAGTACTCCATTACATAAAAAAAGCACTTCTTTTTTATTCATTCATCAGTTGATGTTTGGGTTGTTTCCAAGATTTAGCTATTACAAACTGTGCTGCTATAAACATGTGTGCACATGTATTACTGAGGTATGATGCTTTTCTTTTTTCCCCCCATCAAGTTTATTGGTACATTTAAAGCAAACAATACAGTTACATTTATCATTGGGATCTTGTACCTTTACATGATATTGGTTCTTACTTTTTCCCCATACCCCTGCCCTCCCTTCACCCCTTTCACCCTTCCATATTTACAAAGACTTTGTTTCCATTTTTCACATTTTTCTTCTCTTTTATTTCCTTCCCCCCACCTCCCCACTTCCCCTTTAGCCATTTTCTTCCTATTTTACATTCCCAATTATACCATTTGAACCTTTACATTTTTAGTTTGTCACCCCAGGGAAATATTCAGTATTTACTCAAATGTGTCCTATTTCACTTAAGAATATAGCCTCAATGTACATCCATTTACCTGTTAGTGTTTCTAGTTTCTCATTCTTTATGGCTGAGCAGTACTCCATTTTATAGAAAAACCACATCTTCTTTATCCAGTCTCCAGTTGATGGGCATTTGGGTTGTTTCCAACTTTTAGCTATTATGAACTGTGCCACTATAAAAATTGACACACATATATAACTGTGGTATGATTCTTTTAATTCTTTGGAAAGATACCCAGCAGAGGGATGGCTGGGTCAAATGGAAGCTCTAATCCTAGTTCTTTGAGGTATCTCCATGTTGATTTCCGCAGTGGTTGTACCAGTCTTCACTCCCACCAACAATGGAGAAGGGTTCCTTTCTCCCTACAACCCCACCAGCATTTGCTATTGGTTGATTTCTTGATAGCAGCCATTCTTTCTGGGGTCAGGCGGAATCTCAGTGTTGTTTTCATGTACATCTCTTGAACAACTAGTAATGTTGAACATTTTTTTCATATATTTATTTGCTGCTTTTACTTGTTTGACTGAGAAATGTCTGTTCATTTCAGATGCCCATTTTTGAATCAGGTTTTTGTATGTGGGGTGTCTGATTTTTTTAGTTCTTTATATATTCTAGATAGTAGTCCTTTGTCTGAGGAGTAGCTGGTAAAAACTTTTCCCACACTGTATGTTGTCTCTTAGCTCTGTTGATGGTTTCTCTTGCATTGCAAAAACTTTTTAATACAATGAGATCCCAGTTGTTGATTGTTCAAGTTCTCATGCTGCTGAGGATTTCTTCATAAAGTCTTCTTCTATGCCAATGTCTTCTAGAATTCTACCTAAGTTGCTTTGCAGTAATTTTAATGTTTCTGTTTTGATATTTAGATATTTTGTTTTGTTTTGTTTTTGGTGCCAGGGATTGAACTTGGGTCCCTGCACTTGCAAAGCAGGTGCTGGAACCACTGAGCTAAATCCTGGGCAATATATAGATCTTTAATCCACTTAGTTTAGTGCGTGGTGAAAGATAGGGATCTAGCTTTAATCTTTGGCAAGGTGAAAGCCAGTTTTTCCAACACCATTTATGTTTGTTCTTCCTACCCAGGAGCAAGGGATGTCTTTCCATCTTATATACTCTTCAATCTCTTTTTGCAGAGTGCTGTAATTTTCAGTGTAGAGGTCTTTTGTCTCCTTTGTTAGATTGATTCCTAGATACTTAATTTTTTTATGTTATTATGAAAGGAATTGTTTTCCTAATTTCTCTCAGTGAGTCTGTTATTTGTGTACAAGGAGGCTATTGAATTTTTAGTGTTGACTTTGTGTCCCGCTACTCTACTGAATTTGTCAATTAGGTCTAACAGTCTTTTGGCAGAGTTTTTTGGATCTTCTATGTAGAGTATCATATCACCAACAAATAGTGACAGTTTAACTTCTTCCTTTCCTATCTTTATTCCTTTTATTTCTTTCTCTTGTATAATTGCTGTGGCTAATGTTTCTAGAAGTATATTGAAAAGGAGTGTTGACAGTGGATATCCTTGTCTTAGTCCTGATTTTTGCGTGAAGGTTTTTAGTTTTTGACCATTTACAATGATATTGGCTGTTGGTTTTCATAGATAGCCTTTATCAGGTTGAGATAAAGACCATCTATTCCAATTTTCTGCAGGGTTTTTATCATGAATGTGTGTTGAATGTTGTTGAATGCTTTTTCTGCATCTATTGAGATGATCATATGGTTTTTGTCCTTAATTCTGTTTGAGAAGATACTCAGAAGAATAGCTGATTCAAATGGGACCTCTAACCCTAGTTTTTTGAGGAATATCCACACTGCTTTCCACAGTGGTTGGACCAGTCTGCACTCCCACCAACAGTGAAGTGGGATTCTGTTTCCCCCACAGCCCGATCAGCATTTTTGTTGGTTGATTTCTTGATAATAGCCATTGTTTTTGGAGTGAGATGGAATCTCAGCATTATTTTAATTTGCATCTGTTGAATGACCACTGATATTGAATGATTGTTTTCTTTTAGGGCTTCAAATATTTCACTTCAAGCTTTCCTTGATTTACTGGTTTGAGTTGAGAAATTTGCTGTGATTCTGATGGGTTTTCCTTTATAGGTGATTTGTCTCTTTTCTTTGGCAGGTTTTAATGGTCTGTTTTTGTGTTGAATTTCTGAAATTTCGACTGTTATATGCCTTGTAGTTTTTTTCTGATATTGACTATTTAGTGTTCTATATGTCTCACTTGTTTGTATCTCAAATTCTTTTTCCATGCTTGGAAAGATTTCTACTATTACTTCTGTGAACAGGATTTTTATGCCCTTTGTGCTATATTCTGACTTTTTATTGATTCTAATTAATCTTATATTAGTTGTTTCTGCATTACTTAGCAGCCATTAGACTGATTTTTCATGGTTCCTTTGTATTTTTAAGAAGTCTTTCATTTGATGATCTTTAACTGCTAAACTGTTTTCTAGATGTGATATTCTATTTTCACATTTATTGACTCGGCTGTGTAAATTTTCAATAGAATTTTTAATCTCCTGGATTTTTATTTGAGTCTGTTTTATGGAATCCAATTCTTTTCTACATTGGGCATTTATGGTTTGCATGTCTTTCCTAAGCTTTTCTATTTTTTTATTTGTATCTACTCTAGATTCACTAATTATTTACTTCATTATGGTCATAATCTCTCCAATTATATCTGTTTCATTTTTGTCAGGAAACCTATCGATCTATTTTGCTACTGCCACTGCCATCATTTCATAAAATTTGTCTAGGAGGTTTCTTATTTCTTCCACCTCAATGCCCCCTGGATTTACCTTGGGCAAGTTGGGGATTATGGCTTGAATCTTGCTCCTGTGTTTTCTCATTTTCTATATTTTTTTTTCTGCATTGAGGCTTGTCAATTGCTTAGGATAGGTAGCTTTATTACTAGTATCAAGTCCTCTTTAGGAAATGACTATATTTCAAAGATATCTTCTAGGAATATCTGCCTTTTGCCCTTTGAGTCTGTCCCAAGATCCTGCCTATTCAGTTTATTAGGGATGAAATATTGCTGCCTGTTTAGTCTAGCACCCACTTATTTGGTACTGGACTATAGTACTGTTTATGACTCTCAGACAATCTAGGTATTGGCATACAAAGAGGATCAATTGATCACAACTATGTCATCTTGACTAAAATGGTACAGTCATTAACAGTAGCATCAGGCACCATCTAGAAAACGACTAACTGTGATAATCATAGGTACAAGATTTATAGTAATATAATAAAAATTTAAGACAAATCAAAAAATTATATACAGTAAATATCCACTTGATAGAGTGATTTTACCCTAAGGGGAGAAAATTTAAAAGAAACAAGAGAAAATATATAGAAATAAGAGAAAGAGATTAAAAACAAGGCTGAAGGACAAAGGAAGATTACCTGAAGGGCTCTCCATTAAACACAGCCTGTTTAACCAATCTTTAATAAGTAGACACTACCTCTGTCTCAACCACAGATGAAGAGGAAAAAGAAGTGGAGGGCCAGATCTCTTCACACTTATCTTCTCTCAAGGTTGCACTAGGTATATGATGTTTCCCCACAGTTAAAGGGAAAAGAACTGTGTGGACCAAGCTCCAAGTACAGAAGCTTTTAGGGGATGTAGCAGAGCCCTGGGTACAAGCACACTCCAAACCTTCTCTTACTTGATCCGAACTGTCTACATCAAACATAGCCACTGGAGGAAACCAAGGATTATGTTTGATAACATCTTGTAACATCTGACAAATTAACTGGGCACTACCTTGAGTGCCAGACTGTTGCAACAGAATTTCAACAAAAGAATATAATGCTGCACTTCAATCAATGAACTCTACTCCATTACCCTGGCTGATTTTTCCATTCACACTCACATTACTTTTTTCTTTTCCTTTTGTCATTTTCTTTTGCTGGCTGGCACCTCGTTACTGCAAAAGTCCCCACCACTGATTCTCTATACTTTTCCTCTGAACTTACTTCCTTGACCAGGTTCCTGTTTGGATGCCACCTGTAGGAACCAGCCTACAAGCTCAAACCTGACCAAGGGGTGATAGGGATGAAAAATAAAAGAGGTACAGAATAGATTAAAATATGGAGGGACAGGGGGCTCTTGTCTCCCTTCATTATAGAACACCAAGTAACTGGTGCATCTTGGTTTCATTCAATCAGACAGAGGCATAAGCATTATCTTTACATAGGATTCATCTGTCTCCCACCCGCCATGCTACTTGTCCAAGTAAACAATAGAATTTCAGGTGTTTTTACTTTTCCCTGCAGTGCATCAGCATGCATGCCCTCTTTCTTTTTAGTGCTCACCAAGGAGACTAATCAGGCCTCAGTATTCCTATCAGGCCTCCCACAACCCAAGCCTCTAGGAAACTGGTGAAGGTAGGAGGAAAAGAAAGGAAAAAACAAAAACAAAAACAAGAAAAAACAAAAATAATACTAAAAAAATAAAACTAAAAAACCCCTAAAAGCAATGTTCAAACACATGAAAAAACAAAAAACAAGCAAAACACAAGCAAGCAAACAACCAAAAAAAAAAAAAAAAAAAAAAAAAAAAAAAAAAAAAAAAAAAAAAAAAAAAAAAAGAAAGAAAAAAGAAATTTCTCTGTGATTTTAAACCTGTGGTTATTTTCTGGGATCTACATTTTTATGGTAGTGTGCAATTCAGGGCATGACTCTTCTGTCCGTTGTAGACAAAGGAGGTAGTCAAAGCACATATCTATGCTGAATAATCTCAGCAAGCCTGCAGCAGAATTAGGGCAGGGTGCAGATTCTGGTACTTTCAATTCCACAGTAGTTCAGGCTGATCTTAGCCTCTGGTCATGGGGTTGGCACCTGAGTTGTTCGGCCTACAACACTCTGGGTGTCTCTTGCTGGCCTGACCACATTTTCCTGACCCCAGATGTCTCCCATGGTGTCCTTTATCCAGTCACTGTGGGATTTCAACACTTGTAATCCTAAGATGAAGCCAATACATGGCTGCTGTGAGTCCCAAATTCAGTTGGCCCCTCTCTAAAATGATGTCTAGCCAAGCACCCTCTCCAGGGGACACAGCAGTTTGCTTGTACTGGAGTCACTCACCATCTGTTGTGGTGCATAGCATCCACTTCCATTTCATTGATATATTTCTCCCTGGAGGCCTCTGGGTCATCTGCCCTCACTGTGTCGCTGTAGATTTGATCTTCATCTCTCAGGCCATGAGTCAGGAGCTGTGGAGAAAGTGCAGTTTGCCTTTTTGTGATGGTTGAGTGATTATATCAACTTGAGAAGTTCGGTTAAGAGTTTACCTAAATCAGCTGAGCAATTCCATTCCCTAGGGTGTGGGAGATCCACCCTAGGGCTGCTCCTCACCTGAGTGTTATAAAGGAGAAATAAGGAAGGATGGGACTGCTTCTGTCCTTTGGGAGAAGTTCCTGTCTTAGCCTTGGACATCATCCCCTGCCTTCTGGCACAGGCTCTTCAGCCTCCCATCACAGACCCATCAGCCTCCTGATACAGACACCCACAGGACACTACACTGAGCTCCAGACTTTCAACAAAGTCCTTCAGTTTCCAGAGTGCAGATAGACCCTCTGGACTCTTCCTTGTCTGACCCTGTGGGTGGTTACTGTAAGCCAATCTTATAAAGTCTCATATATATTTATATATCTTATATTATATCTGTTTCTCTAGAAAATATTGACTGATACACTCTTCCTTGTTTTGCATAGAGGTCTGTCTGCTAACTTCTCTCTGGCCTCCAATTTTCCCTTCACATCTTTCCTGGGTCCCAGGGATATACTTCCCTTCTTTTCTTCCCCAAGTTGTTATTTTCCAGTGTCTGGATTCTGAATCTTGGAGAGGTTGATTTGTTGCTGCTTATTGCTTTGCCATCTTCACAGAAATCTATGTGTGCACATTAACTTGTGTGTAAATATATGTCGGTAAGCACTTGTGTGTTTAATCGTCTCTTTATATATTAAGTTGAATATGAATTTATACTGTCTCCAATTCTAGCACATTACCACATGGATAATTTTAGTCTCCTCTTGCTTATCTATAAATTCCTGTGTCAACAGTGTGAAACCTAGTTCCCACCATCTGCTATCTATTTAGTTATTTGTTCAAAATCAGTATATAGACATGGTGGTACCAGAATTGTTAACACATACCCTCATGGGAAAAAGACTTTATCAACTAGATTACAGTTCTTATGAAAACTTCTTTGTGTTAGTTTTACAGATTCCATACATATCTAAAGTTACTAAAGTCAGGACCTACTCTCCCACTCTTTTGTGTGAAACTTTTTCATACATTTGTGACACACTTAAAATCTCATCACATTCCTTCCTGGGATTCCTAACCTCCTACATAATGTTTTAAAACTGAACACTGTACAGTAAGGTTTAGTCTTTGTGTTGTAAGGTTCTGTGGGTTTTGACAAATGTATATTGTTATGTTCTTACCTTTACATCATCATGCAGATATTTTACTGACCTAAAAATCCCCTTTCTATCTTCCCACCTTTTGAGCCACTGACTACAGCTAATCATTATATCTGTAGTTTTACCTTTTCCAAAATGTAATATCATTGGTGTTATTACTTATATCTAGATATCCCCCAAAGTCTCATATGGCTGTAGGTGGGGCTTTTTGGAGGTGGCTGGATCTAGAGTGAGTGATGCTGGGATTAAGGGTTCCCCAAACCTGGCTGTGAGTGCTACCTACCCTAAAGGCAGGTAGCCTGCATAGAATATAGGGGACAGAAAGAAAGCTTGCTACAGCTGCTGCGTCTGCTTCTGCTGCTATTTTGCTGCTTTGCTGCCTTTCATCTGCCAAGAACTGTTTCTCTTTTGTGATGTCCCTCTGCCATGCCACTTTGCTTTGGAGTCAGCCATCTATGGACTGAAATCTGTATAAACTGAGCTGAAATAAACCTCTCCTTTTTAAACTTGTGAATGTTGGGTATTTTGTCTCAGCAACACAAAAAGTGACTCAGACAATTGGAATAGGCTAGTGCTGAGATGTACTAGCCCTTTTGACTGACTTCTTCCACTAAAGTACTATGCACTGAGTTTCCTCCATGACTTGATAGCTAATTTCTTTTTAGCACTGAGTAGTATTGCATTCTGTGAATGTACTATATTTTGTTTAGCCATTATTCTATTGAAAACATATTGGTTGCTCCCATTTTTTGTTATTATGAACAATACTTCTATACATATGTGTGTTGGTGCAGATTTTTATATTAGTTGAGTAAATATCTGAGTGTGCAATTACAATATCATGTAAGACTATATTGAGTCTTGTAAGAAACTGTGAAGCTGTTTACTAAAGGACTGTATCATTTACATTCCCACCAAAAATAAATAATAGTTCATGTAGCTTGACATCCTTTCCAACATTGGGAATTATCAATTTTTAAAACTATAACCATTCTAATAGATGTGTGCTGATATCTTGTCATTTGAATTTGCAATTATTAATGATATATGATGTTGATCATCTTTCCATATGCTTATTTGTCCTCTGTATATCTTATTAGGGTGGGTATCCCTTCAGAACTTTTGCTCATTTCTTTTTTTTATTGGTATGTTTGTGATACATAATAACTAAGTTCATTTTGGGGAATTGATACATATATATCATATCTTAATCATTTTGATCCCCTTTCTACCCTCCTATTTTGCCTATTTCTTGAGTTACTCAATTTCTTATTGCTAAATTTAAGGAGTTCTTATATTTTGAATACAAGACTTTTTATCACATATATGGGTTTCAAAAAATCAGCATTGTGTTTATTTACTATTTTTAATTTCATTAAGTATCTGCTCTAATCTTATTTTTTTCTACTTGCTTTAGTAATAAGTTTTGAGATCAAGAACTGTGTGTCCTCCAATTTTGTAGTTCTTTTTCAAGAATGTATTAGTTAGGTGGGATTCCTTGATATTTTTAATAAATTTTAGAATGACTTTTTTCTACTTCTGCCCCTCAAAAACATTTTGGGACTTTGTCAGAGATTGTATTAAATTAAAGCTACCTGTGGGTATTTTTGTCATCTTAATATTAAGTTACGATGACTTTCAACCTGTTCATGTTTTCTCTGATTTTTTTTCTCAGTGGTGTTCTGTATTTTTCTGTATCCAAACTTTCATTTCCATGGTTAAATTTATTCTGAATTATTTTATTCTTTTTGATACTATATTGTAAATAGAATTGTTTCTTAATTTCCTTTTTGGACTGTTTAGTACTCGGATTCTTTACTGCTATAGAACCCAACTGATTTCTGTGTGTTGATTTTGTATCCTGCAAATTTGTTGAATTTACTTATTAGCTCTAACAGATATTTTTTCAAGAATCTTTAGTGTTTTATTAGTATTTAAGATCATGTCTTGTGACCAGAGATGATTGAATGGATTTTATTTATTTTCTTGCCAACTAATCTGGCTAGAACTTCTGATATTGATTAGAAGTGATAAAAATGAGTATCCTTGTTTTGTTCCTGATTTTGAGGGAAAATCTTTGGTCTTTCGCCGAATATGATGTTAGCTGTGTTTTTCATATGTTGCCTTTATCATATTGAAGAATTTAAGATAGGGGTTGGCAGAAGAAACTAATACTTATTACACATGAGTTATATGCCAGGTGTTCTTCATATATGTATACATCTGCCCAAACTCATCAAATTATACAATGAAATAAAATTATGCTATTTAATTGAATTGCCTTTTGTATATAAATTATACTTGAATAAGGTTAATGTTTTACCTAGTGGCTACTGTGTGAGGAATGGATATTTGCTATGGGTATCAGGGATATTTGAAAAAAATCTATTGCATTCACCTAGACTATAGGCATTTATATATTTTTTTTGTTTGTTTTGTTTTGGTGTTTTTGAGTCAGGGTCTCACTATATAGTTGAGAATGACCTGGAACTCATTCGCCCAGGCTGGTCTTGAATTTACAGCAATCCTCCTGCCTCAGCCTTCCAAGTTCTGGGATTACAGGACTGCAATCACTGGCTGGATTTATATCTTATTTACTCAACACAATCAACTTTGGAAGCCACATCTATCACTTTATGGTTGGAGAAACTGAGGCTCAGGGAAGTTAAGTAGCTTTTTCAGGATCACCCATCAAGGAAATGGCACAAGTAGAATTGGAAAGAGGCCTATGTAATTCCAAATCCTGTGTTGTTTATACATTACTATTGCTGCACCCTCAAAATTTAAGAATGTGGTTTCAGAGACTCTGGACAGGATTACCCTAGAAACAGCAGCATAGCCACAACTGTCTTCTCTCATTATACAGCCTTTGTTGTGCTCTTTATAACCCCAATTCTAAAAAAAGTTTCCCTATGTGACTTCTTTTATTCCCTCATTGAGTTTATTGGTACATTTTAGGTATACAGTACATTTACATTCATCATTGGGATCTTGTACCTTTACATGACAGGTCTTGGTTCTCATTTTTCCCCATACCCCTGCCTTCCCATCACCCTCTCTTCTCTTCCCTATTTACAAAAAATTTATTTCCCTTTTTTCATTTTCTCATTTTTTTCTTTTCCCTTATTTCCTTTCCCCTACCCTTCCCACTTCCCCTACAACTTTAACCCTTTTCTTCTATTTCACATTGTCAATTATATCATTAGGATCTTACTTACAATTATAGTTTTTCATACCAGAGAAACTATTCGGTATTTACACATATGTGACTTATTTATTTCGCTTAAGAGTATATCCTCAATATGTATCCATTTTCCTATGAATGACTCTAATTTCTCATTCTTTATGGCTGAGTAATATTCCATTTTATAGAAAAAACACATCTTTATGCACTCTCCAACTGATGTGAAAAATGGGCTGTTTTCCAAGTTTTAGCTATTACAAACTGTGCCGCTATAAACATGGGTGCGCATATATCACTGTGATATGATTCTTTCAATTCTTTTGGAAAGATACCCAGCAGAGCTATGGCTGGGTCAAATGGAACCTCCAGTCCCACCTCTTTGAGGTATCTCCGTATTGATTTCCATAGTGGTTGCACCAGTCTGCACTCCCACCAACAATGGAGAAGGGTTCCTTTCTCCCCACAAGCCCGTCAGCATTTGTTACTGGTTAATTTCTTGATAGCAGCCATTCTTTGTGGGGTGAGGTGGAATCTCAGTGTTGTTTTCTTCTGCATGTCTTCTGTATTTTTTTTTTAACCGGGGATCGAACTCAGTTCCTTGCACTTGTGAGGCAGGCAGTGGAACCACTGAGCTCAATCCCGGCCCCTGATCTGCATCTCTTGAATGACCAGTGTTGTGGAACATTTTTTCATATATTTACTTGATGCTTTTACTTCTTTGAGAAATGTCTGTTGATTTCAGATGCCCATGTTTGAATCAGGTCTTTATATTTTGTGAGCTGATTGTTTTGAGTTCTTTATATATTCTAGATAACAGTCCTTTGTCTGAGGAGCAGCTGGTAAAATTTTTTTCCCATATTATAGGTTGTCTCTTAGTTCTATTGATGGTTTCTTTTGCAGTGCAGAAGCTGTTTAATGAGATGACATCCCAGTTGTTGATTCTTTGTGCTAGTTCCTGTGCTACTGAGGATTTGTTCATAAAGCCTTTTCCTATGCCAATGTCTTCAAGAGTTCTGCCTAACTAATCTTCCAGCAAATTTAGTGTCTCTTTTTTAATATTTAGATCTTTAATCCACTTGGATTTTAGTTTTAGGGCATGGTGAAAGATAAGAGTCTAGTTTTAATCTTTGGCTGGTTGAAATCGAGTTTTTTCAACACTATTTATTAAAGAAACTATCTTTCCCCCAGTGAGGATGGTTGGCTCCTTTGTCAAAGATGAGGTAGCTGAGTACATCCTGGAGTTGTTTCTCTATCTTCCAATCTATTTCACTGATTCTCAGGACTGTTTTTTGCCAGTACCATGCTGTTTTTATCACAGTGGCTTTGTAGCATACTTTCAAATTGGGAATTGTTATACCCACTGCCATGTCCTGTGGCCTAGGATGCCTTTTGCTATTCTAGTTCTCTTCAGGTTCCAAATGAATTTTTGGATTATTTTCTCTAGTTCTATGAAATATACTGTTGGAATTTCAATCGACATTGCATTGAATCTGTATAGCAGTTTTTGTAGTATGGCCATTTTCACTATGCTGAGTCTTCCTATCCTGGAGCAGGGGATATCTTTCCATTTTCTTATATCCTCTTTGATCTCTTTTTTCAGAGTGCTGTAGTTTTCAGTGTAGAGGTCTTTTGCTTCTTTTGTTAGATTGATTCCTAGATACTTCTTTTTTGGGATGCTATTGTGAAAGGGATTGTTTCCCTAATTTCTCTCTCAGTGAGACAGTTATTTGTGTACAAGAAGGCTATTGATTTTTGAGTGTTGACCTTGTATCCAGCTACTCTCATGAAAGTGTCAATTACATCTAGAAGTCTTTTGGTGGAATTTTTTGGATCTTCAATGTAGAGTATCATATCGTTAGCAAATAATGACAGTTTAACTTCTTCCTTTTCTATCTTTATTGCTTTAATTTCTTTCTCTTGTCTAATTGCTGTGGCAAATGTTTCCAGAACTGTATCAAAGAGGAGTGATGATAGCGGGCATCCTTGTCTTGTTCCTGATTTTAACATGAAGGTTTTCAGTTTTTGGCCATTTAATATGATGGTGCCTGTTGGTTTTTCATAGAGAGACTTTATTATTTTGAGATATAGACCATCTATTCCATTTTTTTGTAGGTTTTTTATCATGAATGGGTGTCGAATTCATCAAATGCGTTTTCTGCATCTATTGAGAGGATCATATGCTTTTTGTCCTTGACTCGGTTAATATAGTGTATTACATTTATTGCCTTACATATGTTGAACCATCCTTGTATCCCTGGAATAAATCTGACTTGGTCAGGGTGTATGATCTTCTTGATGACCCTCTGTATTCTGTTTGCCAGTATCTTATTAAGGATTTTTACATCTATGTTCATTAAGGAGATTGGCCTGTAGTTCTCTCAAAAAAATTTTTGGTACCAGGGATTGAACTCGGCTCCTTGTGCTTGCAAGGCAGGCCACCAAACCACTGAGATAAATCCCCCGGCCCTGTAGTTCTCTTTTTTAGTTGGGTCTTTCCCTGGTTAACACTTGCTTCCAGGAATGAATTTGGAAGTATTGCTTCCCTTTCAATTTCATTGAAAAGTTTAAAGAATAGTGGCAGTAGTTCTCTAAATGTCTTGTAATATTCAGCCATAAATCCTTCAGGACCCGGGCTTTTCTTAGTTGGTAAACTTTTAATTGCATTTTCAGTTTCAGTGTTTGTAATTGGAGTGTTTAGAATTTTTTTATCTTCTTCGTTCAACTTTGATAATTTATAAGTATCTAGAAATCTGTCCATTTCTTCTGTGTTTTCCATTTTATTAGAGTACAGGTTCTCAAAGTACATATTGACAATCCTCTGGATTTCTGCTGGATCTGTTGTGACTTCACCTTTTTTGTTCCTAATTGCATGGGTCTCAGCCTTTTCTTTCCTTTTTTTTTTTTTTTTACAAGGTTAGCTAAGGGTTTATCAATTTTATTTATTCTTTCAAAAAACCAACTCTTTGATTCATTGATTTTTTGTATCATTTTCTTAGTTTACATTGCATTGATTTCTGCTCTAATCTTTATAATTTCCTCTCTTGTATGAGCTTTGGGTTTTTCTTGCTTTTCTTTTTCTGGGAGGTTAAGATTCATCATTAGGTTGTTTATTTGAGCTCACTCTGTTTTCCTAGTGTGGGCATTCACTGCTATGAATTTTCTATGTAGAACTGCTTTCATTGTGTCCCATAGATTCCTGTATGTTGTATTGGCATTATCATTTATTTTTAAAAACTGACTAATTTCTTCTTTCATTTCTTCTGTGACCCATTGATTGTTCAGAAGAGTGTTGTTCAATTTCCATGTGTTTGTGAAGTTCTTGCAGTTTCTTATGCTGTTGATCTCCAGCTTAATTGCACTATGTTCTAAGTCCAGTTCTAGTAGTTCATTGTTGATTTTTTGCCTAGATGATCTGTCTATTTGTGATAGTGCAGTGTTTAGGTCCCCCAATATAATTGTGTTTATGCTTATTTGGTTTTTCTTGTTACTTAATATTTGTTTTGTATAGTTGGGGCCATGAATATTTGGTGCATATATATTTATGATTGTCATCTCTTCCTCTTGAATTGTTCCCTTTACAATGATATAGTGGCCTTCTTTGTCTCTCTTAATCAGTTTTGGTTTGAAATTTACTTTGTCTGTGAATAAGATAGCTACCCCTGCTTTTTTCTGGGCTCCTGTCACATGGAGAACTGTTTTTCCATTCTTTCACTTTCAGTCTATGGGCTTCTTTTTGCACTAGATGTGTTTCTTGTATACAGCATATTGTTGGATTTTGCTTCTTAATCCATTCTGCCAGCCTACTTCTCTTGATTGCTGAGTAGACACCATTGATACTGATGGTTATAACTGATATATTCTGACTTATTATTGGCATGTTCTTGTCCTTTTGTTGACTCCTTAATTTTCCCCTCTCCCTTTAGTTTCTTGCCTTGCCCATTTGATTTGCTCTATTGGGCCTCATGGTGTTGTGACCTTCATTGTCATTCTCTAGGATATTGTTTAGAAGTGTTTGGAGTGCTGGTTTGGAATTCATGAAGTTTCTCAGGTGTTCTTTGTCATGGAAGTTTCTTATTTCCCCATCCATTTTGAAAGAGAGTTTTGCAGGATACATCAGTCTAGGTTGGAGGTTGTTTTCTCTTAGAAGCTGAAATACCTCACTCCAGGCTCTCCTTGACCTGAGTGTTTGTGTTGAAAAGTCTGTTGTGATTCTGAAGGGCTTTCATTTGCATGTGATTTGTTTCTTTTTCAATATTTTGTTCTTTCTTGGGTTTCTGGGATCTTGATTATTATATGTCTAGGTATAGATTTTTTTTATCATGGCTAGTTGGAGCCCTATATGCCTATCTGTATGTCAAATTCTTCCCTTCTATTTGGGAAGTTTTCAGTCATTAATTCTGTGAACGTCTTTTTTAAATCATTTGTATTTTCTCCTGCTACTTCATGAATTCCTATCAGTCTTACATTATTCTTTGCATTATCTAGGAGTTGTTGGATCAATTTCTCATGATCCATTACTGATTTTAAGAGACCTCTCTTTTCATGGTCATAGACTACAATCATATTTCTATATCGGAAATTCTATCTTCACATTCATTTATCCTGCTGTGAAAACTTTCAATAGAGTTTTTAACCTCCTGGATTATCTGTTTGAATTTGTTCCATGGATTCCTTTTCTTTCCTATATTGGGCATTCCTGGTTTCCATTTCTTTCTTATGCTGGGCCTTCATGTCTTCTATCATGGTCCTGAGCTCATCTATTTTTAGTCAGTTTCTGTTCTAGAGTCTCTAATCATGTCTTTCACTGTGCTCAGCATCTCTGTAGTTATCTGGGAAATTATTTCTGTTTTGAATTTTTTTAGAGCCTGATTGATCTGTTTTGTTACTTCCTGTGCTACAAGTTCAGGGTGTTCTGGTGATTCACTGTCAGACTTTTCAACCTCATTTGCCCTAGAGTTTGCCATTGGTGAACTGGAAGTCTGTCTTTTTGTCTTGCTTAAGTTTTATTTTTATTGTTGGGTTGTCCTTGGTTTAATTCCTGGGTTATTACTTAAATCTTCTTAATATAGTTGCTCTTTAGCTGTTGAGTCTCTAATGACTCATAGACATTCTCCTTTTCATAATATCAGAAAGGACAACTCATTAAATCAATCACAACCCTTTAGCCCAATTGATACAATCAGAAACACAATAGGATCAAGCATAACTTACAAATTGACCATTTGTGGTAGTCATTAATCTATTACCTTTAAACCATGTGAATTAAATCAAAATCAAGGAACAGCCCAAAATATATTTACAGTGAATAAACTCTTCAATATAGCAACTTTACCCTTTAGGATGGGAGCTTAGACAGAGTTAGGATGAGAGGAGTAGATAGGTAAAAGTATTGGAGAAAGTATCCAGTGAAGCCAGAGGACACAGAATGACCACACAAACTTTAGGAAACTATTGAAGACAAGAGGGAAAGACAGAGTGCAAGAATAAGGACAAGTTGGGCCAGGGATTTAGCTCAGTGGTTCGGTGGCCTGCCTTGCAAGTGCAAGGACCTGAGTTCAATCCCCAGTACCAAAAAAAAAAAAAAAAAAAAAAAAAAAAAAGAATAAGCGCAAGAATATAACAACTTAATAGTAACAGGGGCTCACTTTCCTTTGAAAGTATTGACCCTTGAGTGAAGGAAAAAGAGAAGAATATAAAATAAGGAAAGAAGAAAAAAACAATAAAAGAAGAAATCTGAGTTAAGACAGGAACAGGAACAGAAAGGGAGATGAAGAATAATAAGGGTGGGGGGAGAAAGAGACTGAGTTGGAAAAAGAAAACAGAACAAAGAAAGAATTTGCAGAGTGAAATTAGGAAAAGAAAGAAGAAAAATAATTTGAAGGGGCTCTTTCAGACTATATTGCTGCTGTCACAATAGACAATGTGTGCAGCCATGTGCATAACCAAGTCCTTTAGTGTCAGCTAGCCAATGGCTAACCCCTGAGATTCAGGCTGAATTCGGGCTGCAAGTCCCAAATTGAGCTCCCTGACTTCCTGCAGGGTTGAACTCTGCAACGTTCTGCTCGAGGTTTCCTCTGCCCTTTCTCTGAAGATATTCAAAGTTCTCATGGAATGTGGTGATCTCTCCAACTTGCCAACTATGGAGATCTGATGTGCCTTTATTGCAGTTGTTCATTTCTTTTCTATCTTCTGGAACTTGGAAAAATGAGCTCTATGACCACATGTGCTTCTGCAGTGTGGATCCAAGAACTGGCACAACAGGAAGCCTCAGATTGTGTGTGGGGGGGTGGATATTGCAGAGGAACTAATGTGGCAAACCAGTCCTTACTTGTTGGCTTGAGGGAGGCTGGAGCAAGGATGGGATCCCTGCTCAGCTGCAGCTGTCCTGGACCTGCACCTTCCACCTTCTGTTGGATGCAGGCCAGGGTGAGGGCCTCCCTAAATGCCTTCTGACTCCAAGCCATGGACTATTTTCAAGGAACCTCCAGAGGATACAAGAAAAGGAAAAGAGAAGTGTCTTCAAGATCTAATCCAGGCAACTCAAATAAGTCCAATCTTTGTAATGTACCTCTTATCTTCCAGAAATTTACAAATTGTGATAAGGAGGCCAGAGAAAGAGCAGAACATTATAATTTGCAATTGTCATATTTTCATAAATTTGTAATTTTACCTAGAATAAACATACCTAAACTTCACTAGCCCGTTTTCATCAATATCTCTGTAAGGTAAAATTTGAAAAGTAAGAGAATGCTATCACCAATACTCTTTTAGTTACACGTGACAAAAGTCTAACCTAAAATGGCACAGGACAAAAGCAAGTACAAGAGTACAACTGGCTACAGATACAGCTGAACCAAAGTTTCAAACTAGATCGCCAAGCATTTATGTATCTCTAATGGCAGCATGTACTGCAAATATGTACTAACAAAAAAATTGAAAATAAAAAGTTCCAGAATTGTCCCCTTAAATGATCTTCAGTAATGGAGCCACCTTGTTGAATAACTGTCTGACATAGAGACCATCCTGGTATTTCAATAGGTTTCTAAACTGTTATTTGAAAGAACACCATCAATACTAACTTGGTTTCAGAAATATATTCTGATCTGTAAGACATAGTCCATATGAAAGTGAAACAGGCCAGGACTGACCCATGTCTTATGTCTTATATTTAAAATGTCCTCCAAAGCCTCATGTGCACCCAAGTGGGGCTTTTGGGAGTGGCTGGATCATGGGTATATGATATGGATTATGGGTGTTTAATAACTGGATCAGTCAACTGGCTGGATTAGCATGGTCCTGGATGTGGCTGAATGGATTTAGTAAACACAGAATACCCAGCCTGGCGCCAACCAAAAGTCTTGTAACCTGAATGGAATAAAAAGGGAAAGTGAAGATTGCTGCTTCCTGACTTCTGCCTTAATTGCTATGGACTGTTTCTCCTCTGTGATGCTTCTCTGCCATGCTGCCCTGCCTTGGGCTGAAACCTCTACAAACTGTGAGCTAAAATAAACTTAAGTATTTAATGTGATTTTGGAAATACACGATCATGGTCAAGACATTATAGGCAGTATTACCAATCAGGGAAAAAAATAGACCACTCTGAATATTTAAAACAGTGGGAAAATTCAATGTATGAAACTGGCAATACAGGTTATAGAAGAGTTGAAGAGCCAAACAAAGGGTAGAATGGAAACACAGAGTTTAGCCTTAGCAGGAAACCTTTTACCATCCTTGGTGCTAGAATAACACAAGAGAAGAGGGAAAGACAAGGCAAGCTGGTAGAATCTGTGATCATCATGGAGATGACCACTGGGGAGCCAAAATTATGGAGGAAGATGCAGCCACTGCCAGAAAATGTCCTTTGAAAAAGAGGAAGAAAATACCCTAGTTTAGATTTCTTGACCTGGTGGAACGCTCAGACGCTCACCCCCCCAGAATGTTCAAACCCATGGGCTGGACCCCAATCAACTCCACATCTGTGGATTCCATGCTTTGAGTCAGCTACTGCCAAGTTTGAGCTGGCTCTGCATTATGTCCCCTCTGCATGGGACAGCAGATGTGCCAGCAAACAACAGCCCTTATCTTGGACAAGGCAAAAGTCTGGAATAGAGAATTCAGCATGGTTGACTAGAGTAGTCACATCATAGAAGCTGAAGGAAGATCCACCAAGAAGGGATGAGAACATCAACAAGAAACACAGAGAAGATGAGAATCTATCATAAAAGGAAAGAAACTTGAGAGATGGATTAACCAAGCACAATGTTATGACCGTGTCTGAATTCTGCTTTGAAGATTCAAACCCAAACAGTACTATTCAGAGACAACCGTAGATCATTGCACAATGAAAAGAGAATTGCATGGCAGCTGAGAGATCCAGCAGCACTTGGAATCTGCAAGGAAAATATGGAATTCTGCTCCCAGATTGGTCATCCACAGTTAACTGTTGGTGAGTGACCTTGGTCCAGTGCCTGCTACCACAATTGTGGAATAAGAGCTACTGGGGATGCAATTATAGAGAAAGGCTCACTGTTCAAACCTGAGACCCAGAGCAGCCCCTTGGCTCCAAGCCACACTCCACACTGTCAAATTCCCAGAGTGGATGAGGGAGGGACAGCCACGGGAGACAGTTGGTTATTGAAGAGCAGGCTGGCGAGAATCCTGCTGAGGGGCTGGAGCTTGTGAACAGGGATGCAACTTGTCTAATCAGGGGCCAGTTTCAGCCTGAGTTACAGAGGATTAGAAGGTCACATGTGTGTCCTATCCCCATTGTATGTGGAAGTCTGCATCCAGCACTGTTCTGGGGGTTCACTGCCACCTTCAACTTCCAGCATGAACAGAGTCACATCTTGGCTTGAGCTGTGCTCCTTATTCCTAGGATATTAGAAAAGAGCCATGCATCCAAAAATTTAGTTTAAACATTTTTTTTCCTGTTTTCCTCTTTCTGTTCATGCCCCTCACACTCATTTTTATTCCACTATTTGCCACTTTAAGTGTGTGTGTGTGTGTGTGTGTGTGTGTGCGTGCGCTTCTTTTCCTTTTGTCCTTTTCTTCCAGTGTAGTAAACTAGAGGGTGTGGGTATTCTCCCTTGTCCCTTTTTATTCCTTTTACTTTTATCGATATCTTTTCACCTGATTTCTTTCTCCTGTTTCTTATCGTTCTTTTTCTTTTCTTTCTTCTCTGCCTCTTCATCTATTTCCCTTTAACTTTTTCTCTACTATTTATAGTAGCCATAGAACACTTTCTCATCCTGATTTCTCACTACCAATTTTATGCTCAGTTTTTCATTACCTCAATCTAAACATACCTCTACCACCATTAGGATCCTTTGCCCTACTCCCATATCTGCCTTCCCATATTACAGAGAAGAAGACACTAAAGCACACACACTTTTTCTTTTCTTTTCTTTTCCCCATCTGTAATTACCCAGTATCCAAATCCTTGGGCTTTAGATAATTGATTCTATAAAATTACTGTTGGATGCTTTCTCTTTTATTCTACCATAAGGGTAGACATGGCTATTGCATTTAGTGCATGTTACCTATGGGTCAATACTTGGGTTGTTATGATGCTTACACTATAACTGTGAGTTTATTCTCTAGGCTAAAGGGAAATACAAAATGGGGTCTTATAGTATGTTTCCAACTTGCCCTGACAGATACTACTGTGAATGACCAACTTGTTACTACTGTGTCTGATTTGATTGTATAGTAATATTCCTGATTCAGTGCACAATTTTGTGCCAGGGAATCTGTCTGTGGATTCCATCATCACACCCAGGGAGAGGAACAGCAAGAGTTCCTAACCCAGGAACTGGGACTGGATCAGATTCTATAAGAATCCCTGCAACCTGGTGGAAGGAAGTCTTAAGTGTGAGTTACCTTCAGTATTGCAGTGGGAGATTCAGAGGAGTTATTACGGTGTGAGCACTAGACTCTCTGGCAAAGAAGCTACATGTAAATCACATACACTGTCTCACTGGAATATTTAATCTTTGTTCCCATCAGATATCTTATAGATTTAAGTTTTTGTTTATTGATTTAATTTGTAGTGTGATGTTATGTTCTTTTGTGTTTATTGGGTTTTCACTTTTGTATATTTTTTTCTTTCATTGGCTCTGATTTAATAGGTACCTAAGCTGTTTCCCTTGTGTTAGCTTCCTTTCTAGCTCCCTCACCTCAAACCTACAAAGCAATATTACTACCATATTTCTTTACTCTTTTTCTAAATACATAAACTTCTCCTAAGTCTTTGATGCCCCATACTTAGCATCCCACAGTCACTCCTTTCTTCTCCAGTATTAATCCTCAATCCTCCCCATTTTAAGCCTTTGGTTCTTTCATATCTTGCCTAGACTATTGTCCTGTCTATTAGCAGGTTCAACCACATAGTTTCCCTCGTTCACAGAGTAAATCTCCTTCCTCCTCATATCTCACATTTGCCCCCACAAATATCCTCTGAAAACTTTCAATATGAACCATTGAACTCAACTAAAACCACTCTAAGAGAATCAGGCTGCAAACCAAACTTTTCTTCTCATCTGTCTCTGTCCTCCCTACACAATGCTCCCTCAGTGCCTTACACTCATCATCCAACCACCCTCCAGTTCACCTATCTCATTGAAGAACAATCACAAATAATAAAAGGCCATAGTCTGCATAATAGATAGACAAAGGGGGAAGTGTAACTGCAAGGGCTATCATATAGAAGTGTTGTATGATGGAATCTGTTGATGCTGTTATAACCAAAAGTAATTCTTTAAGCAAAACATAGGAACAGAGTCCACATCACCTAATGTAAATAACAGGAGGAGTAAATACTTGAACTGGACATACAAAACTGAAAATTACTCGCAGGGAGGCAATATCCTACTAAAAGTCTCAAAATAAGCCACAAATTCTCCTCCTCTAGTCCCCAGTTTGCAGTAATCCCCCCAAAAAAGAGTAGAAAAATAATTATGTATATATCAAACACAGATACACATACAACAGAAGACCCCTGAGTTCATCCAAATCCTTCAAGGCAGAGCAATGGATAACAAAGTTAGAAGTAAACAAATACCAAGTAATAGATATCTATGAAAAGTTCTCTTTTTTTCATTATTTAAAGAATACTTTATTAGTTTCTGTTATCAAACCCACATAGATAAGACCTTACATATTTAATACAGTGTGTTACCCCTGTACAAATGGTAAAAAATATTAACATTTCTAGACCAATGTGGCTGTTAATTTCTGTACAATGCCAACTCAACACAGTAAACTGGGATAACTTTTTCTAAAGTGTTCTCTTTTTTTCATTATTTAAAGAATACTTTATTAGTTTCTGTTATCAAACCCACATAGATAAGACCTTACATATTTAATACAGTGTGTTACCCCTGTACAAATGGTAAAAAATATTAACATTTCTAGACCAATGTGGCTGTTAATTTCTGTACAATGCCAACTCAACACAGTAAACTGGGATAACTTTTTCTAAAGTCGACAGCACAATTAATGTTTCCAAAAATTCAAATTATATATATATACACATATATATGTATATATATTTATATTTATATAAAAAGACCAATAATAGCAGTATTTTATGTATCAATAGCAGCGACAGCTTTTCAAGGTTCTGCAGTCATCTGAACAAAATTATAGACATCCAGCACACTCCATTAAAAAAAAAGAAAAGAATAATACCCAGAAAACAGCAAAGTTCTGTTACTGTTGTGGTACCTGGCACCATTTGAAAAGTTCTTAGAAGGGATGAAGAAAATAAATAGGTTTAAAAAGGAAATGAACCAAAATTTTACAGCAATTTTACTCAATATTCCCATGGTAAATTTTGGTGAAAAAGGTAAAAATAATTAGATAAAATTTGAATGATAAATTCAATAAGGATGTGGAATTCACAAAAAGATGTCAGACAGAAATTCTTGAAATAAAAACATTGCAGAATGACCAATGTGAAGACTGATTTCTGATACTGGGGACAAAACAGTGAATTACAATAAAGACCTCAAAGAAGTAAAAAAGAAAATAAGAGATCAAGCTAATACATGACCACAAGAAAATTAGCCAAAGTCTAATCAGACTTAGAGAAAAACTAGAAGATAGTACAGAGGGATTCACTAATATGCTTACAGAAATAATGGAAGAAAATTTCCCAAATATAAGAAAAGAGGTTAAAATACAATTAAGCAGCACTTATAAAACACCAATTATGATGACAAAAGAAGCTCACCAAGGCATGTCCTGATTAAATTACCAGATATCCACCGAAAGCCCAGAATTTTAAAAGCAGCCAGAGAAAAACAAAAACAAAAAAATGTAAAAACGCCAATCAATTCGAATCACAGCAGACTTCTTAACACAAACCCTAAAGGCCAGAAGAGCTTGGAGTGGAGTATTGCAAGCCCAGATTAATTTATCCAACAAAACTATACCTCAAAATAGATGGAAAGCTGGGCATGGTGGTGCATGCTTATAATCCTAGCAATCAGGAGGCTGAGGTAGGAGGATCACCACAAGTTCAAGGCCAGCCTCAGCTACATAGTGAGTTCAAGACCAGACTGAACTACACAGTGAGACCCTGTTTCAAAAAGTTAAAAATAAAATGGAGAAATGAGGTATTTCCATGAAAAAGACTAGTTCAAAAGATACATGAGTATTAAACCAGCTCTTGAAAAAATACTTAAGAATATTCTCAACAGAAAACATGAAATGGACACAGCTAACAACACAGAGGAAATTAGCGAGGTCAACTGATAAACAAAAACAAAAAATTTCACAAAAAGAAAAACAAAGGATTCACCAATAGATAAAGAAAGCAATGATAGTAAATAACCAATGCAACTCAGTAATATCTCTCAATATTAGTGACCTTGACTCTCCAATTAAAAGACATAGAATGGCAAGCTGGATCAAAAAGCAGAATCCAACAGATGTTCTACCACCAGTACTCCTCAATCTCTTCAAAGAAATTGAAGGGATGGAGTGCAACCTTATTCATTTATGGAAGCCAGTATCACCTTGATCCCAAAGCTAGATAAAGACCCAACTAAAAAAGAGAACTATAGGCCAATCTCCTTAATGAGTATAAATGCAAAAATCCTCAACAAGATATTAGCAAGTAGAATGTAGCACTTTATCAAAAAGATACATCATGATCAAGTAAGGTTTCATCCCAGAGATGCAAGGATGGTTCAACATGTGTAAGTCAATAAATGAAAGATATCACATAAATAGGAGAGAGGTCAAAACCATATGATCATATCAATAGATGTAGAAAAGCCCTTCAACAAAATCCACCACCCCTTAATGACAAAAAATACCTGAAGAAAACAGGTTTAAAAAGACCATGCCTGAATATGATAAAGGCTATTTATGATAAAACAGTAGCCAGCATTATACTAAATAAGGAAAAAGTAAAAAAAAATGAAACAAAACAAAAAAAACATTACCCCTAAATTCAGGAATAAGACAAGGACATCCAATATCTCTTGTTCTATTCAACATAGTGTTTGAAATATTAGCCAGAGCAATTAGGCAAAAGAAAGAAAAAGGATTAAGTACAGGAGAGAAAGAGCTCAAATTATCATTATTTGAAGATGACATGATACTTTACATAGAAGACCTAAAGAACTCCACCAAAAAACTCTTAGAATTAATAAACAACTTCAGCAAAGTATTAGGATACAAGATCAATACACAAAAATCGTTATCATTTGTGGACACCAGCAATGAATGGAATGAGAAGGCAATTGTGAAAACGATGCCATTCAGAGTCGCTTCAAGAAAAATGAAACACCAAGGAATTAACCTAACCAAGGAAGTGAAAAAGACCTCTACAAAGAAAACTACAGTACTCTGAAGGAGATTGAAGAGGATATCAGAAAATGGAAAGATGTCTCCTGCTCCTGATTAGGCAGAATCAATATTGTCAAAATGGGGGCCATAGATTTAGCTCAGTGGTTCTGCCTCCTGTCTTGAAAGCTCAAGGACCCGAGTTTGATCCTTGGTATAAAAAAAAAGTTTCAATAAACAAACAGAAAACAAATGAACATTTAACCGGGCGTGGGAGCACTCAGGAGGCTGAGGCAGGAGGATCACTGACAGTTCGAGACCAGCCTGGGCTACATAGTGATGTTCCAGGTCGGTCTCAACTACATAGTGAGACCTTGTCTCAAAAAACTAACAAAAAAAATCCAATATTGTCAAAAAGGCCGTACTTCCAAAACTGTTAATAGTCACAATGTGGTCCCAGTGAGAATATCAACAGCATATGGAGAAAACAAGCCAAAAATTCATATGGGGACAGAAGAGACCCAGAATAGCAAAAGCAATTTTGGGCAATAAGAGCAAAGCAGGAGCTAGCAAGTGCAAGGTCCCAAGTTTGATCCCTGGTCCAAAAAAAAAAAGAGCAAAGCAGGTGGTATAGCAATACCTGACTTCAATCTATACTACTACAGTGCAATAGTGATAAAAATTCCGTGGTACTTAAATGTTATGGCTTGTGTCTAGATGTCCCCCCCCCAAAGCCTCATGCGATCATAGGTGAAGCTCTTTAGAAGTGGCTGGATCTAGAGTCTGTTATACTGGGATTAAAAGTATATGATTACTAAATTAGTCTACCGATTGGTTTGGCATAGTTCTGAGGGTACCTAATGGGAAGTCCAACCCTGGGTGTGAATGCTACCCACTGCAAGGTTGGGTATCCTGACTATGATAAAAAGGGACAAAAAGAATCTCTCCCTTGTAGCTCCTTGCCACTTGTTCTCTTCTGCCTGTCATGAACTGTTTCTCCTCTGTGATTCCCCGCTGCCATGCCACGCTGCCTTGCAGCAAACCAATTATGGACTGAAACCTCTAGAAAATTTAAGCCAATTAAAATTTTCTTCCTTTAACTTTGGGTGTCAGGTATTTTGTCTCAGCAACAAAAAATAACTAAGACATGGAGCAAAAACAGATATATGAATCAGTGGAACAAGATTTAGCATATAGAAACCTACTCAAGCATATGCAGCTATTTGATCTTAGAAAGGGGCCAAAAGCATATGTTGGAAGAAAGATAACCCATTCAACAAGTGGTGTTAGGAAAACTGATTGAAGCTGGGCCCTCATCTCTGACAATATACTAAATTAAAATAAAATTTGTGAAAAGTAGACTTTGTCTTTTCTGTCAAAGCATAAAGCCAAAGCAACCACATTTTGGGTTTAAATGACCTTGCCATCTACTGACTATCCACTCCCTCCCCTCTGTTAATGTACTGAGTTCCAAGTAATGGTGACTATATACCTTTTCCTAGAACACAGACAATTTCCAAGATAAAGAACCAAGAACTGTCCATTACAAACTGCATGTCTCTCCCTCATGATTCTCTCCCTCATGATAAGAACCAAGGACTCTGTGTTCCAAATCTACACCACCTCTCTAATTTACTCAGCAACACACCATCTCCCCTTTGCCACTCCAGTTAGTCAATCATGATAGATCATAAGCCTTTAAATGCAGCCAATGAATCTAAAGATCAGCTACATTAGAGATAAAAGGAGCAAACCTTTTTTGTCCTGTGAACCTGCTAGTTCATGTTAGTGCCCCTCTGCAGAAGTAAAATAAAGTGCCTTGTCAAGATTTCTTGATGTCTAAGTTCTTTATTATGTGTACCAACAATGTGAATTTGGGCACTTATTTCCAACAAAATGGATCAAAGATCTAAACATGAAAGCAGAAACATTAAACCTACTGGAAGATAAAGTATGTAAAACAGTTTGAAGACATAGGTGTAGGAAAGGATTTTCTAAGCAGAACTTAAATCACATGAGAGATAGTGGCAAGAATTAGCAAATGGGATTATATTAGACTAAAAAGCTGTACAGCAAAAGAATCAGTGGAATGAAGAGATAATCTACAGAATGGGAAATGTTTTCCCAGATACTCCTGAGGCAGAGGACTAATACCTAAAATATAGAAAGAACTCAACAAAATTAAACTGCTTAAAATTGAAGACCCAGTCAAGAAGTTGGTAAGAGAAATGAATAGACACTTCACAGAGGAAGAAATGCAAATGGTCAACAGATATGTGAAAAAATATTCAACATCTCTGGCCATTAGAGAAATAAAAATTAAAACAAAGCTAAGATTTCATCTTACTCCAGAAAGAATAGCAATCATTAGGAAATCAAACAATAATAAATGCTGGTGTGGCTGTGGTGAAAAAGGAACTCTCCTTCATTGTTGGTAGGAATGTAAACTAGTACAGCCATTATGGAAATCAGTATGGAGATTTCTCATAGAAATTCATATGACCCCGCTATTGCCTGGCTAGGTATCTTCCCCAAAGATTTTAGGTCATCATACTACAGTGATATATATATACCAATATTTATAGCAGCAAAATTCATAATAGCTAAATCCTGGAAGCAGCCTGTATACCTATCAACAGATGAATGGTTAAAGAAAATATGGTACCTTTATATAATGGAATACTACTCAGCTATAAAGAATGAGAAATTTGAGACATTTGTAGGAAAATGGATGCTCCTGGCCAATATAATGTCGAGTGAAATAAACCAGACACACAAACTTAAATATCATGTTGTATCTCTCATTTGAGTGAAGAAAAGTACAAAGGAAATGATAAAGGATGGGTGGAATGCTACAAGGGAATGGATCTCTTGCTATAATGAAGTGATACAAGGGAATAATGGCAAGAGGTGAGGAGAAGGGGAGAGGAAATAAGAATAAAGATATACCATGTACAGGAAACTAATAACCCAAATTAATGTAAACATTATAGGCCATAACAATGCAAATAATATCAATAGGAATGAAAAATGGGATAGAAAAACTAGAGGAGGAGGGAAACAAGGGAGAGAAGGGGATTAAAAAAGAAACATGCTGTAATGTGTACATCTAACTATTCTCCAAAATGATTCTAAACTACTTCAAGTGTAAACTTGTATAAATAAAATTTTTAAATTTTTTAAAGGTTTCTTTAACTATTCCTCCTTCCACTAGTGTTTCTCATTAGCCAAGGATAATTAGCAAAGACACCTGAATAATATCATTATAGGAGCAGAACATGGAATGAATCTTGAATAAACAGATAATACCCAGCACACACATCATTTATCATTGGATGTTCACCTTGTTACTCTCTACTGCCTTGTAATAGACCAGATCTTGAACTCTGTCTTTTTTATCCACACTACCCTCATGGAACATAACATGTCCCCATCAGGAAAATCACCTCATCTTCTTCCTCAAATATTCCACCAACCTCCTGCCATAGTTACAATGTAGATGGTCCCTTAACAGAGCACTTCTCCTGTAAGCATGTTTGCTTCATATCACATGTATCAGGAATGTAAGGAGGTATCCTTTTCGTTCTCCACTTTTGCTTGTAAACCATTACTTCCAATCTGTGTAAAATCCTGATAATAAGGCTCATGCCATTAATAATATCACCCCATCCCTCTTCATAGTGGTTACCTCCCAACATCTCAGTAATAACCCCCAAACCATGTTGTCTTCTACTTTCCCTCCCACCTGATTCTTAAAGACAGTGAAATGTGCCTGTTGCCTTTGGCAACATATTTCATAAAATTCTAAAGATTACTTAAACAATAAATATGTATTCAAGATATGTATTCTCTCATACCAAGAGCTGTAGTGACAGGGAAAATTCTAGGCTTCTTAATTCAGTGGCTCTATAATGTCCTGTAGGACCCAAGACATGCCCATCTTTTTCTCATCATCTTAGTTATGACACCATCCTTAACATGTTATCTTAGGCTAATTACCCTCATGTTTGCAAGACATACATGTAAACCATACCTGTGCATTCTTTTACATACAGGCAAAGAATAAAAGAAGGCAAAATTATAATGAGACGTTCACTTAGCATGAAATAAAGGTAGAGGGAGGGAGTTGTATGATTTTAAATATACAAAAATATCTGATCAAGAAAATTGGAAATCTTACTCTCCATAATAGATATGCTGGGTATCAGGAGTAAGTGCTTAGGCCAGAGTACCATAGTCTTTGGAAAGTGTCTGGGGGGAGCTGTTCATATTTGCCTCTGTCTTTCTTTCTGTGTGTGAATCTATAGCTGACCAGCTGACTTTCTGTTTGACACATTATTTCTTTAGATACGCCAATGACTTCTATCAGGTTAGAGTTGAGTTTTGCTGGCAAGGGAGCCATTCTGTCTTATTAAAGTGTCATTGCATATTTTTGTTAATATTCATCTTACATTAATCCAACAGTTTAATTCTCAAAGGCAGTCTTAGCCTTTCATTTGTAAGTCAGATGTGTACACTTTACTTGAAAGGGAGAGAATAGAACACATTCTGATTCTACAATAGTCCTGCTCAGCCACTTAACATCTCTGAGCCATGGTATTGTCTTCTATAATGGGAAGATTATGAAGGAATCTACCTAGCAAAGTTTTTTTGAGGACTAAATAAAATAATCTGAACCATTCTGCTATAGTGCTTGACACATGGAATGTACTTGTTATGGCTTATATCTTATCTAGATTTCCCTCAAAGCCTCATGTGCTCACAGGTGGGCCTTATGGGAGCAAGTGGATCATGGGTGTGTGATACTGGATTAATCCACTGATGGGTTTAGCAGAGTTTGGCGTGTGGATGATGACTTACTGAGGAGGGGACACCCACCGTGGGTGTGGGTGACACCAACCAATGGGATTGATGGAGTAGAAGGGAAAGAAGATGGATGGAAGTTTTGCTGCTTCCTGCCTGCCATACCATGGCATTTCCCCCGCCATGCCCCTCTGCCATGAAACCAGCTGACTATGGACTGAACCCACTACAAACTGTGAGTTAAAATAAATCTTTCCTCCTTTAACTTATGAGTGTCATGTATTTTGTCCCAGCAATGAAAAGGTAACTAAGACAAATTTTGGTTTTGATGGTGGGGTTGTTGCTGTTACACTACTTGAGCATGTGGTTCAGAAACTTTTGGAAGTGGCTTGTAAGAAGAGTTTGAAAAAGTTTAGAGATGCTAGCTGCAGAAGCAGCATTAGAATACTATAAGCTGAAATTAATTGAAAATTTTGCTCGGAGCTCAGAAGATCAGAATGCTGATCGAAATGCTGCTGGTAAAGATCAGATTTAGATTTCAGTTGGGAATAAGGACTGCATTGGCAGTTGGACTCCAGGCCATGTATGTTATGCTTTGGCAGAAAAACTATCTGCATTTCACTCATTCCAAAGTGTGGGACACTGAGATTGTGGGAGACTGAGATAAAGCATAGCAAACTCATAATCTGGCAAAAGAAATTTCAAGGTATTCTAATATTGAGGTGGTCACATGACTACTTTTGGAAGCTTTTAGTCAGCTCTACCTTGAGAATCAAGAGCAAATGGCCCACCACAATGATTTTAAAAGGTATGAGTTTGGCCAGAAAGGGAGCTTTGGAAAAGTTCTAGCCTTCAAAGATAGCCTGGATTTCTGAAAAGATTAGCATTAAAAAGCCCAGTACTTGGGAGTAGGACAATATAAATGCTGGTCTGAGGGCATCACAAGACCCAGAAGGACTTCAACTTTGTAGCCTCAAAATGGCAAAGGTGAAAAAGGCTTTGCTTTGAGAAGAGAGCCCCAGGGCACACTGTTGCAGAACAGTGGCAGCCTGGGAAATTTGTTCCTCTGAATTGGATTCATAGCACTCAGTAATACAGACACAAAACCCCTACAACCAGCAGAGAAAAAAAGCCTAGTTACTGCTCCTGCTGGCAGCAGACCTTGGCATCATCCGCATGATGCTGGTTTTAGGTGCATGCAGAATGCAAGAGCTGTGGGTGTTATGGCTTGTATCCTCCCCCAAAGCCTAATGTGGTCATAGGTGGAACATTTTAGAGGTGGCTGGATCTAGGGTGTGTGCTACTGGGATCAAGGATATGATGCTGGGATTGACTCATGGTGAGTCACGAGGATTAATGCTGTCCCACATGGGATGTTAGTGCTACCCACCCTAAAGATAGGTAGTCTGGATAAGTTATAAGGGACAGAAAGAGTGTCACTGCTTGTCACTAGTCACTTGATGCTTTGCTACATTCTGCCTACCATGAACTGTCCCCTGTGATGCCCCTCTGCCATGCCACTCTGCCTTGGAGCCAGCCAAGTATGAACTGAAATCTTTACAAACTGTGAGCCAAAATAAACCTTTTCTTCTTTAAGTTTGGGTGTTGGGCATTTTGTCTCAGCAATGAAAAATGTAACTAAGACATGGGGTCAGAAAGGCTTCCACCCAGGTGTCAGAAGAAGGCTTAGAAGACCAGGCAGTGTGTGAAGCCAAGAGGACAGTAGAGACCTCAGAAGGTTGGAGAAGCCAGGCAATATGGACCATCTGAGGAAAGTTGTGAGAAGTGAGAAAAGCCATCCCAAGAGAGAATCCGTGAGGGCTATAACCACCTGTACTGCCATAGGGGTAGTACCACCCAAGTCCTTTGGAGTTCACATCTTGCCATAGATTGCCCTGGATACTGGACATAGAACTACTAGATGTAATATTTGCTCTGCTGGGATTTGGTTTGGTTTTGCTTTGGTCCAATTTCTTTCTCTCTCTCTCTCTCTCTCTCTCTCTCTCTCTCTCTCTCTCTCTCTCCCTCTCTCTTCTTTCTTTTTTCTCTCTTTTTTTTTTTTGGATACAGGAGATCGAACTTGGGTCCTTGTGCTTGCAAAGCAGGTGGCAGAACCTCTGAGCTGAATCCCCGGTGGTCCAATTTCTTTCTATTCGCCTATTTGTACCTTTTGGAATGGGAGTGTTTATCTTGTGCCATTGTATTTTGGAAGTGTTTAACTTTCTTTTAATTTTTGTAGGGGCTTGAAGCTTAGTTTGCCTTAAATTTCAAAAGACAATTTATACTTGGATTTTTCAGCAATTCTAAAGCTGTTAGGACTTTGGAAACTCTTAGAGAATGACTCAATGCATTTTGCATGAAGGGATGTACATAAGTATTTTGGGGGCCAGGTGCAGAATGTTATGGTTTGATATTTAGATGTCCTCCCAAAGGCTCATGCATTTATTGGTGGGGCTTTTAGGAATGAATAGATCATGGATGTGTGATACTGGTTTAGTCCACTGATGGATTTAGCAATATTTAGGGTGGATGATAGACATACTTTGAAGGAAAGACCTACCCAAGGTGTGGATGCACAAACCAATGGGATTGTGGTCTGGATGGAATGGAAAAGGAAATGAGAAGGAAGTCTTGCTTCCTGTCTGCCATGCCATGAATTTGTTTCTTTTCTCCCATGCCACCCTGCCCTGGAGCCAGCTGACTATGGACTGAAATCTCTACAAGATATGAGCTAAAGTAAACCTTCACTCCTTTAATTTGTGAGTGTCGGATGTTTTATTCCAGCTACAAGAAAGTAACTAAGACTGCCCTCAATAAATGGGGTCATATTATCATAATGTGCACAGTTAACAGTGAAGATAGAATTCAGAATTTGAGTAATGCCAAATAAAATGGGTAAATATTACTTGGTAAATATTTCATATTTCCTACTGAAACTCAGAAGGTCCTTGACTTTGAGCAAAAACTATTTCAAGGATTAAAGAAATTACCTTAAGCCTAAGGGCAAATTATTGAAACACATCTTTCTAAAACAAACAAAGCCCCTATGAGTGTATTATTATCAGCTTGTGATACATCTATCTGCTAGAATAAGAAATTAATAATTTATAGATGACAGAAATAAATGTACAGTCTCTACTCTTTATAAAGAAAAAACTAAAAAGTAGTAGTCATGTGAAGAGGAAAATGTGACTCAATGTTAAGAGAAATAGCAATCAATATAAACCAACCCAAGATAAACCATACCTTGGAACTGAGCAAGATAACTAGACTCCATGAGAAGATAAACCCAGGAAATAATGCAAGAGAGAATGAAAAGGGAATTCTGAAAGATGGAAAGAGAAGGGTGAATTGGTTAGGGATTCTAGAGTTGGACAAAACCTTAGTCAGATATGTAATCTATCATTTCAACCCCAAAGACGAAGCTACATAAGAAGAGGGCTACTGATCCCTTACTAGCAACAGAAATCAGCCCAGGTAGATTAACTCTTGACCCTGGATGATACAGCAGTCTCAGTGACAACCCCAGGTAAAAGTGGCAATGTCAGCAGAAGACATCAATTGAAACACCTATTGATGATAAGGGTACCCATCAGACCCAGCATGCTCATTCCACACCAAGAAAAACCAAGTGGTGAGTGGCACCAGCAAGGGAGATCCCACCACAAGTGGGATTTTTTTTATTCTCATGGGATTGTCTTGCTAAACGCATTCTGCCCACTCAACATTACCAGCAAAAAGTAGTAGGAGTCCCGGCAGTACCATATAAATCAAGCTGGTAAAAATAGTACTTCAAAAGCTCTAAATCTTAATTATTTGTGGAATCAGAGTCCATAAAAGTAGGCTAGAGCCTGTGTGCTATACTGAAAAGTGTAACTGCCTGCTAAAATAAAAAAAAATACAAGATCTGAAGTCTCTTAAGACAATAAAGAAATGTCTAGGATACAATTTAAAAAAAATCCTAAGAACCAGAATAATCACAACTGTAATGAGAAAGATAACAGAAGCCAGCACTAAGATGAATCAGATGTTGGAAATATCTGACAAGGATTTGAATGCAGTGTGTTTCAACAAACAACTAAAATTATGTTGCAACAAATAAAAAATGGAAATTCTCAGCAATAAATAGAAGTGGTCAAAAGAACCAAACACAGATTATAGAACCAAAAATTCAGTAATAGAAATTAAATGCCGGCTGGGGATTTAGCTCAGTGGTCCCACCGCCTGCCTTGCAAGTGCAAGGCCCAGAGTTCGATCCCTGGTACCAAAAAAACAAACAAAAAAAATTAAATACTTTCAGATGGGTTTAATAACTGAGTGAAGACGACTGAGGAAGACAGATCAATGGAAATTTACCCAACCTAAACAACACAGACAAAATAAATTGAAAAAAATGAAGAGACTCATGAACCTGTGAGATAATAACAAAGATAAAAGACTGATATCATTGGAGTCCCAGAAAGAGAAGAAAAATAGTAATATTGAAGAGCATTTAAAGAAATAATGGCAAAAAATTTTCAAGAAAATGAGCAAACCTTAACAGGATAACCCCCAATAGTCTACACTGAGTCATACCATAATGAAACTTCGGAAAAGTAATGGAAACAAAAAAAAAGCCTGAAAGGGGACAGACAAAAATGACAGATTACCTCTATGGGAACACCATTTCAAATTACAGGAGAGTTCTCATCTCATATATGACAACCAGAAGAAAGTCACACATTTTTCAAGTGCTGAAAGATAGGAAAAAAAATCTCTCAACCATGAATTATATATCTGGTGAAACTATCCTTTAGGAACACAAGGCAAGTAAACATTCTTCTATAAAGGATGGCTAGCTGGGCATGGTAGCACATACCTGTCACCTCAGCACTCAGGATGCTGAGGCAGGATGAGAGCCGTGAGTTCAAGGCCAGCCTGGGCTACCTAGTTGGTTCAAAACCTGCATGAACAGTGAGACTCTCTCTAAAAAAAAAAAAAAAAACTAGAACAACAAAAAGGGATGCCCGAAAGCTGGGAATGGTGACACACATCTGTAACCCTAGTACTTTGGGAGGCTAAAGCAGGAGGATCACAAGTTCAATCCCCACCTGGGTAATGTAGTGACTAAATGAAATCCTGTCTCAAGATAAAAACTTTATAAAAAAAAAAAAGCAGCTGGGGATATAGCTCAGTGTGAAGGCCCTGGATTCAATAACTAGTACTGAAAAAACAAAGCCTAAAAGAATCTTCCTGGTAGATCTCCCCTTAAAGAATTTATAAATGAAGTTCTTTAGATGGAAAATAAACTATTTTTTTAAAAGGAGTCTTTGGGCACCAGGAAGGAAGAAAGAATAATAGAAAAAGCAGAAATATGAGTACATACAATAGAATATCCTTATGAATTTTCTAAAGTATATTTGATAATTGAAGCAAAAATATAGTAAAATCGGATACTCAGAACAATGGTATTGAAATGTGGGGAAGCAAAAGGAGCCTAAATGGAAGTGTTTTCATATTTCACTTTTATATTAACAAGATTTTCTTATATTCTGCATTCTTGTTGCTCTGGTGTCCGGGACCTTACTGAGTGAGGAGAATCTGCTCCTCCCAGGGCTCTTCCCAGGCTGGCCAATTCTTAGAGATAGATTCACTAGAAAGAATGCCTTTCATCTGCAAGCTAACCAAATCAGATCTCCTGGAAGCTACCTCTTCTGTCTGGCATTTATACTCCAAGAGGCAATGTTCCTCAGCTCTAATGCCTCAGACAACTGGGGATCTTCTCTGTTGCTTTGAGCCTGTTAAAATTTTTCAAATCATCCAATCTGAGGCCTGCTCAGCGACTAGCTCCACTGTACATTTCTTTGCATGAAAATCACAGTAAAGCTTTTGCTCACTCTTTTCCTCACTCCTTCTGCTTCCAGACTGACCTTGGTATTTGCCCATGCAGCTCTGTGTGGCAAGGCGTGCCCCATCCTTTTGGGCACTATGAGTAACAAGCTGTCTTTTCAGCGATAATCATCTCCTGCTCTGTTGGCTTCACCACACCTGAATAAAAACAGAACCCTGAGCACATTTTAAAATAACTTGAGGGGCCAGGGATTGAGCTCAGTGGTTCTGCCTCTTGTTTTGCAAGCGCAAGGACTCGAGTTCGATCACTGCTACTAAAATATAAATAAATAAGCAAACAAACAAATGAATAAATAAATAAAATAACTTGAAGTGGGCTGGGGATTTAGCTCAGTGGTTCCGCTGCCTACATTGCAAGTGCAAGTTTCCAAGTTTTATCATCCGTACCAAAAATAAATAAATAAACAAATAAGTAATTTTTAAAATAACTTGAAGTGATAAAAAGTTGATGGCAGTTATCTGTGATGTTATTTATGTATATTATAATAATAGACTCCAATAAAGTAACTACACAAACCAGTACTCTTAGAAATACTTGAAACAAATGATTAAGTAACACAGAAAGCAACAAAAGAGAAGCAGAGGAATGGGAAACAGATCAAACAAAAAAAGTCACACTTAAGCCTTAACATAAGATCACCTTGAGTGGTAATAGTCTGAATGCACTAATTAAGAAGCAGAAACAGGTATAATTATGTTTTGTTTTTTGTTTTTTTGGGGGGGGTACTGGGGATCGATTATGTTTTTTTTAAATGAACTATTTGCTGTTTACAAGAAACATTCTTAAATTTATCAGCATAAATACATTGAAACTAAAAGATATGCCATACAAACATAAAGGCAGAGGTGACTGTGTTAATATCCTATAAAGTATATGTCATAGCAAAGGAAGTTGCTAGAGATAGGGAAAAACATTGCATAATCATAAAAGGATCAATGTATCAGAAAAATATAGTGATCCTATATGTATACCCACCAAAACACAGCCTCAAATAAAACACATGATACAAACATTGATAGAGCTAAAAGAAGAAATAGAAACATTCACAACTATTGTTGTGGAAATTAAAACCAACCACCCTCCTGACAACGGACAGAACTTCTAGACAAGAAATGAGCAAGCAAATAGAAGAATTGAAAAACAACAGGGTCTGATAGACGTATATTGAACAGTCCACCTACCAAAAGCAGAATACAGTATTTTTAAGTGCACACAGAACATTCCAACATAGATCATATCTGGATCATAAAACAAATCTCAAAAATGTTAAAGAATTGAAATTATACAAAGTATGTTCTCTAGCCATAATAGAATTCATAATTAGAAATCAATAAAAAGGAGGCAATAGTAAAATCTAAACTCATGGAAATTAAAAGGTTCAGATCTAAATAACCCATAGCTAAAGAAGCCTTGAAAGAAATTTAAAAATACAGTGTACTAAATTAAAATCATGTGCCAATAAAAAGAGAATAGGTACAGACCAGTGCTTTAACTTGAATGGTACCATTCATGGTCATGTCTGGATGACCCCTAACAGAATTTTGTTTACATAATTCAAACAAAATTAACCATAAATATATCAATAGATTTTGACAACCCCACACCCTCCCTCAGTCTTTAAGAAAAAGCATTTGATGAAATCCAACAGCTCTTCATGATTTAAAACTTTGAAGAAAATAGGGTTTACCTGTATCTGACAAAAGTCACTTTTGACAAATCAACTTCCAACATCATATTATATGGAGAGAAGCAGAAAACTTTCCCTCTAAAACCAGGAACAAGACAAGGATGCCCACTATCACCACTGCTGTTCAATACTGTACTTAAAACATTAGCTAGAGCCAGATGTAGTGGCATACACTGTGATCCCAGCACTCAAAAGGCTGAGGCAGGAGGATCACAGTGAGTTTGAGGCCAGTGTGGGATGCATATTGAGTTCAAGGCCAGCCTGAACTACCTAGAGAGACCCTGACTCAAAAAAAAATTAACTACAGCAATCAAAGGATAAAAGAAAGTGGAATATGTATAGGAAAGTAATGAGCCAAATTATCATTATTTGAAGATGATATGATCTTTTACATAGAAGACCTTAAAATTTCACCAAAAGACAACTAGTATCAATAACCAGATATTCAGCAATGTAGCAGTATACAAAATCAACACACAAAAATCAATAGTGTTTCTGAATACCAATTATAAACCTTTTGAGAAAAAAATTAGGAAAACAATGCCATTTTTAATAGCATCAAGAAAATAAAGAATGTAGGACTACAGTACTCTGAAAAAGAAGATTGAAGAGAACATCAGAAAAGGGAAAGATATCTCCTGTTCTTGGATAGGCAGAGCTAATACAGTCAAAATGGCTATAATGGCCATAGTTCTAAAAATGATAACTAGATTTAATGAAACTTCAATCAAACTATCAACAGCAATTTTCACAAAATAGAGAAAACATTCCTAAAATTTATAAGGAACCAAAAGAGACCCAGAATACTAAACACAGTCCTGGGTAACAAGAGCAAATCAGGAGGCAACATAATCTCATATTTGAAGTTATATTACAAAGATACAGTGATAAAAACAGCATGGCACTAGCACAAAACCAGACATGAACTAATGCAGCAGAATAAAGAATGTAGAAACCACCCTAGACACATTCAACCACTTGATCTTTAGCAAAGGGGCCAAAAACATGCTGGAGGAAAGATAGCCTCTTTAGCAAATGGTGCTGGGAAAAGTGTCTATGCACAGGCAAAAGATTGATTCTAGACCCATGTCTCTCACTATGTACTGTGTACTAAATAAAAATGAATTGAAGATCTAATTATTAGCCTACAGAAAATAAAACTAGGTAAACTTCTTGAAGTCATGAGTGTAGGCTTGCACTTTCCGAACAGAACCACAATTGCACAGAAATAATATCAAAAATCAACAAATGGAATCATATCAAATTAAAAAGCTTCTGCAGAGCAAAGGAAATAACAGAGTGAAAAAAAGCCTACAGAATGGGAAAACTTAAAATAAACGACCCCCAAAATAAAAGACTGAATCAAAAAATAGGTAACAGGGCCGGGGATTTAGCTCAGTGGTTCCATGGCCTGCCTTGCAAGCACAAGGACCTGAGTTCAATCCCCGGTACCAAAAAAAAAAAAAAAAAAAAAAAA
>NW_022900951.1:54078448-54092425 GCF_012274545.1 Fukomys damarensis | reverse complement strand
AAAAAAAAAAAAAAAAAAAAAAAAAAAAAAGGTAACTAAAATGAGCACATACCTCTTAGAATAACTCCTAATTACTCATAAATACATGAAAAAATGTTCCATGTAATGCAAATTTACATGGAGAACTGCAAATTTAAATAACACTGAGATTTCATCTTACTCCAGAATGAATGGCAGTCATCAAGAAATCAAATACTCACATATGCTTATGGGGCAAGGGTGAAAAAGGAACCTTCCTAAATTGTTAGTGGGAATGTGAATCAGTAAAACCACCATGAAAATTGGTATGGAGATTTCTTAAAAGGGTTAAAAATAATAATTCCATTCATCCCAACTATTCCCCTAGAAGGTATCTTCTCGAAAGAATTAAAGACATCACAATACAGAGATACATGCATACCTATGTTTACAGTAGCACAAGTCATAATAGCTAAATCTTAGGAGTGGTTTTTATGTCCATCAGATGAATGGATGTAGAAATGTTATATTTATACACAATAGAGCACTACTATGGCATAAAGAAAGATTAAACTTAAGTTATTTGTAGGAAAATGGACGCATCTTGAAACCATGTTAAGTAAAAATACATCATACAAACAAGCTTAAATACCATATAATTTCTTTTATATGAGAAACCCAAAGTATAAATAAAGAGCACCATAAAAGATAGATAAAAGGAAACAGGGAGATATATTTTCTGTAAATTAGAAGGGGTTCAAGAGATAGAGGGAGGAGGAATGAGAGAAGATAAGGGGTCACAAAAAAGAATTAATATATGTTCTGTACATGTACTAAATAACCATAATGAAAATAGTTATTATGTATCAGAAATGTGTACTAATTTAAAAATTCAACAACGTAGAAGAAATAAACCAGTTCCTCAAAAACCACACTCAACCCACCCAATAGGAAATACATAATTTAAACATCTAACTATTAAAATATCTCTATAATCATCAAGGAAATTTAACTCTTTAAAAAGATATCTCAGGGCTAGGGATTTAGCTCAGTGGTTCTACCATCTACCTTGCAAGTGCAACGTCCTGAGTTTGATGCCCAGTTCCAAAAAGAAAAAAATATAAATTTCAAATAATAATAATAGTAAAACTTAAAAAAATAAGATATCTCTAGGCCCAGATGGCTTGAAAGATTTAAGACTAATTTTACACAGTTGATTCTGTAAAGTGAAAAAAGAGGAAACTTTCTCCAACTAATTTTCTAAGTACTGCACTAACATCAAAATGAGGCAAAATATAAAATTCTATAGAACTGTGTCACGAAAATCCTCAACAAAATATTAATAATTGGAATAGAGCGATTCATAAAAAATCACACACAGTTACTAAGTGGCTTTTTTACAGCCTCTTTTCATTATTTGAACATCAAAGTAACTTGTCATATTAACAGTTTAAGATGAAAAAGCATATGATCATATCAGTTGATACAGAAATAGCATTTGACAAAATTCAGCACCCATTTATGATAAAAATTCACTACAAGCGAAGAAGAGTGGAATGAGTATCTACATGAAACCAATAACTAACATCATACTTAATGGTAAAGTCTTACTTCTTTTTTTCAAGATCAGAAATAAGGCAAGGTTATCCATTCTCACTACTTATTCAATACAGCACAATAGAGCAAGGAAATAAAATAGAATACATTCAGATTGGGAAACTCTCTATTTGCATATGACAGTATTGTCTACATAGAAAATCTCAAAGAATCTCTAGAAAATAACTGTTGGAACTAATAAGTTCAGCAAGTCACAAAATACAAGAGCAACACAAAAGAAATCAATGCTAAATTAATATACTAAATTTCATATGCTAACTATGAGCATATGGAAATAGTCATTTAAACTCAATACCATTTACAGTAGCTCCAAAGAAGTGAAATGTTAGTTGTATAGTTTTAAAATGTGTGTAGGATCTGTGTGCTAAAAACTATAAAATGATAATGAAAACAAAGATTACCTAAATAGAGAGACATATCATATTCATGGATTAAAATACTGAACAGAATAAACATATCAATTTTCCTCAAATTGGTATACAAATGTAATGTACTTCTAACCAAATATCAGGATTTAAAAATATGGTCAAGCTTATTCTATAATATATATATATGGAAAGGCACAGAACCTAGACTAGTTAACATTGAAAAAATAAGTGAGGGCCAGGGATTTAGCTCAGTGGCACTATGCCTGCCTGGCAAGAGCAAGGCCCTGAGTTCAATTTCTGGTACTTAAAAAAAAATAAAAAAGAAAATAATAATAAAGTGGCAAGAATCATTCTATCCAAATTAAGGCATACTATGGTAATCAAGGCAATGTGGTATTGGCAAAGGGGTAGGCACATAGACAATTGGAGCTAAATAGAGAACCCAGAAGTAAGTGTATCCACACTAATAAGACTAACTGATCTTTGGCAAAGATATGAAACTCACTGAACAGAGGATGGGAGATACTTTTCAAGAAATGATGCTGGAACAGTTGGACTTCCATAGATAAAACATCCCCCACCCCCAAAAAAAACCCAGAACCTCAACCTAAACCTCACAATTTATACATGGATAAACTCAATATAGCTCATGGGCTTACACATAAAATATGAATCTATAAAATGTTTAGAAAAATGCAGAACATTGTCAAGATCTAGAATTAGGCAAAGTGGGCTGGGGATTTAGCCCAGTGGCACTGCACTTGCCTGGAAAGTACGAGGTTCTGAGTTTAATTCCTGGTACAGGGGGAAAAAATAGAATTAGGCAAAAACTTACTTGATTTGATCAAAGGCATGATTGAAAGAAATTTGATAAACTGGTCCCCCTCAAAATAAAAAAACTTTCACTTTGCAAAGGATGCTGTTAGAGTGAAAAGGTAAAGTACAGGCTGGGAGAAAATATTTGCTGACCATATACCCAACAAAAGACTGATATCTAGAATGTATAAAGAACTTCCATTGCTCAATACTTAAAAAGTAAAACAAGCAATCCAAATAGAAAATGAATGAAAGACATAAAGAGATAGTCTACCAAAGAGAATATATAGATGGCAAATAAACACATGAAAAGATTTTCAGCATCATTAACCACTAGAAAAATGCAAATTAAAACCATAAGGTATCACTACCTGTATATCAGAATAGCTAAAATGAAAAAAAATAGTGGATTGTATCTAGATGTCCCCCAAAGCCTCATGCTGTCTTTTTTGGAAATGGCTGAATGTGGATTATGTGATGCTGGGATTCAGGGTGTGTGATTACTAAACCACTACATTTGAGTGATTGGTTTGGCATTGCCCTAACCCTGGAAGTCTGAATGAGATAAAAGGGGCAGAAAGACACCATTAATCTCCCTTGTTGCTCAGCAATGAGAGAAAAGTAACTAGCACAAAGGTAATTTTGGAAGGTGATGGATATAGTGATGGCTTCACGTATATATGCATGTGTCTAAACTCATCAAATGGTATGCATTACATATATGTAGTTTTTGTATAGCGACTATGCCTTAGTAAGCTGTTAAAAATCAAGTGAAAGTGGCTAATTGTATGATAACTTAAAATATAGACAATGTTAAAGTCAATCTAAAAGACAAAACTACATAGGTCTTTATATGATAAATGTGATGCTGAATGGTGTTCCCCCAACCAAAAACAAACAAATGAACAAAGGTCCAAAATACACAAACTTCATATCCTTCAAAAAACTTGGTTAGTAACCCTCAGTTGCCACCAGGCCATTCAGAAAGTAGTATCAGCCTAGGGCTTTTCCTCTAAACTGGGCTCTTTGTTTTGGCTCTTGGAGGTTTTCCTTGCTCCATTTTGAGCTCAACATGCATTTCAAAGCATATGTGTTATCTTTTATCCAGTATGTTATGTAGGAAGTTATTATTTGGACACCTCATATACAACATTGCCAGAAATGTAAGATGTAGTTCCATTTCTACATTCTGATATTTCCCATACTTCTGTCTCCTCACTCGCTCCCAAACTTACCCCTGAGCTCCTGATTCACATCTACATATCTTCCATCACACGTTACACATCTCCATTTAAATGTCTAGTAGGCATCTTAACTGTACTATGTTCAAAATATGGCTTTGATTTTCACCTCAAACCAGTTCTTTTGTCAGTCTTTCCCATCCCAGTGAATTACAACATTATCTGCACATCTACTAAAGCCAGAAATTTGGCTGTAATCCTAAAATGCCTCATTTTCCATCACTTCCTCTCTCAAGACACCCTGTAACATACAGTCAATATTACATAGTTAATTCCTTCACTGCTTTTCATCTTCACTGCAGCCCATTTCCAAGACTCCATCATCTCTTGCCCAGGATACTACAATGGTCTCCTTAATTGTCTACCTGCCCCTGATCTTGACTCTTTCTACATAAAGATAGAACAAATTGCATCAATCCTGATTATGAATGGAACTCCTGGTAAAAAGTAAACTGAGGCACAAGGCAATTTTTCCCTAGTAGAGAATTGAATCCAGGGCTTTCACATTGAGCTACATCCTCCATACTTTTTTCATTTTAAATTTGTGACAGGGTCTCACTAAGTCACTAAGTGGCCCAGACTGAGCTCAAACTTGTGGTCCTCCTACCTCAGTGGCCAAGAGTGCTGAGATTATAGGTGTATGCCACCATGCCAGGCTACAAGGCAATTTTTAAAAGGTTATTTGAGGAAAAACAACTGTTTATGAATTGAAGACAGCTCTAAACCAGAGATGGTTCAGGAGCTCTACCAAGAGAATGCAAATGCAGTCTATTATAGGTCAGACACAATAAAGTAAAGAGAATACTATTTGATTGGTTATAATTTTATAATTGCCTTATTTGGTTTATCCAGTTAGAAAGTCTCTATTTATATAATAAAAATTTTGTTGACAGTTTGTTTTTAAGACAGGGTCTTGCTATTTAGTTCATGCTGCCCTTGAACTCATGATGATCCTCCTGCCTCAGACTCCTGATGCTGGGATTACAGGCAAGTGCCACTGGACCTGGCTGTTGACTGTTTCTGATTGGTTGAATTTAAGTTCTGTTTTCCTCTACTATAGACATTTAAAAGATGCACCTCAAGTTAAATTTCACTTATCTTTGCAAATCAGTAAGATTTAGGTCATTTATGGGGTCTCATTAGGCTTTCTCTGTTCAAGCATTCTTCGAATCTCGCTCCCATTTTGGCTTACTCTAATATTCATTATAATTGCCTAGAATGTCCTAGACCACTAATCCAAAATTCAAAGAGAATTAGTTAACTGATGCATTCGTTGGTTGTCCTGTTGCCTGACATCCGCAACTTAAAGGAGGAGAAGCTTAATTTGGCTCACAGTTTTGGGGGACTTCAGTCCATGGTAAGCTGGCTCCAAGGCAGAAACATCATGGCAAAAGAGTGTAGTGGAACAAAGATACCTAGTTGATGACAGCTGGGAAGCAGGACATTGGAACAGTTCCAGGGAGGATTGGACAAGGTACCATAGGTAGTGCCCAAGGCTCCACTTCCGTGACCCACCCAGACACACCCAGAAGCATGCTTTGCTAATCTGCTAAGCATTTTTTTAATCCAATGAAGTTGACATATCAGGATTAGCAGTCACAGCTAGAGAGCATATGACCTTCTAAATACAGCATCTGCTAGGTTGTCACCTTGCCAAATAAGCATCTACTATTACTATTATCAATATTTGTATTTTTTTCTGAAAGAACCAGAAATATAGGTCAATATGTGAGGTTTTCTGATCTTAATTATTAGCAATTAAAATGAAAGTAAAATGAAACACAGAAACAAGAGAAAATATTGTGCCAGTTCAATCAAAAACCTCTTCTTGGCCACGAGTTTGCAACTGTTCTTGGCTCTAGGTGATCTGGTCCATATTTGATCCTTCAGCTTACCCTTTTTTTCACTCTTCTCCTTTATATATTTCTAGCTATAGACACTGTCAGCTACTTTTCCGGTCCCTTAGATTTGTCATTTCAGGGTATTCTGTGCATTTTTGGCTACTTTTTCTGGAAGCTTGGAAGGTCACTCTGCTCAAGGAGAATAGCTATCAGCCAATGACTCTGGGAGGATAGGGTAATTCTGAAATATGTCTTGCCTTATTTCCCTCAGTTTCCCTAGGGTCTTAAGACTGTCACCCGCTGTGTAGCTGGCTTATTAATATACTTTTTACTGGCTCCTCTCCCTCCCTTTCTGACTTCTCTACTGCCTTACTGGCATTCTCCATACCTTCCAGTAAATTACTCTTGCTCAAATTCTTGTCTCAGAGCCTGCATCTTCGAGAACCTAACTGAGATAGTTGCCTTCTTCGATTTGCTCCACGAGATCAAGTCCTTTCCCTTTGAGGTTGCCTCTGCTTGCATGCTCTCCCCTCAGATGTTTATGTGGCTCACTCCTTCACTTTGCTTTTAGCTCAAAAGTTACCCCTGCAGACAAACCATCCAAGGCTACCCAAACTATAATAGTTTCTCCTTCCCTTTCATCACTGTATTTTCCCTGTGACCCTTCTCATAGTCTAAAATTATTTTGTTCATGTGTTTGCTGTCTGTCTACTCTCAAGTATCAACTGTATGAGAGCAGAAGCCTTGTCTGCTCAGGATTTCTTTTGATCTTCCAGCCTCAGCCTCCAAGAGTACTGAGGTTACAGATGTGTGCCACCATGGCCAGCCACAAGACAATTGTTAGAAGGTAATTTGAACAAAACAACAATGCATGCTTGGGCGGCTCTGAACAAGAAGTGATTCAGGAGTTCTACCACTGTGCTCTGCCAGGGGTGCAGGGCAGAAATTGATGAAAGGAGGATTTCTCACAATTATTGGAATTCACATTCATTTCCCCTACTATTTTCTTCCAATGATTCTGTGCTCTTAACCTGAGCCTCGGGATGCTACAGTGTTGGTTCAGGTGGGCAGAAAGGTAACCTTTTTACGGGTGGGTAACTCAGAGCCTATCAGACTTGTGTCTTTAGAAGAGCCCATGAATATATTTCAGTTCTGAATCCCTTTGCTCTAAGTCCTAATGATACCTTTGATTTTCTTGCTTCTTTATGTTAAAAAAAAAATCTCAGTTTGCTTTGTTTCTGCTCTTACTCTTCACACTGACGTATTGACAGTTGAGGCTGGAAGCGCTGTACCCAATTTCATTCTCAGTCATTTTCTCCTGCAAATCACTGGGTGTCTCTCTCACTATTATTCTTCTGTCGCTGACGTGCCTGCTGCTGTCTATAGTATCTGGCCTTACAGTCTGATATGGGCATGTTTTGTAACCCCCTCCCTTACTAGTTAAAGTCATCTTGATCAGATCTACAAGTCTCCAGGCAACCACATTCTTCCCTAGTGAGATGCATTCGATCCTTAGCCAAAAAGCCTATCATTCCAGTATCTTAAGCCATCGTCCAAAAAACAAATCTGCACAGCTTCAACCCTTCTTTGCATCTCCAGCTGTGCCGACTGCAGCCACCCCCACACCTAGCCTCAAGGGACCCCTGACCTCCAAGCTAGCTCCGCCAAGACTGAGATGTAGACAAATCCTACTCCCCTTGGTTTAGATGAGACAATATTGAAAATTTTCAAAAGGAAATTTGCTAGGAAACCAAGGGAAAAACAAAACCAGAGATTGGGAGGGAGAGGGAGAGAGAACACAAAAGCTTAGGAAAAGATGCATTACAGAGTCCTGATTCCTTATCCTGAGATAAGTACACTCTGGCTGAAGCTGGCTTGGCTGGCACAGCTCACAGGGCACACAGGATATGAGAATATAATCCTCTAACCTTTTCACAAAGGGGTAATAGGGATGAGGTGGGGGAAGTGCTCACAGAAAGCCAGAAGAGACTTTGTTTGGACTATTTTGTTCCATGGAAATGGTACCTAAGGAAGTGTAAGGGCTACTCCAGCAGATCTGGGAAAAGCAAGAAATCCCATCTAGCAGCCTTTGTCATGCAGGAAGCTCCCTAAAACCTTGGCGAACTTGTTTTTTGTTTTGTAAGATTTTAATGGATTATTTAGAATTTCCTTTATGCAAAATCATATCATCTCCAAATAGAGGTACCTTTACACCTTTTATTATAATCTGGATGTCTTTTATTCTATTTTCTTGCCTAACTGCCCTGGCTAAAACTTCCTATACAGTGTTGAATAGAGTCAGCAAGAATGAATATCTGTATCTTGTTTTCAGTCTTACTGGGAAGCTTTTAATATTTCACCGTAAAGTAAGAGTTAGGCATAGGATTTATGTAGGTGCACGCTCATTAACTCTTTCAGTGACTAATGCTTTCTTGCAAAGTTCTGGTAGACCTTTTGTATTTACTTTCTTTTTTGGGGGGGTACCAGAAATCGAACTCAGGTCCTTGTTCTGGTAAGGCAGGCAGCAGAACCACTGAGCTAACCCTCACTCCCCGCCCTTGCATTTACTTTCTTTGTTTTACTTGTCGCCTCTTCTGCTTTTCTTTTATAAAGTCTGGCCTCTTTCTACAGCCCTAGAGAAATTGAAAGGAAATCATTTATCTTCTTTTATTCATCTGTTCAGCAAGCATTTGTAAAATGCCCACCATTTACCAACACTGACTTAAATTCTTGAGGATAGAACATTGGGCAATACAAAGCCCTTATCTTCTGGAGTGCACATTCTACAGCTGAACTTAGATAAAAAGTAAATAGTCCAGATGGTGAAAGACAAAAAAAGTGAGAAAAGGAAAGGTGCTGTGAGAAGAAAGAATAGAGTTTACTCTTTGGTTAGGTACCAGGGAAGGCCTTTCTCTCGGGGTGACATTTTGGCAGGATCTGAATGATGAGAAGAGCTTGGAAGAGTGTTCTAGCAGAAGGCACTAGAAGACAACTGGAGGTGAGAATAAGCCTGGTGAGTATGGAGGGAAGGTAGCCCAGTATAGCTGTGGCAGAGGGAGAAGGGGGACAGTGGGAGGTGGTGAGGACCCACTCAGGCAAGCATCCTGCTGGCAAGGACATTGGAGTTGACGAAATGTGATGGGTGACCATGGGAGGTGTAAAACAAGGCATGCTGTAAGCTAACATAAATTAGTAAGCCATCCCTCTGGCTGATATATCAGCACATCTCGGATTTCAGGTTTTGTGAAGCCTGGGGCTAGTTGACATTGGCCCAGAGAGCCAGGGTGATTAGAGAGCCTTTGTTCACCTTCCTTGACTTCACCTCACACAGCAGCCAGAATGATTTTTCTGAAACGTAAGTCAGATCATGTCTTTCCTTTCCTAAAAACCTCCCTATGCCTATTTCTCAGTAAAGTAAATACCCTCTTAATGGCCTTTAAGGCTGTCTTTGTCCACTTTCTGCTTGCTGTAAAAGAATATCACAGACTAGGTAATGTATGAACAATAGAAATTTATTTAGCTCCCAGTTATGGAGACTGGGAAGTCCAAAATCAAGGAGCTGCATCTGGTAAGAGCCTTCTTGCTGGATCACAGCCTGGCAGACTACAAGAGCAGACTTTCTGCGTGAGCTCAATCCATAACGTGATATTGTAGCTACTAGTGACAGGAAACTGAGGTGGACTCAGCCATAACCTTCATTTTATCTGAGCTCACACTGAGTCAGGAGGTGTCCTGGCTATTAGAAACTGGAAAGAATAGTAGTATCCAGAAACAAATATATTGGTGGTTTTTTGGAGTATTGAGGAATTAGGCCTAGTGGGCCCAGATATTGTCTGGCCAAGGGCTGACCCAATTCTATGGACTTTCTTGCATGACTTCCTAACTTTTCTCATGTCATAGCACCACAGAGAATGGTATCATTTGTTTAATACAGTGGGATCAACAAGAAAGTATTCATAGTTAGAGGTTACTGGTCCAGACTCCAGCTGCCTCAGGCTCTGCCCAGACCCTTAAGACTGAGAGGGCTGATATCTTTGTTGTGGCCTCCAGGTTGGGGAGCTCTGCTTTATTGAGGAATATTTGCTTTGAGGGCACCTTGGAGCTCAGGGATAAGTGAGTCAAACCACTATTCTCTGGCTGTATGCCGGCTTGACCTTAGACATATCTATCTCCAGACTTACAAAGTTATTATCCTCTGGAGACCCTGAAATTAATCTATAATAAATGCTGCCAACATTATCTCTGGGCCAGGCTCATGGTCAAATTATCCACTTTGCCAAGTAAGTTGTCATCTACTTGAGGATATTTTTCAGGACAGGGACAGAAATTGTTAGTCCTAGGGGCCGGGGATTTAGCTCAGCGGTTCGTTGGCCTGCCTAGCAAGCGCAAGGACCCTAGTTCAATCCCCGGTACCAAAAAAAAAAAGAAAAAAAGAAATTGTTAGTCCTTTATCAGACCTTCGGCTGATTGTTGGGTCTTATATTTAGGATGACTACCCTTGAAAAGAGAAGAATCTCACTCTGTTCAAGAGCCCAAATTCCAGGACTTTACATATAAAATCTATGTCAAGGGTTCATCAAGTTTTCAAATTCCTCCACTTGGGAACTGGCTCTTTTTGTAAAAAGGAAGAAAGAATATTTCAGGTAATGAAAGATCTCTAGTGGTTAAAGGCAATGGCATTTTTAGAGAAACTCAAAGATTTATGAACCTGGACCTGCTTGGAATCCACAGGTAGCTTCATTCAATTTGGGTGCAAAATGGCATTTCAGACCCACTCAGGGAAAAATAAGAAGCAAATTATCCTTCTTAGGTATGAATTAATATTTATTTTTTCTGTTACCTAACTAATGAGATCTTTCTCTCTGGTTGGATCTAGGACTCTGAATTTATATTAATTTTTTTTCTAAACCTGGTTTCCTTTTAGCTCATGTTCTGAATTATACTGGGCTACTATAGCAGCTCCACCTACAGGTCACACCCCTGAAAAGCACATTGACCCCTGGGAATTTGAATCTTTAAAAAGATAAATGATAGGAAACAGGGAGATAGACTTTGTGGAAATGGGAAGATCTGAGAATTGAGGCAAGTGGGAGAGAAGGAAGTGGAAGTAAAAAGGATTAAGATGTACTGTGTACATTACCAATTCCCCACAAAGAATGAATTTATTATGTATCCAAACACATACTAATATATAAAAAGAGAGAGAGACACCCTACGTGTTCTGATTAAGAGATCTAGATTAATAGTTTCTAAACTTTGCTAGGCATCTGAATGACAGACTAAGAAAATAAAAATCCAAACAAAAAGTATGAAAACAAAGCAACAGATCCTCTGGCCTAATTGAGACCATCTAAATAAGAAATTCTGGGAATGGTGGGGGGGTCTGGTTATTTTTTCTAAATGGTTCTGATACCCCTGACCTTGTTGATACCAGATAAAATGCTTCAAATATTTGAATGGTGACCCCTCAAGTGATCAAGAAGACATAGATAAGGTTGGGACTTTCACACTCTCATGGTAGTTTGTTTGTTTGTTTTTTGGTGCCAGGATCGAACTCAGGACCTTGCACTTGTGAGGCAGGCAGCAGAACTACTGAGCTAAATCCCTGGCCCTTGCTGCAGTTTTGTAAGCCATGTCTCAAGCCTAATCCTAACTCTCAGCAGCATTTCTTGTAAGTGAACACACTGAACTTCCAGTTTAGAATGTAAAGACTTTAGAACACCAAGCAGAATAAATGCAAAAACCTACACTAGATATGTCATATTCAAACTTCAGAAAATCAAAGATAATGAAAAAAATTGCAAAAAGCCAGAGGGATTTTTAAAAATACATTTTCTGTAGAACAGCAAAGATAAGAACTTCATATGACTTGTCAGAAAACATTCAAGCAAGAAGATAGGAAAGTGAAATGAGTGTTGAGAGAAAAGAAAAACACCAACCTAAAATTCTCTACCCTGTGAAATTATACATCAAAAGTGCTGGACAGAAGCTGGGCATAGTGGTGCATGACTGTAATCCCATTTCTCAGAGAGGCTGAGGCAGGAAGATTACAAGTTAGAGCTCAGCCTGTGAAATCTGTGATTTAGCAAGACCCTATCTCAAAATTTTGAAAAAGGGGCTGGAGATGAAGCTCATTATGAAGATTCTGGTTTTGCTCTCCAGTAACTAACACACACACACACACACACACTGAAGGGCAAACACTCTCGAACTAAAATGGAGAGAAAGACATCAGCAAGATGGAAGAACAAGATTTTTCGGCACACATTTTCTAAAGACATAAATTTGAACAACTAGCCATGAAAAAACATACCATCACAAGAGCTAGGAAAACTAGGTGAGAGATCACAGCACCTGTGTATAACAGAGAAATAAGAAAAGACACATCAAAGAGTGTAGGAAGGACAGCTTCCTAACACCAGGAAGCACAGTGTAAAGAGACATACCTCCTGTGTGAGGTAAAGACAAGGAAATGAACACTGAATTTATCTTCAAACCTCAAGTGAGCTAACCCAGTAAAATCCATCGCTAGGCAGGTTCCTAGGCCCGAGACTCCATTTTTCCCATTCTTTGCGTTATCTCTTCACTCTGTTGGTGGTTTCCTTTACTGTGCAAAAACTTTTTAATTTCATGAGATCCCATTTGGTGATTCTATGTAGTAATTCCTATGCAAATGGGTGTTTGTCAGGAAGTCTTTGTTCATAGGTATGTCTTTAAGAGTATTACCTATTCTATCTTTCAGCAGATTAAATGTTTTATTCCAATATTTAGATTTTTGATCCATTTTTAATTTTAGTTTAGTTCATGGTGAGTGCTATAAGTCTAGGTTTAATCTTTGGCATGTAGATAGCCAGTTTTCCTAGCAACATTTGTTAAAGAAGCTATCTTTCCTCCAGCAAAGGTGTTCAGCCCCTTTGTCAAGGATAAGGTAGCTGAAAGATGTCTGGAATTGTTTCTACATCCTTTCTACTGTTCCATAGATCCACAAGTCTGTTATGCTTTATTTTATCAATGCTATGCTATTTTTTAACCACTGTATATATCATTGTGGTATAACTTGAAATCTGCGATTGTGATGTCTCCTACCTTGCCCTTGTTGACCAGAATTGCTCTTGAAGTTCTAGGTCTTTTCTGGCTATATATGAATATTAGGATTGCTTTCTCTAGTTTTCTGAGATATGCTATTGGTATTTTGATTGAGATTCACTAAATCTGTGTAATAGTTTTGGAAGTATGGCCATTTTCACTATATTGCTTGTTCCTATCCAGGAACAGGGGATACATTTCTATTTTCTGATATCATTTTCAATCTCCTTTTTTCAGAGTACTATAGTTTACATTGTAGAGGTCTTTTACTTCCTTGGGTAAGTTAATTCCTAAGTATTTCATTTTTCTTGATGCTGTATTCAAAAAATATTGTTTCCCTAATTTCTCTCTCAGGAAGATTGTTATTTATGTACAGGAATGCTATTGATTTTTTAAGTGTTGAATTTGTATCGTGCTATGTAGCTGAATTTGGTTATTAAATCTAGGAGTCTTTTGGTGGAATTTTTGGGTCTTCTGTGGAGAGGGTTATGTCATCAGCAAATAATGATAATTTAGCTTCTTCCTTTCTTATCCATATTCCTGTTATTACTTTCCCTTGTCTAATTGCTCTGGCTAATGCTTTAAGAACTATATTGAACAGGAATAGTGATAGTGGGCATCCTGGCATTGTTTCTGATTTTACAGTGAAAGCTTTTTGCTTTTCTCTATTTAGCATGATGATGGCCATTGGTTTGTCATAGATGACATTTATCCAATTAAGATAAAGACCATCCATTCAAAATTTTAAGGATCTTTATCATGAATAGATTTTGGATTTTATTAAATGCTTTCTTTGTATCTATTAAGATGGTCATGTGGTTTTTTTCATCCTTGCTTCTGTTAACATGGTGCATTACATTCATTGATTTGCATATGTTGAACCATCCCGGCATCCCTGGAATGAATTCTATTTGGTCATAGTATGTAATTATTTTGATAATTTGCTGATTCTGATGGTCAACATCTTATTGAGAATTTTTGCCACTATGATGATTAAACAGATTGCCCTGTAGTTCTCTATCTTTTTTTTTTTTTTTTTTTTTTTTTTTT
>NW_022900951.1:54034403-54078417 GCF_012274545.1 Fukomys damarensis | reverse complement strand
TTGTTTTTCATTCATTAGAGAGGTGAGGAGCATTGATATTAGGTCTTCTGTAAAGTTCTTGTAGAATTTGGCAGTGAATCCACTGGGACCTGGGCTTTTCTTAGTTGGTAGTTTTTATTACTTCTTCAATTTCATTGATTTTTACTGGATTATTCCAAATTTTTATATCTTCTTAATTCAGTTTTGGTAGTTCAAATGGATCTAGGAATTTATCCATTTCTTCTGAATTTTGCATTTTATTAGAGTACAGGTTCTCAAAATAATTTAAAATGATCTAGATATCTGCAGAATACATTGTGATTTCACCCTTTTCATTTCTAATTGCATGGATTTGGGTCTTTTCTGTTCTTATTTTGATAAGGTTGGCTAAGGGTTTGTCTATTTTGTTTAATCTCTCAAATAACCAATTCTTTGATTCATTGATTCTTTCTGTTTCTTGTCTCAAGTGCATTAATTTCTAATTTTCTTCCTCATGCTTGCTTTTTTTTGTAAATTGAGTTTATTGGTACAATCTAGGTATACAATACAGTTACATTCATCATTGGGATTCTGTACCTTTACATAATAGGTCTTGATTTTCATTTTTTCCCCTTGTCCCTGCCCTCCCTTCACCCCCCTCCCCTCCCCATTTACAAACACTTTATTTCCATTTTTTCAGTTTCTCATATTTTTTTCCTCTCCGTTATTACCTTTCCCCCACCCTTCCCACTTTCCCTACACCTTTAACCCTTTACTTCCTATTTCACATTATTATCTCATTAGGATCCTGTGTACTATTATAGTTTTCGCACCAAAGAAACTATTTGGTATTTCGGTTAAAGAAATCTTTGTATGAACATTAAAAATAGGGAATCCTAAAATAAAACTAAAAAGGAAAGTAAAAGAGAAAAGGCGATGATGTAATATTAAAATAATCCTTAATTCTGGAGATGAAAATGGTCCCCGAACATATTTAAATTGCTTCTTGCTCTTATAGTCTTACCTTATTCTTTTTTTCATTATTTATAGAATACTTTAGTAGTTTCTGTAATCAAACCCAGGTAGATATGACCTTACATATTTAGTATGATGCGTTACCCCTGTACACATGGAAAAAAATAAAAATAAAAATAAATTAACATTTCTAGACCAATATGGCTGTCCATTTCTGTACAAAGCCAACTCAACACAGTAAATATTATATTTATTTAAAAAGACTAATAATATTATGTTATACATCTATGGCAGCAATAGCTTTTCCAGGTTCTGCAGTCATCTGAACAAAATTATAGACATTCAGCACATTCCATTAAAAACAAGCAAAATCCAACAATATGTTGTATACAAGAAACACACCGAGTGCAAAAAGAAGCCCATAGACTGAAAGTGAAAAGATAGAAAACAATTCTCCATGTGACAGGAGCCCAGAAAAAAACAGGGGTAGCAATCTTATTTCTAGATAAAGTAAATTTCAAACCAAAACTGATTCTAGTATTATTGATGTAGGATGGTACTGTATCATACCTCTATGAATGTAAAATATCTTGTACCTGCTTTATGATACATAGTAGGGACTGTGCTTTATCAGAGCAACATTTAATGATATTACTCTAGAATGTTCTCTTTCCAGATGATGATTAAGATGCTAATAAAATAAAAATGGTCCCAGGTACCACAACAGCAACACAACTTTGCTGTTTTCTGGATATTATTCTTTTCTTTTTTTGTTTTGTTTTGTTTTTCATGCTTGCTTTTGATTTGGATTGTTTTTCTTCTTCTAAAACCTTGAGGCACATCACTAAGTTATTTATTCGAGCTTGTTCTGTTCTTCTAATGTGGAAATTTATTGCTATAAACTTTCTTTTTAGGACTGTTTTCATTGTGCCCCATAAGTTCTGGTATGTCATACTGGCATTATCATTTGATCGTAGGAACTATCTAATTTCTTCTTTAATTTTACCTGTGTCCCATTGATTATAAAAAAAAGTATTCAAAGGGTATATTTAATTTCCATGCATTTGCATAGTTTTGTGGTATCATTTGCCATTGATTCATAGTTTTATTGCACTATGACCTGATAATACATATGGGATAATTTCCATTAATTTGCATTTTCTTAAGCATATAAATTCTTAAGTTAATAATTGCATTTCTTTAAGCATGGAAACCTTTTGACCCGTGATGGCAAACCTACAGCACATATGCTGCAATGAGCTATTTGTATCATTGAAAGCTCTAAAAGGTTTACCATCATTACCATAGACTATGTCATATAACAATGGCAGAATATGCATTTTCCTCAAGATCACATGGAACATTAACCAAAATAGACCACATTCTGGGCCATGAAACACACATTAATAAATTTAAAAGCTTATAAATCATGCAATAGCTGCTCCCAGACCACAATTGAGTTAAACAAGAAATAAATAAAAGAAAGATATCTGGAACATACTAAAGTATTGGAGATTGAACAACACACTTCTAGATAGACATCCATCAAAGACAAAATCTCGGGCTCGGAATTTAGCTCAGTGGTCCCAGTGCCTGCCTCAAAAGTGCAAGGACCTGAGCTCGATCCCTAGTACCAAAACAAACAAACAAAAAAATGAAATCTCAAGAGAAAGTTAAAAATAACTACATGAAAGTGAAAATATAACTCATCAAAATTTATGGGATGCAGCAGAAGCAATGTTCAGAAGGACATTTATATGGTTCAATGCATATATTAGAAAAGAAGATCTGAAATAAATAATATAAGCTTCAACTTTAGGGAGCTAGAAAAAGAATAGTAAATTAAATCCCCCCAAAATCAGAAGAAAATAAATAATAAGTAAGTAGCAGAGCAGAAATTGGTGAACTTAAAAACAGCAAACCAACACAATAAATAAATAAAATCAAAATCTAGTTCTTTGTAAAGATCAGTAAAGTCAATAAGTCTCTGGCCAAGCTAAGGGGAAAAAAAGAAATAAAATACACAAATTATAGATATTGGAAATAAAAGAAGGAACATCACTATAGATCCCAAGGACATTAAGAGGCTATGAACAATGCTTTGCCCACAGATTTGATAACCTTAATAAAATGGATTAATTCTTTGAAAGACACAAGCTACTAGAATCAAACAGGAAGAAATAGATACCTGAGTAAGTCTATATCTATTAAAGACATAGAAACAATTGATAATTACCCAAAAGGTCTAATAGAATGAGTACAACAAGAAGAGTGAGCAGTTAAGTAAAAGGGAAAGAAAGTGAATCAGCAATAGGAAAATAATGCAATGCCAAGAATAAATCAATATCTTCTGGTAATAAATCTCAATATGAATGTTCTCAATTCCCCAGTCATGGATCAAGACTGGATCAAGAGAATGGGAGAATTGATCAAGAAACAAAACCTAAATGGTGTTGGAAAAACTGGATCTCAACCTGCCAAAAATTAAAACTAGACCACCATGCACTAAACTAAAACCCAAGTGGATTAAAGATCTAAATATTAAAACAGAAACACTAAACTTGCTGGAAAATAAGTTAGGCAGAACTCTTGAAGGCATTGACATAGGAAAAGACTTTATGACCAAATCCTCAGTAGCATGGGAACTAGCAGAAAGAATCAACAACTGGGATCTCATCTTATTAAAAAGCTACTGCACTGCAAAAGAAACCATCAAGAGAACTAAGAGACAACCTACAATATGGGAAAAAAAATTTACCAGCTGCTCCTCAGACAAAGGGCTCTTATCTAGAATATGTAAAGAACTCAAAACAATCAGCCCCCAAAATATAAAGACCCGATTCAAAAATGGGCATCTGAAATGAACAAACATTTCTCAGACAAAGCAGTAAAAGCAGCAAGTAAATATATGAAAAAATATTCCACATCACTGGTCATTCGAGAGATGCAGATGAAAACAACACTGAGATTCCACCTCACCACACAAAGAATGCCTGCTATCAAGAAATCAGACAATAACATGGGGCCAGGGATTTTGCTCAGCTGTTCGGTGGCCTGCCTTGCAAGTGCAAGGACCCGAGTTCAATCCCTGGTACCAAACAAACAAACAAACTAAAAACCAATAACAAATGTTGGCGGGGTTGTGGGGAGAAAGGAACCCTTCTCCATTGTTGGTGGGAGTGCAGACTGGTGCAACTACTATGGAAATAAATATGAAGATACCTCAAAGAGCTGGGACTAGAGGTTCCATTTGACCCAGCCATCCCTCTGCTGGGTATCTTTCCAAAAGAATTAAAAGAACCACGTCACCGTGATATATGTGCACCCATGTTTATAGCGGCACAGTTTGTAATAGCTAAAACTGGGAAACAGCCCATTTGCCCATCAGTTGGAAACTGGATAAAGAAGATGTGGGTTTTCTATAAAATGGAATACTACTCAGCCATAAAGAATGAAAAATTAGATTCATTCATAGGAAAATGGATACATTTTGAGGATGTACTCCTAAGTGAAATAAGTCACAGATGTGTAAATACTGAATAGTTTCTCTGGTGTGAAAAACTATAATAGTACACAAGATTCTAATGAGATAATTAACAATGTGAAGTAGGAAGAAAAGGGCTAAAAGTGTAGGGAAAGTGGGAAGGGTAGGCGAAAGGGAATAAGGGAAAAGAAAAAAATATGAGAGAATGAAAAAATGGAAATAAAATGTTTGTAAATGGGGAGGGGAGGTGGAGGTGAAGGGAGGGCAAGGACAAGGGGAAAAAATGAGAACCAAGACCTGTCATGTAAAGGTACAAGATCCTAATAATGAATGTAATGTACTGTATATCTAAAATGTACCAATAAACTCAATAAAAAGAAACAAAACCTAATGGCATACTGTATACAAGAAACACATGTAACAAAAAAAAAAGAAATTCATAGATGAAAAATCAAAGGATGGAAAACAATATTCTATGTGCCAGGAATATGAAAATAAATAGGATTCACTTTCCTATTTTCAGACAAAAGGGATTTTAAGCCAAAACTGATCAGAAGAGGCAAAGAAGGTAACTATATGTTGGTTAAGGAAATAATTCAACAAGAAGAGATAATTACAAACATACATCTACCAAACAACAGTGCACCCAACTTCATAAAACAAACACTACTAATTGGTCAGGCATGGTGATGCATGCCTGTAATCCCAGTACTCAGGAGTCTGAGGAAAGGGGACTGCTGTGAGTTTGAGGCCAGCCTGGGATACATAGTTCAAGGCCAGTCTAAACTACAGGGAGATCTTCTCTCAAAAAACAAAAATTAAAATAAAATTAGACATAAATATCAGATAAACATCAATACAATTAGAGTAGGGAGTCTCAGTACCCCACTGGAACAAATAGGTCAACTACACAAGAAGTCAACAAAGAAACAAATGGATTTAATAGATAACTACAGAGTGTTCCACCTAACAACAGTAGAACACATGTTCTTCTCAGCAGCACGCAGGACTTTCTCCAAAATACATAATAAGTTAGTGATTAAAACATGCTTAAGTAAATGCAAAAGAATCAAAATTATGCCATCCACATTATCAAATTATAATGCAATGACACTAGAAGGCAATGGCAAAAATAAACTACAGAAATTATGCAAACTCACGGACAGTAAAGAATACTCTCTTGAATAATCAACAGGTTGCAGAAAAAACAAGAATCAAATCAAAATGGAGAATCAAATGATGTCAGTGCAACATACCAAAACCTCTGAGATAAAATGAAAGCAGTCCTAAGAGAAAAGTTTATAGCTATGAATACCCACATTAGAAAAACTGAGTGAATGCAAAAATTAGCCTAATGATGCACCTCAACGTCCTAGAAAAAAAAAAGAACAATTCAAATCCAAATTTAGTACAAGGAAGTTTTGCAAATGTTATTGATTTTTTAAAAAATTTTGGTGTCATTGATTTTTTTCTATATCTTACTTGCTTTGAATTTCTTTGGTTTGAGACTTTTCTTCGTTCCATGTAAGCGTTTAATGCTTTAAATAGTCATGAGCATCACTTTAGCTGCATCCCACAATCTTTAACATGTTGTATTTTTATTAAGTTTAAAATATTTTATGTTTTCCGTCGGGCATATTATTTTAAAATGTGTTTTTAAAATTTCAAGCCTTTGGAAATTTTCATCTTCCTGTAATTAATTCTTATTTAGATTTCATGATCAAAGAACACATTTTGTATAATTTCAGTTATTTTAAACTTAAGTTTTTTATGACAATATATTATATTTCTTAGTGGATGTTTCACGGGAACTTGAAAATAATGTGAATGGAGTGTTATATCACTATCAAGTGGATTTACATGGTTGATGTTTTGACTTTGCTGACTTCCTGTCTACTACTTTAAATGATTAATGATAGATAAGTATTGAGTGTAAATTAAGCCAGTTCAAACTTTTATACTTGTGGAGTTGTCTATTTCCTCTTTCAGCCTATTTATAATATTAGTTTTTACTTCATATATTTTGTGTCTCTTTTGTTATCTGCATACTCATGTAGGATTGTTCTGTATTCTTTATAAACTAACACTTTGATCAATATGTAATTTCCTTTGCTCCAAAAATCAACTCTTTTGATATGAATATAGCCACTCCTAGTTTTGTTTCTCTTATTTTTTATTTTCTTATTTCTTCTTTCTAATGCTTGTGTCAAATATCTTTGATATGTTTTATCAGTCAGTGCCCACTAGAGAAACAATATATATACAAAATAGGCTTACAGTAGCCACCTGCAGAGTTAGGTGTCTGTTCACTGGATATCTGAAGGATCCAGTCAAAAGTTGAAGATTTGGAACTTCAACTTTTGCCTGGATCCTCTATGAGTCTGTATCAGGAAGCCAGAGTCTTTGATAGAAGGGTGGAGGATCTAGAAGCCAGAAGATGGATGCACTAAGGCAAAGGCAAAATCTGAGGTCCTGCAAAGAAACAGAAGTGAGCTTTCCTTTTTTTTTTTTTTTTTTTCCCTCCTCTGTTTTGTTTCATTCAGGTTACAAGCCAATTGGTTGGTGCCACTCACACCCTGAGTGAGTCTTCTATCTTCAATAAATCCATTCAGTCACACCCACAACTAAGCTAAGACAATCAGTTTGGTGATTCTTACTCAATTTGATACAACAGTTAACTATCACAGCTGTGTATGATTAGGTACATACATACATACATACACAGCTTGGGAGTGAATCCAGGAGTTCATAGACAATTTTATAGAGTTGCATTCCTAAGTTACTCCATCTTTTCAATTTTCCTAGTACTTTTCAGTTACTGAGATTCCCATTTTAGTCTTCCAGGCAGAAAACTAGAGCTTTATTTATCCTGCCCTCCCATTCATTTCCTGTGACTATGTCTATATTAGGAGCCCAGTATCTATATAACAAACAGATAAAAGAAGCAATGTGAGTTCTCTCTACCCTCTTAAGATCACAGCTTCTTTTATCCTTGCAGAGATTTAAGTGACTATAGACTTTCCATTCTGCCTCTATCACTTCCAGTGAACTCATCCTTACTCCTGAATCCTGAACTAAAGGGCCTTACTTAAAGATATTTCTGTCTCCACCTCAGTTTTACTTTGAATTCTTGTCTATTCCCCCAATTAATGATCTATTTACTTTTTAGTTTTCAAATAGATGTCATATATATTCTGTACAAGTTTTATATCTGCATTCAGTGGGAGTAAGAAGGCGGAATGTATTGACAGTATGTTTCCTGAAGACAAACCCCAGGCCAGAGCAATGTAATGATCTCTTTATCTTTACCCTGATCCTGTGCTTCTCTGAACCACCTTGTTTAGGTGTGCTGTGGATAATAAAAAAAAAGTCCTGTACAGATAATAATACATCTTTTCCTTTCTTTTATTTGCTCTTTATTCATTTTTCTGCCTATTTCCTAAGCTAGAACCCCCACAAAAATAGTGACTAACAATGACAGTGACAATTTTTACTTTGTTTTAGTCTCTGATACATCCTGCCTCATGTGTCTTACGCAACCACTGGAAGCTGAATGCTGTAAACAAGTACAAACAGATGAACACACAGTGAAGAAACACGACACTTTTGTAGTAATTTAACCCCATGAAAGAGAAGCAACAACTTCAACAAACAGAATTAGGGGCTGGGGATTTAGTTCAGTGGTGCTGCGCCTGCCTTTCAAGTGCAAGGTCCTGCGTTCAATACCCAGTACCAGAAAAAAGCAAGAAACCAGAATTAAAGCCAAGGAAACAAAGTAAAAATTAATATCCTTTAAAAAAATAACATCCTTAGACTGTAAAAGGAAGATATAGTTTTTATGAGCCAAGAATAGGCTGTAGTGAAAAAGAAAAGTGTAAAAAATCTAAAGCTCAGTCAATGGACTTTATAGCAGAAGAAGAATAGCTGAAGAATTCATTGTGGAACTGGAAGACAGGGCCAAAGAATTTTCCTAGAATACAGTACAAAATGACAGAGAGATGGAAAATGTCAAAGCCAAATTAAAAGATGAGAATGATAGACCCTTAAATTCTGATAACCATAAATTTTAGGATAGACTAGAGAACTTTGAGTAAAGAAACTATTCAAAGAAATAGCAAAAGAAAAATTCTCTTAGCTGAAAAACTATAAAATATACAAATTGAAAGGTGTCGCAGAATACTGACTGGGTGAATGAAAAAAATCCATCCACATTTTGATAAAAATCAAGTATTTAAAAGGGTATAGGAAAATTATACATTAATATGATGTTTCTAAAATAAATTAGTACAGCCATTTTGGAGAGCAAATTAACTCCTAGCCTTTGACCTTTGAATTCCATTCTATTCCCATATGTGCACAAAAAGGATAAATAAGGCTATTCCTTTGTTATATTATAATCATGAATATCTGAAAACAAATGTTATCAAAATAATAACAGCTTAATCATGGCACATATATCTACATAACATCATGCATTGGTTAAAAAGACTGTGACACAAGAGATTGATTTCCGAAATGCCGGAATAAGGGCTCAGTAAATTCTCTCACAAAAGCAATGAAAATGTTGGTAAAGCCATAAAAATTGACTATTTTTAAGATTTCTGAAATTAAAGGCATAGACTGCACAGAATGAACTAAAAAAGCATTTATGCAAGAAAAACATAAATCTTGGTAAGAATAATGGAGTCTGTGGTGTTTTCCTTGGGAATAGCCCCATTTCCCTTTTCTCTGCAGCTCAGTGGTGTAGTGGCATAGTGGAATGAGGCTAGCAGCCTCATAGTCAATGGAGAAGGCTAACCTCTTTTGGAGCTCCCTTTAAAGTCCCATGCCTCAACCACAGTCAATATTTTGAACTAGCAGTTTTCCAGAAAATCTCCATTCCCAGAATATTGCAGCCTTTTGATCTGGCTAAGTTCTGTGAACAAAATCCTATCCCAGTGGTTATATATAACAGTTTAACCATGGCACATGTATCTAGGTAATGTTGTACATTGGTTAAAAACACTATGACACAGCCTCTGGTAATGTCACAGCTTCTTAAGACTAGGATTTCAATAGAATCTTTGTAGAAAATTTAGAAGGCAGATTTTTTCAATGGGATTAAACTTTGAAAAGATTCTACCTTTTCTTGGGGATTTAGAATGCTCTGCATACATCCTAGAAGGGGTAGCAAAAGGAGAGCCCTTCAATTAGTCAACTCTGGCTAGTCTTGGCAAGCAGAAACTGAAAGCTGTCTGACTTAATAAACTGGCTGAAATTTGAAGGCATGCCTTTATACCCAGGTCTTCTTGGCAAATGCTGAAAGATTTATTTGCTCAAGGAATTTAATGGAATCTGACCGATCACTGGCTGATCATGAAATCATACTGAATTTCTAGGATGTTAGGTTTAAAAATAAAAAACTAAAACCAAAAGAAAAACCTTATAATATAAAACTCAGTGACTTCAGGCCACAGGGAATACAAAATCTATAGAACTAACCCATGAAATTCACTACCCAAAAAATCTACAGCAACAACAAAAAAAGTCAACAATGTCAATAACAACTACAAACCAACAACAAAATCCCCTCCTCTTGAGAGGGGGACCTGTTGCCAGAGTACTTACAATCTATTATGTTACATGTCTAAATTACAATCTTTTATGTTATATGCCTTATTTACTTCTTTCTTCCTCTCTCCCTCTCCCCTCTCTCTCTCTCTCTCTCTCTCTCTCTCTCTCTCTCTCTCTCTCTCTCTCTCCTTACTAGGAATTCTGGGTCTTCACAATGAGCTAAATCTCCACCACTCTCACCTTCATTTTCTAATTTTTTTGAGACAGGCTGTCACTAAGTTGCTAGGTTACCTATGCTGGGCTCAAACTTGACATTCTTCTGCCTCAGCCTACCAAAGTGCTGGGATACTGGCATGCACAAACATGCCCAGTTCTTACATGTCTAATTTTCCAAAAAAATGGACATGCAAATAAACAGAAAATATGACCTATGAAAAATAGCAGTCGTTAGAAACTGTCTCTAAGGAAGTCCTAACATTGGGCTTAGTAGACAAAGACTTTAATCAGGTATGATCAATATATTTAAAGATCTAAGATAAGCCATGTTTAAAGAATTAAAGGAAACAAATAGTATCTCATCAAATAAAATATATCAGTGAAGAAATAAAAATAATATTTAAGAAGAACAAAATAGAAATTCTGGAGTCAAGATAAAACAACTGAAGTAAAAAATTCTTTAGAGGAGCTGAACAGCACATTTGAGTTGACAGAAGAAAGTATCAGTGAACTTGACAGGCAAATGGAGATTATCAAGTCAGAGGAGCAGAAGGAGAAAAGAGTAGAGAAAATTTTACAAAATTTAAGAGATCCTGGAGACAGCATTGAGTATATCAACATACATATAATGGAAGTCCCTGAAGTAGGAGAGAAAGAGAAAAGAACAAAAAATATATTTGAAGAAATAAAAATTTCCCAAATTTGACAATGAATTTCAACCTACATATTCAATGAACTCTAAATACAAGAAACTCAAAGATATTCACATATAGGCACACAATAGTCCAATCAATGAGAGACAAAGGGAAAATTTTAATACCAGCCAGAGAAAATGTATCGTGTCCCCTAACTTTTTGTCAAAAACAAATAAGATCAAATGTCAGTATGATGCTATACTACTGGGCATGTTGAAGACAAAAGACTTCCAACCAAGAATCTTACCTCTAGCAAAATTATCCCCCAGAAACAAAAGATAAAGATATTCCCAGATAAATAAAGACAGAATTCATTGCCAACAGAACTGTACTATAAGAACTTGCAAAGGAAGTCTTTCAAGCTGAAGAAAGGTAAATTAGATGGCAATGTGGATCCACACATAGTAATAAAAAGCTTTCACAATTATGTAAATATGTAATTATATATAATGTAATTATAGATAACTAATTGAGAAGATGAATGTTGCAGGGCATGGTGATGCATGCTCATAGTTCCATTTACTTAGGATGGTAAAGGAGAGTTACTTGAGCCCATGAGCTTTAGACCAGTCTGGATAACATAGCAAGCCCTCATCTCCAAGATAATAATAAAATAGTAATAATGCATAAAACAACAATTTAAAAACTGTGTTAATGGGATTATGAGACATAAACAAGTATGATAATAGCACAAAAGCATGGGGTAAAAAGGAGCTACATTGGAGTATAGTTTCTATACATTATTGAAATTAAATTGGTATTAGTCTTATCTTGCTGATATAATTAAATGGATATTATAGTCTCCTGAACAATCACTAAGAAAATGGCAAAAAAATTTTCTCAAACAACATCAAAGGAATTTAAATGATAACATTTAATTAAGCAGAAATAAAGGAATTTAAATGATAGACTAGAAAATATATTTAATACAAAATAAGGTAATAATGGAAGAATAGAGGATTAAGAAGACAGGACATATAGAAAAAAAAGCAAAAATATACAAACATAACAAAATAACAGTGAAGTAATATTAAATGTGAATAGATTAAACACTCCAACCATTAGTAGTGACACCAGCCTATAATCCCAGCACTAAAGAGTCTGAGGCAGGAGGATTGCTGACAGTTTAAGGCTGGCCTAGACTACATAGTGAGTTCAAGGCTAGCCTGGACTACATATCAGGATTATGTCTTAAAACAAACAAACAAAAAAACCCAACTTCTACCACTCAGCAGAATGTGTCTTTCATGTCCCAGTGATGGACTACCTCTGTGATATCTTAACACATTTCCAAATTTGTCTCTCATGGGTACTTTGAAGCCCTATTTTGTGGATAGGGGGACTGGAGATGGAAAAAATTCAGCTTTGAGTGATATATGTGGTCCTCAGATCCCATCTCTTGACCAATCTAGAGGAAGAAATTCAGTATAGGGGATGGTGAGTTAGAAAACACCAATTACATTGTCCCAATTACTACAATGCCAGATCTATGGACCATGGAGCATTTTAGGAAAAGTTCGCTTTGGCCTACACCTTGAATTACTACAACCTGACTCCTCATAAACCATTTAAACAGTCATCACCAAAAGAGAAATAGGCGCAGCCTAGGCCCAGCCAAAAGGTTTGCCTAGATGAGAAAACTGCATAATGGGTACTTCTCAAGGAGCCAATCTGAACCAGTGTTAAAGGGGAATAGCTTTCTGGTCTTTTGAATGAAATTGTTGCTTCCCACAAGCCCAGCTTGGGCTAGTGTTTGATGCTTGTTGCCATAAGCCTAGAGTAGTTCTCTACTGCAGCACATGGAGTTTCTGGCAGGTTCTCCTGGGTGGTCTATGGCTCTGGTGGGACTGTTGGTTTGGGGCAACAGAGAGTAGAACCTGTAATTAGAATGCCAAGATACGCTCTGGAAAAAGAGTTCTTAGATACTATACTAGCTTTGTGGTGGGAAAGTAGGTGGATGTCCAGACCAGGAGATATCCTTCTGCAGTACTGCTATTTGACTCAGTCTGTCCTCTGGTTTGTGCCTTGGGGGTGGTAGATAGTCTACTGTGGACAAGGATGACTTTGAGGACTATCCAACCTACAAATTTGAGGGATAGAAATGAGGTTTCTTTTTGTAAGACAGCCCAAATAGATGAAAATCTGGAGAGAAAAAATTATGCTACCATGACATCCACTGCCCTTGTGAACTGGGGGGGGGGTCAGATTCAGCACGGATCATAGTGTATGTTTCTCTTTTTAGGAAGAGGTACATTGGTATCAGTGAGAGACATTGATAAGTCCAGTTGTTTCTTAGATTCATAAATTCCCGTGGATATCATAGTCATATAAGATGGAGGTATGATTTCGGCCACCAGAAGTCCTGGGAGGCACATCTAATGCTTGGAATGGGCCCCAGTGGCCATCTATGCCTTTATAATGGCTGAGATGTCTAGAAGCTACTCCAGATGGGATGGGATGTGGTCTTATAGTAGGTTAGCACTTTCTTTTTCTCATTCTTTTGGGTTTTGTGAGATGTTTTGAGAGGTTGTGGGCCTTGTCCTTACAGTGTAGGCATCTGTCTGGTAACAATCCCTTACCCGTTACATAGATCATCCTACGTCTTTGGAGCCGCAATGACTCAGGAAGAAGGAACTCACAACTAGATGATAATCTACAGTTGAAATGTTGAGGCAAAGGGCAAACTTTATGGATGTGAGCTAAAGGGAAGCTGCTCTAGGCTGGGATGATTTGACCTTGTAGTTAGGAATGTCCAACACCTACTTGAGGCAAGGATTCTAGGCATCTGAAGCAGCTTTGCAGGTGAACAGTTCTTGTTCCCATCCTCTGAATCTTATCTTGGTTACGGTCAGCTTCCTAGAAAAAAATGAATACAAGAGTGAATGTGCTCTGTACCAGTCAGTATTCAGGGACCTCTTGCGATGAGATGGTTCTCCTACTACTGTAAGGAAGCCCATTTCAGTTGCGCAGATCACAGAAATAGCCTGGAAAAAAAACAGAGAAGGGTTGCAAGCTTCTATAATGTCACCAAGCACAAAGACCCCAAATATTCCCTGGATAGCTTGCAGAGGTGATTGTCAGGCTCATGCTTGGGAGAAAGATTTTTAGTTTTTAAGATATATAATTGGGTTAGCTTAGAAATTGTGCTGCCAGAGATGACTTTGGGCTTTTTCAGACTGGAGGTCCCTTGTAGGAGTGAAATTTAGAAAGTAAATGGGAATATGATCCATCTTCATTTTAGTCCCTTGGTCCAAGAGGGCTTGGGAGTCAATCTGTTAGTTATTGCAAGAGCCAAAAGGGCAGCACTGATTTTTCAAATGGCCAAAAGTGTCTGTAGTGTTTGATCCTTTAGTGGGGGCTGGGATGGACTCCTTTATAAAGATAGTAAGTGGTTGTGTAGCTGCTCTGGTTTTAGTTCTAAGAGCTGGAGCTGGGTGAGTATATGGGCCTTAGGCAAGCCTTAAATACAAATGGATAGAATCCCAGACCTGTCATTCTGTAGATGACTTCATCTCTCTAAGCCTCATTTTTTCCTGATCTATAAAATGGCAACTCTAATAATATCTAATTCTCAGAGCTGTTGTGAGAATTAAATGGAATGAGGTAATGCTTAGAACACTGCCTAGCACATAATAGGAGCTCAATAGTGGAAGATATTGTTGTGGCTGCTGTTAGTTCCTGATGTCCAGGAGTGGTAAGAGCCAACAAATAAATGTCATGGGTTGAAAACTCAGGGAAGACAAGTGCAGTCATCATTCCCAAAGAGTTAGAGTAAGACTGGAAATGGGAAACAAAGTCAGAATAGAAAATTGAGCAGAGCCAAAAGGGAGAAAGAACTAAAGGGCAAAGATCACCACTACCAGCTGCTGGCCACATGTACCAGGAATGATTCAGGCTGGTTTGAAGGTACAAGGTGCTCAGAAAGATAGCTGGAAGGCTATTTTCCACTTGCCACCCTCCCATATTCGTAAATGGCTCATAGGTCCAGCTTTGTAAATAACCATCCGAGGTGCTGGAGTTAATGCCAAGAATCTGGAGCTAATTAAAACAGGAAGTGGTTACTTACAGTTACCATGGTGTGACATAATTTTGCCAAATTTAGGTTTTCCCATTCTTTTCATTTACCCAATGATATGAGGTCAGAGGACAAGAGAAAATGAAAACATAAGATATTATCTGTATCATTTTTGAGTTTCTGAGCCACTCATCTCAGAGAGTTTTGTTTATATCAGATAAGATAGGTTAAGGTACACCGAGGAACAAATCATCTCTGAATCTAGTGCTTCAAACAAAAAAGGCTTATTTTTGTTCATGCTACAGGTCCCCTGCAGCTCAGCTGAAGTTCTGTTCATCATAGTCATCAGAGAACCAAGCTGGCAGAGCCTCTATTTCAACCTCTTTCCATTATTGCCACATTAGATGAGAAAGACAAGCTGACTCTTTAAATTTCTACCCAGAATTCCACTTATATAAATTGTACTTCTTTTTCTTTGGCCAAAACAAAACCTATGACAGTGCCTAACATCAAAGAAAGTAGGGAAGAATGATTCTATCATGTCTGAAAAAATAAAGTAAAAAACTGGCAAATAGCATTTATGCCTACTATGTGTCCTAGTGACATATGAGCCTGGTATGTATGCATAGTAAAAGAAACTGAGCGCAGGAACAATTCTTCTGAATCTTCTTTCTTCTAAGTAGTTATATTGACCTGGAAGGCTATGTCCTGGGTCAGCATCCCAGGTCTTTAGAAGCAGATAAATTGACGGTGCCTGTCAAAATCACTGAGAATGTATGTGACAATGTTCTGTGGTCAACTAAGAGAAGGGAGATTGAGAATTTCTAATCAGTTTAGTTTGAGAATCTGGAAAGCATAAAGGTAGAACTGAGGGGTAATGACTACCAATCATGCACAATGGCTACTCCCATCTATAGCCACACTAACTTTCATAAGAATAGTCACACAGGGGTTGGGGTCTCACTCAGTAGCAGAGCTTTTGCCTTGCACAAGTGAATGAGTAAGCTCCTGGATTTGATGCCTGTCACATTTAAAAAATATAGTCACATGATAGAGCCTCCTTAATTCGTGGTGCAGCTATACAGTGTCTTGATGTTTAAAGTTTGGGGTGAAAGCTAAAATACTTGTTTAAGAGAAGACAAAACAGTGGCAATTCCGTATAGATGATCAAAAAATCTTTCTCCTGAATGGTGGTTATACTAGGATCCTGGAAAAGATGAAATAAGATATAATAATCCCTACTGGAATCAGTTGACCTCTATGCTTTGGAATTCCCTAGCTTTACCCCAAACCTTTGTAGCATGAAGTAATTCATTTGGTAAACAGTTTTAGAAGGTTTTAACTGGGCTCTTATACAGTGAACCAGCTTAGGCATTGGAAATGGGAAATTTTATAAAATGATTACCCAGTGGATATAGCTAGAATATGGCTGGAAGCCATAACAGTTTTCCAGCATAGCTAGAACTATTACTTGGGCCCTTTGCACTAGGAGGAGTACATGTGTTTGGCTGAATCTACCATCTCCTACCCAAAGCCAAGTATGTATACTGGGAGAGACACTGAGCCTGCCGTGGGAAAGTTGAATCCCTGGACCTGCTCTTTCTCCCATCCTACTTTCATACCTGCCTCATTTTTAGATTTAGGACTTGTTCGACAATCCAGGCCACAGTGTATTACAGAATGTCAGATAATTTTATTTATGGGGAACTAGTCCAGCAGACTTTACTGAGATTCAGTCCCGGACTTATTGTTACTAATGTACACATTCTATGGGCAATGTAACAAAGAAGAGCTCAGTCTCTGAGCTTGGTCTGAATATTGTTGAATTTGAACATCTTAGACAAATTACCTACCTTTCTTGAGGTTTGGTTTCCTTCACTGTAAAATGAGGACAAGAGCCTTTCAATGGATGGGGATTTAGCTCAGTGATGCTGCCACCTGCCTGCAAAGCCCAAGGTCCTGAGTTTGATCTCCAGTACCCAAAACAAATAAACAATCAACAGCCTTTCAGGGTGGCTATGATAATTAAGTGACAATATACATATAGAGTATACAATATATATGACCAGTATAATTACTGGTATATAATAACTATTCAATTAGTAATAACCATTACCTCATCACCACCATCATGTTCACCATCCTTACTATCCAACACTCTGTAAGGAGCCTAGTACAGCTGAAATCCTCCCCAGAGGCTCTGACTTCTGCTGACTTTTGATAAGTTGCTGACTTTGGTGGTTACTCATTTCTTCCCAGTTGTAGGGCAGTGGCTTTCACCATAATCTACCATATCTACTGTTGTCAGCACTTAATATGTTCCTCTCAGGTAGCTGGACATCCCACTATGCCAGTAGCTGAATTACCAGCCAACTATGTGGCTTCTGGGAAGATATTCTTGGATCATAAGTTCAAGAAGCTTTCTCTTCCCTACACTGGGAGGGACAGGGCCATCTTTCTCATTTCCAGGCCCTAGAGCTAGGGGAGTGCATGCTGTGAACTACTATTGTCAGAAATCTCTTGGGAAGATGGAGGGCAAACAACACTCAAAAACAGTAGGAGACAACACCCCTAGAATATCCAAGATCTAGACATCATAACCACACACAACTGATCCTCCAAGTCTTTATCTTCTTTTCACTGGCCTAACAGAGCAGCCTGCACATTTAGGAAGTTAAAGGCCTCAGCTGATGTGCATCTTCAGCTGCGACTCTGAAAGAGGCAGGTCAGTAGAGGAGTGTCTGCCTGTATCTCATCCTGCCTGGCAGGACTCCTACTATAAGCCACTCCTATCTCCACCTGCATAGCTGGAACCTTCCAGCAATATAGCTGGAGCTGAACTCTGACACTCTTTTTTTTTCATTGAGTTTATTGGTACATTTTAGGTATACAGTACAGCTACATTCATCATTGGGATCTTGTACCTTTATATGACAGAACTTGGTTCATATTTTTCCCCATTCCCCTGCCCTCCCTTCACCCCTCCCCCTTCCCTATTTACAAGGACTTTGTTTCCATTTTTCCTTTTATCATATTTGTCCTTTTCCCTTATTTCCTTTCCCCTACCCTTCCCACTTCCCCTATACCTTTAGCCTTTTTCTTTCTATTTCACATTATCAGTTATACAATTTGGATATTATTTACACATTTAGCTTTTCACACCAGAGAAACTATTTGGTATTTACACATGTGTGACTTATTTATTTCTCTTAAGAGTATAGCCTCAATATGCATCCATTTTTCTATGAATGACTCTAGCTTCTCATTCTTTCTTTCTGAGTAGTATTCCATTTTATAGAAAAAACACATCTTCTTTAACCAGTCTCCAACCGATGGGCAAATGGGCTGTTTCCAAGTTTTAACTATTACAAACTGTGCTGCTATGAACATGGGTGTGCATATGTCACTGTGATATGATTCCTTTAATTCCTCTGGAAAGATACCCAGCAGAGGGATGGCTGGGTCAAATGGAACCTCCAGGCCAAGCTCTCTGAGGTATCTCCATATTGATTTTCACAGTGGTTGCACCAGTCTGCACTCTCACCGACAATGGAGAAGGCTTCCTCCACAACCCTGCCAACATTTGTTATTGTTTGATTTCTTGATAGCAGCCATTCTTTCTGGGATGAGGTGTTATCTCAGTGTTATTTTCATCTGCATCTCTCAAATGACCAGTGATGTGGAACATTTTTTCATATATTTATTTGCTGCTTTTGATTATTTGTCTGAGAAATGTCTATTCATTTCAGATGTCCATTTTTGAATTGGGCCTTTATATTTTGGGGGCTGATTGTTTTGAGTTCTTTATATATTCTAGATAATAGTCCTTTGTCTGAGAAGCAGGTGGTAAAAATTTTTCCCACATTGTATGTTGTCTCTTAACTCTGTTGGTGGTTTCTCTTGCAGTGTGGAAACTTTTTAATAAGATGAGATCCCAGTTGTTGATTCTTTCTGCTAGTTCCTGAGCTACTGAGGATTTGTTCATAAAGTCTTTTCCTATGCCCGTGTCTTCGAGAATTGTGTCTAACTTATCTTGCAGCAAGTTTAGTGTTTCTGTTTTAATATTTGGATCATTAATCTACTTGGATTTGACACTCTTTTTATTTTGATTTGTTGTTGTTTTGTTTTTTGATACCAGGGATAGAACTTGGGAGAAGTCTGACACTCTTGAATGACACACAGGCTATATCTTGAACCACTTTCACTGTGCAATGTGCTTCCCAACCTGTTGATTTTCATGGCATCAGCCTTATGATGTGTTTTGCATTCTGCTCCTACCCTCCATGTCATCTTATGGCCTATTTCAGTCCCCAGACAAGATCTTAGATACAACTACTCTTTTTCAGCGTGTACTTTTTCTTTCCCTCTTTGATTATAGTGAGGGATCCTCTTGGTTACGGTGCTGTCGAATGGTCTGGCAAACAGTAATCCTAGGATCTATGCCCTAGGCTGGGCCTTCAGGAGCAGTAATCTCGACAAGTATGCAGTAGCCTCATTAGCTGGCTGGACACCAGCCTACGGATCAGCAGTTTTATCTTGGCCATACTACCAGTGTTGACAGTGCTCCACTACATTATGACCGACATCCTGCATGTACTTTGAAAGTATGAAGTGGAGATACATTTAGGAAGGCATGCTTATTTATACCTAGTCCAGTGGTTTGGGTGATCTATGCCAGGTTAAAGTTTCCTGGAACGATCCTCTTTCCTCAAAGTATTTGAATAATGCTGACAAAGGTGACTGTGGTTGTGGACCAGGAGCTCCCTTAGAACCTTGTAATTACAAGTTTTCATGGCTTTGTGGGCTACTATTACCTTCCTATCTACAGTAGCCTGGCTTGTTTCACATCCAGGGATACTGCTGGGCAAAACCCTCACCATCTGTCTGTTGAATCACTGCAGCGGCCTAACTGATCTCTTCCCTGCCAGCCTTGAATGCCTCTAATCTGTTCTTTATAAATTGCCAGAGTGATCTTTTAAATACAAATCATGCATACCACTTCTGTCTATAAATCCATCCAGTAAATTATGGTAATGCTTAAAAATAAAGGAACATCATATTTTGGAGCTATGTAATAAAGTATTTATGGATCAAAGGATATGCTGCCTGAGTTATGCTTAATAATCAAGTGTGTTTGGGGAGTGAAGGGTGTAGATGAAACAAGATTGATCCTATGTTAACTGTTGAAACTGGGTAATAGGTACATGAAGGTTTATTGTATGATTACAATGATTAAAAGCAAACCAAAACAACAAAAATAAATAGCAGCAGGAACAACAAACTAAGACAATGACCTCTTACTACGTTTAGAACAAAAGAAAGTCATAACTATGGCTTATAAGACCCTGCTTAATGTTGCTGCTAACCACCTCTCTGACTTTACCTTTCACCGCGTCCTCATCTAAGCACTTTCCTTCAGCCACACTAGCCTTCTTGTTTCATCTTACACACAATCTAAAATCCACCTCAAGTCCTGTTCCCTTGGCCTGGAATATATGCTGCCATTGCCACATGGTTTGCTTCTTTTCGTTTTTCAGCTTCTCAGACTCAATATCCTCTCCTCAGAGAGGTCATCTCTGACCACCTCTTTGTTTTTTGTTTTTTGTTTTTTTTTTTGGTACTGGGGATCAAACTCTGGACCTTGCACTTGCGAGGCAGGTGATGGTGTCACTGAGCTAAATCTCTGGCCCTCTGACCACCTCTTACTTCAGTCAGGCACAGATCTACTATCTACAGCCCCCTGTAGATATAGACAGACCTCCTTCTATAGACATCCTTCACCTGACCAACCTACTGAAGTAGCCCCCCACCTGCTGGTCACTATGAAGTGTTCTATTTTGTTTTCTTATGGACTTCTTGGTACTGTATCTGAAACTTAGTTTTTGTTGTTCATTATATATCTTCCCCTGGAGACTGTAAGCTTCAAGTTGATAGAAACAAATGCATAGTAGGTATTTGATAAATACTGGCTAAATAGGAGAATGAACAACTTCCAAGTTGGAGATTGATGTGTTTGGGAAGATGAGGGCTCACATTGGCTGTTCTCTCTCATGTAAAGGAGGTGGATGCCTCCAGTACTAGTTGGGGTAGTCTTGCCCATCATAACTCACTAATGCATTATGCTTAATTTCTGTTCAAGCTGATGATAGTGAGGTGTAGGAAATGAAAAGCTCATTAAATGTTCCTGGCATATAGTCAACTCTCATAAAGCTTAGCTGTTATTATCTGAAGTAGAAAAGGCCTAGACTTTCAATTTGCTTATTTATATCCTGCCTTATTCCAGAAATTCAGGGATAGTTGAATTTGAAGTCAATTAGAACCAAGTTTTCTATCTTGGTAGTCACCTAAAAGTACAAAGTTACTAAGATCATACTTAAGTGTATAACCTTGAACTAAATACTTCACCTCTCTGAGCCTCCAATCCCTGCTTTTTAAACATTTGGTTCTCAAAGTGGTAGAGAAAACATGAAAAAAGAAAATTGCTTCTTTGTTCCAGCAGAAACAAAGAGAAATCCAGAAAACAGAAAACACAAGATAAAGTCTAAATATATCAATAAAATATATGTGAAGAGATCAAATTTACCTACTAAATCTTAGGATTCTAGTTTAAGTATAGAAGAAAAATAATGGCTAAAACAAAATGGCATAGGAAGATAGACAATACAAAGGGATAGAAAATGGTATGCCAGACAATACTAGCAGAAAGTAAGCATTATTAACAGATGAAATAGCAGTAAGGGGACAATAAAGGAAATTTTATATTGATTAAAGGAACAATTCACCACAAAGATATAATACAGGAGGAAAATCATATGCTTCTAAGGTGATAGTTTCAAATATATACAACAATAATTATAAAGAAAAAAATGTACAATTGCGCAATCAAAGTTAGGGTCTTTAACATGCCTTTCAGAAATGGAAAGGCCATTAGATAAAAAATAATTAAGAGTAGGGAGGTATTGACTAATAGTACTAACAAAATTGAAGATATAACAATGCATGTACTTACATGCATACATATAAAACTTTGCACCCAACAGTAAAAGTACACTTTATTTTCAGGTGGAAAGTTTATATGTTGATTGTTTTAATTTTTTTTTTTTTGGTTTTTTGAGACAGGGTCTCACTATGTAGTTGAGACTGCCCTGGAACTCACTATGTAGCCCAGGCTGGTCTCAAACTCACAGCAATCCTCCTGCCTCAGCCTCCCAAGTGCTGGGATTATAGGCGTGCGCCACCATGCCCGGCTGATTGTTTTAATTTTTTAAATTACATTTTTATTTTATACTGATCATATTTATTGAGCACAATGCAATACACTTTAAAAATAAAAAAATAAATATCAGTTTGTGCTATTACAACAAAATGCCACAGACTGAGTAACTGATAGACAAAAGCAGTTTATTTCTCATAGTTCTGGACACCAATAAGTCCAAACTCAAGGTGCTGGCAGATTTGCTTCATGGTTAGGGTTCATTTTCTGGTTCATAGATTATACCTTTCCCTGTATCTTCATATGGTGGAGTGGACTAGCTAGCCATCTGGAAGCCTTTTTGTTTCTTTTTTCTGCAATAGGGGTTTAACTCAGGGCCTTATGAATGCTAAGTAAATATTCCACTACTGAGCTACATCTCTAGTACATTTAAATTTTATTTTGAGACACATTTTCACTAAGTTGCCCAAGATGACTTGAGATCCTTCTGCTTCAACCTCCTAAGTAGTTGAAATCACAGGTGTGTGCCACTATGCCAGGCTTGGAGCTTCTCTTATAAGGGCATTAATTTCAGTATTTGGCAGTTTCTTTCCCAAAGCACTTCCTCCTAATATCATCACATTAGTGATTAGGTTTCAAAACTGGGGGGGGGGAGTACAAACATTCAGGCAATAGAAATATTAATAATTTGGATATTTTAAAACATAAATTAATGGGTTAAGAAAGAATTAAAAATTTTTAAATTGTAAATGTTTGGAAATCAATAGTAATGGAAACATTGCTTATCAAAGTCTCTAGGAAGCAGCTAAAGTGGTACTCAGAAGTAAAGTTATAAAGACTTTTATTAGAAAACAAAGAAGTTTTAAAACATAGATGGGCTCACTGGGTGTGGTGACACAGGACTGTAATCCCAGCAGTCTGGGAGGCTAAGGCAGGATAATCAAGAGTTAGAGTTCAGCCTGGACAACTTATCAAGACCCCTATCGAGAGAGAGAGAGAGAGAGAGAGATGGTGATGATGATGATGATGATGATGATGATGATGATGATGATGTGGCTCAGCAAATGACCCGGGTTCAATTCCCAGTACCAAAAGCAAACAAACAAAGAAAACAAGAGGAGGCTAATTCACAAGATTGAAACTTGACCCATATCTCTCACACTGTACAAAAATCTACTGAAAATTAATCAAAAACTAAAATGTAAGACCTGAAACTCTGAATCTGCTAGAAACAAAATAAAAGAAACACTTTAAGATGTGGGCATAAGCAGTGGCTTTCTAGAATGACCCCTAAAACACAGTAGAAAAGCAAAATTCATCAAATGGGATAATATCAAATTTTAAAAAGCTGCACAGCAAAAGAAATAATAACAAAGTAAAGAGACAACTTACAGAACTGGAGAAATTATTTGTCAACTATTATTCAGCAGAGAGTTAATATTCACAATATATAAGTAACCAGAAAAACTTAAAACAACAAATAATCCAGTTAAAAATGGGCAAACGACATGAATAGACACCTCTTAAAAGAAGAAATACAAATATCCAAAAAAAAAGTGTGAAAAATTGTTAATATACTGTAATTAGCCATCAAAACTACAATGAAATACCACCTCACCCCAGTCAGAATGACTATTATCAAAAAACAAAAATTAATAAATGCTGACAAAAATGTGGAGAAAAGAGAACTCTTATACACTATTTCTGGGAATGTTAATTAGTACAGCTACTATGGAGAACAGTGTCAAGGTTCCTCAAAAAAACTGAAAAGACATCTACCTAATGATCCAGCAATGCCACTTTGCTTACAAACTCAAAGGAAATGAAATCAGCATACCAAAGACATACCTACACACCAATGTTTATTTTAGCACTATTTACAATAGCTAACGTTTGGAATAGGCCAAAACACCCACTAATAGTTGAATGTATAAAGAAAATGTAGCATATATAAGCAATGAAATATCATTCAATTATAAAGAAGAATGACTGTCACTTATAAGACACTATATTAAATGAATAAACAAGACATGGAAAGTCAACTATTGCTTGTTCTTTCTCATATGTTGACCTGAAAGTAGAACACTGATTACTAGATATTGGGAGGAGGTGGAAGAAGAGTGAATGGATTTGTTTAGTACATGTAATATGAATAGATGGAAATATCACACTGAACCACAGTAATATGTACAATTAATATGGGTTGATAAAAATAAAAAGTGATGGGCTAAGCATATAATTCAAGAAATTAGAAAAACTTGATTTTCAGTCTGAAGTGAAATATGGACAAATCCTTTCAAGTTTGGGTGAGTATCAACTTCCTAACATGGCCGGGGATTTAGATCAGTGGTTCCACTGCCTTCCTCGCAAGAATAAGGTCCTGAGTTCGATCCCTGATGCAATAATAATAATAATAATAATAACCTCTCTAACATATGTCTTTAGTAGTACTAAACTAAATGCTACTTGGTGACTGCCTTGGCAATATTCATTATCAATTTGCTAAGTAACTGAGATGGAGGAGCTCTCTCCCATAAAGCTCAACTTGATGGGCACTAATTCCATGGTTAGCAAATGGGTACAAGCAATCTGTGATAGAAAGGGGGCTACTTCCCTGAACGGGAAGGGTAAAATCCATGTCTACACAAGTGTAATCTAAGGCTAGGAGAGCTTAAATTGAATTCTGTCAATTCAAGCCAATCTCACTTTCCCTAAAGGGGAAGGGACACATTTTAGTCAAATAATTTGGAATTTCCAGTTATTAGGGAGATGCCCATGTGGTGGAGAAAGTGTGGGCTACCTTCCAAGGCACAAATGCTAGGCTCCAGGAAAGTGTAAGAGGTAACAATATTTTTAATTGCTCCATATTTCATTAATCACTCTAATAGCTCTTATTCTTAGACTTAACTCAGTCAAGGACACATAGGCTATACAAATACTCACTCCAGAGATAAGAGTCTTCTCAAATCCTGGGAAGCCAACAGGCTAAAAATAACTACAAAAAGAAATACAGAGGGAGGAGGGGATAAGAATGGAAAGGAAGGGCTGGAGATTTAGCTCAGTGGCACCATGCCTGCCTTGCAAGTGCAAGGTCCTGAGTTCATACAAAAAAAAAAAAAAAAGGAAAGAAAGAAAGAAAAGGGAGAAGGCAAACAACAGGTGTTAGATGAAATAGACTGCTAGGGATAGACTGTGAACCCTGGATCCCAGGTCATGGGAGATGGGGGAGAGACTCTTGCAAGTTAGGAATAAAAATAATGTCTCAACTGAAGTGCAACTGTCTCTGTGTAGGCACCACTCTTGCAAGAGTTTAAATTTAAATCTCATTTTTGCTGCCTCTGGAGCCCAATTTCTTCCTCTCTCCTTCTCTCTCTCTTTTTTGTTCTTTCTGTTTGTAAGTGAGACCATTCCCTACAAAAGGAACAAAGAGCCTCTAATAAATGAATCATTACATAAAGTGCTGCAATGCATTTGAATGGGAGATAGGGATGGATACAAGGGCTGCAGAAATACAGCCCTGTGGTGGTGTGGGTAATGACCCTGGATTCTTGGCAGTAGGGAATTGATGTAGAGTTAAGTTACTTTGGACCAAAATAACCAAGAAAGTTCAGTTGAAATCAACTACATCCCAAGCATTTAGTAAAATCATTACCTATGAAAATAGTCTATTTGAAAATAAATTAGCCCACTAAATTGCTGGAACTATTAATTTTCCCTCTAGACTAAGACAGTTATTACCTATGTTGCAGAATTTAAGAGATCAGAGAAACCAATCATGAAATAGGAGGATTTATTTAGGTATGCACCAATTCAGCAGATATGTGTCCAAAGGCTGAGCCCAGCACAAAGGAAGGGTTCTAGTTTTACACATGTTGCAGAGGGGAGCTAGTCTACCTAATAGTGTGAAACTTATGGACAGGAACAGAATAAAGGCAGTTGGTCAAACTGTGACAGTTATAACTTAGCATATCTTGGTGGCTTTGGTGGATAAAAACAGGATCTTATGAGAACAGGAGGTTGTGGAACCTTACAGGATCAAAGTTACTACCTTTACTTGTAATAGAACAAAGAAAACAGCCATAAGGAGTGGGGAATCTAAGAGGGAATTACTTACATTGGGGAACCTTGCCTTTCCTTCTTTTTTTAAGTCCTGCTTTACCTAAGCAACATACTAGTGTCATGCCACTAGTTGTACCCAGTGAGCCTTTCTTAGAATGCAAATGGTAGCAAATGAGTGAGGTGTTGCTGTAATAAATACCTGAAAGTGTGGAGGTGGCTTTGGGACTGGGTAATGAGCAGAGGCTGAAATGGTTTAGAAATGGTTACTAGAATAAAGCTTCCATTAATGGAGCACTGAGGGTAATTCTGGCAAGGACTCAGAAGAAAAAAAAAAGTAACCACGTATGGTGGCACATGCCTGTAATCCACACTCTGGGAAGCTGAGGCAGGAGCATTGCAAGTTCAAGCCCAACATGGGCAACTTAGTGAGACTCTATCTCAAAATTTAAAAATAAATAAAAGGGGCAGGAGATGTAGCTCAGCTCTGGGTTCAATCCCGAGAATCACAAAAAAATTATAATAAAAAGGAACAAAAATGTGATGATTTGCATCCCCAGTATTAATCGAGAAAAAATGCACACAGAATGTAAATATTTGGAAAATTTTTAGTCTGGCCCTGTAAAGAATAAAAAAAGTGTGATTGGGGAGAAAAAAGGTGTGGCCAAGTGACTGATAAAGAGATTAGAATGGATAGCAGTAAGTCAGATGTTTTTCATCAAGACAGTGGGAGAACAACCTTGAAGGCATTTCAAAGATATTTGAGGTTGTCCCACCTATCAAAGATCCAGAATGCTGGGCCTTAAGGGCATAAAGACTTAAAGACAGGTGTTAGGGCACCTGTGGGACCTCAGGGCTTGTTGCTCAGGGCCCCCACAGGTCTCTGTTCCCTGCATTTCAGGGAAGCACTCCTCTGGCCACCGGGCTGTAGCTCAAGCACTTGCAACTGTGGTTTGAGTCACTAATTCTGAGGGTACAAGCAGTGGACCTTGGTGGCATCCACATAGAGCTAACATTACATGTGCACAGAGTACAAGAGCTGTTGAGGCTTAGCTGCCTCAACCTATGTTTTGAAGGATGCTTCAGAGAGTTTTGCAGGGGCAGGGGTAGAGCAATGCTTAGTGGAGGTGTAAGGGTAAGGCTGTCCCTGAAACCCGAGAACTGTAGAGCTATCCTGGGAAAGCACAAGGTATGTGACTCCAATGCATGAGAACTGAGGCCAGGCTGAGTCCAGCAAAGCCACGGGAGTCCCCCTGCCTCCCTGTGTCCAGGAGGTGGAACATGGAGTCCAAGATTAATGTTAAGATTTAATGTTGTTTGCCTAGTTGGATTTTGGACTTACTTGGGATTGTTATGATTTTCTTTTCGCTTGTTTATGCCTTTTAGAATAGAAATATTTGTCCATTGTCTATCTTGCCTTTGTATTTTAGAAGTACATAGCTTATTGGATTCCATAGGCTTATAACTAAGAGGAACTTACCTCAGAATCAATTATGCCTTGAGTCTCATCTGTTTTTTTGTTGTTGTTGTTTTGTTTTGTTTTGTTTTGTTTTTCTGGTGCTAATGATTGAGCCCAGAGCTTTTCAGTTTGAATATACCTAGACCTTTTCTTTTTAAATTTTGTGGCGGGATCTTGCTAAATTGTACAGGCTGGGCTGGAACTTGTGATTCTCCTTCTGCCTCCCAGAGTGCTAGGATTGTTATAGGAAAAATATAACTCCCAACCGGTTAGATGTCAGATGTGCTGAGTTTGTGTCCCCTGAAATCAAAGAATGAATTACCAAGATCAGAGGAGGTTAAGAGTAGGAAAGGTTTATTGAGAGATAGCTCTTGAGAGACAGGAGGGGTCCTAAGTGGGTTGCCACCGAGGCCCTTTGTCAGGAGTAATTTATAAAGCAAAATCACAATGTGAGTATAATGTAGGTCAAACTAATCAACCAATAAGATTACAAGTGTAGCTGCTTAACTAATATTGATCCAATAAGGAAGCAGGGCACATAGCAAAGTCATGTGGTTAGCATTATTAACCTTGCCTCCAGCCCATGCCAACAGGAAAGCACTTGAGGACTCTAGGCACAGTGTAACTCTTTTTAGGAGCTGCCTTATTCTGTTATAATGACAAGAAATAGCTCAGCTTCCTCCTTTTCATTAAATCAAACCTGAATCTGTTTTTTTTTCCTTGCAGTACTGGGGAGTAAACCCAGGGCCTTAGCACTGAGCTGTATCCCCAGTCCTATTTTATTTTCTTTTGAGACAGGGTCTCTCTAAGTTGCTATGTTACCCCAGTTGGGATCAGACTTGCGATTCTCCTGCCTCAGCATCCCAGTGCTGGGATTATAAGTGTGGGTCACCAATCCTGGCTCCTGAATCTGATTCTCTTCTCCCAGTGGACTTTGAGGAACTTTAACCTCAGTTGTTACCAGCCCCACCCCCCACTGTCACAGGATTAGGCAAATCCTGAAACTTTATGCTGTCAAGGACTTTGGTGAGCTCTTTCTCTTCCTCAGCCTCTGCCCTGATTTGTCTTTGCCTCATTTTAGCTGGTGGAAAAGTGTGCCCATCCAGTTGTTAAATATTTGACCACCACCCTTGGGCTATAGAGGTCGTGTGAGATTCCAGATTCCTTAGTTTGTTCCATGTTCTCCTGAACCTACTTCTCAGCCTGCTCTCTTGTTGCACCTTGCCTTGCACCTTCTGTTCCAGCTACACAGAGTTGCCTGCCTGCACTCATCTCTGCCTGTATTGCCTCTCAGGCTCTACGAGCACTATCTCAGATTCCCACCATGCAAGAGTTTATAGTGTCTCTGGGTTTCCTCACTCCTCTTGACTTTCTCCTTTATAGCACTAATTGCAGCACATTGTGCTTGTCTGTTTCCATTTTGTGTCATGCCCACAGATCTGGGAGCAACCAGAGTGAGGACTACATCTTATTTTTCTCTACCCCAATAGCTTGCTTAGGGCCTAGTACAGTGATAGGGAAACAGCCAATCAACCTGAATTGGATTTTTATTTTCATTTCCCTTTCATTTATTTTGATGAATGAATGAATGAAATGATGGAGATTAGGTAAAACTGACAAGAAATCCATAGTTATATTCCATGAATAGAGCTGCCCAATGTGACTAAAAGGGTCTTCTTCCTCAGCATCCTTCCTAGGGCCTGGCAGGCTTTTAGTTAACAGAAAGAGACTTTTGTGATGCAATTGAAAGTGGGGTAAATCAATAAGAGATTCTTTAGCAGCATTACACACTGGGGGCATGCTAAGAGGCGGTCACTCTTGTCACTGTGAAAGGTCTAATTGTCTTGTAAGTGCTGACCCTGAAGCTGAACTAGCCAGGATTTCTTCATATCGTTTTCCACCTGCAAGGTCCAAAGCCCTTTCTAGTGCCACTCAGGGGCAGGCACACTAAACTGAATAGTATAACTGACACCAAAAAGCTCAGACCAAGAAGGAAAAATGATGAGATCTTCGGGGACAAAGAGCTTAAAAGGCCAAGGAGACTTGATGGGGAGGAGAGGAGAAAGAATCTCAGAGGAGAGGCTCCTGGAGACACCAAGAGAGGGTAACTCTGTGGGTGGCCCTGAAACAGAACAAAGGCCTCCAAAGGCCATTGATTTGGGTAGAGGAGCTAATCCAAGAGAGGGGAGGAGAGGGCAGAGAGAAGCAACCAGAACTAAGAGTAAAGACCTATTCTTCACATTAATCTGGGCTCTGTCTGTGTGACTGATCAGGTAATAGTAAAACTTTTTCCCCAGTAAGAGGCCATACTAGCCAACTCTTCTGATATTACAGGGCATAATAAGGGGACTACTTGGGGGGAAGCTATCAGGGAGCAAGGCCCATCTAGGATTGTTGGAGTGTGATAGATTCTAGCTGCACCCAAAAGAAAGCATGCTGAAGAACTGAGTGCACATAGGCCTCTGTGGCCCCTGAATTGTTAATAGAATGAACCTGGAGCTGCAAAGCGGAGGCAGCACAGTGTGGTGCTGGGGATTCCTTTCCCAGTAGGACAGGGATGTTTAGAGGACTGCTGTGGTCTCTGCACTAAAGCCCCAGGAAGACAGTCATGTTCAAGTACTATAGGCAGATAAGTTACATAGAAATTAATATACAGTCAGAAAGGGACTGGGCTTTCAAGGAAGTCAGTGAAAAATACAAATATCAGAAATCTGGCTGGAAGTGCAGCTGATGAAGGCCAGGTCTCAAGATAAAGTCACAATGGCCCAACTTATATACTTCCCGCAGGGATAAACAAAACTCTAATTAGTATCACCCAGTCCATTAAGTGCATATATGCATCAGACACCCAGATGAGTGACCACAACACCTAGACACATCCCTTCCCAAAAAGTTTCTGTTTTAGAAATCATAGATAAGCCAAGATTAATGATTTTAGCCATATACCCTTGCTATGTGCCCCACTTCCATACTGGATTTGTATTAACTAAGTGGCTATACTTATAATCCTATAGGTTGATTATAGTTTGATCCACATTGTGACTTAGCTGTGTAAATTACTCCTGACAAAGCACCTCGGTGGCCATACACTTGGGACCCCTTCTGTCCCTCAGGTGCTATTCGTATTCTCCAAAAAAACCTTTCTTACTCTTAACCTCCTTTGCCTTTTGCAATTCACTTTTTGATTTCAGGGGACACAAACTTGGCACATCTGACATCCAGCAGGTTAGGAGTTATACTTCTCCAATATCACAGGAACGTATGCTTCACGGAAGAGCTGGGACAATTTACACTGGGAATTTTCAGGTTTTCTGGGTTGGTTCAAGCCTAAGATTTCCCTCAAGAAATCAGACATAAACAAATATTTTTTAAAGGTGAAGCCTTCCATATTCCCTGATGGATATGACAGAATTGACTAGAAAAGCCAAGTAGACATTGAAGCTTGTGGGACACCGAGTCCTGAAACAGGTGACAAAGCAAGAGATACTCCTGCAGTTCCTCCACTCTGGGAGGCTGATAGTAGGATCATAAGTTCAAAGCCAGCCTGAGGAGTTTAGCAACTTTTTGAGACCTTGTCACAATAAATTTGAAAAGGAGCGGAGGCTGTAGCTCAGTGTGAATGCCCTGGATTCAATCTTCAGTCTAAATAAAGGGTGGGGGAGGGGCACTGCCTGTGTTGTATGTTATCGTATATCAAAAATTCTGGGGTTTTGTGGGCTGTTAGGGTGTGAGTACGCTGTAGAAGACAGGTGGCAGAATAGTAAGAACTACTAAAGTCATCTGAAGTGGAGAAAGTACTGGGGAAGCATATGTCAGGTTCTAGGCCACCTAGCAGAGAGAAGATCCAAAGCCACCTCCTGAAAAACAACAGTGAGACTGTCTCAGATAAACTAAATAATACATATTTTTTAAAAGTGGGGCGTGGTAGAGCATGCCTGTAATCCCAGCAGTCTGGGAGGCTGAGGTAGGAGGATTGCAAGTTCAAGTCCAGCCTGGATTTTAGCAAAAGACTTTGTTTCAAAAGTAAAAAATAAAAATTAAAAGGACTGGGAATGTATCTCAGTGCAAAGACCCTGGGTTCAAACTCCAGTACTGTCACATAAAAGAGAGTATATATTTTTTTAAACAGAAATGTCAAAGATACATCTATAATCCTAACTACTCAGAAGGCTGAAGAGTGGGGATTGCAAGCTCAAGGTCAGCCTAGACAATTAAGTGAGGTTCTGTCTTAAAATGAAATGAAAAAAAAAAAGCTGAAGGTGTAGTTCAGTAGTAGAGTGCTTGCTTGCCTATCATGTGTGTAGCCCTGGATGGGAGAAAAAGTGAAAGGGAGGTGGGAAGGGAGGAGGGGGAAGGGAATGGGAGGGACAGGAAGAAAATGGAAGGAAAGGAGAAAGGGAGGAAGGAGGAAGGAAAAGAATGAAAGTAAGAAAGATGCCTTAGAGATTATAATGAAGAGGCATATTAGAGAGCATGTAGAGTACCATTCAGATGTGGTACAATGATTGAAGACACAAAATCCTTCAGCTATGTTGGTAGTTGATTTTTGTGTACAGTAGCCACCCTTGTTATCCATGGTTTCACATGTTACCATTTTAATTGACTGTCTTCAACTGTGATCTTTTTGTGTTAAATGGAAAACTCTAGAAACAAACAATTCATAAGTTTTAAATTGCTTGCCATTTTGATTATGTGATAAAAGCTCAAACTGTCCCACTTCATCTTACTTAGGATGCAAATCATCTTTTTGTCCAGTAGATCCACACAGTCCACCTTACGCATTCATTAACCAGTTTGTAGTCATCTTGGTTGTGAGGGCCACTGTGTGGCATCACAGTTCCGGTATTCATTTTGCATAATAATGCCCCCAAAGTACAAGAAAGTGATGCTATATATTGTTATATTTGTTCTTTTTGAGGGGGATCGATCTCAGGACTGTGCACTTGGGAAGCAGGCAGCAGAACCACTGAGCTAAATCCCCAGCCCTATATTCTATTTTATGGTCAGCTAAAGTTATTAATCTACTGTGCTGAGTTTACAAATTAAATTTTATCATAGATATGTATGTATAGAAAAAACATAGTATATGTGAGAATTGGTATCTGAAGTTTCAGGATCCACTGAGGGAACAGATTCCCTGCAGATCATGAAAAACTAATATCAATTATTTGGTAAAGGGAAAGTACTGAGGAAGCGTATGTCAAGTTCTTGGCCACCTGGCAGTGAGAAGATCCAAAGCTCTGCATTTTGGATTAGAGTGGACACATATTTATAGAAGACAATGGAAAGGAGAGCCTGACAGCTTTGCAGAGTTTGGCATGGATCAAAACTTCTGCCTGGTCTAGCTGGGTGTGGTGCTGCACAACTGTAATCTCAGCACTCAGGAGGCTGAGGCAAGAGGATTGCCATGAGTTTGGGCCAGCCTGGGCTACATAGTGAATTCAAGATGAGCTTGGACTGCGCAGCAATACCTTGTCTCAAAAAACTAACACCCCCCAAATAAACCCAGAACCCTCTTCCCCCCAAAAATCTGCTGCCTGGAGCCTCTTAAAGCCAGGGTATAAGAGACAATGGTAGGCTGCACATTTGCCTCAAGGTGTTCTTCAGGGTGTGCCCATTGTTGTATCACCAATCACAAAATCTCAAAAGCTTAACATAATAAAGGCTTAATGTTAGCAATGAGGTCTGCAGAGATGGCGGTTGCCTCAAAGCCTCCTGCAGTCATAGATAGGGCTTTTCAGAGGTGGCTGGATCTAGAGTGTGTGGAGCTGAGATGAAGGGTATGTGATTACTAAATTAGTCCACTGATTAGTTTAGCATTGTTCTGGGTTGACAATAGGAAGGCCCATCCAGGGTGTGAGTGCTACCTGCCCTAAGGGTGTGTAGCTCAGATGGAATATAAGGGACAGAACAGGGTTGCTGTGGTTGCTTGTTGCTTGCTGCTTCTTCACTCCTTCACTTCTTTGCTGCCTTCTGCATGCCATGAACTGTTTCTCCTCTGTGATGCCCCTCTACCATGCCACCCTACCTTGGAGCCATCCAACTATGAACTGAAACCTCTACAAACTGAGCTACAATAAACCCTTACTCCTTTAACTTTGGGAGTCAGGTATTTTGTTTCAGCAACAAGAAAAGTAACTAAGATAGGGGTACTCAACCTCTTGTTGTCATTTAGAGACCCAGCTTCATTTACCTTGTAATGCTGCCACCTCCAACAGAGGTCCCTGGTGTTCAAGGAAAGGGGAAGAGTGAAGGGAAGGCACACCTATACTTAACTAGCTCTGCCCATAAGTAACACCTGTCATTTCTGCTCATTTACTGTTATCAAAAAGCAAGTCACATGGCCTAACTTTGATGCAAGAACTCTGGGAAATGTAGTCATTAGTTGAGTGATTGGTTCTTAGCAAAAACTCTCTACTTTGGAAGTATATATCTTTGTTGGACAGCTGGAACTATGCCTGTGACACAATTACCTGATGCTGTGAGATTGAAGCTGAGACTTTTGGGAGTCATTAGAAATAGGTGGGAGTATCTGAGACTTTTTTAGCCCCAAACTTAAGTCCTGGTTGTTGATGCAAAGGTAGCTGGCAAGAGGCTTACGGAGTGGCTGGCATTGAGGATTAGGAACCCCTAAGCCTTGTTTTAGATGAGGAGAGAGGCCTGAGCCAACCAGGAAGAGACCCAGGCTACCTTCAGATAATTGCTGGGTAGCCCAGAACTCACTCACTCATGGGCAGTTTCTCCAAGACTCCTTCTCTGAAAGAAGTTCCCAGCAAGTCCAGGCATTATTCTCCAGGAAGAGAGAAAAATAGAAACCATTCTGACAGTCCTGTCACAAACAACATTGAACCCAAGTCAGGTGGCCACTGTTGGCTATTTACCTAACAGCCCCTGCCCTGCTCCTTGTCATTCCTAATAGGTTGCCAGGCTGCAATGCTATTGATGTGGAATATGGATGCTCCCCTACATGAAAGGGATGGAGTCCTGCTATCAGGTTGAGAGCATTGTAGGTCTCGTGGGAGTGTAGTGGCTTGTGGTTTGCAGCAGCCTACAACAATATTGTTGGGATGGAGGCAGAAGTCAGTGTGAAGAGCTCACAGATTGGAAAATAGGAAAGTATATCTGAGCTAAAGACAGAGGTAAAGTTGGAAACTATGAAGTCTTTAGCTTAGACAGATGAAGATAGGTCAATACGGAGTATGAAGCTTGGGTGAAGGTGTGTGGGGACAGACTGAGACTGGGCAGTTTGTGTCCCACTTCTGGCCTTCATATAGAGCTTCTCTGAGATAAGAACCCTGCCTCTTGGGAAAGCAAGTTGGAGGGGCTGACCACAACATTGTGCTATGTGACAGTCATGTGGGCTGGAGCCTGAGAGGATTCTGAATACCTCTGGTAATACCAGAATTAAATCCAGCTCACAACTACTGCCCAAGAGGGGGCAGTGGTGACTGATCAGTCTGTTTGGGGGCATTCTCAAAAATAGATAAGAAGCAGCACAGAAATCAGAGGGGCACAAGTAATCCTCCTTCTGTTCCAGCTCCCTGGCAGCTACAGGCACAGTCCTATGATCTAAGCAAGCCAGTCAGATGCTCCCATCTCATGGAAAGTGTTGTGGCTTGTATCTAGATATCCCCCAAAGCCTCATGCACTCATAGGTAGGGCTTTTTAAAGGTGGCTGGATTTTGGGTGTGTGAGTATGGTTTAGAGTGCATAATAACTTCATTAGTAGACTGATTGGTTTATTCTGGGTGTGGATAATGGGAAAGCCCACCCTGGATGTGGGTGGCTACAACCAATAGGCTTGTATCCTGGATGAGATAAAAGAGAAAGGAAGGCTTGCTTCTTGCTGCTTTCTGCCTGCTTACCATGAGTTGTTTCTCTTCTGCAATGCCCCTCTGCCTTGCCACCCTGCCTTGGAGCCAGCCAACTATGGATTGAAATTTCTACAAATTAAAATAAACCTTTCCTCCTTTAACTTGTGGGTGTTGGATATTTTGTCTCAGCAGTGAGAAAAATAACTAAAACAGCAAGAGAGTATGTGTGGTGGCAGCAACAAGGCCAAGAATCTGCTTGCACAGAAGCAAGTGTCCAGAGATGGTTGTGTCAGTGACAGTGTATACCAGTTTGCTGCTAGTGGAGGATCTTGGCTGGGCCTCATTTCCTTTGTCCAAGGATTAGATCTTAAACCTCTGGATGATTCTGCAAGTTAGACTCTTCTAATATGAGGGAACAGGCAAGCACAGTTTCTGGTGTGTATAATCCAATACCCTGATTGATCCAATACCTACTCTGCCCAAGAAGCATAAGATCTGGTCTTGCCCCTATGGAGCTCGCAGTCTGGTTTCTGCTTTGAATACTTTTTGGAACAAAGTGTGTGATGAAGAATTCAATACAGTCTGGATGAGGAGAAAGGCAAGCAACTATGAAAACATTTAGAAGCAGTTCAATATGACATTAGAGAAGCAGCAGGTAACAGAATAGTGCATTGTACAAATGCCACCTTCTGCAGCAGCTTAAAGGAAGCAGTCAAAAGGCTGGTAAGGTCAGGGAAGGCTAGTCACTCAAGACATGGATTTGAGGAGGACTTTCATATGGGCCTTGGGGCTTAGAATTTCTTAGGGATGCAGCAGCATTGCATGGGGGAGGCAACCTGTTCCTACAATGGCATAGCACCAATCACCATTGGGCTTGAGAAGCAGTGATTCCCAGAAGCATCCCTAGGATGTCTTAGAAGGACAAAAGTCTCTTGTCTTCTCCTCACAGCACTGCTATGTGCACAGCATCCCCTTTAGGGGGCACAATTCATTTTGAGGGAGGTAGGGCAGGGCAATGAAAATATTGTTCCCTCATTCCAGATGAGGCACTCAAGACTTAGACCAGTGATGGCAAACCTTTTGGAGCTTTCAATGATAACAAACAGCTGGCTGTGGCATGCATGCTATAGGTTCACCACAACTGATCTAGACCATTCAAATAATTTGCCCAAGGTCGCAGAACCACAGACCCAGTGTGAGAAGAAAGCTTCTCTCACTTTCTTATTTTTGCCTGAGTTCTTTCAACAGCATCCCAGTGAATGAGCTCTTTGCATACTTCTTATGTAAGAGTTCACTATTTTGCCCTTGGATACCTCATGCTTCCAAAAAGTTTTTCCTTACATTGAGTTGAAACAGTGTCCTGTTAACCCATCAGCCCCACAAAACTGATCCACAACAAAGCCAAGCCTAGAACTGCCTGCACTCCCAGACAGGGTCTTTCCACTGTCCCTCACTGCAAACTTCCCAGGGACTTGTCCTCTGCCAGGTTATCCCTTCTTCTGCTTAGACAGTGAGTAACAGCTGGCTCTTATCGGAGGAAGATAAATGGGAAAGACCAGAAGTTGTTGGGACAGGCATGGGGTTGGGGCATGAGGCAGCCAATAGGGCAGCCCGGCATCTGGTTGGCTCCGTTGCCTTAAAAATTTTTCTTGTCTGGCGTACTAATCTGCTTTGCATCTACCCTTATTAGTGACATTGTTTTACATAGGCCTGTGTGCTTCAAATGTGTTTGTTATGACTACGATTATGTGTGACTGACCATGAACCCAGTAGTCTGGAAGTGGGATGTCCTCCCTCCCTTGTGCTCCCTGATTCCAGGTCCTCTCTTGCAGCCGCAGCCTGCCTCTCTTTGCAAGGCTGCAGAGGGCAGGGGGTTTCTTGGAGACTCATGCCAGGCCTTTGCCTGTGGTGTCTAAGCCTGCTTCCCTGTAGCAACTGGATCTCTTTAGAGAAGTCCCATCTTTTTTTCTGTACTTATGGATTTCTACCCCCTCCCAGGAGTGCAGTGACGGGCCTGAAGGGATGAAATGACCAGCCCTAAAACACATGACAAAGCAACCCCCAGACACACTTCCACTTGTCAGCAAAATAACCAGGATTTGCCTGAGAAATGGAGTGCTTTCCAATTGCAAGAAGCTTAATAGGAACCAGCTTGAAATCCTGTGAGCCTACTGAGAGCCCTGTTCCTTTGTAAAAAGCCAGACGGGCTCTATTATTTTTAAATGTCAACTAGATGGAGGATATGACAGGGAGAAGGATGAGGCTCCCCTTCCTGCAGGCCCAAGGAGGCTCGGCATGCTTAGGGGAAGGTGCCCCACATTCCTAACCCTCTGGGCTCCTCCATGTTCCTCTGCAGGGTGCCCACCAGGAATCCTCCAGGCACCCAGAGCCAGGTCAAGTCCCTGCCTGAGTGGCCTCACAGAGGAGGGCAAGCAGCACATCTGTTTTTCATTACTCCCTTTGTGCCCTCCACCCCTCCACTGCTTCCCTCCTGTTCCCATTGGTGACAGACTGTTGGAGGTGTCTTGACAAAAGCCCTGCTGAGGGACTCTCAGTGTGTGTTGCCCCTCTGCTTGGTGTGCTGAGGTTCTTCAACACTTGGGGGTCTTCTCAGAATTGGTCGGTCTGTCAGTTCATCTGTCTGTCAGTCAGTCTGTCCATCAGCCGTCACTCTCTATTAGCCAACGGGGCTGTATCAGTCAGTCAGACAGCCAGACAGTCCATCTCTCAGTCAGCTGTGGCCAGCTAGGAAATCAGCTAGTCAGTCAGTCTATCAGTCAGTCAGTCAGTCAGTCATTTTAGGAGGGGACATGGGACACAGACCACAGGAAGGATATATCTCACATTGCATAGAAGATGGGGAGCAGGGGCACCATGTGCTGTGAATGCAGCACCAGCAGGCAAGGTAGACAGAATGTGGCAGGGCCAACTAGGCAGGCATCCTAGTGGAAGCCATCTAAAAATGATGCTTCACTGGGAAAGGCTTTTCAGCTCTCTCCTTGATGCCAAGCCAAGCATCTGGGGCAGGGTGACCCTGAGTGAAAGGGTTAAGGGCTGGGAATTGAGGATTTGGTGGTACCATCGAGAGAGCTCTACTCCCAGCTCTGCATCTGATTAGCTGGGGAACCTAGGACAAATTCTCTGAGCTGTGGCTCCTCAGCAGCACCATGTGGTGGTGGGGGGGACGACAAGTGGGGACAGCAGTGCTTCAGATGAGCCTCAGAGCCACCCATCAGCTCTAATGTGCCTTGGCTCTTTCTCTGGTGTGTATCTGGGATTAGGACAGACTCTGTCCTCCCAAGGCCTGAAGAGGCCTCGCAGCTGGGCTTTCTGGCCTGGTCAGTTCAGCGATCCTAACAGAAACAGGGACAGACAGAATGACAAATAGATACATGAGCACAGGTCCCTGGCTGCAGCATCCTTCAGCCAAAGAACAAAATACAGCACCTGATCTGTCCTAGAGTAGCTGTCCCTCAATTGGGGCATTGTGGACTGGATGAGCCATTCCCTATACTGCTAGGGGGCAGGAAAGACTGTTGGGAGGAAGTGGCTTTCCAAGTGGGTTGTGAAGGGCGAGGAAAGAAGGTTGGCAAGGAGAAAGGGAGAAGTGATGGCAGGATTCGGAATCTTGCCCCTCCTTCCTAAGCCATCTCTTCTCTGAATGTCCCCTCCACCCCAAGCTATTGACAAGGCCAAAACCAGTCCAGAGCTCACTCAGGTCATAGGAAAGCAAATTAAAGGGCCTCTCCAAGCCATCCACCCATCCACTGGGGCCATCAAAGCCCAGAGGGGGGCAGAGACTTGCCACTTAGAATGCAGTATAAGAAATGCAATAATCAATACACGGGAAATGTTATGGGGGCACAGAAGAGGAATCCACTGTCTGGAAAGACTTCTGCAGATACTGACAGTTGGTATCAATCTTGAAGAATGTGCTGGAGAGCAGCAGGTGTATGAAGAGGAAGGACTCCAAGCAGAGCATCAGGAAGGAAGGACTCAGATTATCAGATGCAAATGAGAGCAAATGTTAACATGGTCTCATCTAGCTCAAAGAAAGGGGCAGGGTAAAAGCTAAAACACTGAGTCAGAACTAGATTCTGAAAGACCTTAAGACCAGACTAGGGAATTTGAGCTTTATCTTGGAAGTATTAGGGAGCTATTGATTTTTAAGTGGGAAGATGATCAGATCTTTTTTTTTTTTAAGTAACAACACAGATTACATTTTATTAGGTTCCATTAATGGAAGCATTATCGGTGGGCTCAGGCATCAACCAGCCTGTATTCAAATCCTGGCTTCACTATTTACTAGCTGTGTGGCTGAGAGCAAGGTATGCAACTTTTGAATGGCTAGGTTTCATCCAGAACTAATAACAACACCTTGCTTTTCTGAGGTAAGCATGGAAAGTGCTTAACACTGAGCCTGGCTCATGGTAAACAATAAATCTCAGTTAGAAACAACGGTGGTGGTGTCTTCATTTTGTGCAGGAGGACTTTGAAGTTTTGAGAAAGAAAATCACTGGCCCAAGACCACACAGCCAGACTGTGGCCAAACTAGTTTTCAAAAACCAAAGGCCAGGCAAAATTCATCCCTTAAAAATGTCTCTGGAGGGCCGGGGATTTGGCTCAGTGGTTACGCAGCCTGCTTCTCAAGCCCAAGAGCCTGAGTTTCATCCCCAGTACACCCAAAAAAATATGTCTCTGGAGGCTCTGCAAGGGATTGCCTAAAGCTAGAGAAAGCAGAGCCCATGCCCTCACTTGGGAAGCTCTTAAAACGCACAAGGCATGAAGATGCAGTTGGGGCCCAGGAGAACTCCCTTTACCTAGTCAGGCAGTTGTTTGGGAGCCTTTGAGGGGCTGGCCTGGCCCAGGGAAGACCTGTTCTTTCCATCAGTGGGACTGGAGAGGTTAATGGCATTCCCAGGAAGGGCCAGGGATTAGGGGAGCCTGCACTTCAGAGCCAAATTCTTTCACCTCTAGTGAGTTTTCCAGAGTTTCTCCCTCTGCCCCCCAGTGCCTGGCCCCAGGAAAAAGAGAAGGGGATGGGCTGAGACCTCCTGCTCTCCAGCCCCAAGGACCAGGCTGGAGGAGAGTGGGGCCCCCCACAGGGCTGGCCCTGGTCCCAGCTGTGGCTGTTCCTGCACAGGCTGTGGGAAAGAAGGAAGGTCTCAGCATGCTCACTGGGGTGCAGCAAGGGCGGATGGAGGGGAGGGGGCAGGACCCTTCAGAGGCTGGACAATTAGAGAGAAGGCACATTCCAGGGAAATCCACATCTGGGATGAGCCTGAGCTGGGGCCAGCCCTGTAATCCATTGCAGATGTGACGGCCAGCAGCAGATGTGTGCAGGACCTCCCTCATGGGCAACTGGGGGTAGGGGGTGTAGGGGAGGGAGAGGAGGAACAGCTCCCAGACAGTACCAGGCAGCTCCTTTTGGGCAGCTGCTACATAGCTACCATTCTGTGCATGGCACCTCACCCATGGTGGTGCAGCCAGGCTGAGAGGCTACACTGGCCTGTGACTGTGGTCTCAGCTAAGTGTTTCTGGGACAGATCTTAAGCCAAGAGGCCACCATCCCCACAGGCTGGGCTCTTTTGCACCCCATGAAGGCTGTGTCTTCAAATGCAATTGCTGAGAAGCAAAGGTCTCAGTGGCTTCAAAACCTGAGGAGAGAGGAGTTTGTGACTCTGGGTCTAATTCTGTCCAGCTCCAGCATGCTCATCCTGGCTCCAGTTCAAGTCTTTGGGGACCCTGAGGCTGGCATTACCAGGAGGAAGTCTAAAGGGACTTTTATGTGCCAGGAACTGCTGATTTTCAAGCACTTAAGTGGGCAGGGCTAGATAACATCTAGTCTTCTGTGTTTGCCACGTGACCTAAAGTTCAGCCCCAGTACAGTGCTCTAGGAGTGACAGGGGGAGCCAGTAAGGGCCATGAGGGTGTGGTAACAAAGGCCATCTAGAGGTCTAGGAGGTGGATGGAGGAACTCTGGAGGGTATGGGGCAGGATATTCCTGGTAGAGACCAGGTGGGGACATTACCGCTGAGTGTCCAGCATTTGTGACAAGGCACCTGCAATTGGAGAATCATCATTTTAGAATGGCGGGATGGAGGTGGGGATATCCACATCTGTGTCACAGGGGAGGGAGGAGAGCCTCAGAGAGAGAAATGGGCTTGCCCAGGTGAGGGGAATAAGGAGCCAGTGGCAGAGCTGAGGAAAAATACTGGGCTCATTCTTCACTGAGTAAGTGCTATTTTCTCACAGTCCCAGGTGGCTTGGTGGAATGAATAAGTGAGTAATTAAGTGAATAGATGAAGGAATGAAAAGGCTAGGCTGCTGAGACAGAGGTGTGGCCTGGCCAAAGGCTTCTAGACATGGTGAATATGTCCATTTCCAGCTTCTCAGCCACGTACTGCTTACCTCACAGACAGGAGTTTGTCTCAGCCCTTTTCTCTCAACTGTGTCTTACTGCATCATCCATTTGGAGGCAACAGGCTCCAAAGAACAGGAAGGATTCACCCCAGATCATCCACTAGGCCAAGGTCAAGGGCAGGATTCGAAGCCTTGTGTCCATTGAGCCCTCACTCCCCACTGATCTCTGCCAGAGCTGAAGACAATTTCCATCCATTTCACAGGCAAGGAAACCGGAGACAGGCCCAGAGGGGGTGCAAGACGGATTACAGGATGAGCTTTAAATCAGGCCTGGCAGGACACTGCATGTAATGGATTCCTGTTGGAGGGAGCAGCATTTGTGATCCCTGTGAGTCAGGCAGCCCCAAGAGCGATGTCACTCCAGACTAACGACAGGTGGCAGCAGAGGATCATGGTGGGCAGTGTGGGAATTGAAGATGCCGCCAGCCCAGCCCCCTTTGGTTAGGCCCCAAATTGGCCAGATTGGGACTTTGAGTGCAGGTGGGGCTGCTGCGGCAGAGAGGCTAAGGGGGTGCTTATTGAGTAGCAGTCCTAGAGCAAGCAATGGTGAAAGACAGGGAGTTAGTTGGACAGAGCCTAAGGAGAAGGAACAGGGGACGGTGAGAGGGAGGGAGAGAGGTGTGGGGAGAGAGATCAGAGAAAAACAAAGATGTTCAAAGACTGTGGTATGTATTCATACACACATACTGAAATCATGGAACTTTCCAACTGTGAAGAGTTTTAAGGGTTACCTAATACAAACCTTTCATCTTACAGATGGGGACACATAGAGAATATGTGATTTGAGGGATGTCACACAGCAAATTTGTGATTGAACAGGACTGAGTCCAGTCTGGATTCTTCCCTGAATCACAGACTCCAGCTTTTTTGTGAAAACCCTTCCCTGTTCGACAGTATGCATGATAACTGCCAGGGGAATCTACCCTCTATTTACCACACAGTTACAGAGCCTTGGTTTTTTTCACCTCTGCTACCTACTATTTATAAAATCACTGCCTGATTACACTGCATAGAGTGGACAGACACATTGTTTTCAGAGTAGGAAGCAAACACTGCCATTTTAAGCCTTCTGGTCTACCCTAGGGCATCGATATTATGTCATCATCAACTTTAGTGATCAAATTTTTCAAACTAAAAGAATCAGACCAGACTGTCGAATGCATGATCTGACCACAGAGCAGAATATTTAAAATTACACTTGTCCCCAGAAATCTGGGCCATCTGGTTACTGTCCTGTCATTCCACCCATTGGCTTCCCCTTCACTACAGGCCTGGAGATGCCTCCCAGCTGTTAGCCAGGCCCTGGGGAATGTGGAAGGGGAAAGAGCTAATATGCATTTAGCTCTTGCCATGTGCCACACATTTTCTGTCCATTATCTCATTTACCCTCCATGACAACTGTATGAGGTAGGTCCTCTTATCACACTCAGTGAACAGATGAGGAAAGAGATTTAGGTAGCTGGACTCCTACTCAAGGTCACACAACTACCCAGCCAGTCACAGAATCAGCTCCATGACTCTAGCATAGTGAGGTGATCTCCCCAGCACAGAAAATCCTTCTAAGCAGAAATGCCACCCTGAAAGTGATGATGAATTTGGAATACATCAGTAGAGATAAAGAGACCAAATAAAGTAGATCACAGCCTTGTCCTTCTTGGCCCTCTGGAATATGTGTCCAGCCTAGAGGCCGTGTACCTTGAGGACATACTGTGACGTGGCCTCAGGGGACTGAGAAGATTGGGAGCGGGACTTGGACCCCAAATCCTATGAGTGACAGTTGAAAGAACAGTAGCGATTTGACCTGTAGATGTGACTTCAGAGACTTCTAAGGGACACAGGGCACAAGCATGTTCTGTGTGACCCCATGGGACTAAGATAAGAAGTGATAGCTACAGGGTGGTAGATTTGGAATTTTCTCAAAATCCAAGCTCTCCTGTCATAAAACTGACTGGTTTGAGAAAGAGTGAGCTTTCATCACTAGTAGCATGCAAACTGGGTCAAGCCAAGCATTTGATAGAAATGCTGCAGAGAAGGCTCATCAAAGGTTATACTGTAACCCCAGCACTCGGGAGGCTGAGGCAGGAGGATCACTATGAGTTCGAGGCCAGCCTGGACTACATAGTGAGTTCCAGGTCAGTCTCAACTACATAGTG
>NW_022900951.1:54026349-54034250 GCF_012274545.1 Fukomys damarensis | reverse complement strand
AGCCCAACTAAAGGTAGACCCTGGTCAAAAAAAAAAAAAAAAAAGGTTATACTGGATGTTCTTGCATTCATTTCATTACTGTGTTTCCAGCATTTTACATTTTTTAAAGCCAGACACTCTTTGCTTAAGTTTTACCTAAATTCTTCTTGTTGGAATCATTGTTAGATGTATGGCGGTCTGACTGCTAAGGAGGGGTGGAAAAGACTGCAAAACAGGATCACCAGAGACCTAGAGGAGAATCATTCATTATTTATTCATTTATTTATGTTTCTCTGAGACAGGGTCTCCCTATGCAGTTCCAATTAGCTTTGAACTCACCACTGTATAACCTAGGCTGGCCTCAAACTCACAGTGATCCTCCTGCATCAGCCTCCAGAGTTCGGGGGTTACAGGCATGTGCCACCATGCCTGGCTAGAATAATTCTTAAATGGCATACATGGAACTGACAGATGGCAAGTGACAAATAGGGGTAAAGCATTCATTTGGAGAATAAACATGCTTTTTCTTTAATGATACTATCTTTACTGATTGATTTTGTGAGTCAAGTTGCTAACATTTGAAAAGTGGTGGGGGTAGCACGTTACATTTTCATTATTTGGAATATGCCATTTACCAACTACTCTAGGTAATGCTGAATATTTTCCTGCTAATGTCAGGAAATCCTTTCTTATGGCTAATCTATGTCAATTTCACGGCCAACAGACCATTGTTGAATGTTAACTTTGTATAATGTTCTGTTAAGTGAGAGGTGCAGACTGTCAGATGGCTAGAAGGTGTGAGAGACTGACAATGACCCTGCCAAGATCAGAAGGATGTCATGAACTAAGAAAGTTTGGGCTGAAATCAATGGATGGCTCATCTCTGCTGAATCAAATCTGATTTCTCTCTGTTCTGCCGAATCTTCACTACTTAGGTCAATATCAATTTACTGGCTATATGTGCAGTACCCAGAGGATGCTGGCCTGACTCTATCTGGTGTTGTTCTTCTCCTTCGCCTTACAAATCTACTTTCTCCATCCTTGTGTTCACAGACAGCTGTCCTCAAGAGAGAGCCCTGGTTTAGGCACATTTACCTGGAGCGGTTTATCCAACTGGGAAAAGCCAGGTGTTATGGTTTGGTTTCAAAATGTCCCTCGAAGGCCAACTTTTCAGTTTGAGAAAGTGATCAGATCATGAGAGAACTAACTCATCACTGGATTAATCCGCTGATGAATTCATACCCAAATGAGCAATTAGGAGGTGGGGCCTAGTAGAAAAGAGTGAGTCATAGGGATTATATATTGTCCTTGGCTTCTCCCAGCTCCCTCCTCTGTGGAGCTCCCAACTCCCTTCCTAGCCACCATAAGATGAGCAGCTTTGCTGTACCACTCCCTTCTGCCCTGATGTTCTGCCTTCTCATGGGCCTAGAACTATGAAGTCACGTGACCATGGACTGAAACTGTGAGCCAAAATAAATCTACCCCCTCTAAATTCATTTTCTCCAGTGTTTTGTCACAGTGATGGAAAGCTAACACGCCAGGAGTTGTAGAGTAGTACAAAAACTGGCTGCACTAATACCTGGCTGTGGCTTATGTGCTTGTTGGAATTTTGTGTGCCTAAGGCCAGCTTCTACTTTCAATCTGAAACCTGTTTATTTCTCCAAGAGGTACTTCTGCTTGCAAGGAAGGTTAGAGCATAAAGAGAAGTTCTAGCTGTGGTGAGTATCTTAGGTCAAGTTCCTGAGAAGTGGAGCCTAAAGCTGGGGTTTAGGGCATGTGATTTATCAAGGGCATGCCTTTCTTTCTAGAAAGGCCTACGAAGCAGGAAAGTAGGGAAGAGGTAGGAGGCAAGAAAAGATTGAATTTCTGGTTAAGTGTTGCCTTGACCTGATCCAGAGTGAATATGGGGCCTCTGGAAGATAAATCCCACCACAGAATCTATCTTGAGAAGGGGATTGGACTCTCATATCCCTGAATCAGTCACTTATCCCATATCCAAGCAAGGGGGAGATGTACTTTTCCATGCAACTCTGAATTGAGTGGCTCCTGTCAGCCAAGGGCAGGTCTTGAGATCTTGCTGCTAGCCAAGTGTTATGGTTTGTATCTAGATGTCCCCCCAAAGTCTTGTGAAGTCACAGATGGAGCTTTTTGGAGGTGGCCAGATTTAGAGTGTATGATTCTGGGCTTAAACGTGCCCCACCCTGGGTATGAGCTCTTCTTTGCTATTTGCTGTTATACTGCCTTCTGCCCCCTAAGAAGTTTTTCTCCTCTGAAATGCCTGTCTGCCATGCCACCCTACCTTTGAGCCAGCCAACTATGGACTGAAAACTCTACAAACTGAGCCAGAATAAACTTTTCCTCCTCTAATTTTGAATGCCAGGTATTTTGACTCAGCACCAAGAAATTAATTAAGATACTAAGGTGAAAAGGGGGATCCAGACAAGGTACCAACATTGTCTATGGGTTGCCATCCTAGGACCCCAGAGGATTTCAATCATTGTGGCTCCACCAATCAACTATGAGCTAGCTCATGTCTTACTGGCCAAAGCTGCTGGGGGGTTGGAGATGAAAGAGTGAGAAGTTGACACTTGTGTTAGAATGAGGTCAGAGTCAAAGCACATGGGTGAGGGGGGCCACATGACTGAGAGGCAGGGAACTAGGGGAAAGGCACCAGGCCAAGATACCTCCAGGGCTATATCAGGCCATCAGGTATGTGAGTGTTCAAGAGACAGACTTTAAGGGTCCTCCATACTCATTAGCTCTTTCATTAGAATTAAACTGGAACAAGTTCAATTGTATTCTTTTTATGTTGCCTATAGTTTTGTAAATCACAGCATTTCCTTTTTTTTCTCCTCGTTCATTTTCCTTGTGAAAATGTCAGCCAGTACTAATATGTTAGAGGGAACCATGGGAATATCTTGGCACCCATCCCAAGCCTGGTACATTGCATGATAATGATAGCAGCTACCACCTATGGAGCACTTAATATGTACCGGGCACCAACTGAGCGCTTACTTTCAGGCATTATTAGTTCATTAAGTCCTCCTAACAGGACTTGGGGTTTTACTGTGTATGGGCAAGGGTGATGAGAGAGGGAGGTCTCAAAGATGACTCCTATTTCTGAGTGGATGGTGCTGCCTTTCCCTTAGATGAAGGTACTAGAGAAGAAACTCTTCTCTAGCCTTGCCTGTCTCTTCTCTAGGAGGAAATATTCCAGCTTTGGCAAACCTTTTCTTGTGAGGCCTGTTTTGAAACCTCTGAAATGTCTCATAGATGTATCCCATGATACTGGAAGTTTCTGGATTGCAGAAGACTTGCTAATTCTTTGCTTCTGTAGTCTCTGTCTTTGTACTTTATGACACAACTGGTAGGTCAAAGAGCCAAGTTGCACTCAACCCATCCAATTCCTCAGAATTACACCAACCTTTGATTTGTCCTAGGGCAGGACCATAGCTTGTCCTCTCCCTCCACATCAGCCCCGGCAAGATAACAACCATGAGGATGTACACGAAGATATGTATTTGCTACCTGTTCTTCCTCTCAAAGAGAGGCCCTGAGAACCCCATATTGGTAGTGAATAAAAAATAAACACATTTTATTTATGTATTTTTTTTGAGACAGGGTCCAGTTTTGTAGAGCAGGCTGGCCTTGAACTCGCAGCAATCCTCCACACATTTTAAATTCTAAGTACTTGAAAGTAATATATATTGAATAACATGCCCTTTCCATAGACTATCTTATTTTATTCTGGTCTGTGTGAAATAAGAATCTATGTCCATTCAGATGCTTTCAGCTGCAAGTTAAGAGAAATCATGATTCTGACAAGCCTAAATATTTAGGAAACGTGTTATTTCAAATAACAGGACTCTACTAGAGCGGGCTCAGGCCTGGCTAAATGAAAAACTCAACAGTGTCATCAGGGAACTCTGATGTTTCCATCTCTCTGTTTTGCCATTTTCAGCAAAACTTCATCTTAAAGCTGATTCTCCTGATGTTTGGTGATGGCTACAACAGTGTCAAATATCACTTCCATCACTCATCATCTGAAGGAAAAGAGATACTCTTTGTCTCTTTAGGTGGAAAGAACCCAGCTGAACTTCTATTCATGTCCCATTGGCCAGGATTGGACCCTGTATTCATCCCTGACCCATCGTTGGCAAAGGGAATGAGAAGGATATAGAGTAGCTGAATCATTTGGAGTGAAAAGAAGAATGCTGAAACATTACCATGTTCCCACTCTGCAGGAAGGCAACCCAGGCTCACTGAGATGAAGTAACAAGTAACTTGTCCAAAGCAATACATCTAGTAAATGACAGAACATGAGAAATAAATCTAGTGCTTCCTTACTTAACTGTATTTATTAATTACTAAATGTTCCTTAACTGCCAAGTGCTTATTGAAGTTGGGCAAGAGGGCCTTTATGACCCAACTGTTCATTTTCTGAGTCTTTACAGTCATAAGGTTGGATAGAAAAGCAAGGGCTATCATTATCATTTGTAAAATTAAGATTAAATTAAATTACTCATATAAAGCATTTATCATTGTCCTTTATGCATAGTATTCTGTTGATAACTGTTATCTGTTGTTAAAGAAGTTGTACAGAATCATTAAAAAAGCATGGACTCTATAGCCTGTTATACCTATTTCCTTACTATGTGATCTTGGACAAGCTGCTGCCCCTCTCTGAGCCTCTGTGATCTCATTTAGAAATTGGATCCCATAGGCTTGCTGTGACAGTCGAAGTAAGAAAACTGGAACTCAGTAGTCACTGTCACTTAAATAATAGACTTTTTAATTTCACTACTGTTCACTACCATGTCAAGTGCTGTGGGCATGTGTGTGTGCCTGTATGCGCACAAGCAGTGGGGATGTATATAAAAAAATGTAAGGAGCAAGACACCCCCTGTCCTAAAGGAACTTACATGTCATGAAGAAAAGCACTAGTGTGTTGTTTTTCCTACATGCCCTCTCTGGGTCTCAATTTTCTCTTCTGTAGTATTAAGAACCTTAAATGAATAGCTCTATAAGCCTGGGCTTCTATATGGTCATGTAGACTCTGGAAACAAGTAGAGAGCCAAGCCAAGGTAACTTGGTTCCAAGAATGAGATACTGTGCATCATAAAAAAAACTTCAGGAGCTGGGAGGAAGGGGAGGAGTCCAGTGGAATGAAAACTGGCTTTGGGGCCAGACAGGTCTGGATTTAAAACTAATCTCATGGGCTGGAGTGTAGTTCAGTGGTAGAGCTCCTTGCTTACCAGGCACATGGCCCTGGGTTCAACTCCTAGCACTGAAAAACAAAAATCCCAGCTCTTCCACTTGATGGTTGGATCACTTTGCACCACTAGCTTTTGCTCCCTGAGCCTCAGTCTCCTCTTCTGTACAATGGGATCAAAAATCCTTACAAGGACACAGTAAGAAATAATCAAGCCCAAGTACAGTGATGCCTCCGTTGTTGAATGGCTCCAAGCTTGAACTTTCCACTACTCAAACAGCAAAATTAGAAAAAACAAGTCTGCTCAGTGTTCATAACTTGCTGAGAGTTGAACAGAAAATCCAACTTGAAAAACCTGTACAGTCCCAGCATGAATCACATGTCATATCTCACAGCAGACTCAAAGGGGGATGCTTCAGTTTAAGTGCTACTCTTGCCCAGACAACATATAGCACTTGTGTTAGCATTAAAACATTCTGCATTGTGCTTTCTTAATGCTTTATTTGCGTAAAATATGATCACAGTGGCTCCAAAGAAAGTTGGTGATACCAGCAGTAAAGCTCCTATAATAGAATTAAAGAAAGAAATTATTACAAAATTTGTAAAAGTCCTGGAAAAATGAACTTATACGTGTACTATTCGGGCTTCAAAACCAATTATTTGGTTTTCCATTATTTCTTATGGGAAAAATATGTTCAGTTCTTGAATTTTTCTGTGTTGAAACACAAATTTGGAACAATTTGAGTTCGACAACCAAGGTGTCACTATATCTGAAAACACCTCACATGTAGTAGCTGCTTTTCTCTTTGCTTCACGAGACTTCCTCAAGGTAGGAACTTGAGCCAGGAGTTTTTAGTATGAAGCAAGCTGCTGGGGAACTGGGTACAGTTGGGCAGAAGAGCAGGGAATGGACTTTTGGCAGATGCCTTTATCGGGGGGCAAAGTGCCAGGATCTGACAGGGCAGGCCCACTGCCCTGAGGTCCACGGAAGAAGCCGCCCTTTTGCCAGCCCTGCCTGGTATTCTCATCAAGCCAAGAGAGGAAAAAAAGAAAGAAACCAAAATGAAATATATATTTATAACAATAATAATAATTATTCTTTCACCAATTTTCTCTTCCTCTGATGGAGTCTGGCAAGGACTACAGAGCAGGAAAACTGCTAAAGTTGAGAGTAATGGTGCCCCCAGGACAAATAAAGAGGGAACTTCAAACCAGCAGATGCTGCTGAAAACCCCAACACAGGAAATATCTGCAGAATGAATTGAGAATTTATGGGGTTTGGGTTTTTCAGGATTTATAAGTAAGTTCCACTAGCAAAGAAGGGAGATGGAGGAAAGAAAGCAGGATAGCACAGGAGGAATGAGCTAAGGGCAAAGTCCACTGTCCTTTTCGCACCCTCTCCTCCCCTACCCATGCTGGCCACAGAAGCAGACCTGGCATCAGTGGGGAGTCAGGGGGTACTGTGGCCTGGGCAGGATGGGCTGAGTTGGGATGGATCCCCACTTGTCCCTGGCACTGGTGTCAACCTCGCAGTGGGCACAGAGATGTGCGGAGGTGGGCACATGGAGCTACAGGCAAACATGCATGGGCAGGAAATGTGCATGATAATGATTGTGAGCGTTGCTAGGTTTCCTAATAGGGAGACCTTGCTGGAGTTCAAGGTTCTGAGCTTTCTGTAGGCCTTCCTCAAGGGCCACATGCCTGAACCGGATGAGACCAGAAATGCCCAGTGTGCAAGGGGTCAGGGCAAGGACTCAGAAGAGGTGGAGTCAGTGAGGATGGCATTATTTCAAGCTCCCAGGAGACTCAGAGTGCTGCAGCTCTGCATCTGCAGCAGCCCAAGCCCTTTGGGAACCTCAGTTTTCCCACCTGTACAATGACGGCCGTGTTTAGACTACAATAGACAATGGACCTTGTTATTGATGCATCAGTAGGGGAGAAGTGGGAGAGTGGCAAGTGGGACATTAGGCTGCCAGAGAAGGGGTCTGAGGAGAATAGGGAGGGGCCTTTCCCCAAACGAAGGTGGTCCCTGGAGGTGCTAACAATTTCCAGGGCCCCGGGAGCTGGGGAACATCTTTTTCCACCAACCTAAATGCGGGGCTCAGTTCAGATTAGGCCACCCTGGATGCAAGCCCTGTGAATACTCAAAAGGACCCTGAAATTTTTCCATTGCTGGTCTCTGCCCAAAAGAGGATTTGGGAGGAAAGCCATGCAGCTGCATTTAGAGGTTAGTGATACTCGAAAATTGTATATTGAACCAGCTGCTGGAAACAGAGGCCCTTTGCTTCTTTACTGCAATAAAACTCTGCCACAGGCAAAGGAGAGATCAGAGATGGGTGAGGGAAGGCATAGACAAAACTGCCTTGGGTCTCACTATAGGGATCCCATATGATAAATGTTACCAAGAGTCATTCAGAAGGGCCCTTTGTCAACCAGCCTACTTGTCCTTAGAAGGTCACAACCACCAGTCTCCCTTGGGAGGGAATGAGCATTCTGTTTTTCATCTTTTTTTTTCTTTTTTGATATCAGGGATTGAACTCAGAACCTTGTGCTTATTAGGCAGGCATGGAGCCACTGAGATAAATCCCCAGCCCCACCTTTTTTTGGGGGGGTGGGACCAGAGATCGAATTCGGGTCCTTGCGCTTTCAAGGCAGGTGGCATAACCACTGAGCTAAAATCCTCCGCTTATTTATTTATTTATTTATTTAT
>NW_022900951.1:54001810-54026033 GCF_012274545.1 Fukomys damarensis | reverse complement strand
TTATTTATTTATTTTTGAGATAGGGTCTTGCTATGTAGCCCAAGCTGACCCTCAACTTGGAGGTGGGGTTACAGGCATGAGCCATTGCACCTGGCACAGTTTTTAAAGATGTTTAAGCCACAGCATGACAATCGCCTGTCATTAAAGACACTTTTGAAAGCACTGGAGGTTGAGTGGGGAGGCTGGATTACATTTGATGTATTCCAGCCCAATAGTTCTATGTGCTAATTTCTACTGTTATCTGACCCATCTCCAGACATCAGTCTCCTCCCATTTGTAAAATGAGGTTGGGTCGACTTTATTCTCTAAGGGTTCTTCTTGTTATGTCATTTGCTTAGTCTGAGGCTGTAGTCTTTGGGGTGTGGCAGGGACGGAGCAGTAACCCCTGCCCATCCCCAACCCTTGGCTATTCTCTGACACTACCCTGCTGCACAGCCTGAGTCTCTCTGTGGCCATCTCACTATTTCCTACTAAAAGCAAACAGAACTAGATTTCCCAGCTTGAGGCCAGGTTGTTGCCAGAGTTACCCTTAAAAAGTAAAGAAATGGAAAGGCACTAGCAAGCCACTCTGAGGGCAAGTCATCCTGTGTAAGAAGGGGATCTGAGGGGTGTGGTTCTTGCCCAGTCTGAGCTCTTGCCTCCCTAGTCCAGAGATTACTGTAGCTTTGGAATAAGATTTGAAATTAAGAAGTGTATATCCTCCAACTTTATTCTTTTTCAGGAATTTTTTGGCTCTTTGGGCTCACTTGTATCTCCATATGCATTTGAGCATTGAGTTTTCCATTTTTGCAAAAGCACCATATTGGAATTTGATAAAATTGCATTGAATCTGTAGATTGCTTTGGGTAGGGCTATGGCTTGAAAATTTGTGTTCTCTCTAAAATTCACTTTGAAACGTAATCCCCAATGAGACAATACTAAGAGGTAAGTCCTTTACAGGGTGAGAAGGCCACGAGGGCTCCAACCCATGGATGATATTAGTGCCTTATAAAAGGGGTTGATTTCCCCCTTCCGTCCCTTCCACCATCCTCTGGAGGATGCAGCAACAAGGTGCCATCTCAGACATAGAGAATAGCCTTCACCAGATAGCACTCCTGCTGGTATCTCGACCTTGGACTTTCCAACTTCCTGAACTGTGAGAGATAAACTTCTATTCTTTACAAATTTGTCTGTATGTGCTATTTTGTTTTAGCAATCCAAACAGAGTGAGACAGGTAGTATTGACATTTCAACAATATATAGTCCTCCTACTCATGAGCATAGAATATCCTATCATTTCTTTTTTTGTTTTGTTTTGTTTTGTTTTGTTTTTTTGTTTTTTGAGACAGGGTCTCACTATGTACTTGAGACTAACCTGGAACTCACTATGTCTCGAATTCACAGCGATCCTCCTGCCTCAGCCTACCATTTCTTTAGGTCTTCTTTACTGCTTTTCAGCGATATTTTGTAACATTCATTCATCTTCTTGTTTATTTATAGATATTTTATGCTTTTCAGATTGTTCTTTGTTATATATAGAAATACAACTGATTTTTTTGCATGTCAAACTTGTACCCTGAAACTTTGCTGAATGTTTACTAGTTCTAACAACTTGTTTGTGAATGATTATGCCACCTAGGAATAGAGATAATTTGACTTTTTTCTATTTAATTTAGATGCTTGTTATTTCTTTTTCTTGTCTAATTGTTCTAGCTAGAACTTCCAGTAAAACAGAATAGCAGTGAAAGTAAGCATCCTTGCTTTATTCCCAATCACAGGAGAAAGGCTTTTGGAATAGCACCACTGGGTATGATGCTAGTTTTTTTTTCTTTTTTAAAAATTATGTATTTTCAGTACATAAAGATTATATTCATCTTAGACAGTTGGTACATATGCATAACACATCTTAATTATTTTTATTTGCTTTTTCCTTCCCTCCCCTCCCTTCTTCTTTCTTCTCTAGATTCCCCTCTCATTTGTGAAAGATCTATCCCTCATTTCCTACCATCCATCTTTTGTCTTGCTCTTTAAATTATTCATCTTTTGAGTTTTTCATACAAGAGAAACAATGTGATATTTAAGTTTCTGTGTATGATTTATTTCACCTAGCATTATTGTCTCAAAGTGCACCCATTTTTCCCACCAATTTTTCAAATTTATCCTTTTTTATGGCAGAATAGCACTCTATTTTATATAAATACCGCATCTTATTTATCCTTCTATCTGTTCATGGTCATATGAGTATGTTAGTTGTGAGCTTTTCATAGATACTGGGAGCTTTTATGATATTTAGAAAGTTCCTTTCTTTTCATGGTTTTCTGAGTGTTTCTTTAATCATGAAAGAGTGTTGGGTTTTGCTAAATGTGTTTTTTCTGCATCAACTGAGTTTTTTCTTTACTATATTCTATTAAGGTGGTGTATTACAGTGACTGATTTGAAGTTAAACCATCCTGGTATTCCACAGATAGATCGCTCTTAGTTGTGTGTATAATCCTTTTATATCAATGTGTGTGGTTTGCTATTACTTTGTGGAGTATTTTTGTATATAGATGCATACATATATATTTATAAGGTATATTAATCTATACTTTTCTTTTCTTGTTATATCTTTGTATGGCTTTGTAATTCTGTCCTCAGTGTATGAGTTTGGAAGTGCTCCCTCCTATTCAGATTTCTGGACGAGCTTTAGACGTGTTGATATTAAAACTTTAAGTGCTTGATAGAATTTACCAGTGAAGAAGCTGTCTGTCTCTAACTCTTCTTTATTGGGAGTTTGTTTTAAAATTTCTGATTCTATTTTTTTGTTGTTATTGATATTTTTCTGTTCTTCACTCAGTTTTGATAATTTGTGTGTTTTTAGAATATGCCCACTTCATCAAGGATATCTAAATCATTGATGTTCGTAGCATTCTCTTTAGATATGTCATCTCACTACCTTCTCTCTTTTTTTATTTTTGGTACCTGGGATCGAATTTAGGACCCTGCGCTTGCAAGGCAGGTGTGGTTGAATCCCTGGCCCATCACTACCTTCTGATCTGCATTATTTTTTTTATGAGAAATCAACTAGTATTCTTATTGAGATTAATTGTATATTGTGAATTGCTTTTGTCTTGCTGATTTCAAGATTATCTATAATCAAGATTCTTTCTATAAAACTGTTTTTTTATGGTTGGAATTCTTTGAAATTCTTAGGTCTTGCATTGAGTTTGAGACATCTGCCGCCATTATTTCAATCCCTTTCTTTCACTCTCTCTTCCCCTTTCTCACTCTGAGGCTCCTATAATGTGCATATTGGACCATTTAATGGTGCCCTAAGGTCTCACAACTTTGTTTACTACTCTTCTTCATTTTTTTTCTTTTTATGCTTCAGACTGGATAATTTCTTTTTTTTCTCTCATTGAGTTTATTGGTACATTCTAGGTAGACAGTACAGTTACATTCATTACTGGGATTTTGTACCTTTACATGACCGGTCTTGGTTCTAATGTTTTCCCCTTGTCCCCACCCTCCCTTCACCCACTCCTCCCCTCCCCACCTTCAAACACTTTAATTCCATTTCTACATTTTCCCATATTTTTTCCCTTTTCCCTTATTACCCTTTCCCTATCCTTCTCACTGTCCCTACACCTTCCACTAGTGTTTTGATAGAGATTTCCTTGAGTTTCAGGACCACTTTAAATTTGTCTTTTTCTCAGTTCAGTGTTTGCTTGGTTGTGTCAAACTTTTACCTGTTTTCCAGAATTCTGTCAAAGTTGGTACTCACACATTCTGCATTTTTTGCACAATGTTTCTGTGGAAGATAAGCATCTGAAGTTGCTTACTCTTTTGCTGATTTTATTTAGGTGGAGCCTGTGTTTTCAGCTTCCATCTCCTTGGCCAGGGGGAAAACTGGTGCCCTTTTGCTTTGTGCATGACAAAATCTCTAGTCCGAAGCTGGGGTGGTTTCCTTGGCAGGAAGGTGGGATGATTTAGGAAGTTTGAGCCAGAGCTCAGGAGAATGGTTGGAATGCAAAACTGACTAAAGACAGTGATGGATGAAATCATGATAATATTAGTAATAATAGCTACCATTTAAAGAGCCCTGACCACAGGCCAGGAACTAGCCTAAGTTCTTTGCATGTGCTTTTCATTTTGTCCTCCTGTCAGACTACTAATATTACCATTGCTGAAGCCAGAAAGGGTAATCACCTGCCCAGTAGACCTGGGATTGGACTCCAGCTTTCTCTGACTCCAAATCTTGTGCTCCTAATGACAATGAAACTCTTCTTCCTGGAGTCTCATGAGATTTGTACCTCAAACTCAGAGACCCTGGCCACATCTCCTATGGTCCCTCAGAGAGGAAAGTGGGGATCTGTGGCTCACACTCAGTTTACTTATATTTTTCAGTCCCCATTTCTATTTAGTTCCTTTTTATAGTTTCTATCTCTTTATTAACATTTTCATTTTATTCATACATTGCTTTTCTAATTTTGGTTAATTTTTTGCCCACGGTTTTCTTTAGCCCTTCAGCATATTGATTTAAAGTCTTTTGGGCTCACTCCTGCCTTGGAAAAATTTGAAGAAGCTGTCACCTTGGTGACCATGCATCCTATACCACCATGTCTAACATCACAAAAATGAATAGGATTAGCTGGGTGTGGTGGTGCACTCCTATAATCCCAGTACTCAGGAGGCTGAGGCAATAGGATCCCCAGGAGTTCAAGGCTAGCCTGGATTACATAGCAAGACCCTGTTTGAAAACAACAACAACAAATGAATAGGATTAAGACTATTCAACCTAGAAAGAGTGAGTAGCTGCTTTCTGCTTCTACTGAAGGCAGAACCAGAAAAATTGGGTGGAAAGTTTACTGGCTGCTTTAATAACCAGTAATTTTTAGTGCCAGGCACTGTGAGCATTATATCCACTGTCTCATTCCTTACTCACAACAGCTCACAAGGTAGATGTAATTCTTCCCATTTTAGAGTTAAGGAAACAAAAAGTCCAAAGAGTTAAGTAATTTGCCCCAAAGTCATGCAGCCTATAAGCTACAGAATTTCATTCATGCATCCACTGCTGGATATCTAGAAAGCGTTAGGCACAGCTCTAGGCACTGGGGAGCAGTAACAGAGGCAGCTAATTATCAAATATATAAAATCTAACACCAAGAAGTTGTAAATGCTTTGAAGAGAAATAAAGGCAAGTTATGTACTACAATGCCATGGGACCAAGGCGAGGCAGGAGCTAGTTTAGCTAGGATGGTCAGAGCGGGCCTCTTGCAAGAGGCAACTTTTGACTAGAGAATGCAATTGAGGGGATACCACATGTGAAGACCACAGTGCAAGGGTTTGTTCTAAGAATAAGGTACTGCGGAAGATACTAAAAAAAAATCACTGGCCTGTGTCCCTAAAAGACGGAAAGAGTGCCATTGTCTTGGCTGGCTGGGGCCTGACCTGTTCTGAGATGTGGCCAAGCCAGATGGCCCCTTGAAGTCCCTCCTGGCTGGAGGATTCTCTTTTGTGATCTATGACCCACAGGCGGGAGCAAGAATTTTCACTTTTAACTAACATTTTTCTTTTTTCACAGGCTGATCTCTTTTAGATCCAGTCTAATTTCTTACAGGCCTTGGGCTAATTTGCACAGCTGGGTTTTACATTTGAGTCACTGCCATCTGCACCAATTGTTTTGTTGGCTGCAGGCAGGATGAGGCTGCAGCCCCAGGGCAGGCTGCAAGCCCTTGGAGTTACATTTGCCAGGATGCTCTGGGCTCCAGGATAGACCTACCCCCCAAGCACACTGCCTCCTCCAGTCTGTTCTGTCCTTCTGGTCCTGTGGCAAGGGAGCCCTGAGCCTCAAGTGAGCATCAGAGACCAGCACCAGGGAGGTCAACAAACAGTTTTGGGGATACACACACACACGCACGCACACACACACACACACACACACTCACACACACATCCCACACTCATATAGAATACAAGAAAGAAAATGAACATAGACAGCAGGCTAAGGGTAATGAAAATACTGATAAAGGGAAGGTTAGAATGATGCTAACAGGGTAAAGTAATGAGGCAACTATAAGAAAGACAGAGATGAGCTGGGGATTTAGCTGAGTGGTTCTGGAGCCTGACTCGTAAGTGCAAGAACCCGAGTTCAATCCCCAGTATCCAAAAAAAAAAAAAAAAAAAAAAAAAAAAAAAAAAAAAAAAAGACAGATACAGAGACAGAAAGAATCAGAGAGATAGGGACAAAGGGATAGAAATCAACATTGGGAGGGAAACAGCCACACATAGACTGCACAACAAGGGCCAGGGGCTTAGCTCAGTGGTTTCACTGCCTGCCTCGCAAGTGCAAGGTCCCAAGTTCAATCACTGATACCAAAAAGAAAAGAAAAAACAGAGGGTGAGACCCAGATATAGAGGAGACCATGTAGAAGCAGACAAAGGCTCAAAGAGGAGGACAGACCACAGGAGTACAAGAGCAGGGAAACTCATGTGTAATATAATGTGTTTGGATGCATGTGTAAGCATGGAGGACTTCATAAGCTCCAGTTCATGAATTCCAGTGATACACTGTTACCTTGGTTCACGAACTCAATTCTCTCCATGATTCTGTTTACAACCAAACTGCAAGCATATAGTAGTATAATAACCATAGGAAATTGCTGTTTTTGTAGGTCACAAACAGTTGAATATCAGTCATTTCATATGGTTCAGCGTTAATATGATTAGTTTATTCCCTGAGACCCTTAAAGATGGTGGGGCCATGATAAGATCTTGAGTGGAAGCATGGCATGATCAGAGCTGAGTGTGGAAAAAGTGCTTGTGGAAGCCAGTGTGTGTTTCAACAGGCAAGAGTGTAAGTCAGGAGGCCAGGGAGAAAGAGGTCAGCAGAGGGATCAGGCCAGAAGTGGGAATGGTCTGAAACCCCACGGGGCCAGGAGGAGTGGAAGCTAGAGAGGGAGGGTGATAAAGACATATCAAGTGAAACATCCAGAGAGCCCAGTGACAGCTGGGTCGAGGGGGTGACAAAGAAGGGCCATGGAGAACAAGGCCAGGTTTCTAGCTGGGAGAATTTAGCTCAGTACTCTACAGCTTTCCAGGCCACACTTGGTCCCTTGCTCTCAGGCTCCCTCCCACCAGCCTCTGAGTTCCCACTATACTTAGTAGCCTTGGGGCTGGGTTTGCTTATAGGTCTTTTGTGCCCTTAGTGTCTTCAGGGACTCCCTCTGGAGGAAAGCCTCTGTGAACAGCAAGTTACAGCCTGACCTGGGCTCTGGGAGCCTAATCGCTTCTGTTGGGAATTCCATTCTGTGTGAATTTGGTCAAGCTATTTAATCTCTTTCTGTGGGCCCCATTTACTACCCACTCCAGAAGCCTGAGCAAGGATGAGATAGGGGATCCCAGGCAAGGAGTTGGTGAATAACTAGATCTCCTTATTATCAGTGGCCCTCAGATCCTCATGTGGTTGTGTTGTACATCTAATTACATTCACATATCTAGGACTTAGCTCATGATGGGTCACAGCAAGAACTGGCCTATTGTTCAAGCCTTCATTCAAACCCCTTCTAGTCAGCAAGGTGTGGAAGGATCTCAAAGGCTTCCTGCCAGCCCCTTAGTTCATAAGCAGACTATACACACTGCTCTCTGCCCGTGAAACCCCCAACCTAACAATACTAATACAAACACGTCGAAGGAGCACTGTATCTGTTATAGTGTGAGTAGGGAAGCAGAACCACCACAGAAATTTATTATGAGGATTAGAGTTTCTACATCTTGGGAGCTGATGAAGAAGCCCATGGACGCCAGCGGCCACAACCGATGGCAGGTGGGACTGAAGTGCTGTAGGTGAACAGAGCTGGCAGTCAGGAAGAAAGCTGGACCTGAAGTGGGAGTGAGGACAAACAAGACCCTGCAGTTTCTCCTGGCCTCTGTCCAGGGTGGATGGGAAAGCCACAGAGGCAGGCTGGTGTCCTGCACCGCCGTGCTGCTTACTCTTCAGCCTAGGGCTCATGAAAACTCAGGAGCAGCTGGGGAGGGAGGTGGACTGTGGGACAGGCTGCTGGCCCACACCGGCAAGGAAAGCCAATGGCTGCAGGCACCAGTGACTTCTGCTTCCAAATCTTACACAAATGTCTCTTGCAGCCAATCCAAACCTGGAACTATCTGGAGAAGGGTAATCTGGGGTGAGGTTCTGCTGCTCTAAATGCAACTCAATGTCCCTCACTTTCTCTTCCTGTACAGAAATCAGAGAGCTCCCCAGCCTCCATAGCACCAATGAGAGTGACCTTGTCAATATCTAGTATTTGGGAGGGAGTAAGGGGAGATGGGCATTGTGGGAAGAAAGGGAACAGAAGCCAAGGATGCTGTTCCCACAGAGGGTGGCTTGGTGTCTATGTATACCAGCCCAATTGAGGCCAGGTTGGTTTGGGGGTTCATAATCTAGAATACTGCTTCAATTCCCCATGTCATGTTCTGTCCTATGATTTCTGGTACTCTGGGGACTTCCTGAGGGTCTTTCTCTACCTCCCCCACCCCCCCCCAGGTCAAGGAGGATATGGTTTCCATTAATGTTTCAGCTCAAAGGAAGTTCAAATCCATTTTGCTTAGAGAATTAGAGGGGAGTTTCGTGGCACCTCTGGGCTATCATTGTGCTGTCACCAACCAAGGCCAGAATGGTGAAAAGGAAGGCAGGAAGGTAGGGAATGGGAGGGTGCAGGTGGCAAGACCAACAGTTTTGAATTAGCCCTTGTTTTCTTTTCTTTAAACCTCATTGAGAGCTGACTAGAACCATGCCCTCCTCGGGGCCAAGAAAAAGAAAGAAAAAATTAAATTCCTGAAGAAAGTCCAGCCAAAGACTTCATTTAGAGAAAAAGAAGCATCTAGTTCTACCTGGCCCCTCTGATTATAGATGAGTTGAGTTTCAAAACAAATCATCTAGGGCCGGAGGTTTAGCTTAGCGGTTTGGTGGCCTGCCTTGCAAGTTCAAGGACCAGAGTTCAATCCCTGGTACCCCCCCCAAATCTTCTATAATTAGGAACAAATGCAGCTCCTCTTGGTGTGGCTGAGTTAGGGCATGCTCTGGAGCTGACATTGCTGCTACCTGCGGTGGGGACTTGGCCTTGCTCTCTTGGGGCCTGGAGGAAAGATGAGAATGGAAAACAGAAGCAGGGAACTATGAAGCTTGGCAGGCGTGGGCAGCCTGGCTTTTCAATCCCCACTTCCCTACTTGCCAGCTATGTGACCCTGAGCAGATTACTAATCTCTGGCTCTGTATATTAGTCAGCTTTTCATAGCTGTGACAAAATACTGGACAAAACAGATTAAAGGAGAAATGATTTAATTTTGGCTTATGGTTTCAGAAGTTTCAGTCCATAGTTAACTGGTTCCATTGCTTTTAGGTTTGTGGTGAGGCAGGAACGTCATGATGGAAAGGTGCACAAAGATAAAGCTGCTCATCTCATGACAGGTAGGAAGCAGAGAGGAAAAGAGCCAGAGAAGAAGGCACCAGATATAGTCTCCAGGTCACACCCTCTTCATCCACTCCCTTCAATTAGACCCCATCTCTTAAATCTCCTTTACCTCCTGATAATGCTATCAAATTGTGATCTTACCAATGAACTAATTCACTGATTAAATTAGAACCCTTATAATCGAATCACATCCCAAAAACCCAACCAGCTTGGAAGCAAAGCTTTTAGCATGTGCATTCTGGGAGACATTTCAGATCCAAACTATAGCAGTCTGAGTCTCCATTCATAAAATGGGAACGACAATGACAGTACCTGATAATAGGGTTGCTATGCAAATACAGTGATCCTCCCTTATCCACAGTTTTACATTCCATGGTTTTTTGTTACCCACAGCCTGAAAATACTAAATGGTAAGTTCCAGAAATAAATAACTCATAAGTTTTAAAAAACTTTTATTATACTGTATTGTAATTGTTCTATTTTATTGCTAGTTATTGTTTTTAATCTCATACTGTAATCTATAAAATAAAATAGTTTATATTTATAATTAAAATTATAATTTATAAGATCAACTTATTACAGGGGTGTATATATAGGAAAAATACAGTATATACATAGAGTTCAGCACTACCCATGCTGTCAGGCATTTGCAGACCATCTTGACATGAAGGAAGGAAGTCAGATGAGGGGAACAGGGAATTCTGGGTAAGGTGGGGCAGTAAAGCCACCATTTTGTATAATGTGAACAGGGAGAAAGTCTTTCCAATAAGGTGGCCTTGGAGCAGAGATGGAAGGAAATAGTGTGCAGATTAGGTCAGATTCTTTGCAAAGAGTGTACCCTGAGAGGGAAGAGCTAATGCTGAGGCACAGAGGCAGGAATATGCTTGGTGAGGCTGAAGAGGGCCAGCTGGAGTGGAGGGAGCAACTAAGCAGAGAATGGCTAGCAGGAAGGAAGGCAGAGAGGTGGGTAGGGGTTAGATCATGGAGGGCCATGTGAGTTATTTGGTTCTTATTCTGAGGGGAAGAGGGCATTTGGAAGGTTTTGGGAAGATGACAGGCTCTGATTCATGTGTGTGTGTGTGTGTGTGTGTGTGTGTGTGTGTGTGTGTAATAGGAGTGAATTCAGGGCCTTTGCACTGAGCTACATCCCTAGACTTTTAAAAATTAATTTTATTGGTACATTTAATGCATACAATAGAATGACATTCATTGTCGGAAATTTGCAGCTTTACATAATCAATCTTGATTCTTATTTTTCCCCATTCCCCTGCCCTCCCTTCAACCCCTCCCTTCCTCCCTATCTTCAAAGACTTTGTTTCCATTATTTTTCATTTTCTCATACTAATTCCATTCCCTTCTTTCCTTTCTCCTACCCCTATCATTTTCCCTTCCTCTTTGTCCCTTTTCTTGGTTTTTGAGACAAGTTCTCCCTCATAGTACAGGTTGGCTTTGAACTCACTATGTAGCCTAGGCTGCCCTCAAACTCATGCAATCCTTCTGCCTCAGCTTTCCAAGTGCTAGGAGTACAGCCATGTGCCACCATGCCCAACCTTTTAAATATTTTTTTTTTTTATTTTGAGACTGGGTCTTGCTAAGTTGGCTGGGCTAGAACTTGTGATCCTCCTGCCTCAGCTTGCCAGAGGGTAAGAATAAAAGGTATGGGCCACCATGCCTAGCTTGGACTCACATCTTAACAAAAATACCATGGCTGCTGCGAGGTGACAAGATAGCATGGAGGGCAGGAGTGAACAAAGAGGAAGGAAGCAGTAAGGAGGCTCTTGGCAACAACCCCATGAGAGATGATGGTGGCTTGGACCAAAGGGGAAGTGGCAAGGTATTTAAAACATGGTTTGATTCTGGATGTCTTTTAGAGAGCAAGGCCAACAGGATCTATAGTTGTGGAGCTGGAGTGATGAGGGGATTTGATCTATGTTAAGAGAGGAATGGTGGCACAAGACTCCCATGGAAGGATCACTTGTGTCTGGGCCCCTACAGCATGCCTTCCTCGAGACACTGCTCTGTGCCTCACAGCATCACAAAGCATCTGATGAAGCCACACCTGCATAGGCTTCAAATCTCAGGTCAGCCTGCAAGGCGCAGTTTCAGCAACTCACAATTACCCTCGAGAATCCCTTCAACTGCTCATGAAGTTGGAGCAAATCACTGCTTCATGAGTCAAGGCCCAGATGAAGCTGTTAGAAGCTATGTGGTATGGAAAAAAAGTCAAAAAGGCACCATTCAGCACACCCACTATGCTCGTTGTGGTGAGATGCTGACATTGCGAGAGGCCCACAGCTCTTGGGCCCCATGGTGAGAGAAAAACAGAGCTAACCACTTGCCAAAATGCCCTTGCAATGTTACCACCCTGAGCTAGGCTGGACTGAACCTAGTTCATGGAGCTGGGCATGATAGGGTGGCCAGAGGATGCCAAAGGACCACTCCATCTACTCTGGATCTCCACAAAGTGGCCCCCAGCCCTTGTCAGCACACCTCCAGTGACAGGGAACTCACTACCTCCCTACTCCTCTGTTTCATGCTTGGATAGCTCTTAAGAAAATTCTGTTTTAGATTGAGCCTCCTAGCTGGTCATGATTGTAATACGCATATTCCATGAGGTTGAGAGGCAGGAGGATAGTGAGTTTGAGCCCAGCATTAGCAATTTAGTGAGTTCCTAACTTAAAATAAAATTTAAAAAATCATAAGGGCTGGGGATTTAGCTCAGAGTAAAGGAACTGGTTTTAATCTTCATAACTGCAAAAAACAAAACAAAACAACAAACAACAATAACAAAATAAAGTCTTAGCTTCTCTGGGGCTTTCCCCTGGGATGCCACAGACACCATCTGCCGCCTGTGCTCAGGACACCCCTTCAGAGCTCTGAGAGCAGAGTTGATGACAGAGCTCCCCAGCCTTCTCTGCTCTAGGCCCTGAAGCTCCAGGCCCCTCACCACCTCCTCATGGGACCTGGACTTCAGCCCCTCCCCAGTTTTCCTGCACAACACTGTGGTCTTCTCTCCTGCTCTGTCCTGAAGATCTCTCTCAAGGAAGGTCCACAAAAACTGGCCTCCCACACACCAGGAAGCTCTTGCCATCTACACTGTTTTCAAGATCTCCTTAGAAGCTGGCCTGGTCACATGCTACTGGCCCCACCTATCCAAGTAAGAGCTGTATTTGGAGCCCATGGATTTGGGGTCCAGCAGATGAGAGGACTTTCCCACCACCTGACCTCCAGATTGGTTCTCCCAAAACGTTGAGTCTAAGTCAGTTGAGGATGATGGCTTCCTTGAAGCTGCCCCTCTTGCTTCTCCCTTCTCCTCAGACTCATGCCTCTCTTGTACTACTAAGTGCTTCCTGTCTCATCTCCACCCAGCTCCTCACCCTCCCCCACCAGGAAGAGGGAGGCCCAAAGCCCTCAGTTCTGGGGCTCCTCCCTCCACATGAGGTCATAGCAGATTTGATTGCCTGCAGATAGGTTTCCATGGCTGCTTCTGGCCCACAGCCCCTTGAGGAGCCTTAGAGCCCTTTGGCTTGGTTTCTTCATGGTCCAGGCCCCAATTTCCTGCCCTTCCGATCAGAAGAAAGTGGCATCCCCTCCCAACCTGAAGAGTATGTCTCATTTCTCCACTTCTTGCCCAGGGCTGTGAGAGGTGCTCTTCCAGCAGGTACAGTCCCCCCAGTAACAGATCTCCATTTACCGAAGTCTCTGACAGGGCAGGAGGATGGTGTTAGGCCAGGAGTGGGGGTGCCCATGGGGGGCAGGCCCGAGTTGGTGTTTCCTCAGCACTGCACAGATCCAGGAGGGATGGGAGCTAGGGGTGGCCAGCATCAGGCCAAAAGGCAAGACAGGCCTCTCTATCAGGCCCCTGGGGTGGGGGCCTGTCCTAGTGAGGCCCTCTGCCTTCTGTGACATCAGAAGCTCCTCCCATCCATCCCCAGACACAGGTGGCATGTGGTGAGCAGCTGGCCAGAGGTGTCTGCAAAGCTGTGACCCCATCTCACCAGCGCCAGGCCTGAAAACGGATGGACCTTGATGTGCCACTAGCTAGGGGAGTAAGTCCTTGAGCGTGGAGTTCTCACCCATCCCTTCTGTAAAACAAGCAAAGCTAATGGGGCTGCACGAATTCCTAAGCCGGGGGCCAGATGACCATTCCCTGACACTCGTTCAGGACATCTTTGCTGATTCTCAACACCAGCCCCTGACTCCTAGAAGCAGAGCACAATGTACAGAGGGCTCTGGGGCTCCAGGGCCCAAGGTGGTCACTTCTCTGCCCAGGCAAAGTCCCCAGGAAGCTGTCTGCCTTTCTGTCAACACCAGCTCTGTCCCGATAATAATAATAAGTGATAGTAAGAAGAACCAGTTGTGGAGGCTCACACCTGCAATCCCAGCTACTCAGAAAGATTACTTGAGCCCAGGAGTCAGCCTGCGCAACATAGCGAGACCTTGTCTCAAAATAAAAAATGAAAAGGGCTGAGGATGTAGCTCTGTGGTAGAGCACTCCTGGGTTCAATCACCAGTGCTCCAAAAGGAAGGAGGAGAAGGAGGGGGAGGAAAGAGAGAGGAGGAAGAAAAGGAAGGAGAAGATGAAAAGGAAAAATAAAAAGAAAATATTTTGTCCAACCAAGAGTACCAGTGAGGTAGGTATGATTATGAAATCCATTTCATAAAATGATCAAACTTAGGTGAGGAAAGGAAAGCTACTAGCTGCAGTGGTAGAAAGTAGTGAAGGCAAGATTTCAACACAAGTCTGTACATCCGGGAGTGGTTCTAGCATTTCCAGCTTGTCCACTTTCACAGTTCTGCTCAATCCCCTTCCCACTTCTCCATCTCCTTTCCTCCTTCCCCTTCCCTCTTCTGCTTCTCACAGCTACCTGGTTCCTGCTCTGTGTCCTCTCCCCATCTCCTACCCTGCCCCCACCGAGACTGCAGCAAGCCAGCTAGCAGCCAGCTCACCCTCTTGGCTGACACACAGAGCTCAGCTACTCCAGACACTCGCTTTTTACCAGCCCAGATAAGGTTTCACCACTGGGGCAGTGAAGAATTTATTTCTGAGCCTGAAACTGAAGTGAAGTGAGGGAGTCCTAGAATTTAGGCTGCTGAAGCAAAAGGGAATGAAAGTGTGTGTGTGTGTGTGTGTGTGTGTGTGTGTGTGTGTGTGTGATCGAGAGAGAAAGAGAGAGAGAGAGAGAGAGAGAGAGCGCTTGTATGAACGTGGAGGGTGGGGAGGGAAGACCAGACCTTAGCATAATGAAAAACACCAGAAACTTGATGGCTCTCTTTACTCCTGAGAAAAAAACATGATCAAAGGAACTAAGATATGGAGTTTCTATCTTTTCAACCACTGCAGTCAAGCCACCATTCCCATCACTGCTGGAAATGGCCTTTAGAAAGTGATCAAGGACCTTCTCATTATCATCTCTGCTGGGCACGTGCACTCCTGCATCATACCTGGCTTCATAACAGTTCACCCAGTTGATCACCCTCTCTCATTGCTAATACTCTCTTCTCTTGGCTTTTTGGTTCCTGACCTCCCTCGATGTCCCTCCTGCCTTTCTGGGTCACCCTGCTCAGCCTCTTTAGCAGGCTTTTTCCTGCTCCTCTCGTTCCTGAAAATCCTCCCAGACCCTACCCTGAGCCTTCTCCTCTTCCTTTGCTAAGCTCTGGCTCTCGGCCAGCTCACCCAGGCCCTTGGCTTCAGTGACCATCTTCTATTTCAGGTCTACATTGGAGACCCAGGATCCACCCCGCCCGACTGCTGTGAGCACTGGGAATTCCATGTGGCCAACCCAGATCTCATCTAGTCTCCAAACAGCTCCTAGGCTTGTGTTTTCTATGCCAATAACAGGTCCCACCAGCCACTCCCTTGTGCAAGCCAGAATGTGCTTGGGCACCTTCCTCTCCCCCATGCTTACAGCTAATCAGCCCCCGAGTTCCATTTCCTACATCCTAAATATGCCAAAAAGAGTCCATGTGTCTCCATATCCACCACCATTGTCCTGGCCCAAACTCCATTATCTGTCTCCTGGACCACATCAATAGCCTTCTCACTGGATTCCCTGCTTCCACTCTTGCCCCGGTACGATCCAGTATCCATCCACTCAAAGGCCAGAGATATCTCATAAATTACAGATAAGGTCATCTCCCTTCCCCTTCTTAGTAGCCTTTAGTGTCTCCCTAAAAGCCCCAAGATTAAGTCCAGACTCTGCCTGGGCTGGCCCCAGCCTACCTGTCCAGCCACATCCTTTGATATCTCCTCCCACACCAGTCCCCTTGAGCCCTCTCCTCTTCTCATATCCTACTTGCTCATGGCCAGCTGAGAGCTTGTTGTCACCCCACACTCTACACTTCAGCAATTCTAAGCTTCTTTCTGCCCTTTCAAGAGTAGGCAACCAGTTCTTCTGGAACAAGGCTAGAGCCAGAATGGAGGAGGGTGCCAGTGGTGGGGAGTGACCTCCAAATATGGACAAGGGTGGCCATAATGGAATTGGACTCAAAAATGGGGCTTCTGAAGTGTCATCAAGGCCTTGATTATTCTTGAGTCCTTCAGGTTCTGAGCAGACCAGCCACTTCAACTGGCTCTTGATAGAGCCTAAGGATGTCACTGTCTCCATTTTCAAAAGGGGTGGTAGAATATAGGGTGTCCTCTATCTTCCCAGAAGCCAAGGTGGCTTTGCTCCAATCCAGTCTCCTAGTATCAGTGGGCATGAAGGTTGCAGCCGAGACTGAGGAATACAAAGACACAGAAGGATCCTTTTTAAGGAGCTGAGAAAACAGCCCAGCCAAGCCAAGTAGTCCCTCAGCAGGGGAGGATGTGAGGGAGGGGCTGAGGCAGGAGCAGGGCCACACCAAGGAAAAGGCAGAGAGAAGGTTGGGATGGAGGAAAGGAAGACAGAGACAGAGACTGTAATGGAGGTGGCAGGAAAGAGAGATAGAGGCCATAAAATACACAGAGAAAAATAAGGTGAGAATAAAAGGAAAACAGACAGAGGAGAAAGTCAGTTAAAGTCAAGGATGTAGAGGGGAAAGAAAGGAAAACTGATGGAGAGCAGAGACTGAAAGGTAAGAATGGAAAACAAGAGGGTGATTGCAAAACCTGTGAACAGTAAAAGAAGGTCTCGAGTAGGAAAATCAATATCTAAGTCAACAGAAACTAGGAAAGGGACCCCAGCTCAGACAGCATCCACCCAGTGCCAGGGCCTGAGTAACTGACTCTGCCCATCAGTCCTTAGACAGCTCTGGAAGGAAGCTCCTCCTTCTGGTCTGAAGCAGGAGGCTGGGTGGATGGGATAGGGGCCCAAGACAAACTACCTGGGCTGGGAGAGGTGTCAAGTCAGCCTGCAAGGGAAGACAGTCCAGGGGCAAGTGCACTGGGGAGACTGGCAACCCCACTCTCCCACTGGCCTCTGTGGGCAGGAATGCCAGGGTCAGAAACAGAGCTGAGGTTCAGGCAAGAGGCCCGGAGGTGGAAGAGAGCTGAGGTGAAACACGAAGCAGATCCCAGGCACTTGCTGCACCCAGTACATGGAGGGTAGAGCTGCTTCGGGGTATGTCTTAAGAGTCACTACCCTGACCTCGGTGCTGCTGCGTACTTGTTCCCTTTGTCCAGTGGTCTCAGCAGCAGGGTTGTGTCAGATGACCTGGCTCTAGAAAGCAGCTCCACTGCTTCTAGAATGTGTGGCCCTGAGCCTCCTTTTCCTCATCGGCAGCATGTGGACAATAGTCTTGATCTCAGAGATGTTGGGATGATTCCCTCTGGTAAGAGAGTGAAAATACCAACAGGGACCTGGTTTGGCTCCATTCTTGCCCCCACATGGAAGAGAGCCCCTTGCTTCCTCTGCCCTGTGACAACCTTTCAAAAGATTGATGACAAAGACCAGGCTCAGCCTTCTCTTCGCCAGTTTCTCTGGCCATTACCTCAGAGGACATAATTTTGTGTGTGACTGTGCTGAGAATGGAACCCAGGCATTGTGCAGGCTAGGCAAGTATTCTACCACTGAGGCACATCGCAGCAGCATAATGTCTTCTGAACTAGTCATTTAATGGAAGAAGATATTGTGGGGAGAACATTGGGAGGTAGGCAGAGGAAGAACTTGGGTAGGCAAAAGCACCAATTTTTAGTTTCTAGCCCTCAAAGAGACCATTTGGTCCAAACCACTTTCCTTTTGCTAAATTAAAACCTCCCAGAAAGCCACAAGGAAAACCTCCTAGGGCAGGACCTCCCTGAGCAGGTGGTTTATGGGGTAGAGTGTGGGAGGCCTCCACCGTAGCTGCTCTTCCACTCCTAAGAAAGAGCCAAAGAGCAGGCCACTCCCAAAAATGTCCTCATAGAGCTAGAGAAACACTGCCTCAGGGGCAAACCCCAACCTAAGCCTTGCGAGAGGCCAAGGCAGAAAGGTACGTAAACAGCTGGACAGGGCAGGCACTGGTTGGAGAAGGAGGAAGAGGAGAGGAGGAAGAAGAGAAACTCAGGTGTGTGCTAAGGACTGGCACAAAGACCCAGGTGATACGGAAATGGCCCAAATCCCAGGCTCCTCAGTAGGGATGGTGGTGGGGGAATAGGAGAAGGCTAGTTTGCAACGTTAAATTTGCAACTCACCAATTCCCTCCTCAAGCCTCCTTATGCCTCTCTGTCTGCTCAGGCAGGCTCCATGTTTCAGAAGGTATAATTCAAGTTTTCCTGGGAGCTGGGTCCCTGTGAGGAGGGGAGGAGGCGGCTGAGTTGGAGAGCTGTCCAGAAGGGGAGGAGGGAGCCACTGAGGAGAAAGGCAGGCTGGTGAGGCCTTCCCCCCAGCAGGCACTTCAATAATCTGATTTCCATAAAGAGAACTTTCCCGGCCATAAAGATTTTATTGAAACTCCCAGCAGCCTGATAAAAGCATAATTCCACTGACCACAATATACCTAGAAATAGCTCCAGGATATTGGGCTGAAACACAGCAAAGGGGTCCCTTCTAGAAAGCTGCTCCCCTCCCCTTCCCCCTTTCTCCTTCCTCCAAGGGCTGGCAACTGCCTCCATTTGGCTCAACTATGGACCATTCACACTCTGTAGGGAAAATGTTAGTCCAATCCTGAAAATAAGCCCAGCTCTACAGGCCAGGGAGAGAGAAAAGGGGGCCCTGGGTCAGGGGCGCAGCAGTGTGTAGCATTCCTGCAGTTCCTGAGCCCTCCGTGACCTGTTCCAGACCTGCTGCTCCCAGAGCCCATGACTGGGACCCCACCTACAGCTGAAGTCCCCAGAGAGCTGACTAGAGTCCTGAACATCACAGAAAAACTCCTGACCCTATGGACTTGGATCTAAAGCCTCACTTCACTGCTTAAGAGACATCAGGCAAGTCACTTCTCTTCTGGTTTTCAGCTTCCTTATTGGTAAAATGGAGGAAGGGATATTTATAGTGTCACGTGTAAAAAGAGAATATGAGGCCCTTTCTGTAAAGTGCCTAGCATAGTGCCTGGGACAAAGTCTGCATTCAACACATGTTAACTCCTTACCACCCTGTTTCCCCCACTCCAACAATCCTTCCCCTCTCCTCAGGCCTAAAAGAAGCTTCCTGGTAAAATAGGACAAGTCCTAAGAAAACAGACCCAGAAAAGCCCCCCAATTCTAGGAGTTAAATTGTTGGTTTCTGACTAACCTAAATCCACCTGTGATTTTGGGCAAGTCATTTTCCCCCTGAGCTACAGTCTCCCCACTTGTCCAAGGACAGTTGGCAGTTAGATGTGGTGATCTAAGTAACTTCCTGCTTCTGATTTTGTGTCACTCAAACACTGTCCAAATTCTGATTATTCAGAATTGTTCATTCAACAACTGTGCATGGAGCACCTACTATGTAATGAGCATTTCTCTAAGCACTAGGAATAAAGCATTTGGAAAGCCAGACAGAAATTGGTGCTTGGTAGAGCTCAATGAAATCAATCAATAAAACCAACCAATACCATATGTGGTATGTTGGAAGGTCTGAGGAGAAAAATAAAGTAGGAGAAATAGAGATGTTGCAAAGGGGACAAGGACTACAATTTTTAAGGCAGCAGCCAGGGAAGACCTCACTGAAGAGGTACCCTTTGATTTAAGACTTGAAATACTCCCAGGTACGGTGGAGGTTAAAACAGCAGGATTACAAGTTCAAGGCCAGCATGGGCCACTTAAGGAGATCCTGTCTCAACAAATAATTTTAAGGAAACCTGCAGTGGGTACAGGAGCACACAACACAGACATCTGGGAGACCAGTACTCCAGGAGGAGTGAATTACTTGTTGAGCTGCTCCTGAGGTGCGAGCATAACTAGCTGTCTAGAAAGTCAGGGTGCTGGAAGAGAGCTGAGATTTAGTAGGAATTCAAGCCACCTATCAACCGCCATGGTCAGCTACACTGTGTTCTTTGATCTCCCTGTCTATGGTAAGCCCTTGGACCACATCTCCTTTGACCTGTTTCCAAAGTTCTAAGCACAGCTGAAAGCTTTCATGCTCTGAGCACTAAAGAGAAAGAATTTATTTATAAGGGTTCCTGCATTCACAGAATCATTCCAGGATTTATCTGCCAGGGTAATAACTTCAAGTGCCATAATGGCACTGGTAGAAAGTCCATCTCCAAGAAATTTAATGAGAACTTATTCCGAAGCATAATATTCTGAAGAAATTATTCTGAAGTATATAAGTTTGTACCTAGATACCCCCCCAAGCCTCATGTGGTCATAGGCGGGGCTTTTTGAAGGTGGCTGGACCTAGAGTGCGTGATTCTGGGATTAAGAATGTGATTCTGGGATTAAGGGTGCCCCATCCTGGGTGTGAGTGCTACCAGCCCAAAGAATGGATAGCCTGCATGGAATATAATGGACAGAAAAAAGGCTTGCTGCTGCTGTTGCTTCTGCTGCTGCTGTCACTTGTTACTTGATGCCTTCTGTCCACTATGAACTGTTCCTCCTCTGTGATGCCCCTCTGCCATGCTACTCTGCCTTGGAGCCAGCCAACCATGAACTGAAACATCTATAAACTGTGAGCTGAAATAAACTTCTCCTTTAACTCTAGGTGTGGGGTACTTGGTCTCAGCAACAAGAAAAGTAACTAAGACATTGGTCCTGCACCTAGTTCATGGCAAATGCTGGACCAAATACAAATGTTTCCCAGTTTTTCACCTGCAAAACCAAGATTGAATGGTTGGACAACAAGCGTGTGGTCTGTGGGAAGGTAGAAGAGGTCATGAAAGTCGTGGAAGCCATGGAGTGCTCTGGGTCCTGGAATAGCAAGACCAGCAAGAAATGCACCATTGCTAATTGCGGACAACTCCATACATATGACTTTTGTGTATCTTAACCACCAGACCCCACCAGACCATTTCTTCTGTAGCTCAGGAGAGCACTCCTCCATCCCATCTGTTTGTGATATCCTATAATCTTTGTGCTGTCGGTTGTAGTTCTTTGGGTTCCATATTTTCTTTACTCCCTTGCAAGTCTAGCTGAATTGCAGAGTTAAGTTTATGATTATGAATAAAAACCCAAAAAACAGGGTCCCATAGACTGTTAAAAGGACTTCATATTTTTGTTCTGAGTGAAATGAGGAGCTTGTGGGCAGGTTTCAGCAGAGAAGGCACATGGTCTGACTTCTGTTTTAACAAGATCACTCTAGCTTCTTATTAGACAATAGACTGATGGTGGCAGGAGAGTAAGAAGCATAGACCAGCCAAGATGGAGCTACAGTTATCCAGGCAAGAGGTGTTGGTAGAGCCATGAGGCTGCTGCAAGCCCCCGAGAGAGGGATCAGCAGGGCAGCCAATGAACTAGCTTCCAGGAAATAGGACAGTTTTATGGGATTGTGGGTCAGATCATGCACAGATGACCTCACTGAGGTCCAGGTTTGGGGGTGGACAGAGTGAGGTTGCACAGGTGATTCACAGGGTGTTTCTGTGATCTGCTCTGTGCCTCTCTCATCCTTTGCACATGTTTATATATCTGCCTGGAATTTCTCCCCTCCTTTGTTCACAGTTGTCTGCCTATCCTACCAGAGTCACTCAAAGCAAGATGTCTGGAATGGTGGAGTAACTCTACTCCTCCTTAAAATCAGTGAGAACTCTGGCACAAATCGTTAAAATCAACTTTCCCAGAGCTCTGGAAATTAACCAAAAGCTTACAACAATCCAAGGAATTTTATTTTTTTTTAAACCCTACTGATTCTTGATAAGAACAATGAACTCAGACATGCCCTGTTCCTCATCTCATTTTTCCAAATTCCATGGTCACTGAGAAAACCAGCAGCCTAGTGTCAACCAGAAAGACACACCAAGTCTGGAGATCCTCAAAAGGTCAAAATCTAGAGAATCATCACTATTTGGCCTGTCTAGGAGCTCCTTGAAAAAGCATCAGTCACAGAGCTTGCTTCTATTTGACCTGGCTCAGAGCTCATTCAGCAAAATATATTCCATCCCCTGACAATTTATGGAAAACTGCCAGTGGCAATCATTTAACATCATAGCACCAGTACCAACTGGGGCAAATGAGAGGCTGTCTGATCAGAAAACCAGAAAATATGAGAAATAAGACATTCAGAGGGGGCTTTGACCTATTCTGCCAAACTCCTGGAGTTTTTAAGACCACTTGTGGGTACAGGGCTGTGAGCATGCTCCAGATACACCTGAGAAGGCCCTACCTAAGTTCTCACCTCTTGCTGGCACTGAGGCTTGGTAGAATTGCTGCAGGAGCACTAAGAAGGCACCCCAACATGCACACAGAACCCTCATAAGGGGTGGACAGTTACTAAGTTACTGGTTCTAGATACTTAAGGAAATCTCTGTCCAATTATGAGCTGATCAGTAAACTAACCAAGCATACACTTCAGTAGCAACATATGACAGGATATATATGTTTCAGAATTAGTTTAGAAATGTCACCAAACAGCTAAAACGAAGTAATAGAGGGCCTGGGATTTAGCTCAGTGGCACCATGCCTGTCTCACAAGCACAAGGTCCTGAGTTCAATCCCTGGTACCGGAAAAAAAAAGAAAGAAGAGGAGAAGGAGGAGGAGGAGGAAGAAGAAGACGAAGAAGTAATAAAGACAAATCCTAAAACAACTGCTTTCTAGAACTGCTAAGTTATATTATTTGAAATGTCCGGTTTTTAACAAATAACTATGAGGTGTGCAGAGAAATAAAGTATGGCCTATATGCAGTTTCAATGGAAACTATCCCTGAAGAAGCACAGAGATAGGATTTACTAAAAGATTCTAACTGATTTATTATTGATATGTTCATTGAAAATCAGTTAGTATATCCATCACATCAATACCCTAAAGAAGAAGAAAATGACTATATCAATAGCTGCAGAAAAATAATTTGACAGAATTCAACTCCAATTCATGACGAAAGCTCTGCAAAAGAAAACTTACAACTAACATCACAACTAATGATGAGAAACTAGATGGTTTCTCACCAAAATCAGGAAGAAGGAAAGGATGTCTGCTCTCAGTGCCACTATTCAAAAGCACACTGGCAAGCCTAGTTAGTGCAATGGGACAAAAAAGGAAATAAAAGTTTCCTAGATTAGAAAGGTGACTTAAAGTGTGTTTATTCATAGATGACATATTAGTATAATATCCTAAAGAATCAACAGAAAACTTCTACAATTAATAAACAATTATATCAAAGTTTTAGGATACAAGGTTAATATATAAATAAATTTATAAAGGTTCATGAAAATATGTCTAAATAATTAAAAGTCATCCATATTAGAAAGGAAAAAGTAAAATTACCTTTATTCACAGATGGCATGGTCTTACATATAGAAAACTTTACATTCCACAAAAAACTGTTAGAACTCATAAACTCAGCAAAGTTTCAGGGTACAAAATTAACAAGAATAAATTATGTGTACATACAATGAACAAACCTAAAAAGAAAATTAAGAAAACAATTTTATTTACAACAGCATCAAAAGAGTAAACAAACTTAAGAATAAATTTAACCAAATTGGCAAAAGAGTTATACACTGAAAACTACAAAGCGTTGCTAAGGAAATTAAGAAGAAACATAAAATGGAAGGACATCCTGTGTTCATGCTTTGTAAGACTTAATATTGTTGTGATGACAATATTATCCTAAGAGATCTACAGAGTCAATGCAACCTCTGTCAAAATACTGAGGTGTTTCATTTGTTTTGTTTTGTTTTGAGAGAAAAAGCAAAATCCATCCTAGAATTCCTGTGGACTCTCAAGGGACCCTGAATAGACAAAACACTCTTGAAAAGAACAATGTTGGAGGGCCCACACTTCTTGATCTCAAAACTTCCTACAAATCTATAATAATAAAAACAATACAAAAGTGCCACAAGGACAGATATATAGAGCAATGGAAGAGAACAAAGTGATCAGAAATAAATCCTCATATAAATGGTTAAATGCTTTTTGACAAGGGTGCGAAAACATCCAATGGACAAAGAACTGCCTTTCAGTAAATGGTTCTAGGAAAGCTGGATATCTCCCTGCAAAACAATGAAGTTGGATCATTACCTCACACCATATACAAAATTTAACTCAAGCCAAATGTGGTGGCACACGCCTGTAATTTCAGCACTCTGGGAGGCTGAGGCAGAAGGATCACAAGTTTGAACCCAAGCTGGGCAACTTAGTGAGACTGTATCAAACAAGGAAGGTAAAGACCCTGTCTCAACCCTCCCCCCAGCTAAACATAAAATTAGGAAACGATAGAGCAAATTCTCTTTTGGGTATATAGTTGAAACAAACCAAGGCTGAGTTCAGTGGAAAGACCCTAGATCCAATCCTCATTACTGTAAAAAAAAAAAAAAAAAAAAAAAAAAA
>NW_022900951.1:53973632-54001701 GCF_012274545.1 Fukomys damarensis | reverse complement strand
CTGTACTGTACCTAAAATGTACCAATAAATTCAACGAGGAAAAAAAAAAGAAAAGATGAAGAGAAGGCTTTTTGTTTTCAGCACTGGGGATTGAATCCAGGCACTTGAGCACACTGAGCACACACTTTACTAACAAGTTGGATCTGCAGCCCCAAGAAGGGGATCTTCATGGCAATGAGTTTGGAAATAATTTCTTAACTATGACACCAAAAATGGAGGCAAAGAAAGAAAAAATAGACAAATGAGATTTCGTTGAAATGAGAAAGCTGTAAGGGGCTGGGGATTTAGCTCAGTGGTTCTAGCTGCTTGGTTCTAGCTGCTTGGGCTTTGTAAGCCCAAGGACCTAAGTTTGATCCCCAGTACCAAAAAAAAAAAAAAAGAAAAGAAAAGAAATTAGAAAGTTGTGTATATCAAAGGACACTGTCAACAATGAAATGCAATAGGACATGACTATTTTGCAAAAATCTGTAAAGGGAGAAAGTATTTGCAAATCACATATCAGCTAAGGAGTTAATATTCAGAATATATAAATAACTTCTAAAACTCAGCAATAAAAAAGAAACAGAAAAATTTAAAAATGAGCCCAAGACTTGAACAGATATTCTTCTAATGAGGATATATAAATGGGGGCTAGGGAGAGAGCTCAGTGGTGAAGCCCTTTGCTTAGCAGGCACAAGGCCCTGGGCTTGATACAGTGCACCATAAAATGAAATATATTCAGAATATATAAATAACTTCTAAAACTCAGCAATAAAAAAGAAACAGAAAAATTTAAAAATGAGCCCAAGACTTGAACAGATATTCTTCTAATGAGGATATATAAATGGGGGCTAGGGAGAGAGCTCAGTGGTGAAGCCCTTTGCTTAGCAGGCACAAGGCCCTGGGCTTGATACAGTGCACCATAAAATGAAATATATACTCCTACCTTGCAAGTGCAAGGATATAAGTTCCATCCTCTGTACCCCCCCAAAAAAAACAGGAACACGCTAAACTTCATTAATGATTAAGGAAATGGAAATTAAAACCTCTATGAGACAACACTTCATATCTATTAGGATGGCTCTCATAAAAGCAAAAACAGAGGCAGAGGCAGGAAGACCGCAAGTTTAATGCCAGCCTGAACTACATTGTGACACACTGTCTCAAAAACAATTTTTTTTTTGGTACTGGGGATTGAACTCAGGACCTTGTGCTTTCAAGGCAGGTGCAGTGTCACTGACCTAAATCTCTGGCTCAAAAACAACTTGTAAAAAAAGCAAAAACAGCAAACAACAAGTGTAACAAGAATAAGGAGAAATTGGAATCCTTGTGCAATACCGGTAGGAAAGAAGAATGATGCAGCTTTTGTGGAAAACAGTATGACAAAAAATTAAACATAAGCCAGGTATGATGGTGCATGCCTATAATCCCAGCACTCAGGAAGTTGAAGCGGGACGATTTCCAGTTAGTTCCAGCACATCCTGGACTACAGAGCAAGACCCTGTCTCAACCCTCCTTCCAGTTAAACAGAATTTGCAAATGATTGTGTGAATCCACTTTGGGGTATATAGTTAAAACAATCTAAATCAGGAACTTGAACAGATTTTTTTTTTTAATACCGGGGATCCAAACTCAAGACCTTGTGCTTACAAGTGAACAGACACTTTTACAGCAATGTTCATGGCAGCACTATTCACAGCAGGCAAAGGGTAGAAATATCCCAAATGTTCACCAATGGATGAATGAATAGGCAAAATGTACTATATACGTATAATGAAATATTACTCAGCCTTTAAGAAGAGGGAAATTAGGACATATGTTATAACATGAGTAAAGCTTAAAGACATTATGTTAAGCAAAATAAGCCAGAAATAAAAGAATAAATATTGTATTATCTCACTTATACCTACCTACCATAGAGTACCTAGAGTAGTCAAATTCATGGAAGCAAAAAGTCAGGAGCTGAAGGGAGAGAGAAGTGAATGTTATTTAAAGCATTTCAGTTTCAGTTTCAGAAGGTAAAAAAGTTCTAGGGATAGATGATGGTGGTAGTTGCACAGACATTGACTGTAATCCCCAGGGTGACCACTAAGAAAATAACTTAAAAAAAAAAAAGAGAACAAATAGCAAAATGGCAGGCATAATTCCAACTTTACTAGTAATTACAATAAACAATTAATTCAATATTCTAATCAAAATGCAGGGATTGGAAGAATGGATTAGAAACAATACGATCAGCTACACATTGTCATGTAAACAGAAACCAAAAAGGCACTGGGGGGGGCATAATAATTTTGACAAAATGGACTTTAAGATGATACACATTATTACTAGATTACAAGAATGACATTTTATAGTAATAAAAGGGTCAATCCATAAGGGAGACATAAAACTTATAAGACACATCTAATAAATAAGCCTCAAATTACATGAAGCAAACACTGACAGAATTGAGGGAAGAAATAAGCAATTATGGGTAGAACAGCTAAGAAGATAATCAACAAGCAAGAGGATTTGAGCAACTGACCTAACAGGTATGTATAGAACACTCCAACCGACAGGGACTAGGGGAAAAAATGAGAACCAAGACCTGTCATGTAGAGGTACAAGATCCCAATAATGAATGTAACTGTACTGTTTACCTAAAATGTACCAATAAACGCAATTTAAAAAAAAACAACCAACAATTTAAAATACTTAAAAATAAATTTTATGAAAGAAATGCAAGACTTGTACTTTTAAAAGTATAAAATACTGCTGAAATAAATTAAAGAAGACCTAAATAAATGGAAAACTATCCCATGTTCATGAAGGCTTAATACTGACAAGATGGCAATAAACCCCAAATTGATCCACAAATCCAAAACAATCCCTATTTATTAAAAACTCTAGCTATTTGTTCCTAGTATTTTTTTAACGGACAAACTCATCCTAAAATTCATATGGGCTGATAAGAATCCAGAATACTCTTAACTAATCTTGAAAGATGAGAATAATTTTAAATTTTTATACTCTTACAATTCCTAATTTCATATCTACTATGAAACTACTGTAATTAAGACAGCATAGTACTCTCTTAAGGGTAGACATTGAGATCAATGAAACATAAACGAGAATCCAAAAATATACCCTTGCATACATGGTAACTTACTTTTCAACAAGAATGCTGGGAAAATTCAGTGAGGAAAAGAATAATATTTTCAATAAGTAGTTCTGGGAAAACTGGAAATCTACATTCAAAAGACTGAATGGACCCATATCTCACATCAATTCAAGAATTTTTAACTCAAAATGTATTGGAGATGTATATGTAAGAGCCCAAACTCTAAAGCCTTTAGAAAAAAAAATTGTGAGTGCCTTTATGTGATGTGATCAAAAATTTGGTGAATGCTGCTGCTGTATGCCATCCAACAGAAAAGCAGGCTCATACAAACCTTATAGTCTGTTCTCATCCAGTTTATTTACCACAGATGGCGCTATGAAACTGATAGCTCTTTCCCAAAGTAGAAATGACCTCCAAAGGCAAACATTTTGATTGGATTCAAAACACTGAGACAGCCATGACAGTACAATTAAGATGTAAAAGAGGACTTTCATAACTGCTTCAGAAAGTGACAAGAACAATGGGATAAATATGTTCAAAGCAAGAGGGAGTGTTTTGAAGGGAATCAATGGCAATGTGTATTTTACTGTAATTTTCAAAAATAAGTAAATAAACATTCACCGTACTTTTTTATCATAACTTGTATACCCAGTAAGGGAATTACATTCAGAATATTATAATGTGCTCTTACAATTCAACAACAAAAGACAAACCAATTAAAAATTGGCAAAGGCTATGAATAGGTTTTTCTCAAGGAAGACACAATTGGCTAACAACACATGAATCCCAACATCATTAACCATCAGGAAACTGCATATCAAAACCACAACAGGATGTTAGTTCACACTCACTAGCTTGGCTAAAAAGGACAGATAATAGGTCTTGGCAAGGATGTGGAGAAATCGGAGCTAACATACACCAATGGTGGAAATGTAAAATGGTAGGTACAGCTGCTTTAGAAAACAGTTTGGCAATTCCTCAAAATGTTAAACAAAGTGTTACTTTATGACTCAACAATTTTATATATGGATATAGAGTGGTACCTCTGTTCATGAATGCTTTTGTTTGAAAACGATTCGGTTTGCAAACACAAGTGTTTGGTAAACTTTTGATTTTGTCTGCAAACTCTACATCAGGTGACAAACGTGACCAGGGCCATCTTTCCCACACAAACTCAAATGTGGCCATCTTTTCCAAAATCATATACTCAGAACAAATTAAGTTTGTGAACCAAGGCACCGCTGTATCTCATTGTATATATGTACTCATATGTAAATATGTGTGTATATGTGTGTATATGGAATTCAAACATATGTCCACAGAAAAAGTTTGCACAAGAAGGTGCATGGCAGCATTAATTTTTTTTTTTTTTTGGTTTTTTGAGACAGGGTCTCACTATGTAGTTGAGACTGTCCTGGAACTCACTATGTAGCTCAGGCTGGTCTCGAACTCACAGCGATCCTCTTGCCTCAGCCTCCGAGTGCTGGGATTACAGGCGTGCGCCACCACGCCCAGCAAGGCAGCATTATTTATAGTAGTCAAAATGTGGGAACAATCTAAATATCAATAACTGATGAGTGGATAGACAGAATGTAATTTATCCAAACATTATGCTAAGCCAGACCAGTGGTATATGCCTGTAATCCCAGCTACTTAAATGGCTGCGGCAGGGGGATCTCAATCTCAAGACCAATTTAAGGAGACACTGCCTCAAAATAAAATTTAGCAAAAGAGGGGATGATGTAGCCATGCACTTTCTGGGTTACCACACAAGCAAACAAATGTTAAGTGAAAGAAGTCAGACCCAAAATGCCACATATTGTGTGAGCCTACTTATATGAAATATCTTGTGAGGGTGAATTTGTAGAGACAGAGTAGATTAGTGGTTATCAAGAGCATGGAATGAGGGGGTGGGAATTGGGAAAGAATGCTAATGGGCGTAGGGTTTCTTTCTGGATAGATGAAAATTTCTCAAATTAGATCATCATGATAGTCATACAACTCTGTGAATCCACTAGAAAAAGCACTGAATTGTGCCCTTTAAAAGGGTGAATTTTACGGCTTGTAAATTATTTTTTTAAAGGTCACTCAGAGTTTCATCCCCCTGTAAAATGGTTCCAAGTTGTGAGAGTAAGAGGGGGAATTGGAAAGAACTGCACTACCATTCCCCGAATGCCTCCTGTGGGCTGGATGCTATGCTGGTGTGCTTTCCATGCCTTAGCTTGATGGAATATAGAGACAGTCCTGTGAGGGATTCTTGTCTCTATGTGACAGCTGGTGAAACTGAGGCGCTTGGCAGGAAGCAGTAGAAGTAGTATTCAAACCCAGGTCTTCACTACTCCTCTGTCCAGGGGCCTGGCTATGGGGACTCTGCAAACACCCTCTCCTTTTTTACCTCTCCCTGGAGACAAAGTGGTGACAGTGGGCACTGCCTTGGTCTCAGTGTCCAATGCACAGTCCTCCTGAGCTTCCTGGGGCTGAGGCTAGGATAGGGGTTGTGCCAATGAGCTCAGCTTGGCTGCTGAAAACCTGCCTCAAGCTGTGGGCTCTCAGGCTGTGTGTATTTTTATCACAGGAGGTCATAGGGAATTTCCCGACCAGGCAATCAATACCAGTTCATTATTCATGGCAGCCCAGAGGTGGGGGCAGGCAGCTGCTAGGCTGAGCTTGAAGGCTCCTGTAGGCGTCTCCTCCTGGAGACACCACACGCCCCTCCCTCTCCCTCTCCTAGCTCTGGAGAGCACGGTGGAATGCTTCATATGGGCAACCTCTTTTATGCACACTCTCTCATGGATGACTTGTAAGGGTGATTTCATCTCTGGTCTACTGAGTTACAGAGGGATCCCATGACTTACCCAGGGTCACACAACTAGTAAGTGTGGGACAGTTTTCAAAAAGGTGGGAAAGGGCATTGTCAGTGAAGATCTGGCTACGAGAGTGATGTCTCAGGGCTGGGGATTTAACTTAGTGGTTCTGCCATCTGCCTCGCAAGTGCAGGTACTGAGTTCGATCCCCAATACCAAAAAAAAAAAAAAAAAAAAAAAGAGTGGCATCTCCTCTCTAGACTTAGCCCCCTGCCATTCTAACTTGCCTGCCACGGCCATCCCACCTGCTCGGGCTCTGAGGACATTCTTCCAAGCTGACTCAGCAGGGCCTGCGGCAATTCTGATTTGACAGATGAGGAAACTGAGGCCAAGGATGGAGAAAATCACAGAGTAGCACATCAGCAGCAGGGCCACAATCAGAACCCAGTTCCTCTCCCTTCCAGCTGTGCATTTGCTCCATTGCACAGCATGCAGACACACAACCCAGTCTTCCAGATCAGCCTGGAAGGTTTAGGAGGAAGGCCGTTAACAACGGGGTCCAGTGAAGCATCCCAGCTCAGCAGCTTCCTCCATTTTAGAGAAGTCACTGTAAAGGCCCATTGCCTCACCCCTGTCCACACCCACACTGCCCCTGCCACCAGCGGGTCCCTGCAGAGGTACAGAGGAGACCCCGAAGAGCATCCGTTTCTGGGTAGGTAGCAGTACCGACCTCCAGGCTCTGGCCTCGGCCCCCAGTGTACTGTACTCCCGTTGTCCTGGGCTTCTCCCGCAGTGCCAGGCACTTTGCTCCTCCTCCCCTGGTTTCACTCAAGATCTGCGCTGCCACTTGGAGCCAGACAGTCCAAGGAAGCCCCATCCTCTGTCCCCAGAGACAGCTCAAATGACCATTAAGCCCTGAGCAGATGTAGGCTGTGGTAGGCAAGGGCCCAGGGCCGGAAGCATTTCTTTCTTTGCTAATTGGCCTCCCATGGTCACCAGAGAAGGTCTGGGGCCCGAAAGGGAAACAGCCGCATCAGTTCTCCATGGCGGCTTCTCTGTGGTCAGAAACCTAAGTGCTTCAGGCCTGGTGTGTGAGCAGCTTCCTGGACACCTCGCAAGACACAGCAGGGAAGGTGATAAGGGACTTTCACACATGGCTTCAGCTCCACAGTCCGGCCCAAAGGGCCTCCCTGGGAGGTGAAGAAAGGCCAGGAGCAGGGTGGAGAACAGAGAGCACCTTGTGGCTCAGCCAGAGATTCTGGGCACTGTTGCTCTGAAACCCTGGGCTCTGCGCAGCCCCCTTCATGGCTGCTGAATCCCTCTCACCAGCTCAGGCTCATAGGCCTTGATAAAGCATCTATTTCCCTATTTTCTCCCATTGTACTGATGGGGCAGCTGAGGCTCAAAGGGAGAGAAGGCTGCATTAGTCAAATCAAGGGCAGAGCTGAGATAAAGCTCCACACACACTCCCACACCTCACCTTGCCTGTGCCTTCGACTTCAATTTACAGATAGCAACTTGTAAGAAGGTAAGGCAATGGGATTTCTCTTTATTTTCTCAGCGCCAGGGCCTGGTCGTTCATAAATGCTTAATAACTGCTTTTAGACCAGTGATTTTCTGATATGAGCAGCTCCTTAGAGAGAAGCTGAGCTTTGGAGAGCCCCGATGACTCATTTCTAGTAGACTGGGCCCTAGCTTCAAGCCACCAGCTCTGGCCTTGAGGCTGCTCCTGGAGTTCTCCCAAAGCCATCTACTTCCCAGGCCTCCACTCGCTCTGCTGCCTCGCTTAGCTCATGTCCCCTCCTGTCTTTCCTTATTTGTGCCTGAAGATGAAGCCTAGTCAGAGCCCAGCACCAGACTGTGGGCACCTAATGAAAGCCTCTCTTGGTCATTCATCAGGGGCTGTCAGAGCTCAGGGGCCTTGGAGATTCATCTTGGGGGAACAGGTGCCGTTGGAAAGACTGGGAGTAATTGCCTGGATCTCAGCTCTTCTCCATTGTCAGCTCAGCAGAGCCCACCCTAAGTGCAACAGGTACCCTGAGGGACCACCCTCCAGGTCCAGGGCCGCACGCAGACCTGAGAGGAATAGGCTGAATCTAACAGTAACAGGTAGCTATGGTAATACTAATACCAGCAGCAGTTGTCTGCCAACCATGTTCTCAGTACTTGACCTATAGTAAGGTATTTTTCAACCTCACAATGGTACTACAAGGTTAAAAAATATATATATGATTGCTATTTTATGGATGAGGAGATAGAGACACAGAGAAGAAGAGTAACATGCCCGAGGTCACACAGCCTGAAAGCTGGAAACCAAACCCAAGCAGTTTGAACTCCCCAGACCAAGCCCCGCCAGTCAGCAATTCAACACAGATGACAATGAACCAGGAAGATGGGGTGCTGGGGTGCATGCTAGGGCCCTGGTTCTCCTCCCAGGTTCTGCTTCTAATGGGTCCCCACTTGCTAGGTTCTCTCTAACCTTGGCCTTCTGCTTGTGTCTCATCCTCTGCTGGATCACTCTGCATACTCCTTAGGACTCTCCCTGTGCTGTTCCCACTCCCACCCCCAAGGATAAGGGTGCCACTGATGGAGCCTACCTAATGCAAGACCTAGTATGGTATCATGGCTTCCTCTGCACCTAGGAGGTATTTCAGCACTCCTGTCACTGCCCACCGTCTGCATCATGCCTAAGCTTGCTGTGCCCTTCAGGCACGCCTCTTTGGCATCCAGGTCAGTTTTCCACCCCTGCACCCAAGCCAAACTGGCCTCATAGCTGAGTACCACCGATGTGTCAAGAAATTCTCACATTGTGGCAAGCATTGTGATAGGTACTTTCATGGCAGCCAGTTCATTTGATCAAAGCCTCAGTTTGTAAGAGGAAGGAACTGACTCAGCTCAGAGTTCAGCAGTGGAACTCAAAGTGAATCCAGGTCTGCCTGGTTCCAAAGACAGAACTTGAGCAGCAGGAATAACATGCACTGGGGCTGAGGCATCGGAGAGAACCTGCAGGAAGCTGTGGGAAGGCTGGGGATAATAACAGGTATGTATGTATTGAGCACCTACTGTCAGTGCTGCTCTATGCTAAGTGCTCTTCCTCCTCCTCCTTCCCTTCCTCCTCTTCCTTTGTACTGGGGATGGAACCTAGGGTGGCTTTACCATTGAGCTACATCTCTATCCCTTTTTATTTTTTGTTTTGAGATAGGGTCTTGATAAGTTGGACAGGCTGGCCTCAAACTTATAACCCTCCTGCCTCAGCCACTCAAATAGCTATTATTATACAGGTGTGTGCCACCATACCCAGCTGCATTATTGAGATAGGAGACTAGGGCGTGGCAAAACTGGCTGAGGATGTAGGCATGGCCTGTTAATTACAGGATCCCAGACACATGCCCAGAACAGTTCCCAAAGCTGTGTGGGCTTCTTGGGAGAACGTGCGCAGGCTTTTCAATAGGATGGCCTAGACCTGAGGTCAGTCTGAGGTGTGGGATCCCAGCACTGCCTCTCAGGACCCAGATGTAGAAGTCTTTGAGGATGGGGGTCTTAGCTCAGTGGTTCCGCTGCTTGCCTTGCAAGCTCAAGGTGCTGAGTTCAATCCCTGGTACCAAAAGAAAAAAAAGAAGTCTTCAAGGGTTTCCTTGAGATTTGGACTGCATAAAAGACACAGACGTAGGCTGGGGATTTAGCGCATAGCACCGTGCCTGCCTCACAAGCACAAGGTCCTGAGTTCAATTCCTAGTACAAAAAAGGAAGAAGGAGGAGGAGGAGGAGGAGAAGGAAGAAGAAGAGGCAGAAGCAGAAGCAGAGGAAGAAGACACAGAAGACAACAACTTGCTATTGTGACTTTCTTCATGTAGGCTGCCCTGCTTTTTCTGGTGTGAGTGTCCTTTTATTGTTTTTCTCCTCTTACTCAGCCCAAGCTCACTCTGTAGAGCCCAGTTTCTCTCCCAGTCTTCACTTTTACTTTTTCAAATAAACTTTGCCACTAATTTTTTTTTTCTGGTACCAGGCATCAAACTAAGGACGTTGTGCTTGCAAGGCAGACCACAGAACCACTGAGTTAAGTCCCCAGCGTTACCACTAAATTTTGCTCATTTCATTCAGTTCCTTGTTTGAGACAAGAAGAACCTGGAATCCAACTCTAGAAGTAGAGGCAAGCAACCTAGAACCTGGAAACGTTTAATTGGTGAGCCACATTTAGAAGCAGGCTACCTGATAAGATTATCTCTTAAATCCACATAGTAACTCTGAGACCTAACTGATGCCCAAACCTGAACATTATCTATTCCACGCTCGTGTCACAGGAGAATGGAACTAAAATGGCTCACAGAATGCTGGGTAGGAGGAACAAGTGCCAAAGTGTGAGGTACTACACAAATGTGCTTCAGCTGAGGCAGAGGCCAAAGAGCAGGGAAGCTGAGTTTTTCTGGGACAGGACAAGAGGAAAGAGAGAGGTTCAAGCCAAGATGTTCTAAGTGGTGGCCATGGGAAGAGGGTTTGACAGAGCCCTGTGGAATGAGGCCAGCTGCCACTCCGGCCCTCAGGACTGGCTAAATCAGGGGGCCCAGTTGGAATGACCTTGAGAAGCCAGGCATAGTGCAGGATCCAACACCAGCCAAGGCATTTTGAAGGTGAGGGAACAGGACTATCCCTGGATAGAGGATCAAGGGCCCCCTGGCCTATAAAGGTTGGAGAGAAGACATGGGTGAGGTACAGATGTCTAAGAGTAAATGCCATTTTAGGCACCAGCCCAAGCTCATGGCCTTGTTCAGGCAAGCAAGTCACAGATACCAGCTCTTTCAATTGGAGCTCCATGGTGGGGAGATTGCAGCAGCAGACACAGGTTGGGGTCATCTAGGACAACAAGGGATCTGGCCTTCAAGAATGGCAGGAGTTTTGCAGCCTGATGCAGGGAGACATTGCTGGGGAAAGGTGTGCCAGAGGTTCCATCTGTGAGTACCTTTTGAATTGCAATTGCACACTGAGGCACAGCGACACAGAGTCCTTCCCTCCTTTGTTAAGCTTAGACTCCTCCATCATCATGGCTGTATTTCAACTGTTTACACATCTGCCTTCCTCACCCATCAGACTAGGAGCAACACAAGGGCAGGAATCTGTCTTCACAGCCACAATTTATTGAGGGCTGACTAGGTGCTGGCCTCATTACATACCTTGCTTCTTTCCATTGTCCCAAGTGCTCAGTTGTGTCTGGGTGAAAGGAAGATGGCTGGGGGCCTAACTGGATGCCAGGCCCCGGTATGCTCAATGCAGATGCCAGTGGTAGGAACAAATGAAGAATGAATGTAGGCTTTGGTAACTAACCTTGGCCTCCAGGGTAGGGCCCCAGGGGGTATTCAGGGGTGAGGTGTGGAGGGGTGTGTTTGTACTTATCTGCCAGGCCCCATGGCAGCTCAGTCAGAGCCCTGGAGGCCTGGGACTGAGTCTTCCTGAGTTTCTCAAGGACTAGGGGGAGACACCATGAGCTCAGCTCTGCGGCTTTCCCCTGGGATCCCCATGGTGAATTGCCCCACCTCCGCCCCACATCCTCCCCGCTCCTCTTCCTTCCTTAGCCCCAAATGAAATCTCATCAGCATATTAATAGGACATTATAGTCTCTAATGAGAATTCAGAAAACATTTATGGAGCAGATTAAAGACAGCTCCACCCCATTACACAGCCTGGAATCCTCCTGGGGGAACTTCAAGTTGGGGGAGGGAGGAGCAGCTGGGAGGAAGATGCTTTCTCCACAGGCCTGAAGAGGGAGAAGGCTTAAAGGGAGCTGTGGGGAGAGGGGCCAGCCTCAGACCCCTACCCTGTACATCTAACTCCCATTTTTCCCTGAGTTCCTAGTTAGGAGTGGGGCCAGGCTCTCCTACCAGCCTAGCCCCACAAGGCATCTCAGGGCCAGGTCTGGGGCCTGGCACTGATAGGTTCACCCCACTCTCTAGGACCCCCATCCAGGCTCAGACCAGGCCCTTAATCTCACCTAGGCATAGGGAAAGCTAAGGATGGCCATGGTGCCACCAGGCTCTGCCATTTCACTTTCGTCCGACACAACTCAATGAACATCTATAAAGAGGACCTGCACTTTAACCAGGTTGTTACTGGGATTGTGCTGACTCTATACGACAATTGCACAAATTAGAGATTTTCAGTCTGCTTTAGACATGAGGAAACAAGACAGAGAAGGGAATAAACTTGCCCAAGTTCACATGGCAAGTGTGGAATTCTAATCTCAGTCTGTCTGAGATTAGATTTGTGTTTTTGGTACTGGGGATCGAACTCGGGCCCTTGTGCTTGTGAGGCAGACAGCAGAACCACTGAGCTAAATCCCCAGCCCTGTCTGACTTTAAAATCCACATTCTTTCCATTATACTGTGAGGCTGCTTTAGTGCCTCCACTGTGTAAATGACTGTGAGGTTCTGGGCCTCACCTCCTCTCTTCCCACCTCTTCCCTGGAGGACTGGGTGGTATGGTGGAAAACATGAGATGGTAAAATAGAAAGATCTGAGCCGGGCATCGTGGAATGCACATGAAATCCCACCTACTCAGGAGGCTAAAACAGGAGGATTGTACATGTGAGGGAGCCTGGGCAATTTAGCAAGATCTTACTTTAAAGTAAAAACATAAAACAGGCTGGGATGTAGCTTGGTGGTAGAGCACTTGCCTAGCATGTGTGAGGCCCTGGCTTCAATCCCTAGTACCACCAAAATAATAATGATGAGGGCTGGGGATATAGCTCAATGGTTCCACCGCCTGTCTCCTAAGCACAAGGACCCAAGTTCACTCCCCGGTACCAAATACAATAAAATAAAATAATGATGATGATGTACCTAAAAGATAAATAAAATAATAATGATGATGGCAATGAAGAAGGAGGAGGAGGAGGAGAAGAAGAAGAAAAGCAAAAGACTTTTAAAAGATAGACTGGATTTGTAGTTCCAGCTTTGTTGTGACTTAGAAAAATCTCACTTAAGCTCTCCAAATCCACTTTTTCACATCTGTCAAAGGAGGCTAGAACTCCAAGGTCTTGCGAAGATTCATTGAGAAGTGCTCTGTACTTGACCACTGGCCTACTCTCTCTATTTCATTTTCTCCATCTGTCAAATGGAGCTAATGTTGCCCACTGTGCTATAGAGCTGGGGGGCCAGGGGCATGGCAGGATTATGGAGCACAGTGCAAGCAACTAAGTGCTACCAAAAGTAAGAGTCATCGCCAGCAGCCCTCTGTGTCTTCAGCCAAGTTTACGGAGGTGTCCTGGGTCTGCAGGCAAGCAGTCCCACAAGGCACTTGTTGGAGCTAGCCTGGTCAGGGCCCTGGCTCAGGAAAGCAGAGGTGGGTAGATAGGGTTTTGCCATGCCCCTTGGGAGGCATGTCTCAGTACTCTGCAGCTCTTGATTCTTGGAAGCTGACAGGAGTTTCAGGGCCCTCTGATAACATACCTCTTTGTTAGTCCTTTCCCTTTCCACACTCTGCTCCGTCCTCCCAGCCCTCCTCAGTCCCGCAGGCACCCTCCACCTGGGGACTTTGCACTGGTTTGTATTTCTTTGCCTGAAGCACTCTTCCTCTGCAGTCCTCAGCCTGGCTCCCTCAGCACCCTCTGGTTTTCATTGAAGTGGCCACCATGCTTACTTTTTCACACAAAACTCTCCCACTCCTATAGAGTGAGGGGAACAGAAGCCCACCCTCCACCCTTCCTACCCCCTTACTGCTTTCTTTTTTTTCATTACCCTTACTACCTTTTATCCTGCCCTGCAATGTATTTGTATGCCTTATTCACTGTTATAGCCTCCCACTAGAATATGAGCTTTATGAAGTCAGGGGATCCTTGCTTTGCTTGTTCCTCTGTCTCTAGTGCCTAGAACAGTGCCTGTTAATAAGCAAAAAATGGTAACTGAATGAAAGAAGTAGCGCAGGGACTCCTCTAGCTCAGGCCTAGGCTTGATTTCTCTCTACCCAGATGGGATCTGCTTTTTCTGGAAGGGAAGTGGAAGAGAATTTTAATCGATACTTGGTTGCTTTGCGTTCTCTCTCTCTCTCTCTCTCTCTCTCTCTCTCTCTCTCCATTTACAGAAAGGTGGCACTGGTCTAGGTGCTTGGCTTAGTATGGAAAACAAGCCAAATGTGCCATACTGACCCCAGGGCCTTTGCACTGAGCTATATCCCTGCCCTTTCTTATTTTGAGACAGGGCTTCACTAAGTTGCCCAGGCTGGGCTTGAACTCATTACAGGCTTATACCATCTCCCTGCTTGTAATGAGCCTCCAGTGAAGGGGCAGTAAACAAACAAGCTGATTTAGATGAGAGCTCAGTACCACAAAGAATATAGAACAAGATGTCAAGCCAGGGTGTGGGCTGTGGTCAGGAAAAGCTTTTGAGAAGAATGACACTGGAACATTGTGATGACATGGAGGCATCCAGTCCAAATTCCCAGAGCAAGGGCAAAGCCTTAGAGGCAAGATCACAGACCATGAAGATGAGCTTCTGAACTTGATCTTCATCTCATGACCACTTCTTTTTCAATAGTGTCTTGTAAAGCCAAAGTAATACCACAACTGGAGCAAGCACATTTATGTATCTGTGGTATATGGGTGTGCGAATAGTGTAGTTAGTGCAGTGTGTCCCTGGGCAGACGGCCGGGGATAGTCTGCGTAGCAATTCCCTCAGTTCCCAGGGAGGAAAAGATATGATGGGAGGAGGACAAAACTTTCTAGTTCACAGGCCCTAGGTTCATCTCCAGGCTGCACAGTTGACTTATAAGAAATTTTAGCCAGGTCCCATTCCATACCTAGTCCATTGTCTCTGCCAATAAGGTGAGTGAGAAAAGATTGCAGTGGGCTTCGGTCACGTCCAAAGTTCCCTTCCACCTTAGACAGCAAGGGCACCCTAGATTACCTAGAAATACTGTTTTCTACAGACCACAAATCTCAGTTGGCACAGCCAGCCCCTCTCACCTCTCAGGATACCAGCCTTTTCCCTGCTCCAAGGACACAACCTCTCCTCAGTCACAGCCAAAGTGGCAGAGGTGGCAACAGGTGGCGTGGCACTGAAGATTGGAAAGGGTGTTGACTGGGTCCTGTGCTGGCTCCTGCCTGGGTCCTCCTGGCCTGTGGTGGAGAGGAGTTTCCCCCCTGCAGTGCCCCTCCATCTGTCTGTCTTCCCTGCTGACTTAGTTCTTCCATAGCTAGCCAGGCCACTCTCCAGGAGCTAGCACACAGATGCCTCACTTCTCAGGTTCCCTGCAGAGCGTCAGCCCTGGGGCTGCCCCCACCCACCCACCAACCCCCTCCCTGCCGCAGCCAACACCAGCGCCAGCGCCAGGCCCCACAGCCTCCATCACTCCCTGCTCTTCTCTGAACTGCCTCCAGCTTGGCTGCATTGCTGCGATAATGAGGTGTCTGCGACTGAACGCAGTGGGCTCCGTGGGGCAGAACAGCAAGCCAGAGGCCCGGAGACAGGCTGGACCGAACATGCAAACTGCCCAAGCTGGCCCTAGAATCCACCAGGTGCCCTCCACCCACCAGTCCCCATGTCACCCTAGGCCTTGCTGCCCACAGCCCAGGGGCAAAGACTAAACAAGAGGTGAGGCCCATTGTGAAAAATGCAGCTTTCATGAAAAATGTGGATGCCTGTGATGATAAGACTCTTGGGTTTCAAAGGTACAGATGCTCCACTGATAACTCCCCATACCTGGACACTAAGTCAGCGTTTATGAGGCACTTTCATTCATTTGGTAAACATTTACTGAGCATAGATTCAGTGCCAGGCCTGGTGCTGGGCAGAGGGGAAACAAGATGCGACTGGAATCTGGCAAGCTGGCTGCCTAGTAGGGAGGCCAACCAAGAAAGGGGCCATGGTGGTACATGAGTACAAGTCCAGACAGCAGTGTGACCAGCCAGGGTGTGGGCGGCAGAGCCAAGCAGGGAGAGTGGCTGGGGTGTGGGGAGGCAGAAAGTTTTCTCAGAAGAAGGAAAATATTTGAGCAGTCTTGAAGAGTGAGGGGAATTAGTGGGGGTGGGGATAGGAGGGATGGATGTTCCTCTCAGAGGGAAGGCCCCACAAGCCAGAGGGACATCTTGTTTAATCCTTAAAGCACCCCAGCGAGCAGGCATTCTGATTTTCACTTTACACAGGCAACACGAATGTGGCCCACATGATCTCTGGGCCGGTGTTAAAGAGTAATTTGAAAAAGCAGCTTCTCCTCTACCTTCTCACTTCTCTCTTCAAGCTCAGCCTGTGATGTGGGGATTTTATCTGCAGTTCATGGATGGGCAGACAGACTCAGTGTCTAGAGAAGCAGGTCCCTCGCTTTCCCCAAGGTTATCCAAGTTCTCCAAGCTAAAGAGCAGTAACTGGAGGGTCAGGGCCCTGAGGCAAGTGGAGTGGTGTAGCTGTCCTCCGACATCCTTGTCCTCTTTAACCCTGGCCCTGAGTGCTTCACCCCAGGGCCCTTCCCCAGCCTGGCTGGAGCAGACCCCATGAGAAACCACTTGTCCAGAGCCCCTTTCAATCCCAGAGGGTGGCTTGAGTACTGGTATTCTGGTGATTTATTCAGGAGTTGTGGCTGGCAGGACGGGGGCTGGGAGGAGGATGGAGCAGGTGTTCCCACATGCCAAGCATGGCAGCTGCAGAGGAAGAGACCCCAGAGGCCTGACCCTCATGAGCTGCCTGGCCTCTCTCTCTCTTTACTGCAAAGAAATTTCAATCCCCTGGCAGAGCAGGGAGAGGACACTGCGTGAGGGTAGGCGGAGGAGGGAGCAGCTCCAAGATGATTGATAAGAAGAGGTCACAGTCACTAAGTGCTAACAATGTCCTGCACCTGATCTCTTTTACTCCCCATGGATAACCCTGTGGGCTAACGTGCCATTGTTTTTTATAGATGAGGAAAGTGAGGCTTAGAGAGGTAAACTAACTTGCTTAGGGTCACACAGCAAATAGATGGCAGTTCTAGGACTCAAACTCAGGTTTGATGGCTTCTGAACAAGCACACCCTTTTCACTGTCCTATGTCTTGTGGATCCCTAACACCTTTGAGGAAGAAGCAGCTCTTTTGGCATTCCTTTTTCAGGGACCCTCTGACTTCTCAGGGTCCGGTGAAGCCTGGAATCTGATCCTCACCCCCGCTCCTTTAAAACCACCTTCAGGAGGGGAGCTGATTATAGGCTTCTCCAAGTGCAGTTACCAGGCATGGAACTGCAGGTGGGTTGGAGAGAACTGAGGCCCAGCCAGGGGAGGGTCCTTAGCTTTTCCCTCAGAGGCTTTAGAGTATAAGGAGGTGTTTTAAGGTACTGTTAAAGAGTGTAGCCACTGGAGTTAAGGTTGTCAGATTGAACAAATAAAACGACAGCATGCCCAGTTAACTTTGAATTTCAGACAAACAAAGAATCTTTGTTAGCACAACTATGTCCTTTTTACTATAGTGGTCCCTTGGCTCCCTTATATAAAATGGCATAGTAGTTGCCTATAACCTACGCACATCCTCCTCTATACCTTAATTCATCTCTGGATGACTTATAATACCTAATACCGTGTAAATGCCATGTAAATAACTTTGATACAGTATTGTTTAGGGAATAATGACAAGCAAAAAGTCTGTATACATTCCGTATATGCTCAGTTTCTTTTCAAATAACTTTGATTCCCAGTTCATTGGATTCCTAGACAGAACTCATGGACACAGAAGGCTGACTGTATACATTATGCCAATATTCAATGTTGATCTGAAATTCGAGTTGAACTTGAGTACTTTGTATTTTATCTGGCAGACCTCACTAAAGAGAAATAGCCTGGACTCAAATAGCAGATCTGCTACTACCTAGCTATATGACTTGAGAAAATGATAAACTCTTAGTAACTGCATAACAAGACCCTGTCTCAAAACAACACAACAAAAAACAAAAGCAAATCACCCCTCAAAGACTACAAAGCATTTTGCACAGTATATAATATTTAGAGCATCCAGTAAACAAGATGTGTTTTCACTTTTTTTTTTATTTTATTTTTTTAGCACTGGGTATGGAACCCACCACCTTGCTCTGAGCTACATCCCCAGCCCTTTTTATGTTTTGAGTCAGGGTCTCACTAAATAGCCCAAGCAGGCCTTGACTTGAATTCTCTTGCTTCAGCCTCCTGAGTAGCTGAGATTATAAGTATGCATGACCATGCTCAGCTATTCTTTTGTATTTTTGTTGTTGTTGTTCTTTGTTTTTGTTTTTTGCAATGCTGGGATGGAATCCAGGGCCTCGCACTGAGCAGCACCCACACACTCCACCCCACCCCCAGTGCTGTTTTTACTTTTTTTTTTTCTGCAAAATTTTCCCTGATGGCCTTTCTGCTCCATACTTTCCTGGTTCGTCCCCTAGGCCATGTGCTGGGTAAGGAACTGCTCCCCTGGGTTGTGCTAAGGAAGAAGGTTCTCTGTCTGTGTCTGTTTCTACTGTGCGTTTATCGCTGCTAGTACCCTTCTCAACTCCTTGAGCCCTCACTGCCCTAGAAGGTACACACTACTGCTCCTCCCCTGTTGCAGATGAGGATATGGAAATGATAAAATCACTTGTCAAAGGTCACTCAGCTAACCGGAGACCCTGGACTTGTCTGTCCCCATCCACTTGGCTCTGCTTCCCTTACCTTCTCCATCTTCCCTGTGTGGGCCTCGGATTCGAGCTTGCTGAAGGCAAACTTCTGCTCAGGTGTGGGGAACACGTACAGGGAACGGAGTAGCCCAAGTGAGCAGACTGGGGCCCTCTGGCTGTCAAGCTCCCTGGGTCCTGCAGGAGCACCATTTCTGTGCCTGCCTCCCTCCCTCCTTCCTTCTGCTTCCCTCCCCAGCACGGCACAGCCCATGCTGATAGCTCTATCCTGCAGAAAAATGTACTTCTCTTCGATATGCCCAGTTGCACGTCCACTATGCATGCTAATCAGCAGTCAGAGCTTGCCAGCAATTTGCTTCAGTCCTGGAGCTCACTCTGAGTTTATTTATTTTTTGTATTCATACCTTGTGTGCAGAGATGGCTGACTTGGAGTGGGAGCAGGGTCTGGGGAGGAGGCCCAGCAGGAAGGAGAGGGGTAAGCACGGAGAGAGCAGACAATTCAGGGATCACCTCTGACATCCTACAACTTTCTGACAGGGCTGCACCTGAAGGAGAACAATGCTTTGTCCTTCCAGAGCATTCGTGGCTGCTCTGGGAATTAGGCTGGGTGGGGATTGGCAAGCCCAAGACATAGTGGAGAAAATCAAGGGTCTGGAGGGTAGGTAATGTGATACATGGATTCTTTCAACCCAAATCACTTGACTGAAGACAATGAAGATGGTAGCTTCACCTCACCCACCCCATATTAAGGAAAAACTTAGGTGAGAGAGGGGAGGGCATCTGGCCAAGGTCACATGATGAATTTGAAGGGGACCCAGGATGGAGCCCAGAGTCTGCTGACTGACTCTCCTCCCCCAGCTCTCACAATTGGGCTCCATAAGGAGGTGGGTAAGACAGAGAGGCCATCTGTGCCAAGGTAGAATGCCATACCCTTCCCCGTGTGAGAGCATTTCCCTCAGAGCTCTCCACACACTTTTAGTCATCGCCTACTTACATCTCCCAAGTTCTCCCTGGTAACTGAGCCTAACACTTTCACTCTGCTTCTCACTTGAAAGGAGGCGAGCTAGGGCCTGGCACTAAGTGCTCAGTAAATATTTGCCCTGGGAGGTATGAATGAATAAGACCACTTGGCAATATACTGCAAGGGAGACACGGAGCACACACCCTCAGACCCAGCAGACCCTGGAGAACTGCTCACACACATGTGCACCAGGAGACAGATGTTCCAAACAGCATCCATCCTTCCCTTTCTTTTCCTTTCCTTTTCTCTCCTTTCCTCTCCTTTCCTTACCTCTCTTTTCCTTTTCTCTCCTTCCCTTTCCTTTCCTTTCCTTTTCTCTCCTTTCCTCTCCTTTTCCTTATCCTTTTCCTCTTCCTTCTTTTCCTCTTCCCTCTCACTCCCTCCTCTTCCTTTTGGAGTGAACCCAGGACTTGCACTGATGTACATCCCCAGGTAATTTTTTCTATATTTTGAGGCAGAGTCACTTAGTCACTAAATTTCCCAGTCTGGATTGGAAATTGAGATCATCCTGTCTCAGGCTTCCAGAGTGCTGTGATTCCAGTCCTGCACCACCACACCAGGCAGCATTCTTCTTTTTCATAAAGTATGCAAGGGCTGGGGATGTGGCTCAGTGATAGAGCACTTGCCTGGCATGTATGAGGCCCTAGGTTCTATCTCCAGCACCACAAACAAACAAACCAAAATAAACTAATCATTGACTATTTTTACAAAATTAAATTAAATTAATTATGCAAAAACGACCTCAATGTTCATGATCAGGAGACCGGATAAATAAATTATGGTGCATTTATACTGTGGAATATCATATAGCAGTGAAAATGAATAAATTCCAGCTACATGGCTGCAATGGACACCTCTTGGACATAATGTGAAGTGATAAGCAAGTTCCAACATGTACCCTGCACACCATTCATACAAAACTTCAAACACATCAAAATCAGGAGAGTGGCGACTCTGAGGAAGAAAAAGGGGGAAGGATCAAAGAGGACACACAACTGGCTCCAACTGTAGCTGTGATGCTTTATTTCTGCATCTGAATTATGGTTAAAGGGGTTGTTGCAACTTCTGAGATGTTTTTGCATGTCTGAAGTATTTCATTCTAAAAACAAGCAACATGGTAGTGTGTGCCTATAATCTCAGCACCCTGAGGTGTAGCTCAGGGAGAAGGCCCAGGGCTCAAACCCTAGCACTGCCAATACATACACACATACAAATGATGAGAAGAAATGGGTGAATGAATGAATGAATGCTGTTTCCTTCAGCCAGAGAGCTAATTCCCTGCCTTGCTTTTCTTATCTTTTCTTTGGTGGGTGTGTGTGTGTGTGTGTGTGTGTGTGTGTGTGTGTGTGTCTGGAGTTTATGCGAGCTTTGGAGCCAACCTAACCTGGACTGGCTCTGTCCTTGCTGCCTTGAGACCTGGATCCTTGTACCTCCCTACCCTCCCCACCTCACCAAACTACTGGGATCATTTGTTGAGATGATGGCATATTTCAGAGTTGATCTACTCCACCAACCCCCATTTCACAAATGGTCAAAGGGAGGCTCAAATGGAAACCTCAACCCCTGTCCAGGAGTGAAGAAGATTGCTCCTTATCCCACCACCATCCTAATAGGGCCAGGGAAGGAGGTGGCTCAAATAGTGATCTCGACTACAACTCTGGAGAGAGAGGTGGGGCATATGGTGCTGAGACAGGCATAGAACTGGGGCTTCCACCTGGTCCACAGGATCAGGCCCTGGTCTGAACCTTTGCTAGGTGGGAATGTGCCCTGTCAGGAGCCTCTGGCTCTGAGCTCTAAGATCTGTATCAAGAATGGCAGGCCCTGATGAGTGGAACTTGGATTTGGGTAGGGGAGTGGGGAAAGGCACTGGGGAGGGCTTGTTTTATGAGGACAAATTCAGATTCCATTAGAACTTCTGACATTCAAAGGCCACAGGAGAAAGGAAAGGCTGTACGTAGGGAGAAGGAAGCAAACTGCCTAGTAGACTCTCCTACCCTGGAACTTAGGGACACTATGTCAGGGTTCACTGAAAAGTCTAGGATGGGCAGAAATGAAACTATTTATTCAGAGGGAATTCTTAGGATACAAAAGAAACAAGGAATCCAAGGTCCTCCCCAAACCCACCCCAGAGCAGGACAGGCGGTGTCAGTGGGACACTGTGGCAGCCTGCTGAGCCTTGACACGATGCTCGTTTCTCTGCCCAGCAACCGTGCTCTGCCAGGTGTATCCACCTCTGCTTTCCAGATGAGAAAACCGAGGCCGAGTGAGGCAAAGGTCTCAATCCAAAGCCCAGGCTCTCTGTGCCCCTCGGTGGCTTCATGGCACCTTGGCTCCCTCTCCTCCTTGCCTGGTCCTGGGCTGGCCGCAGTGGAACAATGGTGGTCTGTCCAATTGGTTAGTCCCAAGAGAGAGGTCAGAGAGGCCTCTGCAGAGGCGCTGCAGCCCAGCCAGCCCACCGGCCTCTGTTGTTCTTGGGCCCTGGCTGGGGGCTCCTCAGGCCAGTGGTGAGGCCTTGAAGCTGGCGTCTGCTGCAAGCCCAGGTCTCCTGTGGAGAACCCCTTCAAGGGCAGCCCTTGTCCCCACTCTAATTATACAAACAATTTTTCTTGGCTTCTCCAAATAAACAGTGCACAGTCTGCGGGCTATGGCATGCTGGGAAATCTAAAATGAGAAGCAGCCACTAATGGGCTCCTTAGCTGCAGGGCTAAACAGATTGTTTGAAAGGCTAGGCCTGACCGGGTCTCTACTGTCTTCCTGAAGGACCTCTTCCACAATATACTTATCACCGCACGCCATCCCATTCCCCGCTGTCCTTCTGGCCCCATGTGACAGGACAATCATTGGGATTGCACGAGAATTGCATATCCGAACTTTGTAGACAGCACTCCTACAGGCAAAATTTCAAAGGGCTTGTGAACACAGGGGTAAACACATGCACAAGGATAGATCTGTGCATAGGCATGGTGTGTGTGCAGAGAGATGTGTCTTTCTACACATGCCTGCATGAGGGGGTGCTTCTCAGGGGGTATTGCTGGAGACTAAGCACAGTTGGCTTGCAGGGCAGAAATTCAAAGTGGGGGTAAGCACACAAGTGTATCTGTTGGAGGGTGGAGAACTGAATGTGGTGAGTCATGAGCTGGTGCGTATCAAACACTGCTAGTAATGATTCCCAAGCTAGGCACAGTGGCACATGCCTGTAACCCCAGCACTGTGGTAGGCTGAGGCAGGAGGACTGAAAGTTTGACCCCTGCCTATGCAGCTTAGCAAGACTGTCTTTAAAAACTGGGGGGAGGCCGGGCATATAGTTCAGAGTGAAGATCCTGGGCTCATTACAAACAACAACAACAACAACAAAGTCCCCTTACCCAGCCCTGTATGGAGTGTTAAGAACTTTCCCTGTGTGGAAGAGGTCTGCTCCTTTCATTTGAGTTCAAGCAACTTGTTTAAAGTTACACAGCTCAGAATTGGGATTCAGTTTTCACACACCCAGGGTTGCTTATCAGACACTGCTTGCTAGCCTTAAAGGTTGTTTTCTTGCTATCTGAAGGGCAAATCCTCCGAGACTGCCAGCTCTCTGAAAGAAGGTCTTGGCTTTGTTTATCTCCATATGCAGAGTGACCAAGTTCATAGGGTTTGAAGCCACTGCAAAACTGAAACAATCTCTGTCAGTTATTTGCTGTATGATCTTAGGCAAGTAACTTATCCTCTCCAGGCTTCATTTTCCTCATCTGTAAAATGGGGCTTTAATTTTAACCTCATTGGGTTGTTGAGAAATGTAATGAACTCGTGCGTATGAAACACTGAACATAATCCCTGGCATGTGGGATGCACTCAGAAACTCAGGCCCCTAGTGCTTTTATTATTTCCCCTATTTGGCCCATCACAGTGTTTAGGGACTGTAGACGAGTATACACAAAGGAGGGGTGACAAACTCATAACTGTGACGCTACTAACTGGAGTCAGTGGATTAAATATTCCCCCTCCAGGTGATACTTTTATCATTTAGTGGGGTCTTTTACTACCCGATGCTTCCTGAACCCCTTGGCAAAGTCTGGTTCCCAGCTGGTGTGTGTGTGTGTGTGTGTGTGTGTGTGTGCTGGGAACCCCTTGGCAGTCTGGTTCCCAGCTGGTGTGTGTGTGTGTGTGTGTGTGTGTGTGTGCTGGGGGAGGGGCTTCTGGGCTTCTCAAGCTTGGCTGTTCTGTGACTTCCTACGTGTTGACTCTTCTGAGTCCCCATTGACGGGTCCCCTGTTCAGCTGTGGCCAGGGGCACCCTCCACACCCCAGCCATCAGTGCTTGCCCAACTGGCAGAGGAATTTTCCTTCAGGAGGAACTTTCCATTCGCTCCCGTGGAAGGAGACTATTTGAGGAGAGGTTTATTTAAATCCATTCAGATGGTTTTGAGTTACCAGAGGGAATTGAAGAGAGAAAATGGGAGGAGAGAGGAGGCGACAGAGCAAGTGAGAGCCAGTTTAAAAGTGCAAGGAGGGAGAAAAGGGGGAAATGAAAGAGCTTGAGAAAGGATGAGAATTCCTTTTCTGCTTTTCCCCATGAACACTGAGGGACAGAAAATTGCCAGTGACCTGACCATACATACCAGTTCTGAATGTTCTTTGTGAGTGACAAGGACTCTATGTGCTATAGGAACACGTGGTAGTGTGGGGCCTTGGACAGGAGGTGCCTGGGAAACCTGGATTTTTGACTGGGCTCAGCTTCTAATTTTCTGTGTGATTGTGGGTGAGTGTCTAACCCTCTCTGGGCTTTGGCTTCCTGACATACATAGGGCAGCTTGTGTACGAGGTGGATGGGGATAGGGAAGAGAAATCAGCTTAATGAGTGCCCATAAGTCCAGTACTATTGTTTCCTTTCTCATGATGAGAAAACTGGGGGAGGGGGGCAGAAAAGTTCACACATTAAGCCAAAGGCAGGCTGGCTCCAGAGACTACAAGCCTAAAGACTATGCCACCTCCCACTGTGCTAGAATAATACTTAAGGATCTTTCTAGCTGCATGACCTTGGGCAAATCACTTTCCCAAGTGTGAAATGGGCCTCTTTAACCTCCTTCCCACTAACAGCTGTATTGAGGAGTCCTGTGCCAGAGAATGGACCTTGTCAACCCTCAGTCAAAAATTTGAGCAGAGACAGGCCTTTGTGAGCCGACTGCCCTATCTCCTTTAGTTTTCTCATCTTCCATTTTTTTCTGGTTTTTTTTTTTTTTTTTTTCTGGTACCGGGAATCAAACTCAGGACCTTGCTCTTGACAGGCAGACATGGCAACACTGAGCTACATCCCTGGCAGGAAATAGCTACTGCACAAAGGAGGCAAGTACTGTGCTCATGGGCACCACTGAGCAAAGCCTCCCAGGCTGTGGTCCAGTTCCCAGTCACTACCCTTGATAGGCCTGCATCCGAGGCCAAGGACAGCTGAGGGCCATAGCCTGGCTCCTCAGCCCAGGCTGCACATTTGAATCACCTAGAGAGCTTTGAAAAATTGGCCTTGGCCCCACCCCAAATAATTAAGCCAGAAACTCTGAGGTTTGACATTGGTATTTTTGTAAATCTCCCTAAGCGCGTCTAATGTGCAGCCAGGGTGGCCTAAAGGAACAGGGACAAGGGGACAAGGATCAGTTAGGGGACCTAGTCCAGGCTGGGGTCAGGGCAAGCGGGAGGGGGCCTGGCTGAAAAGATTCAGGAGCCTCAGCATCCCATAATATCCCAGTGATATTAGCCCAGGTGAGCCCTCAAAACTCAACAATCCTTGTTTTACAAGGGGGAGTCTGAGGCCCACATAGGAGAAAGCTCTTGCCCAAGGAGACAGAGGGACACATCTGGAATTTTACTTTCTTTTTCTGATTCTTCCCGTACCCTGACTTTTTTAACAGGAACTTTCCTCTTCCCTGTGCAGGTGGGACCCACCTTGACAGATCGACTCCATGCTGTAGCTGAGGAAATTGCTCAGAGCAATGAGTCGAGCTGCCTAAAAGCGCACAGCTAATGAGCAGTAGAGGTGGGATTGATTCAAAGGCTGCCCGCTGCCTGGACTAGGCCGCAGCTTGTGTGCTTCTCCCAGGGGCTGTCGCAGGCCCCTAGGAGGATGGCCCCGAGTAGCCCAGAAAGATGGCAGCATTAGAGCCCAAAGCAGCGGCCCTGGGACAGATATCACTTTTTTCATCCAACCTAGGCCTTGTGACCTGCCCACGTCCTTCACACTGGTTCGAGGCCCACCAGCCACGGAGGCGGGAAGGAAGGCTTTTGGGGTCAGAGCCCCCCTCCGTGCTCCTCAGGCCTGGAATTCTTTTAATAGGAGACAAAGCCTTTAATTCTGAGAGATCAGATGAAAGACTCCAAATGCAAATGTGCAGGCGAGGAACGGGCTGGTGAGAATAGGCAGCCTTCAAAGTGTAAATGACTAAATGCCTCAGCCAGCAGGAGAGCCTGGCCCCTCAATTGCTTCAATGCGGTAATTCATGGTTCCAAAGCAGCTCCTGGAGCCCCGGGCCTGAAAAAAGCCCCACAGGCCTGTGCCAGCAGCTGAACTCAGCCATGTGACCCAGGGCACTTGGGCCAATTCAAGTCGTTTCTCTCAAAGCCTCAGTTTCTCCATCTGTAAAATGGAATTAGCAGGACATCATGGTGCTGAAACTGGAAGGAGAAAATGGCTCGAAATAGCCTGAGGGTGCAGGTGCCCAGGCCCATTGGCAACTTTCTTTCCTTCAGATGCACATCTTACTCCTTCCTGCTGGATCAAGGCTCACTACTAACTTCCAGCTTTTATTCATTCAAACCTTCTCCATTTCCTAAATTCCCTGCCTTTACACCAAAGCACTCCTTCCTACCCCCTCCTGGACTATAAGGGAAATGCCAGCCACTTGGCAGGGTATGGGTGCTACTGTACCAAGCATTTCCCCGAGCTTAGCAAACTGATGGGCTTTAGATTAGGGAGAGGAGCAAGATGGCTGAGGTGGCGGGTGGGGCAGGGGTGCTGCGGTGGGAGCTTCAGAACCAGACCATAGGTCACCTGAGGGGGAAGAAGCACAGCTGTCTTCTAAAGGCAGAAGAAGCCACTGGAGGTTTTCGAGCAGATTGTGCCCCAATGTCATTAACACACTAGGCCCTTCTGGCTGCTGCAAGGATGATTAACCATGGGGGCTCAGGAAGAAGTCCGGAAGCCCAGGGGCAGCTGTTGCCCTAGCCTGGCAGGGAGTGAAGGCAGCAAGTGGAGAGCAGGATGGTAGCTTCAGAAGGATTGGGTCAGGGGAGGCCTTACCTTGAACCTGTGGAGAAGTTCAAGTGTGTTCTCTGTGCTCTAGAGGTATCATTCAAATGGGGTCCCAGGAGCACTGGGTGAGGACGTGCCATAGTCCTGTCTACCCAAGGCCCAAAACCTTCATCTTGAGGATGTTTATCTCCAAGCTCCTTTCACAGCTTCTCTTCTCTAAGGGTATCGCTGGATTATTCTCCTTGCTTCTCTTTCCCTCCAGGGTCTGTCCTGTCTCACTGAGGCTAGAAGCTCTGGGACAGGGGTGGGGGTGACAGGGGGCTGAAGAGCTGTGTCCCCATCAGCAAATTACTATCCTTCTCTGGCCTTATTTTTTCCTTTTTGTAAGGCTGGCATAATAGTAAGAGAAGACGCCAACCTACAGGTACTCTGGGGCAACACAGTACTGCATTGGGGAGGGATGGTAGAGCAGGAGAGAGGTCCTATGCTCTGTCATTCTGGAGCTCCACTGTCAGTGCCTGCTGTGTTGCTATGGCAAGGAATGTGTTGCTATGTTGCTAAGATAATTCAATTTCAGTATAAAGTGCTAGTCACTTTGGGGGGTCAAAGTCTGTTACCTTCATATCAGGCTGGCTGACATGGGCCTTATTTGGGCTCAAGATGGGTCCTGGGATGAGGTTTGGGTTATTACTTCAGTATCGTATGCTGGTGTGGGGCACACACCTACAATTCCAGCTGATGGAGGCCGAGGCAGAAATATCATAAATTGGAGGCCAGTCTGGTCAATGGAGCAGTAAGACCCTGTCTGCAAATTTTAAAAAGCCTGGGGACGTAGCTCAGTATGAAGGTCCCGGGTTCAATCCCCAGTACCACAAAACAGAATTTTATGTAAATGAAATTGTACAATGCATATTGAGATTTTTAAAATATCCACCAAGAGTTTTTTTCATATTATTTTTAATAAACATTCTCCTAAATTCCTCCTTTTTTTCTTAAGTTTAGTCTTCAATTTTGAGAGGCAAAGAACTCAGGTTTACACAAAATCAACTGTTTCATAAACTGTTTCAGAAGCAGGTTCCCAATATTAGGGTCTTCCCTTCCACTCAGTGCCATCCAATCCCAGGAAGCTGCGGGCCTCTCGTTCTCCGCTCCGGTTGCACTCAATCTCTGGGTGGCTATGCTTTTTCTCTTTTATATGTTTTACTTTCTTTCCTGTTGTCATTCAAAATCCAGGGCTGAAGCCCATGCAGCTGGAAAGGCTAAGTACTCTTGTGTTTGGCAGGCTGAGCCTGGGAGGGCTCATGCTGCCCACCCGCCCGCCCCTCTAGATTGCCCTGAACCCCCCGGGGGCTGGGGGGG
>NW_022900951.1:53956260-53973599 GCF_012274545.1 Fukomys damarensis | reverse complement strand
CCCACGGGGGCTGGGGGGGTGCGGTATCCCACATCTGTTCCCCATATTGCCCTTCTCACCTCTGATGCTGCCCCAGAGAGAGGCAGCCCAGTGAGGAGAGAAGAAATAAAAAGACTTCTAAAAGGGCTGGAAATATAGCTCAGTGCAAAAGCTCTGGGTTCAATTCCCAGTGTGCAGGAAGGAAAGAAGGAAGGGAGAGAAGGAGAAAAGGAGGAAGGAAAGAAAGAAGTACAGAAAAAGGATGGCGAGAATGAATTACTGCAAGCAGGGCAGATGGGGCCACAACAGCAAGAGAGGACCTCTAAGCAGTAGCACCCGAAGCTTCATACCAAAAGGGTCTCTATGAAGAGAGAGAAAGTCTGAGGCCAGGGAGGCTGGAGAGGAAGGAGGCCAGAGGCAGAGAGTTCAGAGGTCTGGCTGAGAGAGAGCAGAGGGTTGCCCTGTGAGATTCAGAAAGAGCGAATGAAAAAGAGAGCCCAAGAATAGGAAATAATAGTACACAAATCAAGGAAAAGTTACACGGGCTTTGGAAATTTCATTTTTGCTTTTTGTACCCTTGTGCTTGGGGAGTGAGGCTGCCCCATAAACCTTGGGACTAGTGGCTGTGCTGTCCCAGGCTGGCCAGCACCTAATGGAAACCACCTGACTGGCCAAAAGCCCTGGCCCTGTCCCAGGCCTGAGCCTGAGGGGCTCCCTCAGAAAAAAATTTATTTGTAAATTTATTATTAAGGAAAGTCCAAGGATGGGAGACTTACATAGAGATGGCCCCATGTTATCCCCATGTAGATAGTTAAGAAGGGCAGGGGGAACCTGCTGTCGTCCTGTGGAGGGGATGTGAAGCCCAACAATGAATTTCTTCTCTTGACTCTAAGTCCCTTCCAGGACTCTGCAATCACGCAGCATTGTCTGTCCTGGCACCCACCCGTGTAACTCATCTCTCCTCTTCACTGGGGCCTGTGATAGAGGCTGCAGCCATGCCAACAGGTAGGAGGTGTGATTAGCTTTATTGCACAGATGGTTCTCTGGAGACAAAGGGGGGGATCAGGATCACACAGCCAGTGAGGTACAGGGACCAAAGCCTTTGGGAGAAGGAGGGGTTTGTCTTGGGAAGGAAAAAGAGAAGGAGGACAGGAGAGGGGAGCTGGCTCTGTGTGAGGGTGGGTGTGGTGGAGCAGTGGGGGTTAGGGAAAACACTTCCCCCAAAAGTTGAGGGAGAAGAGATGGGAGCAGGGCCTGGGAGTTGGGAGGAGGGGCCAAGGGAACGCACTGGTGGGCTGCAAGAGGGCCTTGTAAGCCTTAGGAAGGGAGCTCCTCAGACCAACGGTAATAGAGAGCTGGAGCCCCAGAAGCTACAGGTTCCTTGTTCTGTGGGAGAGAAACTGGCCTGTGATGAGATGAGGATCTCTCCCTCCCCCCCCACACACACACGTGAGGATCTAGGCTGGATTTGAAATGAACCTAACCCCACACAAGAAGATGCAGTACTAAAGCTGGAAATGTAGTACTAAAGCTGGAAGGAGCCAGTTGAAAGGGGTCTCGAGCCCCCTTTGGGTGCCCCTTACCCAATTATGCCACCCACGCACCGAGAGGTCCGGCAGGAGATCTTTATTGTAGGGAGGTGAGCAGGAGGTGGAGGGCAGAGAGCGAGAGAGCGAGAGGAGGAAGTACTGGGATACTTATAGGATGGGCAACGGAAGATCCTTCCTTGGGAGGAGCGGTCTTTGTTATCCTATCGCAAGCCAGGTTGTCTTTTGAATTTCGCGCCTTGGAGAGGCTCTAGTTTCGCGCTTTACAATTTCGGCGGGAGAAAGGACTCAGAGTCGGGAAAGAACCCGGAAGTAAGATATAAAATGGCTGGGGGGGTTATATTTTAACATGTGCGATCTCCTAACACCAGTGATCCCTTGACATATCTGAAGGTACCATGAAGCCTTGAAAGGATGAAGAAAGTAAGGTGCAGCAGTTGCCCAAGGGCATGCTCATAGTACATGGAGACCTGGTGGAGCTGAGGACAAATCTTGCCCCTTGGGTAGCTGGAAGGAGCTGCAGAGCCATACAAGTGCTGAGACGTGAAATGAGTCCAGAGTTCACAGCCCTTCCCTACTGCATGGCCTGGGACGGTTGGTTATCCTTGATAGCTCTGTTTCTTCATCTGTCAGATAGCTCTCATCAGGCCTTGCCCACTGACTTTACATGGCACTTGGCAGGTGCTGAACACATAGGTTATTAAGTCCCTTATCTTCCTGGGCCTCAGTTTCCTCATTTGTCATAGAAAGGAAGTTGGACTAAATGCTCCATCAAGTAAGTCCATTCAGCCCTAACAGGCAGAAACAAGACATGATTATTATTTGTGTTTTCCAGTTGTGGCCAGTGAGTCAGTCACTAGCCAGAACTTGTTTGTGTGGGTGTTTTGTTAGGGAAGACAGAGGTGGGTGAAGAAGCATGTTCCATGAATGGCGGAAAAGAGGGCCCTGCCCCGAAGAAGGCAGTTTTGCTTTCTCTTACAGGATGCCCTGCTTGCACCCCAGGACTGACCCCTGATTGCTCCTGGTAAGGGAACAGGGTTGGCATGGCTGGAAAACCCCACAGGCTACATCAAGCTAGGAGAGGATCTGGAGCTGGGCCTGGGCCTGGGCAGCCCTGCTGTGGCAGCTGGGAAAAAATAGAGGAGCCCCAGCCGCTCAAGACCATGTGTTTCCCTTCCTCAGGAAGCAAAAAGAAAGATTTAAAGGCTAAATCCTAAAGACCTCAGGCGGGAAAAAGAGAAGAGAATTAGAACCCATATCCACATCTGGCCTGACATTATGTCTAACTCTAAACTCTGCCCAAGAAAGGGGGGGAGGTGCAGGGAGCAGCTGGTTGTGCCTTTCAAGCTGCCTTTCTGGTGATATCACTGACAACAGAGGCGCCCACATGGGGCAGGGCTGCCGCCCCCATCTGGATCCATCCAAGCTAGCAAAGAAGGAGGGATGTAATTTCTGCAGGATGTCCAAGTTCCTGCTTTGACTCAGCTAGGAACCTTTTGTAGGCCTTTGTTTCCCCCCTCTGCAAAGTGGGTGCGCCCTGCTCCCTTGCGTGGAGGATAATATTACAACTATGCCCGCTCTGTGGGGAAAGGTGAGCTTCAGACATACTTGCCACGCCCTGGAGTGGATGCCACATGCCTTGATATTCTTAGGATTAGTGTCACTGATCCATAGTCCTTCCAGCCATGCAGAGGCATTTCCTGTAGAAACCGGCAGGTCCAGCACCAGCAGGGCTTTTACACCTTGCTCTGGAGGGACTGTCTCAGGGGCATTCAGTGAACCAGGAGTAGCGGTGGGACTGGCCCTTGGGTCACCTGCCTCCCAGTCCTGGCAGAGCCCTTTTCGCTAACATCTCAGTGTCTCCTCAAAGTCCTCCAGGGCATAAGGGGTTCCTAGATAAAAGATAATTAGCTCTTTGCAAGAGAGGAGTAGTTTTCTTAGTGCTTGAACTTGAGGTGCCATCCCTGATCCAGCCTGGGCACTTCAGGACCCTTCAGATTAGAGCTGCCAGGTACAATGCAGGGTGGCCAGTTAAATCTGATTTTGAGTCAGCCATGGTGGCGCACGCCTGTATTCCCAGCTACTCTGGAGGCCGAGACAGGAGGACTGCAAGTTCAAGGGCAGCCTGTGCAACTTAATAAGACCTTGTCTCAAAAATAAAATAAAAAGGGCTGGGGGGTAGGGGCAGTGATGTAGCAGCTCAGCAGTACAGCATTTGCCTAACATGCATGAGGCCCTGGGTTCCATCCCCAGCACTTCATTTTTTTTTTTAAATTTGAGATAAGCAACGAATTATTTTTTAGTATAAGTATGTCCCAAATATTGCATGAACTATACTTGTACTAAAAAAAATGACTGTGTATTTGAAAATGCAGATTGGAAGTGGGTGTCCTGTGTTTTTATTTGCTAAATTTGGAAACCCTATTTCAGAGAAGCTGCCTTAAGGAACAGGAAAGAGTCCCTGGCTCATGAGGCAAGGACTTCCCACTTTCGAATCCCCAGTCCCCAGCTGATCTACTGGAACAGCTTGCTGGCTAAGGGAACATGTTTAATTTGGTCTTTCATTAATTTGCACAGCTCTCTCCCTTCGTCCTCCTGGGCCTGGCACTGCTCTAATGAGTTAGGGTGGTAATGAGCAGGAATCCCTTCACGTGGAGCAGCACATTTTAGCATCAGGGATCCGAGGGGAGGCCCGAGTGGGCAGGTCTGAGGGCAACTTGGGAGGCTCGCAAGCATTGGGAGGATTGCGAGGAGAGAAGGGCAGGCTGCAGAGCCAGGTGAGAGGGTGGGAGGTAAGGTCTGTGACTCCCAGCAGCCTGCTACATTGGGACTTTGGAAACAGGACAAGAAGGTGCCAGTATATGAGGGTGAATGAAGAAGGCTGAGCTCAGGGCTTACAGAAAACTTAAGGCTAAGTTCTCTAAAAGGAACATTCATCCTGAGACAGTCGGTGGTGAAAGGCCTTTGTAGTCAAATCAGTATGAGGGACATGATAGAGTGCTACAGAAAACACACTTTCTTCAGCTGTTTGTGTGTATGCTAGCGTATTGAAGGCTCTGAGAAGTCCCACAGTAAAAAACCAAAGCACTCCACCGGGGTTCACTTGCTGTTTCTGGTATTTATTTAACACAGAAGCGGGTGAAGGGAGGGCAAGGGTATGGGGAAAAAACAAGAACCAAGACATATCATGTAAAGCTACAAGATCCCAATGATGAATGTAACGGTTTTGTTTGCTTTAAATGTACCGATAAACTTAATGGGGAAAAAAACCCCACAGACTCTTTTTTTAAATCACAGTGCTTCCTACCCACCCCAGGCACTCATGCTTTCTGGAACACTTTGCTACAAGGTGTTCTGTGGGTGGCACCTCAGCTTGGGTGGAGGCCTCTGTGGGGTAGCCAGCTTCCTCTAGGCCCTGGAGTCTATACTTGCTGTGCTCTACCACCCTGCTCAGCCCCATGCACTCCTGTTATGGTTTGGATCAAAAATGTCCCCCAGAGTCTCATGTATTCAGAGGCGGGGATTTTGGAAGGTGACTGGAATGTGGCGGTGCAATACTCCTCAGTGGCTGAATCCGCCGAATGTGCTATTAGGAGGTGGGATCCAGTTGAAGTAGGTCACTGGGTTTGTGACCTAAAGGGATATATTTTTATCCCTGGAATTCCAGTGCACTGGCCAGCAGGTGCCAGGCATACCCACCTCCCTGCACACACAGGCTAGGCCTGATCCACACTACCCTGGCCAGCCTTGCTTGCATTGAGAGTGCTTTTCCCATGGCATTTGTTGGCACCTGGTCCCCCGAGGGAGGGCCTCTCCTCACCGTTCTTGGCTTGAGTGCCAGGTCCTCTTGACTGGCAGCACCAAGGCTAGGGGAGCTGTTCAGAAAGGGGAGGTTGCAAGGCAGGATGCAGAGACAGAACAGCCCCCTCACCGCATCTGGGCCCCTAACCCCTTCTTCCTGGGTCCTGCCTTCCTTTCCCTCCAACTCCTGGCCTACACCAGCCCTACCCGAACTGCAACCACTGCTCAGCTCCAGTGTCCCCACAACAAGGATTACTCTACCACAGGGGAAAGTAGGGACAGACAGGCTGAACCGGGGCTCTTGCACCAGGGGAGCTAACTCAGAGGGGAAGGACAGACCCCACAGGAGCCAGAGGTATAGTCTTTGTTCACCCCTACTTCCTCTTCACAGCCTTTCACTGCAGGTATTCCAGGCAACGGAATATTTACAGAGGAAATAGCCGATGTCTAGGAAGGTACAGCGCCTTGCCCGGAGTCCCAGAAAAAAGCAGTAGGGCTGCACTTTGACTCAGAACTGGCTCGAGAGCCAGAGGCATGGCCCTTTTAGTGGCGGGGGGGGGGGGGGGGAAACTCAGAGGGGAAGGACAGACCCCACAGGAGCCAGAGGTATAGTCTTTGTTCACCCCTACTTCCTCTTCACAGCCTTTCACTGCAGGTATTCCAGGCAACGGAATATTTACAGAGGAAATAGCCGATGTCTAGGAAGGTACAGCGCCTTGCCCGGAGTCCCAGAAAAAAGCAGTAGGGCTGCACTTTGACTCAGAACTGGCTCGAGAGCCAGAGGCATGGCCCTTTTAGTGGCGGGCGGAGGGGCACTTCAGTTTTAGAGGGGCTCGAGGAGAGAGGCACTCTGGAATTGGTCTGAAATCTGTGGTTTTAGTCCCATGAGTGCCTACTTAAAAAAAACAAAAAAATACGTTAGCTGGGTATGGTGGTGCACCTCTGTAGTTCCACTACTTAGGAGGCCAAGGGAGCAGGATTACTTGAGCTCAGAAACTTGAGAACTGCACAACACAGGGAGATCCCATCTCAAAAATAAATAAATAAAATAAAATAAAAAGAAAGAACGAAGAATTCTCATATTTTATTTTATTCTGGTGGCTGGAAATTGAACTCAGGGCCTTCCCACCGAGGTACACTCCCAGACCTTTTTACTATTTTATATTTTAAGACAAGGTCTCCATAAGTCGCTAAAGTGGCCAGGCTGGGTTTGAACTCTGGGGCTGAGGCAATTCTCCCTCCCCAGCCCACCGTTAGATGGGACTACTGGTGCTGCCGACTCAAATCACACATTTTATTTATTTATTTATTTGTTTGTTTGTTTGTTTGTTTGTTTATTTATTTATTTATTTTTGGTACCGGGGATCAAGCTCAGATCCTTGCGCTTGTGAGGCAGGCAGAGAAATCACTGAGCTGAATCCCCAGCCCCAATCACACGGTTTTGATGGAAATGGTAAGAAGCCACAGTTCTTGCCTCACTTTCTCCTCTTTCATTAGTGCCCACCATTGTGGATCTGTGCCGTGGTAACCCTCTCAGGGCTGTCTCCCCTTCTCTGTATGACTTTAGGCTTGTGGGCCTTCTTGTGGGCCTCATACCTGGCTGGGCTGTATTCTGTTTTACTGGTATGCTGCCATTGGGCTGTCAGCTCTCACTTCTTGACACTTTTAGTGTGTCTGCTTCCAGCAGTTCCTCTGCCCCCTTTCTGATTTACTGCTTCTAATTTGCTCTGGGATTGGGAACCAGATAACCAGGCTCATTCGTTCACATAAACAGGCACAGGGGTCTTCCTACCGGTAATCGGCTTGGCTGTGGTCAAGGACCACGACGCTCATTCACACTACCAGGTGCCTCTTCAGCCTGACTCGCAGCAGGGGTGACCTCAAGGCTGGTGTGAGTCTGACTCCATCCCTTAGCTCTGAACAGACTGGCCAAACAGTCGAGGAGTAGCACACCCACGACAGGAACGGGATGGAATGCAGGGTTGCCCTTGCCTGGAGGAATGGACAGGGGGGCCTCCGGAGTTCCCCAAGAGCCCTCCCTTTCCTTCCTTGTCTCCCAGAGGCCTTGCAGAATTCTGAGCCCTACCAGAGGGTGGGGGCCAATGCCGGGTCCCTCACAACAGGCCCATCTCTGCCTACCCCTCCTCCCCCTCCCCTCCCCTTGCCACGGTGCCCTCCACCTCTACAGGCTTGGGCAGGAAGTGTCCAAGTGGAGCTGGGCTCAGCAGGCCCCTCCCGGGGCCTAGGGCCTGCCTCTCCCTGGCCTGGGGGAGGAGGCGCCACTGAGGGGAAGCACCGAGGTAGATTTAGGACTTGGGTGGAGTTTGAAGCCCCGCAAAGCCATTTTTCAACCTGAAAACTGAACCAAGCCGGTCTGGAATTGTGGCTGGAGGATAAATGTGGACCCCATGGTGTCATTTTATGGTCAATTTTCAGAGTGTAACTGCACTTTAAGCACTAATGCTGAGTAGCAGGAAAAAACTTCTTAACCATAAGATCTATTAAGAGTGCAGAGCTGGCTCCCAGGGGCGAAGTGGGAATGCATAGACGTGAATCATTGGAAACAGGTCTAGCCCAGGCACTAGGGAATAGCTCAGCCAGGGTTAGGGGAGGGAGGGGCAGTCCTGGAAGGAGGAGGGGGCCCCTCTGGCAACCCAGGCATAAGGTGTGGCTGCCCTTATCCTCTTTCCCTGAAGGCCTGGGGTCCTGCTCTAGGGCAGGGCATTCTGGCTTGTGACTCTTGGCTACTCTGAGCAGGGCAGAAACTGAAAAGACAAAGTGTGCATAGTGGCTGCCAGCAAGCCACTGAGCTACACAGGACTGCTGACTCTGTTTCTCCCATTGTCTGGTTCATGCAAGCTTTTCCACCAGACACTGCCAGTCCCCAGGGCAATGGGACAAGCAGCCAGGGATGGTGTAAGTTCCCCTGGGGTAACCAAGTGACTTTTGAGGTTCCTTCCAGCTGGAAAACTCGCCCCCAAGGACACAGGAGAGAGGAGGCAAACTAACTGCCAGATAGGACCTCCAGCAAACCGAAGGAGACCCTCCTCACTTCCTTAGCACTGTGGCCTAGCTCCCAGGACAAGTGCCAGGATCCCAGCTAAGACTCAGGGCAAGGGCTGGCAAGCAGCGGCACCACGGGATACCCATCAAGGACAAAAAAGTGAGGGTCAGGCCTAGAAATGAAGAGACCTCAGCTGAGCCACGATTTGCTGTGTGATCTTAGGCAAGTCTCTTCCCCACTCTGAGTTTCGGTGTACTCATTTGTATTCAGAGTGGGAGGCAGGGAGGTGAGCAGTGGAATGTGAACTTCTTCAATTCCTCTAAGTCTTAAGATATAAGGGTCTTGCCAGCTGGACTATTTCAGATTCCTCACACTGGTAAGCTTTGGGACCAATTTTTCTGAGGTTAAAAACAGAAACACAAACAAAATAAAACAAAACTACTCACTAGGTGCCAGGGAATAATCCAAGTGCTTCCTAGGAATATTAACTCATTTAATACAACAGCTCTACCATGTAAGTACTTTTAGCCCATTTTGCAGGTGAGGAAATTGAGGCAGCAGACCGGCCCATTCAAAGGAATGCCCTCTGCCTGCTTTCTGAGTCATTTTCTTAGCCGGTGACCCTGCCTTTCCCTGCCTGCCAGGACTCTGTTCTTTCATGGTTTCCCCAACACTGGGCCAAGTGTCCCCCACCTGAGCCAGAGGCCTCCTTGAGGTGCCCTTCACTGCCCTGTGCCCCCTCCCTCCTCCGCTCCCCTCTCTAGGGAAACCAGTGTGCTCAGGTCTCTCTTTCCAAGATGAGGCTCCTGGAGATCTCCATGACCTTGCACTTTCCATCACCCACCCCTAGGGTCCTGGGATCTGAGTGGAACTGGCCTCTTGCCTGTGACCCCTCCCAAGAGAGAAGGTCCCCGAGCAGGCCTGGGTTTGGCCCCACAGGCTTCTTTGGACAGATCTGAAGCAGAAGAGTTTCTGAGGAAGAGTTGGGGCTGAGGGCTCAGTAGGATGTCCTGGAATTGTTTGTACAAAGCATGTCTAGAAATCACAATGGAGTACTTAATAACACTCTCACACTGGATACCCTTCTTCAAGCTCTCTCTTCTGGAAAGAGAAATGAGACTCACAGCTGTATAGGCCCATGGAAGCCATGAAGGCCATTTCCTTTTAGCTCCACCGAGGGAGCCTGAAGCTCAGAGAGGGCAAAGATATGTTCAAAATTGCACAGCAAGACAGATATGGAAGAAGATGGAACCTGACCTCTCTTAACTCTTCTAGGCAAATGCCTTCCAGCTTAGCTCCCTACTGGGTGCAGTCCCAACCTTGACTGTGCATAAGCCGTCTCCCTATACACACAAGCATACATGTACACACACAAGCAGACACACACACACGCACACACACACAAACACATCCATGCTGTGCCCTAGGGAGGCAGGCCCCAGGAGAGGTACCCAGAGGCCCAGATGAAAGGCAGGGGCCAGGATGGCAGGGACTGAACAGTGCCACTGTGGCAGGAGGTGGAATTGTGGGAGGGTGAATGAGAGCGCGCACGCTGGGATTTCGAAGCCTTAGAGCTTCTAGGGGTATGAGCTCCCCTGAGAAACCCCCAGGGGCAATGTTGTGGTCTTTACTGACGCTTTGGCAGTCTCCTGCAAGTTCACTGTCCCACACCCTGGGTTACCTGTCCCCTCCAGGGGTCCAAAGCCCGGGCTGGAGCCTCTTTTTTGCAGACGATCCTGGGGCGGGCAAGCGGCGGACCATGGCCACACGGGGGCGCTAGCCCTCCACAGCTAGGGTATACGTGAGGCGCGCTCTCTCCCGACTTCGGGTGGGGGGGCAGCTGGAGTTTAAATTTGGCTCCCCCACTCCTGCCACCCTCCCCACTTCCTCTTGGAAGCCTCCTTAATCCTCTTTTGCCGAGGGTCACATCCCTGGGCCCGGGGACGAGGTGTTTCATTTTCAATTCGCCCCACTGCCCCTGGGGGAGCTCTGAGAAATGCAGGGAGGGGAGACCCCTGGGCCAGGCTGGGGGCCCCTCTGCCAACTCCTTTCCCTTGTTCTTCTCTTCAGCTTGTCTCTCTTTGGAGTGTCTCTTTCCTACCTGCTGGCCTTCTATTCCCAGCCCGCCCAGGCTTCTCCTGTCGTCTGGAGTCCTTGGGCGTTTCCTCTCCTTTCCCCTTATCAACTTCCATCCCTGCTTCTCCTTCTCTGGGCTTCTGCCCTCCCCACCTTCCTTTTCTTTCTCCATTCTCTCCCTGCCTTCTCTTCCCTCTCCCTCGGCCTTGTGGCTCTATGGTCTCTCCCACTGGAGGAGTCCGGATTTAGGATGGAGAGGGCTGGGCCTTGCCCTGCCTTTCGGGGGCTGTAGCCCAGATCCCTTCCTTGACAGCATTGACCAGGGCACTGCGGCATAAGCACAGGCCTCTGTGACAGGGAGTCAGGCAGGCCTGGCATCTGGCAGTGGAGGCTGCTCTGGGTTGGAAACTCACTCCAGTTAACTTAGCAAGTGTGGCTTCTCCTGAGAGTAGAGGATGATCTAGAATCCAGAGACCTGGGGCCGGGTCCCAAGTCCTGCCCTGACTGGTCCTGTTACTTCCCATTCTGTCCCCAGTCTCCAGCTTGCCCTGAAGAGGTAGATAGAGCTCTGAGGACGCACCCAGCGCCTTAGTCTGCTTCCTCCCCTTGTCGATCTCAGGGGCCCTGGGCACCGCTCTTTCCAGATTTCTGTCTTCACCGACCTCTTTTTAAATGCTAGGGGCCCTTGGTGTGACACAGAGGGGGCTGTCTGTGTCTGTGTGTTGCACTGGGAGAATTGGGATTGCCTTTGGGCTGTGACGTAGGTGCACTGAGGAATCTGGTGTAGTTGCTCACTGCACCAGCATTTGGGCAGCTCTGAGGACAAATCACTGCAGGATGTCATTGCTGGAAGAGATGTGGGGCAGAGGTAAATTAAACACAAACGTAGGGGGCCTACAGGCCCCATTCCACTCTCCAGCTCTGCACCTGAGAGACAAATGCAAGGCCTATCGCCTGTCTTCTATATCTTAGTTTCCAAATGGGTAAGCCAAGGTCCAGAGAAGGCCAAAGACTCACCCAGGTGTGTACAGCAGGGTGGCAGCATGCTGTGCTGTGGGGATACAGGCAAGGAGGGGCAGTCGGGGGGCTGGTGAGGTAGAGGGAGGGTCACATGCAAGGCACTCCTGGGGGTGGGGTAAGAGCAAGAGTCCTTAGGGACAGTTGCCAGCTCCCCACATCCGGGCACATGCCCATCCTGGGAGGAGGGAGGCAGCCCTGGGGCCACCTGCAATCCCCACCAGAGCTGGAGGGAGGGCTGCACCCCCAACTGACAGTGTGATTTATCGCTTTCTCCCTTTTTCCCCTTACCCCCCAACCTTCTCGCAGACCCCAGAGAGGACTCGGCTTGACTTAGAGGCAATTCACCTGTTTTTGATTTGAGACTCAGGTGGACTTTTCTTTCTTTTCATCAAAGGAGTGGTGAGGGGAAGGCAGGGCCCCATCCATCACCCCAGCCTCTCGGCAGCTTTGGGGCGGGGGAGCAGACAGAGAAAGGAAAGGTCCAGGGATCTCAAAGCCTCTTTCACTCCCAAAGGGACTCTCCCAGACAGCCAGTCCGGGCATTACTGGTCCAGACATTGAGGTCTTGGCCACAAATGCTGGGGAGAAACTGCCTGAGAGTTCCTCCCTGGGAGGGGCTTGGGTCCTACACAAAAGCCAGACAAAGATTTAGTGCCCAAGCAAAGAAGGAGAAGGATGGGGAGGGTCATTTTGTGCTCATCACCTGTGCTGTGCCAGACAGTTTTCCACATTATCTGTCTTACTTTAACCCTCCCACCACCACCCCATTCTCCAGATGAGAAAACCTAGGCTTGGAGAAGCAAAGCCATTTAGTTGAAGGTCAAATCCCAAGACAGTCTGTAATGGGGGCTGGGTTCAAGGTCATGTTAGCACAGGTAAGAAGGAGATGAGCTGTAGCCTCCAGTCCCCATCCCACTGACCACTCCCACAAGTTCAGGTCAAGGCACATAGAGTCTTCATATAATTAGAAAAAGGCTCCTTGTCTTCTGGCAAGGACCCAGAGCCAGGGCAGGGAGTGGGGGTTCAGTGCAAGGATCCAGGGCTAAATTTCAGCCTACACTGCTCACCCACAGTGGGGCTCAGCCTGAACACCACCCTTTGCACTGTCCTTTTGTAGGGTGGGCTGAGCAAACCCTGGTCTGGGAGGGAAAGTGAGGAACCTGCTAGGCCATGATTCCCAGTCCTCCTCCTCCTCTTCCTTCTTTCCCTCCCCTGAGCATTATCCTCACCCGCCATTATCTCAGCCATCTTCATGATATTGCAATTACTAATAACAGGGGCTCCATTGTAGCTCAATCTGTTTGGAATTCTTCCCCCTGAAGCAGCCCATTTTCTCCCTGCTGGACTCTTTCCTCCTCATTACACCCCTCTCAGTTTCCAGCACAAAGAAGCCCTTCCCCTGGGGAAATGCATCCATGACCAGACCAGCTGGCCAGACCCCCTGGGAGGGGGCAAAGGCACTGCATGGGCTCAGGTACGCTGGCTTAGTTGCTGTGTGGCCTTGAGCAGGCTGCTTGTCTGAGCCAACTTCCCATCTCCAGTCTGAAGGGGTGGGGTGGGTGCTATCCACGGTCTTTTCCAGCCTGACCTCTTGGGGTGCTGGAATCTCTGAGTTTAGAAGACTGGCTCTCCTCTGTGCACCAGAGGTTGAGAGCAAAGCACCCCTGCCTCCCCAGGGCTTCCTGCCAGGCAAGGGAGCAGGAGTTAGCTGCGGGAATGGGTCTGCTGCTTTCTAGCCGTGTGACCTAGGCCAGGCTACCTCACAACTCTGATCCTGTTCTTTTTGTTTTTGTTTTTTTGGTACCTTGTGCTTGTGAGGCGGCCCCACTGAGCTAAATGCCCGGTCCCTGAGCCTATTTTTCCATCTGAAGAATGGAGATTATCACATCTCCACTGTAAGGAAAGACTGCAGTTGAAGTATACAATACAGTGTATATAACTATGCCCTCTATAGCCACCACATGGTAGGCAGGCATTGGTTAATTCATTCAGTGAATATTCTGAGTACCTACTAAGGGAAAGAGGATAGTGTGTTGAGAGCATAGGTTGCTGTTTTTTTTGTTTTATTTTTGGTACCTGGGATCAAACTCAGGACCTTGCACTTGAGAGGCAGGTGCAGCACCACTGAGTTAAATCCCTTGCTAAGAGCATAGGATTTGAAGGCAGACTGCCTGGCTGGCTTCAAAACCGAGTTCTAAACTAGGTGCAGTGGTGCACACCTGAAATCCCAGCACGTTGGAGGCTGGGGCTGGAGGATGGCAAGTTTGAGGCCAGCCTAGGCTACATAGCGAGGTTTAAATGCAGCCTGGACTACATTGGACACTATCTCAGAAAACAAACCAACCAAAAACAAATAACAAAAAGCTAGCTCTCCCTTTTATTACCTCTGTAACCCTGATTGACTTAACCTCTCTGTTCCAGTTACTCCCATCTCTGAAACAGGACACTTAACTGATAGGGCTGGTGTAAGGATCAAGTGACTTCATCCAGGTAAAACATATACTACTTGGCACAGAGTAAGAGTTCAATAAATGTCATGATACTATTCGAAATTCTGGAAGTACAGTGGGAACAAGATGGACAAGGTCCTGGACAGCACGGAGCATCCCATAAACCATAAACATGGCCCCTTCCCCTCTTCCCTGGGTTCTCTTCTATTGAGGGTATGAAGAAATATCTTGGATAACTCAAAGCCAATACTGCCCTTTGCTCCTTCTCTTCCATCCAATTCAGAAGTATTAGACACACACACACACGCACACGCACACGCACAAGATTTATGGGATACCTTGTCTAGCTAAATTGTAGTTGTAGACATGAGTGTGACTCAGCCTTCATTCACTACGAATACTTGAGGAGAAGCCAGGTGTGGTGGCACACGCCTGTCTGTAATCCCAGTTACTTGGGAGGAGACAGGAAGATCGAAAGTTTGAGGCCAGCCCAAGACATTTAGGGAGTCCCAGTCTCAGAAAACAAAAAGAGGCTGAGGACGTAGCTCAGTGGTAGAGCTCTTGTATAGCATGTGGAAGGCCCTGAGTTCCATTCCCCAGTACCACAAGGTGGGGGTGGGGTGGGCAGACAAGAATGCCCAGGGGGAGGAAGAGGAGGTAGCCTCCTGTTCATGACCGGTAGCAGTCCCATTTGGCTGGAGCCCCCATGAGTGCAAGAGACCCTCATCACTTTTCCCTAAAGAGAAGAGGTGAGGAGGAGAGCCCTGAGTGCCAGGGCTGGGTTCTTTCCTGTATATACAGATGAGGAAATACTCAGAGTGGAGAAGGGACATGCTCAGGGCCACCTACCTAGCTAATGACCGAGTTGAGGCAAGCCCCGCAAATCTATCTGTGCTCCTCAGTCCCTGTGTGTGCTTCCCTGCCCACTTTGGGGATAGCTTTATATGTCATTTGCTCTGGCAATGTGGGGGAGGCTGGAAGGGGGCTGAGTGTTTGGGTGCCTAGCTGCCTCCGGTGGAAGAGACCTGGGTGGAAGGAAGTGCCAAGGCTTACTTCTTCCTGTGTCCCTCCCTACCCAGGAACAAACCACACGGGAAGGACTGAGTCTCTCTCCTACCCCTCTCCCCGGCACCCCGCCACCATGTCTCTATCTTCCCCTGCTCCTAAAAATACCAAATCGTGGAGCTACAAGGGAAATGAATGTTTGGCAGCAGAGCAAATGGCCTAGGAGTGGTGTCAAGTTCTGTAAATATTTACCCATTGGATTAGAGCAGAAGTTGGAAACATCAGGCAGCCGAAAATTACTATTTTAATAGCTCGGCTGATAAATCCAAACTTGGGCTGGGGAGTGTATTTGGAAGTCTCGTCTTCTGGGAATTTCAGCATGTAAACTCTGGGCCTGTGGTGGTCCGGAAGGGAGTGCAGAGGTGTGGAATGGAGAGGCAGCCAAGCCACAGCAGGATGCGGGGCATAGCGTTACTCCATCTCCTCACTCACGTGTCCAGCTGTCAGACTGTCAAGGAGATGAGCGAAGAGCAAACACTTTCTGGACACCCAAACTATGCCAAAATGTATTTCAAGAGGTGTTTGATCATTTAGTCTTGTATTTAATATTGGTCATAACCCTAGGTGACAGCATTTAGTATTTATCTTATAAAAGCTGAAGAAACTCAAGTCTTACAATGGGAAGGTAACTTACTCATTGCACCGGCTGGGAAGAACCGGAACAGGAATTTCACCTAAGGTGTCTGACTCCAAAGCCATGCTACCTTTCCGTGTGGACTCTGAAGTAGATGTTCTGACTTACGCTGCAGAGAAATCTCAATCCAAGTCCCAGAAAATCAGAGATGAATCTGAGTGCCTGGTCTCGAAAGGATAAAAGAGAAGTTTCCAGAAGATTCAAACTCTACAGAGAAAGTAGGATGGGATCCAGGGAGGGGATTATTGTGGGCCACTGGGCCAGGGCCAGGGAGCATGGGGGAGAAGAAAACACGGTAGGAATCCTGCATGGGACCCTGGGGAAGTCACTTCCTGTCTCTGGGCCTCAGTTTCTGCATCTGCCACCTCTACCTGGGGGTGGTGTGCAAGGCCCCAGTGAGATCAGGACTGGAAGTAGCAGGAAGCATGCTGTTTGACACAGTAAACACCCCCTAAATGGCAACCATGTCACTAGGAATAGAAGAGCACTTTTGTATCCCAGTAAGAAGGGATGGGATTTTATACAGAAAGGAAAGTTTACAGAGAACAGACTTAATTCCTACATTCTCTTCCCTCGGAAGCTTAGGACAGTAGAGATCCAGAGAGCCTGGAGTTTCTTAACCCTTTTCTAAACTTACATGTCACAGCTCAGGGAAAAGAACTTGATTTTAGGTTTGGGAAGTTGATGACGTCGGGACTTCTGATTTCTGTTTCAAGGGCCCAACGTCTCTCTCTCACACACACACGCACACACACACACACACACACACACACACACACACACTCCATCCCTTGACCCTTCTTCCCCCATGCATTCCTGATACTTCTTTGGCTCTCCTTCAGCCAAATAGGAATAAACAGTCCTGTGCAGCATTCTGTGGGGCGGGAGAGATGAAGGAGGGTACTCAGCAAGGAGGAGGTGACAGGCAGAGCTCTGTGAGGGAAGCAGCCTGAGAGGGGGCTCCAGCCAGTCCCTGGAAAGGTGTGAGTGAAATGGAAGAAGCTGTTCCTCTGAGCTCTGTCCTCCATTCCCCAGCAAGGACGGAGGGGGTGGGGCGGCAGGCCCAGAGGGACTCCAGGCCATCCCCAAATTTGGTAATTAGGCCTCCCCGTGTGGTTTTCCTGCTCTAGAAAATGTTAATTTATTGCAATTTGAAAAAATGATCTAGCCAGGGATAGGGACTCCACAGCTGGTGCAAGGGAGAGCGAAATCTCTTTTTGTTCTGCAGGGAATTGGGTAGCAGCCCCCACCCCTATTGTCTCATAGGCCATCCTTCTCCCAGTGTCAAATGTCAGCAGGCTCTTCTCAGGAGTGCCCTGTCCCCCACCCGACCCCCTGCACCAACCCTGGTGGCATTTATCAAAAGCCTCTCGCAGCTTCTGAGGGAAAGAAGTGTGTGGGGAGGTTTGAGGTTCATCCCCTGTGGAGGCAGGCTTCCAGGAGAGGAAGATTTTCTCTGCCCCTGGGCATCATCAGAGAGGCCCCACAAGAGCTGGCTGCGCTAACAAGGCTGGCCCGGAGTGGGCAGCTGGCTAGAAGCAGTGTGCCAGCCTCCGGTCTTCATTCCTAGATCCTACAAACTGTGTCTCACCTGCCTGGCTGCTCCCTCACCTTCATTGTTCAACCAGACAAAAGAAGATTAGAGAAAAATAGCCTGCACCCAGCAGACCAGCTCAGCAAAGCAACACATCCTAAACTGGCCTTCACTACTGCTTCCACTGCGTGTGTGTGTGTGTGTGTGTGTGTGTGTGTGTGTGTGTGTG
>NW_022900951.1:53930712-53956236 GCF_012274545.1 Fukomys damarensis | reverse complement strand
GCTGTGGTGGGTGGTCTGGGATGGACCAGATAGGCCAGACTCCAGGGGACTCCAGGACTCTTCTACACCCCTCACTGGCCAGGTGCACCAATGTTGGGCTGGCCCCTCCCAGGAGTGTTCCAACAGCACAGGACTACTTTTCCCAGCCCTCAGGGACATCTTTGCCCTTCCTCCTTCCTCCTGCCTGGACTCTGCACACCCTCCCTCCCACTCATCACAATGTGCGGGGCACTGTGCTAGCTGCTAGGGCACAAAACTAAGCAAGGGACAGGCTGTGTCCCAAAGAGAGTTTGAGAAGGGGAAACAGATTTGGAGAGAAGTGGGGAAATGCGCACACCTTGGATCCCAGCCTCTGTCTCCTCCTCACTCACTTTCCACCCGCATCAGCCACACCTCTATCCGCCTCCCTTACCTCTGTACCTTCCTGTTCACCCCCATACTTCCTTCTACTTTTCTATCCTCCATACACTGTGGCCACCAGTGACAACCCCACCACCACTATAATCATCACTATTTTCAGTTTCCTGTTCCAGAAAATCTATCCCCTGCCCTCTAGAAATTTAGATCCTGAAACTGACACACCAACAGGACACAATAAAGACACAAAACATTTTTTTAAAGAAAAGACTGTGTAGGAAAGTATTTGCACTATAGATGTCAGCTCAAGCAACCTCTTGGGGACTTATGGAATCTCTCACATCTGGTTGGAGCCTTGCAGTGAGATGCAGATCTGTTCCCGGCCTACAGAAATGTTCTTCATCCTGTCTCTCTTTCCCAGGGGGCCAGCATTAGCCCTTCTGGTGGCTGAGAGCCAAGGAGCCAAAGAAATCCAAGCCGGGGACTTCAGGGCGGTGCCTGCATTTTAGCTGTAACATGGAAGCAGCTTGCTAGCCTGGAATTCTCAGCATTCTTGCCAAGCCTGGACTCAGCTCAGGTGCCACCTGCCCTAGCCTGATAGACAGCAGGTAAGAAGGCTCAAAAGCTTGGGTTCTCCAGATGAAACACCCGATGCTAGGCCACAATTGTCTCCACACTGTCATACCGGCTATAAGGAGACCCCTGTTTCTAGCTAATGCTGCAACCTTGTGGTTCTCCAAGTAGATCTAAGGACCAGCAGCATGACCACCCCACCCCACCCCACCCTTGTACTTACCTTGTTAGAAATGTGAGCTCTCGGGCTGGGGATTTAGTTAGTTCAGTGGTTCGGCTGCCTGACTTGCAAGCACAAGGTCCTGAGTTTGATCCCCAGTATCACACACACAAAAAAAAAAGAAAGAAAGAAAGAAGGGAAGAAAGAAATGTAAGCTCTCGGCACCACCCCAGACCCAGAGAATCAGAAACACTGGGGCAGGACACAGCAAGCTGCGTTTAATGAGCCCCCTGGTGATTGTGATGCATGCTAGAGTTTGAGAGCCAGAAGAAAGAAGACAATGGACTCAGGCCAGGCTGGACTGAAGTCCCAGCTTGGCCATTAGCAGCTGTGTAATCGAGGGCAGGCCAGTAAACCTCCTTAATCCTTGGTTTCCTCATCTGCACCATAGCACCTGGCTACCAGAAAATAGCATTCATTTTGGTTCAATAAAAGGGAAAAAAAGCTGAAGCTGCCAGTCCTTGACGAAGAGGCCAGGTGACCACACCGTGGAGAGACTGCATGATGTATTTGGCCAGGAGTCCTGTGTAGCTGAGAGCTGTGTTCCACATCCTTGGTTATCCCTGCCAACTCTATCATGTGTCACACATTTAAAACCTCCCTGCCTTGCACTGGCTGTTTCTCTGCCCAGAATTGCTTATCCCGGGAGCCCATGTAAATTATTCCTTCTCCGTGAATTTTTCTGAGTCAGATAGGAATTGAATTCAGTGCAAGGAACTGACCCCCCAACATGCACACAAAGAATCTAGCTTAAACACACAAGGGTTTATTTATAGTCGTATGTGCAAAACGTCTGGAGGGTGGCAGTTCAAGGATGGCACAGTAGCACTGTGGAGTCATCAAGACCTTGGCTGCTGTTGTAACATCTTAACATCAGCTTTATTGTCAAGGTCCCATTAGGGTTCAGAATGGTTGCTGGCATTCCAGTAATCACATCACCATTCTAGAGAACAGAAAAGAGAAAGCACACATCCTAGCCAAGTCAGTTTCCTTTTAAGCTCCCCAAATCCCACAGGCCATTTCTCTTTATATTTCATTGATCAGCATTTGGTTACAGGTAGTTGTGAGAAAGGCTGAGGAATATAGTCTTTTACCTGAGTAGTGCTATCATGGCTAAAACTGGGGTTTTGTTATTAGGAGAGAAGGGGAGAATGGGTACCGGTAGTAAGTACCAGGATACTCTCTCTACCAGCTTTCCTTCTCCCCGAGAAATGCTGGCTCCTCTAGCACTGCATTACCTTCTTCATGACAGCATCTATTACCCCTGACCTCCAGAGGTCCACAGGGTAGGAGACAGTCTCCTGTGGGTGGCAGCTGTGTCTGCCGACGGGGGGGGGGGGAGGAGAGGGAGGGAGGCACCTAAGTGGTGGTACCAGTGAATAAAATGACAGTGTGAAGGCACAGCTTTGACTTGCAAGTTAGCCTTGAGTTTGAACTGTAGCCCTGCTATACAGTGACTCTGTGACCACAGCCATTAGTGACAATGACCTGGGCATACTTGCTCTGTGCCACCACTTTGCTTGTATCTGTCATCTCATTTCCTCCTTGGTGACATCAGTACTGTTACTGCCTTCACTTTAGAGCAAGAGCGCTGGGAGTCAGTTGACTTGTCCAAGCTCCTCCTAAGGGGTGGAGGAGCTGGCTTCCAACCCGGAGGTCTGGACCAGATCCCCCACTTGAGCCACCATACCACAGTTGCTCTATAAACCTTCACGCCTCAGATTCCAGTCAGGGATGATGAGGCTCACTGCAAGGATGCATGCTATTGTATATATGAAAGTGCCTCCCATTTTGCCTGGTGCGATCACTGCTTGTTCTTTTTCTCCTTCGTCTTCTGACACTAGCCAGGGCTGGCAGGTTGGAGGCAGGGCTGCTATGTTCCCACTCCTTTCTTCCTGTCAGTGTGGTAGTTCTCTGAGCCCAAGAACTGGCCCATCTTACCACCAGGACAGAGCTAGTGTTACAGGCACCCTCCACCCAGGGAGCTGTGGTAGTTTCTGCTTCCCAAAGCAACAGTACCTGATGAGGGCAGTTGAGCACCCCTAACTGTGAGAAAGGGTGGGAGCGAGATAGTGTGGCACAGGCCTGTAATCCCCAGGAGGCTGAGGCACGAGGATCACAAATTCTAATCTAGCATGAGCAATTTAGCAAGAATCTGTCTCAAAACAAAAAGTAAGGGGCTGGGGATGTAAATGTAATTCACTTCAAAGGCCCAGGGTTCAATTTGAGAGAGATAGAGTGAGGAAGAGAGAGGGAAAGATGGGGGGAGCGAGAGAGAGAGAGAGAGAGAGAGAGAGAGAGAGAGAGAGAAAGAAAAAGAGAGCTGAGTGAATTGGGAATTGAACTCAGGACCTTGTGATTACAAAAAAAGGAAAAGAGGAGGGGGCTGGGGTTTTAGCTCAGTGGTTCTGGCGACTGCCTCACAAGTGCAAGAACCTGAGTTCCGATCCCCAGTACCCTCCCCCCCAAAAAAAGAGAAAGAAGAGGAGAGGGGGAAAGAAGTGGTAGGATTAATGTTTTATTTCATTTTAGGGCAGAGATGAAATCCCAGGACATACTGTAGGTCAGTAGTAGGGCAGAGTTCAAACCACAAAGGCACAGGGTTCAGGGCACATTTCTTCCCTCCTAGGGCCATTGACAGCTTGGATTTCCTGCCCCCTTTGCTGGAATATGGTGACCTGTGCAATACTGCTTGAGCTGTGAGATCCAAGCTTGAGGTCACCTCCTCCCAGAAGCCCATAGCTCACTTGCTTCTGCTGCCCCACCTGCAGGGCTGCTCCACCATTCTGCCACCAGGCTAATCACACAGTCAAGAAATCATTTCCCCACCAACTTGGAGCTCTAGGGGCCCCGGGAAATACTGAATGGATGAAGGGCCCATGAGAAACTGATGTGCGCATCCTTTCTCTTTGCCTGGGCCTAGAGTCCTGTGTGCTGGGCTGGCAGACCAGAAAAGTGTTTTTCCTTTGCCAGGAGAAAAGCGAAGAGAGAAAGTGACATTATGGGAAAGCCAATTCCCTGTGGCATTAATAGTTCAAGTTTTGCTGCAGGAGAGAGGAGAGAGGCAAAGCTTCCTAATGCCCATGTTGGTGTGCCAGGAGCAAGCAGCCAGATTAGAGTCCTGGTGTTTCCCAGCAGTGCTGATTGAGATTTAGTATAACAAGAGGCAGAGATTACTATCAGCTAGAGGGAACACACACACACACACACACACAAACAAAAGCAAGGCATTATTATTTCTACTAAGATGCAAGAGAAGCAAACAACAATAATAATACAAGACAGCCTTGGCAAAGGAGCTTTGTTGATTTCTTGTGCTAAGAAGATAGCTCCTTTGGCGAGAGCTTCAGTCTCCATGTGTCCACCCCGCTGAGGTTTTGATGTTCCACTTTCATCGAGAATATTGAGCATGAAATCCCCACATTATGTGGGCTTGTCTGGCGACAGCTGATGAAGAGATGGAGTGTGGCGCAGAAGAGTGCCAGGCATGCCTGCCTCCACAGCCCAGGGACCAAGTGCTGGCTTAATTGGGCCTTGGGGAACAGCGACAGCCCAAGAGAGCAAAGCAGGGGACATCTGGGCCCTCTGCCACTGATCGCTACACCAGGCCTGACTTGGCAGACAGGTTGGGGACCTGAAGGAGGCTGAAGGTGCTTCATCCCCGAGGGCAATGGAGGGTTGGAGTCCCTGGAGGGAGGGTGGACCAGCACAGGACTAGGCCCTAGGGCTCAGCAGGTCAGGATGCCAGGCTAGAGAAAGTTGTTGTTGGTAGTGGTGGTGGGGTTTGGCTTCTACATGCAAATTCTGAGCTCCACAGAACTGATCAAAGTACTTCCTGCACCAGTCATGAGAACCTTGTTAATGTGCCTTGGGACCAAGGCTAAGGCTTTTCTAGGTGAGCAGTCACTAAGGTTTGCGGTGTTCCAGGAGGTCTTGGAGAACACCTCCAAATTTTGAGGCCAAGCTTTGAGGCCCCACTCATCTATCTAGCTCAAGGTTTAGAGGCATTCTTTTATATATATTTTTTTTTCCAGCACTGAGGATTGAACTCATGGCCTTCACACTGAGCTACATCCTCAGCCCCTTCCCCACTTTTTTTTGAGACTGGGTCTCAATAAATTGCCCAGGCTGGCCTCAAACTCCTGCCTCAGCCTCTCCAAGCCCTGGGATTGCAGGAGTGCACCACCACACCTGGCTTAGAGGCACTCTTGAGGGGTTTTCTTTTCTTAAAGAAGTCTCAGAGTATTGTTTAGAGTTGGAAGCATGGACACTCCCTGGGAGCTTGTTAGGAATGCAGAATCTCAGACCTCACAGCAGATCCACTGACTTGGAATCCTCATTGGAACAAGATCCCTGGGGTGATTTATCTTCACGTTAAAGTTGGAGAAGCTCTGCTTTAGATTAATAGCTTTTGGCTTCAGCTGCACATTAAAATCAGCTCTTGGGAAGCTGTTTAAAATGAGGATTCCCAAGCCATATCCCAAGCCAATAAACTGCAAGTCTTTGGGGATAGGGCCTGAGCACAGGCATTTTTAAGTGGCTCCCCAGATAGGTCTGATGTGCAGCCAGGCTTGAGCACCCAGGGCCAGAGAATCTTCCACGGATAACTGTGTAGATGTGTCCCAAGCTTCAGAGGCAGGCAGTTTTTCCAGACCTCTGACCTGTAGGCCTCCTGTTGCAACTCCAGCTCCCAGGCTCTTCCTCAGTCAGGAAGGAGAGGGATCAGAAACACACTCTTGCTCTAAGAGAGGCCTACAGGGCCTACATGAGCCACAGACTCCTGCAATCACTTTTTTCCCCCCTTTCTTGCCCTTTTTTTTTTCAAACAGGGCCTTACTATGTAGTCCAGCTGGTCTTGAGCTCACTATAGTGCCCAGGCTGGTCTCAAACTCACAGCGATCCTCCTGCCTCAGCCTCCAGAGTGCTGGGATTACAGGCGTGTGCCACCATGAAGGGAAAATATTCTAAGGAGGCAAGTTTTCATGTAATTTTTCTTTAAAAGCTTTTCTAAATGTTATTGTCATTGCAGGATGGTCTGCATGGGAGGTAATGAGCTTTGTGACACTGCAGGTGATCAGTCAGTGAGAAACTGGAAAGAATCTATTTCATCCAGTGGGAGCAGTTGTGGAGGCTGAAGCTTCTCTAAGATCTCCAGCCCTAACCATGTGTAAGATCAATTGCCAGCTAGTGATCTAGTTTAAGGGCTGGTTCTTGAGAAGCTTAGAGAAGGCTTAATATCTGGAAAATCTATAGGAGAGAAAAATAAAAGGCTGTCTGGGGTTCTAGTTCTCACATTGCTCACTGGCTGGCCTGTGTGACCCTGTGCAAGTATATTCCCATCTCTGGGCATCGATCCAAGAGTCAAAACTCTATGGGCTTGAGAGGCACTGGCAGCCAGGTCTGTCATTTTGTATGCTCTACTGGGTGTCATTAACACAGCCTGTAACTACATGCTACATAACTGGCAGGGTCCAGTGCAAAATTATAATTTGGGGCTTCTTGACAAAAAAAAGAATTACAAATTTCAATGCAAGAACAGCATTGTTAAACCAAGTGTGGCACCCTGAAGGGGCAGGAAGCCAGAGAGGGAGCTCAGACCTTAGTGCTTCCTCTCCTCCTGCCCTGCTGCCCTTGGGCCTAGCAGCCCTTCCAGGAAGCCCTTGACTGTGTAGGACTTTGAGGGTGGCAAAGAGCCCAGGGAGGACAGGTTCTTGCTGACCCTGGAGGACTGAATTAGGGGGAAATGATTTGAGAGGTAATCGATGTGCTCAATTGTAGTCCATTAACATCTAATGAGTCCTCTTCATTGAGACCTAGCCAGCACGTCACCTCTCCATGCCCCTGGGTCCTGGGTGCCAGGCAGTGGGAAGTGAGGGGTGAGGGTGAGAAGGCTGGACCAGATGGCCACCGCCAGAATGCTGCAGCTGTACTGGCTGTCAGGAACTTCTAGCCCAACCCCCTCATTGTACAGGTACAGAAACTGAGGCCCAGAGAGGGAATGGGATGCATCCAGAAACCATACAGTGAGTCCAGGTTCCAAAACTAAAACTGGAACTGTGGGCCACTAATGTGTAGCCAGTGCTCTCTTCCTGCTGCCTGGGCAGCACATGCCTTGAGCTCAAACCCAGCTTTTCCACACACTGGCTGTGCCTTTTCTTAGGGCTTCAGTTTCCTCATCTGTGAAATGAAGGCACTCCTACCATCCTACAGGTCTCTGTGGCATGCTTTTATTTTTCAGTACTGACAATTAAGCTTGGGGAGCATGGAGCTAGCTCCTCAGTCCTTTTTATTTTTTATTTTGAGGTAGGATCTGCTAAACCACCAAGTTGCCCAGGATGGCCTTAAACTTGCAATGTCTCTTAGCTCAGGCTTCTGAGTAGCTGGGATTACAGGTGTGCACCAGCACGCGTGGCTTCTGGTGTGCTTTACACGAGATGCCAGGTGGGAATTGCACTTTGTGACATTCACAGAGGTCTTCAAATGCAAGGTGTCCACCTGCTCAGCATCCCAAGGCTTTGCTTAAGTGCAGGTGCTGTCCTCCACTCTGGGGGTGAAGCAAGGGCTGAGGCAGAGTCCCTGACCCCCCACCCCACTCATTATGTGTGGATGGGGGCTGCTGCAGTGCAGTGCAGCCTCTTGAGAAGCAAGGGAGGGCCAAGCAGGGAAGACTTTCTGGGGGAGGAGGTGAGCTTATGGAAGTCAGGGGAGGTAACTTGGGATTTGAAGTGGAGAACCACACAGTCATATCTTTGGCAGCACTTGTGTGGCACTGCATGTCGGGCCCTGTCTTAAGCACTTTCTGACTATTAACTTATGCAATTTATACAACAAGCCTCTGAGATTTCCCAGGGAACCAGAAGCCCAGAAGTAAAATAACTCACTCGCGTCACAAAGCTAGTAATTGGCAGAAGCAGGACTCAAACTCAGAAAGAGCCCACACCCAGAGTCACTGCTACCTATACTGCCTCTGACACAGGCTGGCTTCCCTCAGCAGCAGCAGTGTGCACTGTAGTTTGGAGGAGGCAGACAAGGAGGCAGAGCAAGACATGCCGGGTGAGAGACACCGAGGGCCTGAGCTTGGGCAGTGACCTGGAAATAGGGAAGAGATGACAGACTGGCAGCTTGAAGACAGGAGAAGAGTCTTGGTGGGGTTTTCTCGTTTTGTTTTGTGACATTGGGGGTTGAATCCAGGGCCTTCGCACTGAACTACATCCCCAGCCTTTTAGCCACTTTTGTTTTTAATTTTTTGGTACCAGGGATAGAACTCAGGACCTTGCACTTGCAAGGCAGATACAGCTCCACTGAGCTGCATCCCCGGCCCTTTAGCCCTTCTTATCTGAAATAGATTCTGGCTAAATTGCCCAGTCTGAGCTCTAACTTTCAACCCTCCTGTGTCAGCCTCCTAGAGTGCTGGGATTATAGATGTGCACCACCATTGCTGGGTCTCTGTGATATTTAACTTGAGCTCCTGATGTAATGACGTGCTTTCTTTGTGGACACAGTCAGTGAAGTTACATGGGCCAAAGTCCAAATTTGAGGTTAACCTTCACTCAGATTTTCAAGAGTTCAGAGAATCTGTGGCAATGATTGTTTATGTCCTTTCAGGGCTCCTTTTCCTTCTCCTGTCATAAAAGATCAAGCTTTCTTGGCCACGAAGGTGAACATATGTGGTGTAAGCCAGAGGATGGTGGTCCCAGGTTTGTTGCTGTTTTGAGAGAGGGTCTCCCTATGTTATCCAAGCTGTCCTTGATGTCCTGAGCTCAGGAGATCCTCCTGCTTCAGCCTGCCAAGTAGCTAGGACTACAGGTATATGCCACCATGCCTGGGGAAGCCAGCCAATCATCTTTCCCCGGGATGTGCTAAGTGGTGGTGTTGGGAAACATTGCTTCCTTGCTGTTTTTCAGGGTCCCTCAGCATGGCCTGATGACTTCTATGCCTGCAGCCAGACTTTCTCATTCTCCAGGCCACCTGCTCCACCCACACGTCCAAGCCTTCCTAGGGGAGATCCCTTCTAGGCTATCCCCTCACTCACATCCAATTTGTACCCAAGAATTTAGACCCTACCACCTCAGTATCTCTTCTTCTGCTCTTTTCTTTCCCCACTGTCTTAGCAGGAGTTCAAGTCTTGTCACTTCCCTCAGAGGATTGGAATCAACTTTTGAGTGCTCCCTTGCTTCTTGTAACTCTCTGTAATTCATCCATTCACTGGCCAGAGGGCTGGATAAAGCCCAGGGATCTGATCATGACTGGCACCCACAACCTGACACATTAGACTTCTCACTTCTGAGGCCTTTGCCATACTCTTCCTGGTCCTACAGTGCCATTGTTTTGTTTGTTTGCTTGTTTGTTTTGCTACTGGGATTAAACCCAGGGATGCTGTACATTTCCAGCCCTTTTTAAAAAATTTTGAGACGGGGTCTCATTAAATTTCCCAGGCTAACCTGGAATTTGTCACCCTCCTACCTCCTATATAGCTGGGATAACAGGTGCATACCACCTCACCGGGCTTGGAATGGCCATATCGAAAGTGGCCTTGCAAACTTCTACTTTATTTATTTATTGATTGATTGCAGTACTGGGGATCAAACTCAGGACCTTGCACTTGCAAAGCAGGCAGTGACTCCAATGAGCCAAACTTCTACTTAAAAAAAAAAAAAAAAAAAAAAACCTGTCTCAGTAAATTTGGCTGCTATAACAAAATAGAACTGACCAGGTAGCTCACAAACTGGAGAAATATTTCTCACAGTTCTGAAGGCTGAAAACCCAAGCTCTCTATACAGTAGTTGCAGCCCAGGCATGGTGGCACACGCCTATAAACCCAGCACTAGGGAGGCTGAGGTAGGAGGATCAGCAGGAGTTCAAGGCCAGCATGGACTACATAGTGAGACCCTGTTTCAAAAAACAAATAAACAAGAAATACAGTAGCTGGGTCTGTGAGGACCCCCCACCCCTTCAGGTTTGCAGACTGCCAACTTTGACTTTGAGTTGAGTTCTCACACAGTGGAAAGATGGCTAGAGAGCTCTCTGGGGTTTCTTCTAAGGGCACTAATCCCATTTTTTCTCATGGTGAAATTTAATTACTGCTTATAGACTCTACCTCCAACACTACTGAGGTAGGAGATCAGGGCTGGGGCAAACAATTAACTTGGTGGGATATAACAAAGATCATAGCTAACAGGTTGAATAAGATGTTTCCTAAAAAGAGAGAACTTGAACAGAACATAGGACCCAAAATGACTCCCTAAGCACTGTACACAGAACCAATCAGAAAGTGGGATTCTCAATCCTTTATTTGAATCTGGTGCTGTTTGAAGGACCAATCAGAAGTTGCTATTTTCAATCCCTCATTTACATGTGGCACAACCAATCAAAAGATGCTGTTTCTGAACCTTGATTTATAAATGGCGGGAAACCGAGCAAGTTTTTTGATAGGACAGTTTATACTTGGTGTGATACCAAGTAAGTTTTTGTTTTGTTTGTTTGTTTTTTGGTACTAGGGATCAAACTTAGGACCTTGTGTTTGCCAGGCAGGCATGGCACCACTGAGCTAAATCCCCCGCCCCCAAGTGTCCTAATGCTTTATTTGCGTGAAAGGGATACCAAGCCAGGAATATTGGATACTAAAGACTCTTTTCCTTCATCCTCAGGGTCCACTGTAAGCCTTTTCACTAGCCTGCTGTCATCATCCTATACAGCATACTTCTTTACCATCTTCAATCAATGTACACCCTTGCTGCTATTTCTGTATGTCTTCTCCAATTCTTTGCTTGGGACACCAAGAACCTGGAAAGAAGGCCCACAGGACCCCTCATGAAGCAATACCACCATCTTGGGATTCAGGTTCCCACATCGGAGTTTTGAGGGGACACACATATCTAACCTATAGCAATCACTGATTCCAACACAGCTGTGTCTTGGACTTCTTTGCAGGCAGACAATGGCTATTCTTGGGGCTTGCACCTCTTGGGTGACATTCGCAGACAAAGCGTTGGCTTACTGACATCTAGTCTTTTTTAAAAATATGAAGTTGTACTGTATTATTATAGCTGTTTGTTTCCTTTGTAGTACTGGAGATTGAACCTAGGGCCTTCTACATGTGAGGTAAATACTCTACCACTGAGCTATACCTTCAGCCCTATTTTTTTGTTTTGTTGTTTGTTTGTTTGGTACTAGACATTGAACCCTGGGGTTTTTCACTGAGCTACATCACTAGCCCTTTTTATTTTCAGATGCAATCTCACTAAATTGTCCAGGCTAGGCTTGAATTTGCAATCCTCCTGCTTCAACCTTTCAGAGTGCTGAGGTTGCAAGCATGTACCACCATACCTAGTTTCTATACTATAGTTTTGTGTTCCCCTTTTTCAATTTCATGATATCTCATTGGCATCCCTCTGTATCATCAGAAATATTTTGAAACCAGAATTTGGAATGTTTGCCAACATATTACTGGAGTTCTGTGGGCTCCTCCTAGAGATTCTTTCTAGGTTCTTATTGTCCTGAACAGAAAACTCTGACAAAACAGATGCAAAAAGTAGCAAGGTTTTACATTTATTGAAGTTAGGAGAAGAAGTATGCCCTGTAGAGTGAATGCAGGCCAATTAATGGTAGGAAATGAAGTACACTCTGCAGAATAAGAGGGCCACTGGGAAGAGAGAATACAGTGGACATGAGGTTAATGACTGATATTTTATAGCACCCATCCCTCAAGTTGATGTCAGAGCTAGGCCATCCTGTCAAAAACCTGCTTAATTATTCACCAAAAGAATTGAAGATAGCACTATCTGGTTGGTCCCAGGGTAAGGCTTAGGCACTGTTTTCCTACACATGTATCTTTGTGATCTTTTTCTGATTGACAGATCGCACCAACTTGCCCAGCTGGCTGGCCATGCCCTAATCTCCTACCTTATAACCATCTGGCTAGATGTCCTGTGCATTTAGGACCTGAACATTTTCAAGTTCTCCAGCCTTCCACAATTACTGTTAACATCCATATGGCCCAGGTCTTGAGAGACCACCTGGGTATCCAGAGAAAGTGTAAAGCCCTCCCTTAGATGCAATGCTCTTGCCCCAGGGATTCCATCCTTCTCCTTTATCACCTGCAGCCTGGGCCAGTACTCGGTTTCTCTCTGGCGTCCTCTTTCCTCTTTCCATTGTGTTTCTGTAGCTGGTTCTCTGCCCCTCTGTCCACTTGTAGACAATAACCTGTTCCTAATTCCCCAGCACATGATTGAGCCTGGTCTATCTTAATTTGCCAACTTTCCCGATGGCTCATTGATAGCTCACAGTGATATTGCCCATGCCAGTTAACTGCAAACAGCCTTCACGACTCGCTGCATGCACATTCCACCTGTCCTAATACGTACTCTAACAGCGCCTTTCTGTAATACTCTCCCTCTCCTTTTTTTAAACCCTAGCTTCATTCTAAGAAAGTCTTCAGTTTTCCCTCTGCACACCTAAAACCCTCTAGTGTACAGAACTAAATGCCATTTGGGGCCAACACTGATACAGGGAATTACAAATGATAGTGGCCCCATTTGCTCTGAGTGTCTCTTGCCCTTTCCCAGGGCTCACTGCCCGCATTCACGGTTTTTAATTCAGACTGCTGCCTCATCGCTGAGAACCTATGCTCCTCAAACCCAAGACTCTTTTCTTCCGTCCTTTCTATTCCCATGCCAGGGCTGTCATCGACCACCCCCGCTGCCCCACCTGCCCCCTTGCCGTCACAAAGCCTGGCCAAAGCAAGCTGAAAATCATTTAACATCACAAGAGATTCGGTAGAGATGCCGCCAGCGTTCAATGAAGCAGGCCTTCTACATTATTAAACAGAATGCTTAACATCGCTGCTTACAGCATATGCATATGGAGTCAGGGCCTCCCCAGGACAATGAATAGGTACTTGAGGTACATCTGCATGACCAAGAGGCCTGCCTGTGTGTCCTTAGCCGAACAAAGGCACCGTCTGCCCTCAAGACAAGTTTCGGCTGGCTCCCCTAAGAGATCTGGGCAACCTACCACCACAGTTCAAAAAAGAAATATCGGTTTTGTCCTCTGCCTCCAGTCTTTGAGGATTCAAATATGTTAATGTCCAGTCTCAGAGGTCAGTCGGTCACACAGTTTTGAACACTCCCCCCATTCAATGTAGTTATTTGCTTTTATAAATAACACTCAGGATGCGGGGGATATTTGGGGCATACATTTTTACTCACATCCACAATGATTTCTTTAGGAAAAATGCCTAGAAGTGGGATTTCTGGATCACACAATGTGCCCTTTTAAAAAGCTTTTAGTATCTCTTGTCAAATTGCCTTCCCAAAGGTCAGTCTGCCTCTGCTGCAAACCCCACATCACGGTGTGCAAGGGCCGCCTCACAAAAACCTCGCCACATCAAGTGTTATCATTTTTAATTCCTGCTAATTTGATAGGCCAAATATGGTATCTCATTGTTGCTTTCATTTGCATTTCTTTGCTTTCTAGTGAGGTTGAACATCTTTTCATATGTTTATTGGCCATTATTTTGCGAATTGCCTGTTCACTGGGGCCTTGTTTTCTTCATCTCCTGTCTCTTTCAAAGCCCAGGGCTAGCAATGAATTAAACACATGATACATTATTTTTAATTAATCTTCCTTAAACACAGATCTGGTCGTGTTACTCCCCTACTTACAAAACCTCTAATGGCTCATTATTGCCTACAGGATTAAGTCCAAATTCTTTCACCTGGTTTTCCAGGCGGATAACAGTCGGACCCTAATCTAATTTAGCTCCCCTCACCTACACCTAAGCCCATTCCCTCCTATACCACTGTGGACCCCTGGAGACCTCTCACCTCTCTACTTCCCCCTGCAGCTGTTAGATTTCCCTCTACTTAAGATGGCCCTAACTAGTGATGGCACAAGCCCTTCCTTGTGATGTCACAAGCTCCCCCAATCCCTAGCCACTATATCACTCAACCCCATCCTGCTCCTATAAAAGAAGCTCCCTGGTCTACCATGTTCCATTCTCTCCTTTGTTCAGAGACAGCTTGGCAAACCCTCCCCATAATAAAGGCTTGTTATGGTCCTGGTCTGGTCCTGGTTTTTGGCTCTTTTTACCTAACATATCTGGTGCCGAAACCCCGAGAGGAAGGCAGTTGATTAATTGACAATCCCCCACGGGCCGGGGTCCATTGGCCTTTCAGTGGTCTCCTCCGGACCACATCTGCCGAGCCAGGACCTCCGCGGGGCTCTCTACCTTTGCCATTGCTGACGATACACATCTACACCGGTCACTGATTTCAGGGTGAACAGGGAGTTAGCTTCCCTCTACTCAGGACCTCTATGTCATTCTTGTTTTCTCTCTCTGGGGACTACTTAGAAATCCAAGTTCTTGGTCAGAGAGACCCTCTCGAGCCACTGGGCCCAGGACCATGTCTCTGGGGGATGCTCTATCAGCCTGACTCCTCTCATTCTCCCCTTCTGGGGACTGGCTTGAGGAGTATAAAAAAGCGACAAAGACATTCCTCTCATTTGCCCTCCTCCTAGGGAGCTAATTCTTCATCACCCACCCTAACATGGGCACCCAATAATTTAAAACCCCTCCCTCAATGTCTCTTGGCTGCCTCCTAGCACAACTTCATCCCCTTGGACCATTGGGACCCAACTTTAAGCCAAAACAACCAATTTTTATTGCAACCGTTTGACCTCAGCACAAATTAGATAATAAATCTCAATGGCCCAAAAACGGCACTTTCAATTTTAACATACTGCACAGTTTACACAAGTTTTGTCAACACAGTGGCAAATGGTTAGAAATTCCCTACTTACAAGCCTTCTTTCTCACCCCTTCCTCTGTCAGACCTGTTCACCCTCTCAGGTACTTCTAGCCCAAACGCTGTCCTCCTCACCACTCACATCTCTCCTACCCTATAACTCGGCCAGCTCTTCCATCTCCTTACATGCTCAACTCCACCATCTTGTGACCCTTCCTCATTTCTGCCATCTTGTGACTCTTCCTCATCTCTGCCATCTGGTTTCTCTCCACCACACACCTGAACTCGCCCTGCTCCTCCAGCCCCTCCCAAACAGGAAAGTGAGTTAACAACCACCTTCTCTGCTTGCACTTCCTTCCCCAGGTTCCTTTGGAAGAGAGAGGAAAGCAAGCTGAAAAAAAAAAAAAAAAGTAAAATCCTCTCTGTGCTGTACCTATTTACATATCAACAACTTGTTTGGCGGGCTACATTACCAAAAAATTCCATCAGGTCCTATAGTTTTCTACATAAATATTGGAAAATATAAGGTTTTAAAACAATTCAAAGAAAATGTAATGCTTAAGATTGGAGCTTAAAGACCAAATGCTAGGTTACAGCCCAGTGCTGGCTACAGAATGATTGCTCCATAGTAAAATCAGCTTCAATGTCCTGCCAGGCAGGAAAATCTTAAAAATAAATAAAATAAAATTATAAATTCTGCCTAATTGACAAATGTATCTTTCATATTCAACTTAAAATAATGTTTGATTGGTGTTTGGTTTCCAGATGTTTAATCGATGTATTTGAAACATTTCTTTTACATTACAGATTTTTAAATTGTAATTATAGGATTAACTTGACCTTCTCTCTACTTTCTGCTTATGGACTCCTGACAATAACTATAACACAAGATTATGCTACTGGTATAAAGTGCTTTTACTCCTTCTGAGTCTAACTGCAAGAGATCTCTGTTAATTGAGCTGAAAAAGTTTTGACTAGTCTTAATTAAGAGAGACATTATAATTCAATTGGCCAAATATATTTGCGTGTACTCTAGTTTCATAAATTGTCTTATATGTTTGTCTGTCCAATTGTTTGAAAGTGTCCAATTATATTTTTTGATCAAAATGACATCAAAGATACAAATAAATTGTTCATTTCTACAACCTAATTTTACAAGTTAAATAAAAAATTGTCAAGATAATTAAATATAAACTTTTAGGTTTGGATGGACTTTTGTTGGTGAATGAAGAAGCAGCTGCTCAGATAAATTTATTCTGGTCTTTGTTCACTAACGGGAGCCCCAATAATTTTCACAGCCTTATGGGAAGATATAACCCCAATAAACATCACTAAATATGTTGTTATAAAATGTTTACATTAGTTATTATCAAAGGGTTGAGTTCTAAATATGTTAGTGTGATATGTTTATAATGGGCATCTTCAAAATATAATATTTTCTGTAGAAAAACAAGGAGTTATTAAAAAATATCCTTTTGGTACTAGGCTACACTATAGGACATAAGGTTTCATATAATTATAATAATTATTATTACTACTTTTCCGGTGTACAAAATGTATTCATGTTTTCTGACTATACAGGTCTTCCAATACTATTTATGACAATAACTTTTTGATTCAGGTATTTGCCTATCTCTTCTGCTCCACCTACTCATGATTACAGGTACATTTGTAGGCCCATACACTTTCCTTAGATGTCATCCTTGGGGCCAGGGATTTAGCTCATTGGTTCTGCCACCTGCCTCACAAGTGCAAGGACCCGAGCTCAATCCCCAGTACCAAAATAAATAAATAAATAAATAAATAGGTAATAACTTAGTAAGAGTTTCTGTCTTTTTGTTTTTATGTGTTTTTAGAGAGGAATAAATACATTTAACAATGGCTATGTTATACTGATACATATCTTGAGTTTGTTTCAAAGACGTCATCATGATTATCATGTTAAAATATTATTATGTGTGGCTCCTGATTCAAAGTTTTTTCTGTTACTATTCGACAAGAAATTCACTACTAAAACAGCCATGATTGATAAAAATGTCCTCTAACTATATTTTATATTCCAGAGTGCTTGCTATCCAGTTAAAGTTGGTGATAGTTAAGCTCACTGCTCCTATGGTACTACTGATGTCACTGATCTTCTCTTTTGGGTCTTCAACCACCAAAGGGCAGAGACCAACACCAAAAGGCAAATGGGCTAAGAAGACCGCCGATATTTTGGACCTGGCCCTCCAAGGTCATCAAAGATTCAAGGTATGAAGAAACTTTTCTACAACACCTTACATCTTTGGTAAGTCACCCAACCTCCTGAGCAGGGAGATTGCTGGACACCAGAGGACAAATGTAATGTGTGCCAAAAGAGTGTGCCAAAAGAGGGTCACCAAGAGAAAAAATCTCCCTCACTTTCACTGGAAGCAACTTGGTCAAGCAAGGCCTGTGACCCATCCCAACAGCTGACACTGACAGGAGCTGAGAGGCTCTATGCATGGTTCCAAAATAATGCCTAAAGAGACTTAACTGACCTTGACAGATAGCAAGATGTTCATATTGATTAACACAGGCCTCATTTTAACTTGGTCTTAAACACCCAGCAGAAAAGAATAACCAAAAGAGGCAGTCAATGAACAGGCACTAGCGATAGAGAGACTTTTGAGGCCCACCACTCTACCTCCCTATAAAGGAATAGAACTCCAAGTGGTAAACCAGATAACCCAGTCTCAAAAAAGGCTACAACACCTATTTAACACCATCCTCCACTGTCTCCCTGTCACTGTCTCAGACTGTTGGATGTGTATGTCTATTTATCCCAGCTCACTCAGTCCAATTCCTGTCCCCTAGATTTTAACCTCTTAATACTGGCAATTTATCCACAGTTCTGGGACCCTTCACTACAGGTCTCCCATTCCCTACACAAACCACTAACCTGACATGCATGGGGAAAAATGACAATATCACTTGCCTTGCTTGCTCCCTCTTTATCTCAGAAGAGCATCCTGTCTGCCTGTCCAATGGCCTGTACTTCATATGTAATTAAGAGGCATCCTGATGCCTCAATCAGTCTGACGTTTTCTGTTACACACCCTTCCTTAGCCCTCCCGTGACCATTTATACAGAAGCCCAGGTGTCTAGACAAGTTCTCCTGCAGAACACAATCAGAAAAAGGGCAGCTCCCCTTCTAGTCCCCTTCTTAATGGGAGTAGGGTCCTCACTGGGATGGCAACGGGGATGGCAGGCATTTCTACATCCACACATTTCTATCAGGCCCTGCCCTTAGAGAGTTTGGAAGACATGGCTAAAATAAGCCAGTCCTTAAATACAGTACAAGATCAAATAAATTCTCTAGCAGTAGTCGTGTTACAATATAGAAGGGACCTTGACACGCTGACAGCGGCCCAAGGGGAAACATGCCAGGTGCTAGGTGAAGAATGCTGTTATTTTGTTAACCAATCAGGGATTGTTAAAGAAAAGGTTAAAGAATTATAGCAGATGGGCCAGGGGTTTAGCTCAGTGGTGCTTCTGTCTGCCTCACAAGTACAAGGTCCTGAGTCCCATCCCCAGTGGAATTACAGCAGCACATTGAAGAGCAAAAGAGATGATAGAATTCTTGGGGAATGGACCAAACCTATTTCTGGCTTCCCCAAATTATGCCTTGGTTACTTCCCTTGTTGGGCCCACCGGCTTGTATATGCCTTTTAATTATGATAGGGCCCTGTCTGTTTCACTGTTTTCAAGTTTCTGGCAGGAACGCATGAGGGCATTTACCAACCAGTCACAGAACTCATCATGGCAGGGCATCGGCCACTGTGGCAGAGGGAAGAAGCCCCCACCTACCGCTGCCCCCACCAGATCCAGGTTTAGCCCCAACCTTTGTCAGCTTGAAGCAGCTCCAGAAGAACAGACCTTTGCCCAAAAGCCTGGAATGTTAGATTTCCCTCACCCTAAGATGGCCCTAACTAGTGATAACACAAGCCCCTCCTTGTGATGTCACAAGCTCCCCCAATCCCTAGCCACTACATCGCTCAACCCCACCCCGCTCCTACAAAAAAGAAGCTCCCTGTTTGGCCATGCTGCTTTCTCTCCTTTGTTCGGAGACAGCCTGGCAGACCTTCCCCATAATAAAGGTTTGTTATGGTCCTGGTTTTCGGCTCTTTTTACCTAACAGCAGCTCTCTTGACCCTCTCTCATTCCTAGAGACACACCTCAAATAGCACTATTAGATTATTTCCCCAGGCCCCACTCTATTCTTGGAGTTGGCGCTTTGCGCTTTGCACGCATCTCCATTACAGCACAGATTCAAGTGTCTGGCTCTTTCCCTCTAGACTGTGAGCTCCTGGGAGGGGTGGGATAAAGAGCTGGGATTGTATGCGGTAAAACTGGGCCTGTGGGACCACTGCCCCTTCACTCACCCGAATCTGGACAATGCCCAGGGCCAACCCCCTGAACTTAGCACCCTGTTCATGGCTCTCAGAAGGACCCAATGGAAGGTCCCTGAGGCCCAGTGCCCACTTCTAATTCTTTAGCGCAGCCAGTGCCTGAGACATTTTTCCTTTCCACCCACACCACTCTTTTTTTCTGTACCATTCCCTTTAAACTTTATTAAACTCAGCTACTTTTTCTGTACCATTGTGGGCAGCATCAAGTTCTTTGTTCCTCACACACAAGAAACTAGAAACCTGTCCTGGGAACCCATCACCCAGTGGTAACAGGATCACATCACTTTCCTCTCTGGTCTCAGAACCCAAAGAGTTAGACGAGGGCATGGGTAAATACCACATATTGCATCGCTCCTGTAAATCTTGTCTTCTCCCTCCAGCATCCTCCTCCTCCTCCTTCCTCCTCTCACTCCTCCATTGGAGCTTGAACCCAACCTTCACACTGAGTTACATCCCCATCCTTTTTTTATTTCTTATTTTGAGACAGGGTTTCTGTAAGTCTCTAAACTGCCCAGGCTGGGATCCTCCTGCCTCAGCTTTCCAAAGTGGTGGGATTACAGCTATGTGCCACCCTGCCTGGTTCTCTGAACATTTTTATGGACCAGGAGATTGGCTAAATGCAAATTCACATGGGTGGAAATCGGGGATAATCTCTATATTGCTATCTTCCCCTGTAGGGAAAAGAAAGGAAAAGTGGGAGAAAGAAAGGATGAGGTAGTTAGTTGAGTAGTGTAGGTTAATGAGTTTGGGGGAGTGCAAAGGCAGTCTTGGAGCTGTGCTGGGGCAGGGGCAGGAGAATTTACTCAGTATTAGGTGAAAAGGAAGCTATGTTTAGCTGCTGGAGGGTAGCAAAAGGTAGGGAGTGAAGAGTAAGCTAAGCAGGTCAGAGCATATCTACCTAAATGGTGAATATCACTCAGGAGCTTTCTAGAGAATGGACATAAAACTCACTTTTAAGGTTGCCTGTGATTCTGTGTTGTAAGGTTCTCCAGCTTGCCATGAGCCAGCCACTTGAGTGTGCACCCTTCTCTCCCTGGAGGAGTGCGTTCTTTGAGCCTGGAGATGCAGGCCCTAGTGGCAAGTCAATGAGGCCATCCATAGCTGAACCTCTGGGCCACAGGCTCAGCTAGAGAAGGCTGGGAGGAGTGGCCTATCTGCTAGGTTCAAATTGGGAGGGGTGCATTCATGCTTCCTGCCCTAGCACTGACACTTTAATTTGAAATTTTAAAAACCCTCCTGAAAGCCAGGCGTGGTGGCGCACGCCTTTGATCCCAGCACTCGGGAGGCTGAGACACGTGAATTGCTATGAGTTCAAGACCAGCCTGAGTTACATAGTGAATTCTAGGTCAGTCTCAACTACACAGTGAGACCCTGTCTCAAAAAAACAAAACAAAACAAAAAAATACAAAACCTTCCTGAGCTGAGCAGAGATCCTCCTACCTCTCTCCTCAGGACCCCAACAACCCTAGATTGCATCCTACGGAGGCTGAACTGAAGGTTGGAGATGGACTGCTTGGGAGCGGCAGTTTGGGCTGCCCGATTTTGATGTTGGCATTGGTTCCTCTCTGCTTTGCTGATGGTGTGTAACCCTGCCTGATGCAGAGTTGGTATGCAATGTATGTTTGTTGATTCATTTTAGGCTGATGCAATGTTTTCCTATGTATCTGATTTGGCACTGTTGAGGGGTTTGGCAGTAGAGAGTGCAGATGAGGGAAGCACAGAAGCTATAGGCACGATTGAGTCCTGCCTTCTCTTGGCTTACAGTTCAACAGGCAAAGTCCAAACATAAATGGCAGAATAAATACTCTGCGGCAACAATGATAATAATGAAATCAGCTAAGGCCTGGACACACCTAGATATAAATTCTTTAACTTGTCTTCCAGGAAAAACTTCCAGACATTTCACTAATGATTCTTACAGTTTGGAACTAGCTTTTCAAGACTGGACGTGAGCAAAAGCAGCCAGCTCAGCTGGTCATGATGTCACAAGTGTAAAATCTCCTGCAGTGAATATAGCTTCCCCAAAAGAAAGATGTGCTGGGTGTGGTGGTACATATCTGTAATCCCAGAAATCTGGGAGACTATGACAAGAGGATCACAAATTTGAACCCAGCCTTAGCAACTTCGCAGCTTGGTGAAACTGTGTGTCTTAAAATTTAAAAATTTTTAAATTTTATTTTATTTTATTTTTGAGAGAGGGTCTCTAATTCACACTGGCCTTGCACCATGTAGCTCAATTTGGCCTTGAATTTGTGGTGATCCTCCTGCCTCAGCCTCCTGAGTGCTAGGATTATAGGTGTGTGCCACCATGCCTGGAAAATAAAATTTTTTTTCAAAAGGCTGGGAATGTAGCTCAATACAAAGGCCCTGGGTTTAATCCTCAGTACTGCCACCCAAAAAGCAAAAGGCAAAAAGAAACATGCGACTTGTAAAGAGTCACATAATCATCAACAAGCAACTTCCCCTTCTCTCTTCCCATAATTTGCCCTACTACCAACCCACGAGGTAGGCAGATTTGAGTTTATAGCTCCTCACCTCTTCGCTGGTCAGCCACTCAATACAGCTTGCTCTTTTTGCAAAAACCTCAGTGCCATAGTGGCTTAGTTACTTTTCTTATTGCTGAGATAAAATTGCCCAAAGTTAAAGGAGGAAAGCTTTGCTTAGCTCACAGTTTGTAGAGGTTTCAATCCATGACTGGCTGGTTCCAAGGCAGGGTAGTGTGGCAGATAGGCATCACAGAAGAGAAACAGTTCATGGTGGGCAAAAGGTAGCAAAGCAAGCAAGGGACAACCACAGCTCTTTCTGTCTCTTATATCTTATCCAGGCTACTTAGGGTGGATAATCCTAGTGCCCCTAAGCCTAGCAATGCACCTTGAATCCATTCCAGGGTCAAAGAAATTCAGCCACCTCTGAAAAAGCCCTACCTATGACCACATGGAGCTTTGGGGAGACTTCTAAACACAAGCCATAATACATCACTATTGGCTTCTATGCCCATTAGTCAGTGAGCAGTTTCCCGATAGTAATAAGTATTATTTATTTATTTATTTATTTATTTAGGTACTGGAGATTGAACTCATGACCTTGCACTTGCGAGACAGATGGTGGCACCACTGAGCTAAATTCCTGGCCCAACAAGTACTATTTATTGAGATTTTATTACAAACCAGTGCTACTAAGGGCAGGGGATTTAGCTCGGTGGTTCCACTGCCTGCCTTGCAAGCACAAGGTCACAAGTTTGATCCCTGGTACCATTGAAAAGAAAATAGTGCTTTTACAAGTGTTTCTTATAGATATCCCATTTAATCCTCATAACAACCCTATGAGAAAGAAACTAGGTCACAGAGAAGGTAAAAAACTTGCCTAAGGTCACACAGCTAATAAATAGCTAAGCTGATATTCAAATCCAGGCAGCCCGATTACAATTGCACACTTCTAACCTCAGTGTTCTGTTGCTTCCCTAAGCATCCTAGCTGTGTACCAAGGTTAAAGGTCACAGGAAGTTGGAGAGGACTGTGGAACTTCAACTGGGCCTTGAGGTCTGAGGAGGTTTGGGGCAGGAGGGGAGGGAAGAGAAGGGTACCCTCTAAAAGGTGTGGGTGTAGGAAGAGTCCAGATATTGCAAGACTGGAGCCAATGAGGAGCCCTTGGTTGCAGCTGTGTTTCGCGTGTCCAGCACAAAATTTGAAAAATCTGACCTGGAGATTTTGTTTTAAGTGGGGGGGCCTTTGGACAAATTGGAGTATCTGGCAACTCTGGGTCTGCTGTAGTCTAAATGTGCCCCCTCATTCATATGTTGAAATTCTAACCCCTGCCCCAGGTGATATTAAAGATGGGGCCTTTGGGGGCTGATTGGGTCACAGGAATAGAGCCCTTCTGAATGAGATTAGTACCCCTACCAGCAAGACTCGGGAGAGACTTTCCTCCCTTCTGCCCAGGTCACAGAATCTATGAACCAGATTCAGAATCTGCCAACTCCTCTTGGACTTTGCCACGTCCAGAAGTGTCAAAAAGTACAGTATTCTGTTCTAGTGGCCCAAACAGACTTAACACGGGCCGTCACTCCTGCATGGGCACAGTAGTGGGAGTTGAGGAGGGTCACTTGCCCCCTCTAAACAAGGCATGCCACTCCTATTCTCCACCCATTTTTTATTGTACCCCCAATCAGCTCACTTCCCTCGATTCCCTTCTCTACCTGGCCCTGCCAAAGTAGTGATTCCCTGACCTCACAGAGACCAAGACTGTTGGGAACCAGAGAGGAGCTCCAGGCGCTCCCGGGAGTGTCAGGTGGTAGCATTCTGCCTGCTGTAGACAATCAGGTCAGAATTCCTAGACGGGGGGGGGGACTGGACATTTCTGTTTTAAAAGCTTCATGGTGATGCTGATGTACTGAGACAGTGTCATGTGCTGGCTTGGAAATATGCCGATCCTCAGCCATCTTCAGGAGTGCAGCTGAGGCAGAGCTGAGAGCCAGTCGTGAGGTGGTCACTTCATGGCAACAAGGAAGCAGGGAACAGTCTCATGTGGGCCACCATTCAGCGCCTACTCACTGACACTACTGACGATGTGTAACCACCTCCTTCCCTCCACACACCTGCCTGTTGGAAAAGTGTATGTCAGAGTATGTGACTTTCAAGATTGGTTTTTGCTGCCAACTTAACCTAAAACTCATGGATGCCCACACACCTCTGCCTCAGGGGCTCCACCGGCATGGGAAAGGTTTTCTCAGGGCTCCTCAACTTCACACCTACAGGAAAGGCATGGGGTTCAGCACATTTCCAACCCTGTCTATGACACTGTCACTAGACACCCATTTTATTCTGAAGCATTTCAGACTTGCAGGCAAGACGCAAGTAAGAAAATATGTAGAAAACACCTGTGTTCCCATCCAGCTTGGTCAATTTTTCATGGTATTCCATGTTTGCTTCCCATCTCGATTTAGTAATAAAACAATCCAGAAAGATAAAGGTCCCATTCTCCTTACTCTACTGCCCCTTCAGAGGAGTCCCTCTCCTGAAGCTAGTGTGCCCCGTTTCCATGCATGCTTTTACTGAATATTTCTTAGGAACTTCGTTTCAGAAGAGAGGAAATCAAGGCTGGAGGGAGTGAAGGGGCTTTGCCCAAATCACACAAATCAACTCCATGGTAGGTAGCAGAGCCCAGAAGCCCCAGGACAAGGTACCAGGTAGTCACCTCCCAGCATGCTGGCCCCGCAGTGCCCCCAGCTGGGGACCTCCCACCCCATCATTCTGTCAACACCTCCTTTACAGGCAGGACTTGGCCACACCAGGCCCAGCACAGCCCAGGCCCTAGCAGAAACTGTGCCCTCCTCTTCATATCCCCCAGTTCCTGCTCTGCCTAATGGGCCAGGCTCCCCCAAGACCCCTGCCAAGCCCTCCTCTGTTTCCTATCTGGGTCACTGCCCAGCCCAGCTCTACCCCCACCCCCAATCATAGGGCCTGTCTGTGCAGCCCTTTCCCCATGAGGCTGCTGGGGGCTAGGCTAGGGTGAGGCCGTGCCTGCGATTCTGTTCTGTGGGTCCTCCTGCCTTAATGAGTATGCTGCTGGAGCGGCTGGCCAGAGGTGCTGGGCAGGCACCCAGACACTCTCCCTGGGCCCCAAACCTCCCCCTGCCTTCCTCTCCCCCTCCCCACTCCTTGTCAGCAACAGAGCAGGCCTGTGTGTGGTGGGAAGGAAGGCAGAGGGCGGGCGACACCTACATGCTGAGGAACTGGGTGGGGAGAGGCAGGCAGCACATGCATAAACACAGGGGGAATCGCTCCCCATACACGTGAAGGAAGGGAGGTGGCAGGGGAGGAAATGGCTATTTACGAAGCACCTACTTACAAGCTGCCACGTGTTAGTCTAGCTAATCCCCATAGCCACCCTATGTGAGAGACAGAATGGCTCCTTGGGCACAAAGAAGCAAACTGAGGTTGGGAGGGATGGAGTTAGAGGCGCCAGGTCCCCGGTTAACAAGTGGGACCAGGGTCTGGAATCCAGGCCCATCTTTCTTCAAGTGCCCTTATAAGGAACCAGTGTGATTCCACACATCTCTCTTCCCTGAAGGCTTGTTTCTCCAAGAAGCCCCTCTCTATGGGGGGTAAGCTGAAGTGGAAGACAGTGGATAGACAACAGGCATAGTCTAGTCTCCATTCCAGAGCCCCAGCCTCAAAGGGAATAGCTCCCTTCTGATGCC
>NW_022900951.1:53921899-53930630 GCF_012274545.1 Fukomys damarensis | reverse complement strand
CCCCCCTCCCCCCCCAGCCCGACGCCAGGCAGCCCCTGCCTCATCCGGGACCTCATCTTAGGGTACCTCCTCTCATCTTGGCCCCCAGGGAGCCATGTGGCTATCACCTGTGGAACCAGGGGCCAGCCCTGTGTACTCTGAGATGTGGATAATAGCAAAAACCTTACAGAGAACTTAATAGGTGCCATTTGATACACATGAACTGGTTTTTCTTTGTTTCATTTTGTTTTGGTCCTAGGGATTGAAGCCAGGACCGTCACATTGAGCTATATCTCCAACCCTTTTTTTGAGACAGGGTCTTGCTAAGTCGCCCAGTCTGGGCTCCAACTTGCAACCTTCCTGCCCCAGCCTCCAAAAGTGCTGGGATTACAGGTATTCACCATCATGCCCTTGGATTTCTTTCTTTCTTATTTATTTGCTTGTTTGTTTGTTTGTGGAGACAGGGTCTCTCACTATGTAGTTGAGACTGACCTGGAACTCACTATGTAGCCCAGGCTGGTCTGGAACTCACAGTGATCCTCCTGCCTCAGCCTCTGGAGTGCTGGGATTACAGGCATGTGCCACCACGCCTGGCTCTGGATTTCTTTTCTTTCTTTCTTTCTTTCTTTCTTTCTTTCTTTCTTTCTTTCTTTCTTTCTTTCTTTCTTTCTTTCTTTCTTCCTACTAGGGATCAAACATGGGGCCTTTGAATTGAAGTATATCCTCACAAATTTTCAAAAAATGTTTTATTTTGAGTCAGGTTCTTGGTAAGTCACCAAGTAGCTCAGCCTGGGCTTGATGTGAATCTCCTGCTTCACCTTCCCAGAGACATGAACTGTTTCGCTCCTAAGCACAACCTCATCACCAGATACTATGACTTCCTGACTTCCAGACTGAGGAGAGGAAGCACAGACTCATAAAGGAGACTGCCCTGGGTCCAAGAATCAGTCAGTCTCCCAAAGCATGCTCTGAGGGGCCCTGGAAACAGGGCTGGTTGCTGAGGAAGGAGGAGATATGGCAGCCTGAGGAAAGGGCAGGAGGACAAGGATAGCTGTGGAAGAGGACTCCAGCAGCTTCCTAGCTCCAGCTGGAAGCCCTCCAGGCCTTGTAATAGGGCTCCAGCTCTGACCCCGGGTGTCTGCCAGCTAACCCCTTCCAGAGGCACTGCCAAACCACTCCCTGGGGCCGAGTCATCTGCAGCCCATCCTTGTCAAGGGAGCTGCAGCTCAGGCCTCCTGCCTGGTAGGGGCAGAGCCTAGGAGATGACCAGCCCGTGGTACATTCTGAGGGGTTGGACCCTGGCTTGAAGGCTCCACCCCTAGACCCCTTTCTTCATATCTGGGCCTGAGGCCTGTAGGCTCTTAGAGAAAAATTGCTGAAATCAAATTGCAATTAACAGAGGCAATTATCTGCCTATTAGAAAAAGTCCCCTGTGCCAGGCCTGTGCTGCAAGTTGCCTGGGCTCGACTTAGCAGCTAGACCCCCAAGGGAGGCCCCAGAGCAGTGCAGCGCCTAGGGGTCAGCGGGAAGCAGGCAGCAGCCTAGGCCTGGTGAGAGAGGAGGGGAAGCTCCGAACCGTAAATTGGGGTAGCAAGGGGTCAACAGAACTTTGGGTCTACACTGTGTCCTGGGGAGGGAAGCCCAGAGCCTGAGCACTGGCCAGGATGCTGGGATCCTCAATTCCCAGCTCCTTTCTGCCCTTTTCTCTCTATTAGGCCTTCCTAGAGGGCAGACCTGGGGCAGTCTGTGTGTATCAAAGAACAAAGGAAAGAAAAAATTGCTCAGTGACCCTCTGGGGAGTGATGATAACATTTTCACTTGAAAATTACCAGAGAACAGATTGTCTTATGCAAATTATATGCAAATCACACTCTAGTCGGTCCTTTCTTAACACTACCCAGAGTTTTTCCAGCTCTTCCTGGCTGGGTGTGATGGGGAAGGGGGGAGGGGGAGGAGGAAGAGGGAGGGGGAGGGTCCCCATGGAAATCAAAAGAGTCCCGAGTCCTGCCTGGAACTGGACTCCATATGGTGACCTCTGAGCCTTCTCTCCAGTCCAGCTCTTTGAGTCTTGCTGCATTTGCAGGCATCCTACAGAAATCTCACTGCTTCCTGTTAGGACTGCCCTTAGACCCTAAGTCCAGTGGGATTTGCCTATCCTGCATCACTGACAGTCCATTTACAGAAGCTATTTGAGGTCATTTGGACAGAATAGATGGAGGAGCAAAAGACTGAAAGTCAGGAAACTTGTAGAGGGCTGGCAGATCTTGCTGCCGGGCTCCAAATGTAGTGTTTTCCACCAGGGTGTCCTGAGTTGCATGCCCCATATCTGGTCCTCCTCTGTGGTCCTGCCTCAGGATGAGGGCCTGGCACCTCATCCACCCACTTGCCCAAGGCAGAACTGAGGCATAGGCCTTGACCCCCCACCCAGCCTGTGCATTTGATTCTTTCTGGTTGCCATCTACAAGCTTTGGGAGATACATCTTCTCTTTCCCCAGGGCCACAGCTGAGTTTCATTACCTTTCCCTGACATTTATTACCTTTCATTACCTTTCCCCAAATCTTCTGTCTGGGCTCTGCCTCCAGGTCAGCCACTCAGATCTGTCCTTACCCTGTAGGCATAGAGATCTTTCTATAAAACCAAATTGATCTTGCTCAAAACCCTCAGGGGTTCTCTGAGCCAATCAAGTCCAGTACAGACCCCTTGGGCTGGCACACAAGGCCTGTAGGCACAGGATGCAGGCCTACCTCCCACCCTGTCCCCCACATTCTCTGTGGGCCCCATCACATGCCATCTTGTCTCTCACCGCCTACCCTAAACACTACATTCTGCCAGCCCTGCCCAAGTCGATCTCTTTGCTATAACTTCCTCCCCTTCCCCCTTCTTCACTCCTAGTGAAATTATATTTATTCTTCAAGAAACGCTTTGTCTGGGAGACATTCACTGCCTGCCAGCACCCCCCACCATACACACACTTCGCACACATACTCTTCCCAGCTGTCATTGGGTTTCTCCCTCCTTGGTTCTCCCCCAGCATTTTTTCCATAACAAATTAATTCATATGGGTATCCTGAGCACCTAATAGGCAATGAATGAATGAATAACTAAGAAATACGAATGAATGGAATCGGTGAGTGAATGCGGCCTGAGTTTGATTCCTGGCTCTGAGTTAGGTGAGCCATCTCTCTGAGCTTCAGGTTCTCTGTAAATCAGAGAAGATTCACTAAGACAAGCCTAAAGTCAGCTTCTGGGATCCTGTAGGTGCTCAGGAAACCCCAGGTAAATCCTCAGCTGTGTAAACTGAGAAGTAACATCAGGAATGTGTGTTCTTTCAGCCAACATGGCCCAGTGGCCATTGTCTCTATGGACCTCGATCTGGGATCCACTCTGAGCTTTGGATCCAGTCTCCATTCATTTTGTTTTGTTTTGGTTTTTGAGACAGGGTCTCACTATTTAGTTCAGGTTAGACCTGAACTCACTATATAGCCCAGGACAGTGTTGAACTCGCAGTGATTTTCTTGCCTCAGCCTCCCAGGTCCTAGGATTACAGGCATGTGCCACCGCTCCTGGCCACTTTGTTTTTGTTTTGTTTTTTGGTATGGGGGTTAAACTCCAATCCTTACGCTTGTGAGGCAGGCGGAGCTTGTTTTGTTTTTTGACAGTCTCCACTCCTAAAGTCTGGCTGGAGGCCCCCTGGCAGCCTGGCCTCTGGCACAAAGGCATGTCTCTTAGAGGAAAGCCTGTCATACCTCCTCAGACCTCAAATATCGTGCAACCCATTTAATATTTATAACTCAATGATTTTTCTTTTTTTCTGATACTGGGGACCATCCTAGGGGCACTCTACCACTGAGCTACATCCTCAGTCCATTTTAGTTTTTATTTTGAGACGGAGTCATGCTAAGTTGCTTAGGCTGGCCCACATCTTTTTTTTTTTTTTTTTTTTTTTTTAGGTACCGGGGATCGAACTCGGGTCCTTGCGCTTGCAAGGCAGGCCACCAAACCGCAGAGCTACATCCCCGGCCCATGGCCCACATCTTATAATCCTCCTCCATAAGCCTCTGCAGTAGCTGGAATTACTGGCATGCACTATCACACCAGGCTTTAATAATCTTGAAAACGGGTTGCATTTCCTTTCATTGTAATGCTTGGAACAGAAGTATTTCAAATTCAGATTTTTGAAAATTTGGAACATTTGCATATGTGTAATGAGATATCGTAGGAATGAAACCTAAGTCTAAATATGAACATCATTTAATGACTTTATATGAAAATGCTCCTTTTACACATAGCCTGTAAGTAATTTTGTCCATTATTTTTGGTGCGTCTGCAGTTTGATTGCAACCCATCACATAAGGTCAGGTATAGAATTTTTCACTTGTATCATCGTGGCAGTGCTCAAAATGTTTCAGATACTGGAGCATCTGGATTTGGATTTTCAGGCTAGGGATGCTCAACCTGTCTCTCCGTAGACTGGAGCTAGAGTTTGAAACTCAGCACCCTGATTGCAGATCCTGCCTCGGTAACCACTCTGCCATAACCACTCACAGTCCATTCACTCTCCTTGGGGCCCTTTATTCTCCTCTGTGTGCAACAGAAACACCAGCCTTTCTCTGATACGGCCTGCGCTCTTCTTACCTTTCCAGGGCAGAACTACTCCCTCACAGCCACGCCTTTGGGCCCTAAGGCAGAAGACTGGACCTGATGACTTCAGCTGGGTGGCCTTCTGGGTCTCTCCTGCTCTCTCCCCAGTGCTCAATACAGTTTGCACTTTAGCTCATCTAAATTGAACCAGCTCAACTGTGTCTCTGTGCCTGGCTCTGTGCCGGCTGGATACAGAGAAGAAGGTGCTGGGCTTTTCCTTCCCAGGCCCTACACACAGGCTACTGGGCAACATGAACACACAACTGGCAAGTTCACCCATGATCGAGCAGGTGGCAGCAAAACTGAGTTCCAAGCTGGGACTGGAGAGTTTCAAAGAGAAGGTATTGTCATTGTGCATTGGAAGACTCTGAGAAATTAGACCAGTGCTGTCTGATAGAAATATCTTGCAAGCCACATAGACACACTAAAAGTAAAAGGAGCCAAGTAAAAGGGTGGCACATGCCTATACTCTCAGCACTTTGGGAAGCTGAGGCAGGAGGACCAAGTTTGAACCCACTCTGGGCAACTTAGTGACTCAGGGAGACTCTGTCTCAAAATTTAAAAATTAAAAATGGGCTGCAGATGTAGTTCAGTGCTAAGGCCTTGGGTTCAATTCCTGGTACCAATAAATAAATAAATAAATAAATAAATAAATAAATAAATAAATAGATAGATAGATAAGCTGGGCACCATACTGCATACTTTAATACCAGCTACTTGGGAGATTGAAGTAGGGTGATCACAAGTTTGAGGTCAGCCTGGGCACCTTAGCAAGATTCTATCACAAAATAAAGAAAATAGGGCTGGGATGTAGTTCAGTGGTAAAGAGCATGTTTGGCATGCATGAGGCTCTGGTTTTGATCCCCGGTACAAAAAATAAAGTTAAATTAAGTGGATGAAGTGAATGTTAATCACATATTTTCTTAATCTCACTATATCTCGAATCTTATCATTTCAACATGGAATCGGTATACAGAAATTGTGCAGATATCTGACATTCCTTTTTCATACTCTGTCTTCAAATTCTAGCGTGCTTTATATACTGACAGTACATCTCAGTTTGTACTAGTCCCAGTTCCAGTGCAGCATTCTCATATGCGACTAGGGATTGCCTGCCACAGTGGACAGTGCAGATGGGGACATTCAGAGAAGCGAGAAGGGAGGGCAATTTGGATTGAGGAAGCAGCATGGGCAAAGGTGGGTGTGTAATTGATGGGGAGCCGCTATCTTATTTTATAAAAACTATTGTTTGCATCATTACTGTGTGTGTGTGGGCACACACATGGGCCTACTACGGATGAAACCCAGGACCTTGTGTGTGCTAGGCAGGCATGCTGCCACTGAACTCCACCCCCAGGCTACATTACCAGATTTTCAATACTAAAGTTTATATTTTTCATTTAGTAATATACTCACATAGATCAAAAATTTTAAAGTAGATGAGGCAAGTAGGTTAACATATTCAGCAAATGCATTCATATACACTTGCTTTCCTTTGTTTCATACTTAAATGGTATCATATTATAGCCAGCATTCTGCAGGGTATATGGCCTTTTCTCCAGATATTACATTCAGAGATTGTTCTATATCAGTACTTGAAGTGCATCCTCATTCTTCTTTCATAGTATAAAGTAGCCTATTGTCTGAGTTAAGCAAGCACCAACTAGGGACATTTGGGTTATTTCCTGTCATTTGCTATTACAATTTGGTGATAAATAATTATGGAGCATGTCATCCTACATATGCACATGTATAGCTGTAGGATAAATTTCTAGAAGTAGAATCTATGGCTTTCATTTGTCACTGATGGGTTTCCAGCAAAAACGTGACATGCTCAGGGTTCTTAGAAAGATCTTTTTAGTAGTAGCGTGGAGAAGATTTTAGATGGGGGAAGACAGGATGCCTGGTATCTGCCCTTCCACTTTTTGCCTCAGCAAATACTTAGCCAGTATATCTGTGTAATGGGCATTTTGCTGGTGAACTGGACAGGTGCAGCCAATGCTCTTAAGCAACTGACAGTTGAATGGAGAAACTGAGAGGCAAAAGATGCTGACAGCCTGGACTAGGGCAATGGCAGTGACCGGATGGGTGGAAGCTTTAAATGGAGCGTTGGGCCAGGAGTGGAACAGACTTTGAGCCAGGCTTTGGAGCAGTCACCCTGGCAGCCAGTGTGAGAGAGAGGTGGATAGACAAGGAGACGGTGTGCAGCATCCAGGAACAGGGATAACAGGTTTTGGAGCGGCTCTGGAACCAGACTGCATGAGGGTGAATGCCATCAGGCAAAAGACTTCACTCCTCTGGGCCTCATTTTCCCTCATCTGTACAATGGGGTCAAAAAAATAATACATCTCAGCCAGCTGTGGTGGCCCACGCTTTTCAAGCCTAGCTACTTGGAAGGCTGAGGCAGGAGGATTATAAGTTTAAGTCCTGCCTGGGCTACTTAGTGAGATCCAGAAATAAAAATAAAAATAAAAAGGGCTGAGGATGTATCTTGGTGGTAGAGTGCCCCTGCCCCTGAGTTCAATCCTTAGAACCATCAAAAAAAAAAAAAAAAAAAAAAGTATCTCAAGTATCTCTCTGAGGGCTGGTGTGGTAAGACTAAACGAAGCATATATATGTTTAATACAGAGCCTAGCCTACCTGAAGAGCTTAGTAAAGGACAGGTAGTATGCGCTTTTGATACTTAGAGTGTGGCAGTGAAAGGCATACACTGGGCAAACGTAGAAGAGAGGGTTAGGAATTAAACAGGCAGGGCCTGGTAATCTGGTGATTGACTGGTTGTAAAGCTGAGGGACGGTGAAGAACACAGTCCAACTCTCCGACAGGCAGCTGGGGTGACTACGATGGCCAGACCTGGGGATGGGAAAAGCTGGATGGTTCTGGCAATTACCCAGTGCCCACAGCTTACCTGGAGCTTGGGACTTGGGCCAGTGACAGTCCTCCCATGGGAAGCTGGGGGTGAGGATTCTACAGGGAAGGTGAGGTCCAAGCCACCTGCCTCCCAGACTGTGCTGGAGCTCCCTGGCCTGTGCTCCTGTGCTTTTCAGGTGTGCCTTGGTAGGCCTGAGGGCCCTTGTTGCTAAGTCTGCTGGGAGCTGAGGTACACTTTAGCAGCTCTGTTCTTCCCATTGGCCTCTTCCTTCCATGCTCATTTCTCTCCAGCAGCCCAAGTTAGCACCCTCTGCTAAGGAAACCCCACTGGAATGTATGTGTCCTGTCCATACAGAACTCATAGGGACACAGTTGGCTTCTGGCTGACTACTCTGGGCACAACAGAGCACCGAGCTAGGTTGGGATGGGAAAAGACACTTCACTGCAGCTAGTCTGAACCCTGGGACTGGAGGACTTTATACACAGACAGGTGACAGGAGAGAATGGCAGAGTAGGAAGCCTCAGGGAGAGTGGAGAATCACTCACTGAAGGAGCTTGAGGGAAGAGAGCCAGTGGCAGGGTTAGCAGGGCACAGTCCAGGGAGACAGGAAAAAATTTCTTCCCAAAGCTATGAAGGCAACTAAATGACATTTCTAGAATCCTTGAAGGTCGCTCCAACCACATTCTACCAGCCACTTTTGGCTCACTAAGGCTCTGGATCCCTAGGCATCTTATTCCTTTTGCTGGCTACCTTTTGCTAAAAGCTAGCTGAGGTGCTGCAGGGTCTGTGCATGGACTGAAGGGTGCTGATCCCATGGATGCTTAGAGGTCACTGGGATCCTGAACGAGCCAGAGAAGTTAGAAGAACCCAGAAACCAGACTTTCCCATGGCGCTTTTCGAGTTCTCAGTCGTGTCCAATGACATGTCCCATGGTCCTCTTGCTCAGTAGAACTCATTGCAGCTCTGGTTGGGCTCAGGTAGGAAAAGAGCTGCCCCTTTCCTCAAATCAGGTCCCTAGGGTCAGCAGCTTTCCATCAGCATGCCATCTAGTGCTGTCCTCTTTCCTCACGGCAGCCTGGGTGCCAGTTCTGAGCCAACTGCCTGAGGAGCTAGGCCTGGCCTCCTACCCACGCTGCAGCCGTTCTCCAGCCTGCTCCGCTGTGGGTTTCTAGGTCAAGAAACACCAGAGAGAACTCTCCAAAGCTTCTGGCACTTGCAAAAAAAAAAAAAAAACCACA
>NW_022900951.1:53828759-53921718 GCF_012274545.1 Fukomys damarensis | reverse complement strand
TGGCACTTGCAAAAAAAAAAAAAAACCCACATAAAAACAAACTAGGTTCTGTGCTTTCTTTTTTGCTGAGGAAATCTATGGCTGTAGGCTCTTTGGAAAGGGAGGGGACATTTAGCTCTTAGTGGCACTGATGATTCTCTATTCCCCTCTGAATTGCTTTGGAAAAATCCCAGAAAGGCTGAGTAACTTGAAGGCACACAGGAAAGTGGAGTGTGGACCAGGGCCTCCTGACCCTCCAAGTGGCCTGGGTTCTAAAAGACGTGTAGCTCCCCTTCCCACCCCATAGGACCAGTGGCCATGTCTGCTCAAAGCCGTCTCTCCAGATGCTTGCTCTCTTAGGCTCAAGAGTCAGGTGGATCTGGATTTGAATCCCAACTGCCACTTTCTTACTGGCTGTCTAACCCCAGGGGAGTCATACATTCCTGGCCTCAGTTTCCTCACTTTGTGACATGGTGGTTACAACCCATCCTCTCAGAGCTTGGCAAGAGCTCAGGGAGAAAACCATGACACGCATGCATACACAGTACTGGTACCAAGACAGTCACTAGAAGTTCTGTGCCTTACACTGGGGCCCCAAGATTGGGGTTTGCTGACTGGTGTGAGGGAAAAGCATTTGTGGGGACCTTTCTGCCCACAGGGGTTTCCAGATGGTGCTTCTCAGAAAGGTTCCAGGCCAAGGGGCCACAATGGGGGTTCCCAGCCACCCATCCGCTATGCCTTGGCATGGAGGGTTCTTGGCTTCCTGCCACAGCTGACTATGTAAATAAACCAGCTTTTTGCTGGCTGGGAGTGAGACTGCCCTAAGTGACATTTCAAATTAGTTCTGCTATGTTGGGCCTGAGCTCTGAAGGGCCTAGGCATTTTTCCTCCCTAACTCATCCCTTTCTCTGTTGTAGTAAAAGCTCTTAAAGCCTAGGCGGTGTGGGCAATGGGCCAGTGGGGAGTGGGGGCAGGCTTTCTGAGGTGACCTGCTGAAGCTCTCACCAAGCCTGGGGCCACAGTCTCCCTTCCCAGGTAGGTCAGGAGCTCTACACCAGGGTGGCCCCCCTCCCCGCTAGCCTTGCACGGCTGCCATGGCAACCTTGCCTCCTCTCACAGGGCTCACACACCAGCTGGCAGGAATGCTGAACGGAAGGAGGGCTGCATGGTTGGCTGAGGAAAAGGAGCTGGGCACTGGAGGGGGCATGCGAGGGGTGGGCCAGCTGCAGGCCTGGCTGCACTGTGAGGGAGACGTGCTAGCCACATGGCCTACCCAGCTCAGGCTGCAGCTGGGAGCAGGCCAGGAGATGAGACCATAGCAGAAGAGAGCCAGGCTTGTGGACACATGCCACTGTCTTCCTGGCAAGGCACTATAGCTTCCCTGCAGGGCTGAGGGCAAAGGGCACTGGATCTAACTCCTTTCTTTCTGGGCAAGTCGCCTTACCCCACTTGGCCTCCATGGCTTTAGGCTGAGGCCTGTGAGTGTGAAAGAACTCAGGCTGTGGAGCTGGACAGATATGAGGTACACTCTTGGATCTTGCCCTTTGGCCATTTCACATTGCTCAGCCTCAGTTGCCTCCTTTGTAAGAACAATAGCAGTAGTCCCCACTCTGGAGCTCACTGAGAGCAAATGAGGCAGGCAGAGCATGCAGCACAGGCCCTGGGACATAGTATGAGCTCAGTAAGTGGCATCTCTTACCATTATTGCTGTTCTTTTCACTACATTATGGTAAGTAACACTTTCTGTGCCCATAGACTGGGAGGCCCTAGAGGGAAGGGACTAACACTTATTTCTCTCTCCATCTTCTGAAGCTCCAGGCTTAAGCCAGGCCCAAGGCAGATTCTGGGGTGAGGGTGGTATGAAGAGGATGACAAATACATACCAGGAATACCTTGAGCTAAAGGTCTTCAAAACCCATGCAATGGCAGGATCCTGTAATCCCAGCCACTTGGGGAAACTGAGGCAGGAGGATTCTGAATTCGGGACCAGCCTGAGCAACTTAGCAAGACCCTGTCTAAAAACAATACCCAAAACAAAACAAAACAAAAACACTCTGGACACTGTATTAGTAATTCTATAAATACCAAAAAGTAACTGCACCTCAAAATATATGTGCCTCAGGCCCCTTTCCATAGAAGCCATTCAGTCACCCTCAGTCAGTGTGTTAGCACCTTTCTGGAAACTTCCCTCTTATCTGACAGAAAAGGTATTGTGCCAGCCTGCAGGAGCAATCTTCCTGGAACTGGGCCTGGTCCTGGAGCCCCAGGAAGATGCCGTAGATGTGAGTCCTGGAACTCCTCAAGGCACTTGGTTGGCCCCATACATGCAGGTCAAAGATGGCCTCGTAAAAGAGAAACTAAGACAAGGGCCATGACTGGGCTCTGAGTATGCCATCTGGGTGAGGGGACATTGTTGGCTCTGACAGGTGCTAGCCACCGAAGGACAGATGGAGGAAGGCCTCCAAAGCACACAAACCCTGAAGTACAGGCTAGCAGGGTCCTGGTTCAGTGGGACTTTGGAACATACCACTCCAAGGTGACAGCCACTGAGCCCACCTTATGGAAATTCTGGCCAAGGGAGCCCTGGACCTTCATGCCTGGGATTTTAATTCCATTTGTGACTTCCACCACACCTCAGCCTTGCCTGCTAGGATTGCTGTGCCCAGCAGCCTAAGCAAGAGGCATTGTGGCTGGTGAAGGTGAAAGATGGTGGGATGGAGCAGTAGGTCCAACACGACAGGCTGAGAGCTAGGGGCTTTTGTGGGTTCCCTGGCTCAGTCACCCACAGATAAGCTCCGGGGTGGACTATGTTGGGCCTTCTGAAGGACTGAGGGCAGCAGCTTCTAGGACACCCTGTGGAAACCAAATCAAAGAAGATTCCCTGACTCCAAAAATCACAGCCAGCCACTGCGGGCCACCCAGGACCCTGGAAATATGAGCACAGCTACTCCCTGGAGCAGCTGCCATGCAAACCTTGGCAACCTGGAAGGAGTGAGGGACTAAGGACTATGAAAAGAACATGAAGTTGGATGGTGAGTGGCAGGAGCCAGGGTGCTTGCTGTTAGAGTGGAATATGCAGAGAAGGGGAAATCTGGGATGGTGCATGTGGCAAAGGATTAGAGTGCAAGATGTCAGTATGAACTTGTATTTAGCTTAATACAGGTACAGATGGTTGCACAGAGAAATGTTTACAGATATGTGTACGAATGTAAACACTAGCTAGTATATACACATTCATGTCCAAGAGAGCCAATAGCAATGAACACCCAGGGCCCAGAGCTTGAGTACTAATGCCATTCCCAATGCAGGGATCCAGGATCCTTGCAGAAATTGTTGATCCTAGGGCTGGAGCAGAGACTATACAAGATGAGCTTGGAGCATCTTGGAGTACCAGAAAGGAAGGAAATGCTGAGAAAATAAAACCCACAGTGATGGGGATATGTCAAAAGGAAATAGGATCCAGCTGAAAGAACTCCCAGTAGCCAAAACTGGAACCATTTGAACAGCAAAATAAATAATGTAGTATTGGTTAATTACCCGAAGTATAAAACAAATGTCCATGGGTCTATAGTGATGTAAATAAATGATCAAATAAATAAATAAACGGAGGAGAAGGGGCAAAGCTCCCAGTAAAAGAATTGCAAATAATTCATGTAGATTCTTCTCCCACAAGTAGGAGTGTGTGTCTCCTCATTCTGTTTTTTTTGTGTTTTTGTGACAAAGTTTCACTATGCTGTTTAGGCTGGTCCTAAACTTACTATGTAGCCCAGGCTGGCCTCGAACTCACGGTACTCATCCTGCCACACCTTCCCAAGTGCTGGGATTATAGGTGTGCACCACCATGCTGGCTATGTTTTGATTTTTTAAGTGTGGGATATGCATAGTGAATCCCTTCCAAAGGTTGTATATGGAAAGCAGGAAATAAAGAGTAACTAGGTGGAAAAACCTGACAAAATACTACCTCTGCCAGGTGATCAAGGTCAATGTCAACAGTCATAAATCGAATCAATGGTACTGTATGCACTTTGATATAATGTGATAAGAATGGCACTTTATTTTATTTTTTGGGGTACTGGGGATCAAACTTGGGACCTTGAGCTTGCAAGGCAGGTCGCAGAACCACTGAGCTAAATCCCTGGGCCCAAGAATGGCACTTTACTTCTGTAATCTTCTTCCTAAAATTCATAACCTCAGTGTAATCATGAGGAAAATGTCAGAGCAATTCCAACAGAAGAAAATTCTGTAAAATACCTGAGCAGTACTCCTCAAAAATTGTCAAGGCCATCAAAAACAACGAAAGGGCTGGGGATTTAGCTCAGTGGTGCTGCTGCCTGCCTCACAAGCACAAGGTCCTGAGTTCAACCTCCAGTACCTAAAAGAAATAATAATAAATGAAAGTCTGAGAAACTGCCACTGCCAAGAGGAAACATGATGACTACAGGTTTTTAGTATTCTACATGAATTCAGGAAGAGATAAAGGACATTAGAGTAAAACCAAGGAAATAGGACTTCTCTTTTTCAGTATTGGGAAGTGAACCCATGACATTTGCACTGAGATACATCCCCAGCTATTTCTAAAATTATTTTATTTTTGGTACTGAGGATTGAACCTAGGGACCTCACACTGTGCTACATCCTATTTGTTTATTTATTTATTTATTTATTTATTTGGATCTAACTCAGGACCTTGCCCTTGCAAGGCAGGTAGCGGCACCACTAAGCTACCCCCCACCCCAAATATTTTATTTTGACACAGGGTCCTGTGAAGTCACTAAGCTGCCCATGATGGGCTTAATCTTCTAATCCTCCTGCCTCAGACTTTCAAAGTAGCTGGGAATACATGTGTGTGCAACCACACCCAGCAAAATATAACTTTAATTAATAGTAACATAAATTTTGGTTCACTGGCCATAACAAATGTACCACCCTAATATAAGATGTTAAGAATAAGGGAAACAGGGCTGGGGTCTTAGCTCAGAGGCACTGTGCCTGCCTTGTAAGCCCCAAGTCCTAAGTTCAATCCCCAGTACTTGGAAAAAAAAAGAGGAAGAAGAAGGGAAGGAGGAGGAGGAGGAGATGAAGGAGAAGAAGAGGAAGAAGGGAAACTGACTCCTGTGAAGATGGCTGAGCAGTAAACAGCCACAAATCAACCTGTCAAAGATTCAGAATCCAGGCACAGGAAAATAACAATTTGAGGAAGAAAAGAAAGAGGGAGGTGGATCCTTGGGACCTAGGAAGGATCTAAAGGGAAAATTGGAGTCCATAGAGAAAGTGAAGACATAGACCTCAATGCAGAAAAGGGAGAAGGCAACCCCCCAGCTCCCAGCTCCCAGCTGAGAGAGGAGGATCCAGTCTACAGAGACACAGTGAGGGTGGTTGACACCAAACGCCTCCAGGGAGAAATATGCCAGTGGAACAGAGCAGTGGATTCTGTAGGCTATAATAGCAGCTAGTGAATGACTCCAATCCATACAAACTGCTATGTCCCTTGGAAGGGGTGCCTGGACAGACACCATTTTAGGAAGTGGCCAACTGAACCTGGGACTCAGAGTAGCTGTAGATTGGCTTCATCTCAGGGTTCCCAGTTTTGAAATCTCATGGTAACTGGGCAAGGCACAACTGCAGGAGACATACAGGGTGAAGGAGCAGAGGTCAGGCTGGTAAGAGACATGTAGAATGTTGTAGACTGAATAACTCAAGTATCACACCACAGCCAGAGGCCAGGATCAGCCTGAAATTCTGTGGAATTGAAAGCACCCAAATCAGCACCATGCCCTAATCCTACTGCAGGCTTCCTGGGTTCATCCAATATGGATCTGGGTTCTGTCTGTCTCCTTTGCCTACCAGTGACAGCAAAGACTTGCCCTGAATTTGAACAATATCACAAAACAACTGTATGCCCCAGAAGATAACCACAGGTTTTAAATCACAGAGAAATCTTTTTTCCCCCTTTGTTTTGTTTCTTAATTGTTTGTTTTTGGTTTTTTCATGAGTGTGAACATTGTTTTTAGGTTTTAAATTGTGTTTTGTTCTTGTTTTTTTTTTCTTTCTTTCTTTCCCTCCTGTCTTCACCAGCTTCCTAAAACTTGGGTTATCTTCCCTTGTCCTTCAGCCTTGCTTCTAATCTATTTCTCTCCTTTTATATCCTTGTTTTTGCATCTTATCCCTTTAAATTTATTTCTCTTGATGGTAAAATCACTCTATTCATTAGATATTTATTGTATATAATTTTATGGATTTTTCCAGACTCTGTTATATAACATAGCTTACGCCTATGGTTAAATTTGGCAAATTAAGAGTTATCATAGTTTGTCATTTTCTAGACTGGGCTTAATTCTATTTTTTTTTTTTTTTTTTAAAAAAAAATGTTATTTTCTAGACTGGGCTTAATTTTTTTTTTTTTTTTTTTTTGTTACCGGGGATTGAACTCCGGTCCACGCACTTGCAAGGCAGGCCACTGAAGTGCTGAGCTAAATCCCCAGCCCTTGATTCTATTGTTATTACTGAGCATACTACTTTAGCCAAGGTGACACAATTGTTGATTAGTTGTTCTTCCTTGTATGCCAATACCAAGGTTGTCTGGGGGGTCATAAACAATATCATAGTGCACTACCAAAGAACTGAGTGCTAGGCCAAACAGGAAGCAGCCTCTCATCCCTAATAAATTGAAGAGGCAGGATCTTGGGAAAGACTCAAAAGCCAAAAGCCAGCTACCCCTAGAAGACATTTCTGAAACGCAGTCATTTCCTAAAGAAGTCTCAATGCTAGTAATAAAGCTAAGTGATTTATAAGCATCAATGCAGAAAATAACTAAAAAAAATGGAAAAGACAAAACATGGAAGTAAGATGCAACCACAGTTCTCCAGTTCATCCAAGGCAAATTCAGGAGGCACTGAGGTGGAAGAAATCAAAAGCCACTTAGCTGAACTTTCTCAAATGGTAGCAGTGAAAGGAACAAAGCAGATGAGTGAGTGTCTAGAAAAAAATGAATTAGAAATAATTACACAAATAACTAAAGAGAGAAAGACTATAATGAATATCATGGTTAGTGAATCTAGAGTAGATACAGGTTAAAAAAATAATAAAGGATCTTAGGAAAGTGATGGAAACTATGAATGTCTGACATAGAAAAGAACTGGATTTGATAAAACAAACTCAGATATCCAGGTGATTAAAAATGCTATTAAAAGTATACACAACAGAACCAACTAATATGAAATAGAATGAATATCAGATCTAGAAGACAGGTTTGTGATCAGTGATTATCAAATGAAAGACTTCTTAAAAATAGCAAGAGACCTTTAAAAATCTATCCAGCAGTTGCTTGATGATGCAAACAGGAATAACATCAAAGTAATCAGAATAAATAAAAAATCAGAAGATAGAACAAAAGACATACAAAACCTGTTCAGAAAAGTTCCCAAGCATGGAAAAAAGAATTTGACATACAGATAAGAGAGGCATATAGAACTCCAATTAGTGATGATCAAAAAAAAATCTACACCAAGGCATATAACAGTCAAGATTCTAGCTGGGTGTGATCAACTCTGTAATCTCATCACTTAGGAGATTGAGGCAGGAGCATTGCCATGAGTTTGAGACCAGCCTGGGCTACACAGTGACATCAAGGCCAATCTGAATTATATAGTGAGACCCTGATTCAAAAAGCAAAAGCAAAAACAAAACAAAACAGTAGTCAAGATTCCAGAAATTCAATACAAGAACAGAGTATTAAAAGCTGTTAGAGAAAAGAAACAAATCACCGATAAAGGAAATTCAATTAGAATCACAGTAGGCTTCTCATCACAAATCCTTAAGTCAAGGTGAGCTTAGAATGAAGTACTTCAAGCCCTAAAAGAAAACAACCTCCACCCCAGATTGATGTACTCTGAAAAAGTATCATTCAAAATTGATGGAGAAATAAGAGACTTCCATGATAAAGAATACCTGAAGAAATTCATGACCACCAAAGCAGCACTGCAAAAGGTTCTGAAGGATATTCTAGAAAAAGACAAACGGACAACAATTCCATTAATCCCCATAGAATGAATCCACCAGGCAAGGCAAGCAATTAAACAGAGGAAAAGAACAGGAACCAATAACAGGAATAATATGACAAGGATAAGTCAATATATATCAGTTATAACCATCAGTGTAAATAGTCTCAATTCACCAACTAAAAGGAACAAATTGGCAGAATGGAAGAAGAAACAAGATCCAACGATATGCTGCATACAGGTAGCATATTTAACTCAAAAAGAAATTCATTGACTAAAGACAAAGGATCGAAAATAATACACCATGCAATGGGAGGAACCCATAAAAAAGCAGGAGTAGCTATTCTATTCACAGATAAAGTGAATTTTAAAGCCATGACTGAGTAGAAGAGAAAAAGAAGGTCACTACATACTTGTTAAGGGAACAATTCAAGAAAAAGAGATAACAATCATAAATATATATGCACCCTTGGGCTGGGGATTTAGCTCAGTGGTTCCACCACCTGCCTTGCAAGCACAAGATCCTGAGTTCGATCCCTCATACAGTATATATATATATATATAGACTAACCCAACTATATAAAACCAACATTAATGGATATGAACAATTATATAAGCACTAATATAATTGTAATGTGGGACCTCAGTACCACACTATCACAAATAGATCAACTAGACAAAAAAAATCAACAAAGAAATATCACAGCTGAACCAAACCTTTGAACAAATGGACTTAGTAGATATCTGCAGAGTATTCCACCCCACAAAAACAGAATACACTTTCTTCTCAGCTGCACATGGGACTTTCTTCAAAATAGACCACACACTAATTCACAGAACAAACTTAAGTAAATGCAAAGGAATTAGAAATTCTCCCATGTATATTATCAGATCATAGTGCAATGAAATTGGAAATCAATGGGAAAAGAAACTACAAAAACTGTACAAACATAAGGAACGTAAATGACACACTCCCAAACAACCAATGGGTCACAGATGAAATTACAGAAGAAATGAGAGTTTCTAAAACTATAATACAAGGCTATGGAACTTATGTGATGCAATGAAAGCAGTCCTAAGAAGGAAATTCATATTGGTGAATCCCCACATCAGGAAAACAGAGTTAGCTAAATAAATGACCTAATGTTAAACCTCAAACCTCTAGAAATAGAAGAGCAAATTAAACCTGAAGTGCATACAAGGGAGGAAATTATAAAGACCAGAGGAAATATTAATTCAATTGAGACAAGAAAACAATACCAAGAATCAATGGAAGAGTTGGTTATTTGAAAGATTAAGTAAAATAGAGAAGCACTTAGCCAAGCTTATCCGAGAGAGAGAGAGAGAGAGAGAGAGAGAGAGAGAGAGAGAGAGAGAGAGAGAAAAGAGAGAGAGAGAGAAGACAGACTCAAATCCATGCATGCAATTAGGAATGAAAAAGGTGAAATCATAATGGATCCTGCAGAAAATAAGTAAATCATTAATACCTAATTTGAGAACCTGGATTCTAATAAGATGGAAAATTCTGAAGAAATGGACAGATTCCTAGATACATATGAATTACCAAAGCTGAATCAAGATGATATAAAAACTCTAAATAACCTGATGTCAGTCAATGAAATTGAAAAAATAATTTAAATACTACCAACAAAGAAAATCCTAGGTCCTGACAGATTCACTGTTGAATTCTACAAGAAATTTAGAGAATATCTAATGCCACTACATCTTAAACTCTTTAATAAAATTGAAAGGGAAGCAATGTTCCCAAACTCATTCCTGGAAGCAAGCATTACCCAGACATCAAAACAAGAGAAGGATTCAACCAGAAAAGAGAACTAAAGGGCCAGGGATATAGCTCAGTTGTACCATGCCTGCCTGGCAAGTACAAGATCCTGAATTCAAACCCCAGCTCCACAAACAAAATAAAACTAAACTAAACTAGACACAAAGAACTACAGGCCAATCTCCCTAAGGAACATAGATGCAAAAATCCTCAATAAGGTACTGCAAACAGAATGCAGCAAGTTATGAAGAAGATTATATAGCATGACCACACAGGATTCATCCCAGGGATGCAAGGGTGGCTCAACATATGCAAATCAATAAATGTAATGCACCACTTTAACAGAAGCAAGGACAAAAACCACATGACCATCTCAATAGACATGGAAAAAAAGTATTTGACAAAGTCCAACATTCATTCATGATAAAAACCCTACAGAAAATTTGAATAAAAAGCTTTTATCTCAATCTGATAAAAGCCATTTATGACAAACCAACAGCAGGTATTATACTAAATGGCCAGAGAGTGAAAGATATCACTCTAAAATCAAGAACCAGACAGGGATGTTCACTACCACCACTCCTATTCAGTACAGTTCTGGAAACAGTAGCCGGAGCAATCAGACAAAAGAAAGAAAGAAAAGGAATCAGGAAAAGATGAAGTCAAACTATCATTATTTACAGATGACATGATACTCTACAGAGAAAATCCCAAAAACTTCACCAAAAGACTCCAAGATTTAATAACCAAATCCACTAGCATAGTAGACTACAAAATCAACACTCAGAAATCAGTAGCATTCCTGTACACAAATAACAAAGTCACTGAAAGGGAAATTAGGGAAACAGACCTTTCATAATAGCATCAAGAAAAATGAAATCCTTAGGAATCAATCTAATGAAGGAAATAAAAGACCTTTACATTAAAAACTACAGTAGTCTGAAAAGGCGATTGAAGAGGATATCAGAAAATTGTTCTTGGGTATGAAGAACCAATAGAGTGAAAATGGTCATACTTCCAAAACTGTTATACAGATTTAGTGCAATTGCAATCAAAATACCAATAGCATACCTCACAGAACTAGAGAGAACAATCCTAAAATTCATTTGGAACCAGAAGAGACCTAGAATAGCAAAAGCAGTTCTGGGCAACAGGGGCAAGGCAGGGAACATAACAGTTCCCAACTTGAAATTATAGTACAAAGGTACTGTGGTTTAAAAAACAGCATGGTGGGGCCAGGCATTTAGCTCAGTGGTTTCACCACCTGCTTTGTAAGATCAAGGTCCTGAGTTCGATCCCCGGTAACAAAACAAACAAACAAACAAACAAAAAACCCGGTATGGTGCTGGGCAAAAATAAAACAAAACAAAACAGACCAGAGCATCAGTGGAACAGAATAGAAGATGGAGAAACAACTCCATGCACACTCAGTCACCTTATCTTTGACAAAGGGGCCAAAGACCTTCACTAGAAAAAGATAGCCTCTTTAATAACTAGTGCTGGGAAAGCTGGCTTTCCACCATATGAAAATTAAATCTAGACCCACATCTCTCAGATCAAAGATCTAAATATTAAAACAGAAACATTTAATCTGCTGGAAGATAGAATAGGTAAAAACTCAGACATAGCTATAGGGAAAGATTTTCTCAACAAAACCCCATTTGCACAGGGAATATTACAAAGAATCAACAACTGGGGTAACATCATAGTAAAAGGTTTTTGCACAGCAAAAGAAACCATCAACAGAACTAAAAGACAACCTACAATGTAGGAAAAAAATTTTAAAAGATGCTCCTCAGACAAAGGACTAATAGCTAGAATATATAAGGAACTCAGAAAAATTAGACACCACCCAATTAAAAAACCCAGCCCAAAAATGGGCACCTGAAATGAATAGGCATTTCTCAGATCAAGAAGTATAAGCAGCAAATAAATACATGAAAAATGCTCACCACCACTGGTCATTTGAGAAATGCAAATTAAAACAACACTGAGAGGCTGGGCCTGGTGGCACACACCTGTAATCCCAGCACTCAGGAGGCTGAGGCAGGAGGATCTCTCTGAGTTCAGGACCAGCCTTGGCTACATAGTGAGTTCCAGATCAATCTCAACTACATAGTGAGACCCTGTCTCAAAAAACAAACAAACAAACAAACAACAACACTGAGATTCCATCTCACTCCAGAAAGAATGGCTATTATCAAGAAATGAACCAATAATGAATGTTGCTGACTCTGTGGGGAGAAAGGAAACCTTTTACATTGTTGTTGTGAGTATAAATTGTATACCCAATATGGAAATCAGAATAAAGTTTCCTCAAAAAACTAAAACTGGGCTGCTGGTGATTCCGCTCAGTGGTTTTGCTTGCCTCACAAGTGCAAGGTTCCGAGTTCTATTCCCAGTACAAAAAAAAAGGGCTAAAAAACTAGTCTTTTCGTTTGACCCAGCTATTCCCCTTCTAGGTGTCTTCCCAAAAGAGTCAAAAGCATCATAACAAAGTGATATATGGACACCCATGTTTACAGCAGCACACTTGATAATAGATAAATCTTGGAAACAGCCCAGATGCCCATCAAAAGATGAAAGGATAAGCAAAATGTGGTATTTATGTACAAGGCAGTACTACACTGCCATAAAAAAGGCTAAACTAGGGCCAGGGATTTAGTTTTGTGGCACTGCACCTGCCTCGCAAGCTCAAGGTCCTGAGTTCTATCCTCAGTGCCAAAAAAAAAAAAAAAAAGGCTAAACTTGAGACTTTTTTGGTAAATGGGAGCACTTTGAGAACATAATTTTAAGTGAAATAAACCAAATGCATGTTTAAATATCACAGTGTTTCTTTTGTATGAGAAACCCAAAGGGTAAATAAGGACCAAAACGGATAATAGATATTCGGAAGTAGGAAGAAAATGTTCAAATGGAAAAGAAACAGGGGAGGGTGGAAAAGGAAGAGAGGCAAGGAGATAGGGATTAATTTTTTTTAATGGAAGAAACAATAGAAACAAAGTTTATTAAAGGGAGAAGGGAAGAAAGATTGAAGGGAAGGGGGGCATGGGGAAAAAAGCTTAAGATATATAATGCACAGGTACAAACTCCCTAGGAGGAATGTGATTATTATGTATATCAAAAGCATACCAATAAAACTCACTTTAAAAAAATAAGGGAAACCGGACTGGCCATGGTTGGTGGATGCCAATAATCCCAGCACTTAGGAGGCTAAGGCAAGATAACTGAGCTTGAGGCCAGTCTGGGTTATATAGTGAGTTCACAGCCAGACTGAACTACACAGCGAGACCATGTTTCAAATGTAAAAGAAAGAAAGAAAGTGGGTGCAAGGTATCTGTGCACTCTGTACTGCAGTCCTCCCTTATCCACGGTTTCATTTCCTGAGCTTTCAGTTATCCACCATCATCCCTGGCATGAAAATATTAAGTGGAAAGTTCTAGGAATAAACAATTCATAAGTTTTTCGATTGTGCACTCTTCTGAGGAGCGTGATAAAGCCCGGAGGTGTTTTGCTCGTCCCACCTGGAATGTGAATCTGCCCTCTTTCCTGTGTATGTATGCTCCATGTGCTCTCCCTCTCCTGTTATCCACTTAGCAGCTGTCTCTGTTATTAGATCGGCTGTATGGCATCATTGTGCATGTGTCCAAGTCACTCTTATTTACTCACCAGTGGCCCCAAAGTGCAAGAGTAGTAATGCTGGCAATTTGTGTGTGCCAAAGAGAAGCCACCCAGGGTGTCATTAAAGTGAAGGCGAAAAGTTCTCAATGCATACATAGGGTTTAGTACTGTTGGGCTTTCTGATTTCCACTGGGTGTTGGAATGTATCCCTTATAGATAAGGGAGGATTACTGTACTCTTTTCAATTTTTCTGTAAATTTTAAGCTGTTCTAAAACTTTAAAATGTTTAAGCAAAAAGTGTATGAAGTCTTGGGTTCAAATTCCATTTCTACCCCCTCTTGATTATGTGGCTTTAAGGAAGTCATTACCTTCAGCATATGTACACTTCTATAAAATGGGAGAAACGAAGGAGGTGATGTAAGGCAATGTGTATTTGATATGTGTTCATTTCTTTCCTCTCTCAATCCTCATAGCCCTCTGTGTGAAACCAATGGGATAACTCGCCCAAGGTCACATAGCAAGGATATGCTGGAACCAAGATGTTATATTCACTTTAAGGCCTTCTGCCTATTGGTGAAGTTTGGACCGCAATGGGACTGGTTGAGTGTGTGTGGAAAGCCAGCCGGCCATGTTCCTGATGCTCTCAGGGCCTCTAAGAGGCAGCCACTTCCTCTGAGAAACCAAACAAGGTAGCACTGCATAATGGTTAGCACCTGGGAATTTAGAGTCAAGCTGCCAAATTCAAGTCACAATTCTACTACTGCCCTACTTATGGTCTGGGAAAGTTGTTTCATTCTTCTAAAACTTACATTTTTTTATCTGTAAAATGGACATTGATAATACTGCCTACCTTTTTACCAGTGTTGTGCAGATTAGTTAATCCACTTTTAAATTAGTACCTAGCACATAATAAGTGCTCAAGTAACTCCTAACTGTGATGATCTGCAGAACAAATCTTTGTAATGGCTTTTCAAGGTCTTCTGTTGTAGTGAATGGAGCTGAAAGGATGCTAACTTTCCTTTTCATTTTTTTGGAGACAGGGTCTCACTATGTAGTCCAGGCAATCCTCCTGCCTCAGCCTTCTCAGTGCTGGGATTACAGGTGTACACCACCATGCTCTCTTCACAGTTTTAAAGTAACTTCATGGACAAGAATATCAAGTTCCCTTGGAAAAAGAGAAGACCAAAATCTGGGTGTGGTGGCACACACTTGTAATCTCAGCACTTAGGAGGCTAAGGCGGGAGGATTGCCAGGAGTTCAAGGCCTGCCTGGGTGACATAGTGAGCTCAAGTCCAGCCTGAACTATGTAGCAAGACCCCACTTCAAAAACAACAACAATAACAACAACAACAACAAATCATTATATAGCCAGGTGTGATGGTGCAAACCCTTAATCCAAGCACTCTGGGAGACTGAGGCAGAATCACAAGATGGAGCCCAGCCTGGAAAACGTAACAACTTAGTGAGACTCTGTCTCAAAATTTAAAAGTAAAAAATGGGCTAGGGATATAGCTCAGAGCAAAAGCCTGGGGTTCAATTCCCAGTATGGCAAAAAACAAAAGCAAGCAAACAAACAAAACAAAACTGTGTGTAGAAATGATGGCTAGCAGGACTGAACTCAGGGAGACCTGCATGGCTTTCTGGGGACTCAGTGATGGATCTGGACATTCAAGGCTGGATGCAAACAGAGAACACAGGGTAGGGCACACTTCGAGGGAGGAGTACAGCAGGGGTAAATCCTAGCAGTTGTGCACTGGTGGCTCTTTGTGGGGCAAGGCGGATGGAAAGCTCTGATTTGTATCATTTGCCAATTTCCATGGTGTAGCTGTTCCTACCATAGCTATTCTTAATGCACTAACAGTACAACCACCTTGCACAATTTCTGGATATCTAATAACTGGCTCTTAGCTCTAGCGCCCTGTGGCCTGTGGGTGAGAACAGGTTGATTCCAGGGTGTCAAGTTTCAGGAGGCCAGGATGAGGTGGCCTCAGGGAGCAGCTGGGTGCCAGACAGTGGGTCACATGCAGATTCAATTATTAGCTATTGAGCTGTGCTCCATGCCAGACATTCAACATATACTAGCTCAATTAATCCTCACAATAGCATTCATTGTCTGTTGCAACCATCCATCCATCCATATATTCACCTAATAAGACTGTACTGAGAACCTACTATGTGCCAAACAGTCCGAGGCACAGTGATGAAGACAGAGCCACTACTCTCATGGTGCTTCTATTTGAGGCAGAGGAAACAGACAATAAACACATTTTTCAAAGGAAGGAAATATAATTTCCAATTCAATTTGGAAGGAAACCAAACAAGCACTGAGTTGAGAACAAAAGGGATACTACTGTTTAAGATAGGGTGGCCAGGAAATATGCCTTTGGGTAGGTGATATTTAATAAGGAAAAGGAGCCAGCAATAAAAATGGCTGGAGTCAGAGCCCTAAAGTGTAGGAACAGCAAGTGCAAAGACCCTGAGGCAGAAATGAGATTCATTTGTTTCAAGCAACCCTAAAGAGGTCAACATGTTAGAACTTGGGGAATGAGAGACTATGTCCTGAAATGAGATCAGAGAGGTCCCTTTGTGCCAGTCTTGATGGAGAGGCTCTGGAGCTCAGCCTCTGGGTTGAGGACATTGAGGGGTGTAGCGTGAGATTATCACAAGTGCTACCTCGTGTTTATCCTGCTCATTCTGACAATAGTGTGAAGAACAGATTACAGAGGAGCAGGGCAGTGGCTAGAGAAGCCTGGTAAGAGATTGTATGTCCAGGTAAGATTTGTGATGTCCAGACTGGTGATGTTAAAGACAGCAAGAGGGAAAAAGGGTCATGCCCAAGATCGCATAATTAATAAATGGCCAAACCTAGATTCTAGCTCATACTCCTGCCCATGTCCCCAAGTCTCATGGAAAGAAATCCAAATTTGCTAACTTAAGATCTTAAAACCTAGGAAAAAAGTCTAAGCAGAGTATGACACAATGAAACAATGTATATTGTTATGGCTTGTGTCTAGATGTCCCCAAAAACTTTATGCAGTGATAGGTGGGGCTTTTTCAGAGTGGCTGGATCCAGAGTGTTTGGTGCTTGGATTGAGAGTACATGATTGGCTTGGCACCCGCCCTAAGCTAGGTAGCCTAGATGGAATATAAAAGGGGTAGAAAGAAAGGGTTGCTTGTCACTTGCTTGCTTTGCTACCTTCTGCCTGCCATGAACTGTTTCTCCTTTGTGATGCCCCTCTGCCATCCTATCCTGCCTTGGAGACAGCCAATTATGGACTGAAATCTCTAAAAGTGTGAGCTAAATAAGCCTCTCCTTCTTTAACTTTGGGCATTGAGTATTTTGTCTCAGCAACGAGAAAAGTAACTATGACATATGCCTTATATACATAAGTTCAGCTTTTTTTGTTTGTTTGTTTTCAGGGATTGAACTCAGGTCCTTGAGCTTGTGAGGCAGACAGTGGAACCACTGAACTAAATCCCCAGCCCCTACACTCAGTTCAAGTATCCACAGACTTTCATGGGAATGTGAGCTCCTTGAGGGCAGGGGTCTGAATCATCCAGGATTTCTAGCCTGGAGCCTTGATTCATGGTGGGAAGAGTCCCTTCCCAGCCACTTTACCAACTCTGGCTGTGTCCTGGTTGTTTCACACTGGAAAGCCACTTGTCTGGGTCACTAAGCTTCACCACAGCAAAGGGAAGGCCATTTTCCAAACAACACAGAATCCCTAAGCCTGCTCTGTGGAGGGTCAGCCAAAGCCAAAGATGGCAACCCTGGCCTTGGAATCAAAGCCAGCCAAGCTCCTCTGCTCCTTTGTGCCAGGAACTCAGACAAGGTCCGAGACTTCTGTGTGTCTGTTTCCCTACCTGTGAAATGGGGCAGTGAGTAGTTCCTTATTGTGCAGATCCTTGTGAGGGCCTCATGAGATCACTCAGAGGACATACTCAGCATAGTACGTGACACATAGTAGGTTCTCCAGATGCTTCTTTCCACCATCCTAGACAGGTGAGGAGTTCAAAATCCACTGGTTGAAATGTATCTGAGTTTGAGGTTCCTGGGGTGTCCCCAAGCCCAGTCCTGGGGGTCAGCACGTGAAAGAGGTGAGTGAAGAAGTGAGAGTTTTTCCTGCCCCTTCCCCATCTGTCTTTTGCTCCCTGTCACCTCTTCTCCCCCAATCACTCTCTGTTTTAAGCACCTGGGAGTTGCCTAATTAGAGTTAATTAGCTTTTCCTTCATTAAAACCCCAAGGATGGAAAGGCTCCATAGCTCAGGCCTCTGACAGTAGTAGTCATGTTAAGTAGATATTTATTTATCCCTTTATTAAGCAAGCAAATTAGCATGAAATATCAGAGGCTGTTTTTCAGGCTTGAACACTGAGCACATACTGTAAAGATTGGAAGGCCCCACTCTGGGCTCTTCAGTGTCGTGTCCCTGCTGGCCCCTGGAGAAGCCAGGTCACAGGATGGCAGTGCTACATCCGTGTAGATTGGAGACTGAGATAGGGGCTCGCCTAGGATCATAGAACAAGGTGCAAGCAACTCCCCATGAGAGTCATTAAGGAGCCCAGCAAAGGGTATCCACTGTATATAGTGGGGACTTAGGGGAAGATTCAATCACCTTTAGTTTCAGGGTGGGGAAGTGGTCAGGAAAAACTTCCCAAAGGAGGAAAGATGGGCTCTGACAAGAGGACATCGGGTGGAGAAAGATATTTCTGATGAAGAAATGCTGTGAGCAGAGATACAAAAGTAGGAAGTGTACAGCATGTTTGGGAAACTGAGGCATGCTGTTTGGCTTGTACCCTGGCAGTGTGAGGTCAGTAGAGTTGTAGGAGGGCCCGGATCAGCATGGTGGAGCCAGGTGCTGAAGACTAAAGGCCAGTCAGCTGAGGTTGTCATGTGACCACAGGAATGGTCATACAGGAGGCTAGCAGTGGGCAACCCTTGTAAAAAGTTGGCCTACAATCTGGGGAGGGAGGAGAGATCTGGAGGCTACTGAGAACTCTTGAGAAAGGGAGCAGGTCTGTGAAGGAAAATCGCTGTGTCATTCATTCATTCAAACAGTGCTCATGAATGCTACCATGTGGCTGGCTCTGGGCCCTGGAGACGCTCCCAGTTGAATTAGGGAGGGAAACATGCTAAAGAAAGAATTGCAATCCAGAGCAATGAAAGCTGGCGTGCAAGAGAAATTTGAAGGAAGAAAGGGACAGGTCCATTTGGCCTGCTGCCCTCCTAGACAGCTTCTCGAGGATGTGGCCAGAAGCCCAGAGCACTGACAAGGGCTCCGGAGGTTATGATTTGTAGGGTCTGCCCAGTACTTTTTGATTTACACATCACTTTCACTTTCACACACAGCATTTAGTCATTCCACTCCCTCTGGGCCAGAGAGTCTGAGTTCCATTTTACAGAGGGCACAAACTGAGGTTGAACAGTGCAGCAGTGGGTCGCACTGTAAAACGGAGAAAAGCACTGCCTTTGGAATCTGCCAGCTGAGTTTCAACCCAGGCTCTACTGCTCCTAGTCATACGCGAGCAAGAGGCTCAGCCTCTGGAGCCTCAATCACCTTTCCTCTCCAGAAAATGAGAATGCCTGTGGCAGATTCGTTCAACAAATTTTCACTGAATGCCTCGTCAGTGTTCCACACGAGTCTCTTCACTAAATCCCGGCCTAGAAGTCAGGCTTGTCAAAACTCAACCCCAAAGCCGGGCGTGGTGGCGCATGCCTGTAATCCCAGCACTAGGGAGGCTGAGGCAGGATGATCACTGTGAGTTCGAGACAAGCCTGAGCTACATAGTGAGTTCCAAGTCAGTCTCAACTACACAGTGGGACCCTGTCTCAGAAAACCAAAAAAAAACAACTAAAACTCAACCTCAGGTCCTTTGACTCAGGAACCCATTTTATCTGTGGTGTCCTCTCTCTCTTCAGAGGTGAAAGGGAGGCTGACCTGGAGGAGGCTCCTCTATATAAGGACAGCAGCCTATGCCTTCCCCTCTCCGAGGGAAGCTGGAAGGAGAAGGCTGAGCTTACTCAAGAAGGATGGAGGCTAGACACTGGGGTGATTTTGCTGACCAAATTCTGAATCACCAACCGGAAGAGCTGCAGCTGTAGAGGCCTGGGATCTCTAGTGACAGAAATAATCCCAATGAGTCTGAGCTGGGTGGGTGAGGCTGCCCCATCCAGAGGAAGAGGAAACCATGAGATCATCAAGGCCGCAGACTGGAAAGAACCCAAATAGGTCATCCAGCCCAACCCCGTGCCTCTGGGCGGAATCGTAATGGAACCAGAGAGATGAGGATCTTCCCTGCTTTCAAGGTCTCTAGGGGAAGAGATTCCCCAGCCTTCCCTCATCATTCTAGAGCACCTTCTCAGTTCTTTCTTTTAATTGCAAATTCTCCCACTGCCATTTCAGCCTTTTGTGGCAAAACGGGAATGCTACTGGCCCAGAGCCATTCCTTGCCCCTCTAGTGGGGAGAAATCACAGCAGTTTCCGTTTGCTGAAGGTTAGCTGCAAACTCCCAAAGGTGAACTCCAACCTCAGCAATGCATCACTTAGGTATCACATGCCTTTAGCATCACAGGCCACCCCTGAGCCCCAGACAGACTCTGCAGATCCCAGCTTCACCCCTTCATTTACACTGTTCACATATTCCAGCCTGAAAGGTCTCCCTTACTAGTTTTCAGCCTACTGCAATCCAAGCCATCTTCCCAGACTTCCTCAGTGAAGCCTCTAATTCTTCCAGTTGGAGAAAAGATTTCCCAACGCCAGTTTTATCTCGTGTTTACTTTGTTATGCCTGATGTCAGAGTGGTTCTGGATTGCAGGCCCCAAATGGTTGAACATTGGCAATGTCATTTGGTTCAGCCCAATAGTTTATCTGCCTCTGCTCTTAGACTGGAAGGGCCATTCTGTACTCGTGTCTGCATACCCTTCCACCCTGCCACCTCCCTGGCCCTGCACCTCGGTGCCTGGAGTACTGCCTCTTGCATCAAAGGAGCCGAAGAATGTTTACTGGATTTGTTGAATAGTCATGATAGTAAAATGATAATATTTGGAAGAGCCTTTACCAAAACCATGCACATTTTGACTCAGTGAATCTTCATAACCACTGTGTAAGGAAGGCCCTCTTCTTCCTTTATCAGAAAAAGGGGAAACAGGCACAACGAAGTCACTTGACTAGGGCCATCCAGCCCTTGTGATGCAGGATCCTTCCCCTTACCGGACATGGATAGATGACCTGAATGTTGAGAGAATGCTAAGGATTCCGCAGAGTTTCTGTAAGTGCACGGTTTGTTGCCTGTATTTTACCTTCTTCAGTCTGCTCAGAGAGCCGTAGCACTTCTGTGAGGGGGGGTGGCTGATGATGATTGGGGGAGTGGGGGGTCAGAAGAAGGGCTCTCTCTGCAGTGTGAGATGCTCTCCCACCATCTGTGGCCACTTGCTCTTCCTCCCTCCTTCCTCCTAGCCTCCTTGGAGAAACACACAAGGCTCCAGGAACCTAATCCAAAGCCAATTACCTAAACCACTCCTAGACAAAGGGAGAAGGTGATCTCTACACAGTTCTCTTCAAGTGACTAAGGGAGCCATATTTTCTTTTTAACCCAACCATTCCCAAAATATGGTGCTCAGACTGCTGCTATTGACAGAATTTTAAGTGGCACATAAATGATAATTTATGTTAAGAGAGATATATTTATTTTAAGGTTTATTAGGAAAAAAATGAAATCAGCACACCCCAAATTATTTCATTGCTTATTGTAGCACTAAGGTAAGTATTAAATCCTTTTTTCCCCTCCAAAATCAGTCTATTTAAAGAAAAAACAGCAGCTAAATAATGATACAAGGATAACAAGACGATGGTGAAAGCCATGAAGTTGGGGTGTGAATAACTGCCACGTGAGCAGAGATCTGCACTCTTCTCCCAATCCCGGAGCCCCCTAGGTCCTGTCCTGCCCCGCCCCACCCCTTCTCTTCCCTTCCCTTTCCTTCTCTTCCCTTGCCTTTCTCTCCCCTCCCCTCACTTCCCATTTTCCTCCCTCCCTCCCTCCCTTCCTTTCTTCTCTTCTGCTTTTTTTGCTGCTAGATATTGAATCCAGGGCCTTTGCACTGAGCTACATCACCACCCCTTTTGTATTTTTTATTTTGAGACAAGGTGGCCCTAAATTATCCAGGCTGGGCTTTAATTTGTGATCTTCCCAACTCAGCCTCCCAAGAGTGCTGGGAGTACCAGAATGTACCACCACACCCAGCTGTGGGAGCCTTTCTTGGGGGGGATCTGCACATGGTGGGGTGACAGCTGAGGGAGGGACAGAATGCCATTTCCAAGAGTGGCTGAATCTCACTCATTTCTGTATTCTCAGCTCCAAGCAAGAATGCCTGGTGCATACGTGCTCCATACATATCAGTTAAGGGGTGGGCGTGGTGGTGCACACCTGTAATCCTAGCTGCTCAGGAGGATCTGGAGTTTGAAGCCAGCCTGGGCTATCTAGTGATTTCAGAGCTGGTCTGGACTACATAGGGAGACCTTGTCAAAACAAAACAAGCCATGGTAAAGATTAAATGAAGTTTATCTCCAAGCATGTCACATAGAGCTAGATATATAGCTGGAGTGGAGTCCATGGTGGGGGCATTATTACTGTAGCTATCCTGAGGGAAGATGGTAATGCAAACCTCAGATGGGCAAGGCTGCCAAGTTCTCCCGAGGCCCAGCTCTGTGGATAGAGCTAAGGAGCAAGGCCTGGGGCTTTAAGAGGCCCTGCTCGCTCCCACCACAGGGGACTAGAAGCACTGGGATGGGGGGGGCTCACTAGCTTGTACAAGGGGCCAGGACTGGCTTGCTTCTCTAAGAGCTGCCTCCTAATAGTCTGGGCAAGGCACCAGCCCCCAGCTGCCCAGGCGGGGAGTTTCCCAGGCACCTGAGGGTCATCCTCTGGCCCTCATCCCTGCCAGATTCCCAGTGGGGTTTGAGTTCCTCTGCCACATGGCCCACTAGGCACTCGGCACAGGAGCAGCTGAGCAAAGGGCAACAGAACACAGGCTCTGCTGAGAGACGGAGGAGGCGGGGGAGGGGCAAGGAGGGCCCCACATCTGGGGAGGTCAACATCAGCAGGCCCTTCAGAGATTGGAAACCCCCCACAGCCCCAAGAGCACAAGAGGGGTCTGTTTCTGTGGCTAATGACACAGGTCCTTCTTGGGGTGTGAGGTCTGGCTGTTTGAAGGCACACAGAACCTGAGAGGGGCCAGCTCCCACAGAGAAGGGGGCTGTGTGCAACTGTTTACAGGAGCCTCTCATTAGAGACACAAGCAGGGCCCTTGAATGAGCGGTAGAGCCCACGGGGTTCCCAAACCTGGCTGCATCTGAATTCCCTCAAGAGGCGCATTAAAGATATAGACTTTCAGGCCCAGAATCACCAGGGAGAGGGAGGGGTGGTTTGGAGGAGTTGCGATTGTTCCAAATTGGTAAATTGTTCCCATGATTAACTCTCAAAAAATTGAGATATGATTAACGTACAATAAAATTTACCTTTGATGGATCGATTGATACTTGGTTTTTTGATACAGGTTCTAGCTGTACAGGTGAGGCTGGCCTCAAATTTGAGATCCTCCTGCCTCAGCCTCTGGAGCACTGGGATTATAGGTGTGCACCACAATGCTCAGCCCAAAGTCTACCCTTTGAAAAGGTACAGTTCCAGCTGGATGTGGCATGCCTGTAATCCCAGCAATCTGGGAGGCTGAGGCAGGAAGGTCACAAGTTCAAGCTCACAAGTTAAAGCAATTTAGCAATTTAACAAGACCCTGCCTCCATAATAAAACATTTTTTAAAAAGGGCTGGCGGTGTAGCTCAGTGCAAAGGCCAGGATTCGATCCTTAGTACCACCAAAAAAAATTTTTTTTAAGTGTACAGTTTCATGATTTTTACTGGGTGCAGCCATTATTGCTATTTAATTTCAGGGTGTCTTGTTACCCCAAAAAGAAATTCCGTCCATTTTTCCCTCAGCTCCCATTGACCATTAATCATCTGTTTTCTGTCTTTACAGATTTGCAAATTCTGAACACTTCATATTAATGGAGTCATATAATATGTCCTCTTTAGTGCCTGGTTTCACAGATTGTCTATGCTATAGCCTGGATTCATACTTCATTCCTTTTTATTGCTGAGTAGCATTCCACTATATGGATATACAATATTTTGTTGGTAAGACTTCTGGGTCATTTGTACCTTTTAGCTATTATAAAAAACATTGCCACAAGCCTTTTCGTAGCCTTTTTTTATTTTATCACATGTATGTTTTGACATGGTTGTGCGCTTTCGTTCCTCTTGGACACATACCTGGCATCAGGATCCTTGGATCATATGGTGTTTTATGTTTAGCATTTGACGAACAGCCCGGCCGTTCTCCACAGAGGCTGCAGCACTCTGTATTTCCACCACCAATGCATGAGGGCTTCCATTTCTCCATGTCTGTCCTAACACTTGTTATTTTCTGAGTTTTAAAAAAACTCTAGCCGTCTCAGTGGGTGTGAAGCGGTATCTCATTGTGGTTTTGATTTGCATTTCCTTAATTACTGTGATGCTGTGTTAATGGAAATTTGCATATCTTCTGTGCCAAAATGTCTATTTCTCTAAATTTCTCTTGCTTATTTTTACAAGTTGGGCTATTTGTCTTTTTTTTAATGCTAGGATTTTGACCCACGGCCTTCACACTGTGCTACATCATAGCCCCCTTTTGTTTTGTTTTGTTTTTTAATTTAAGAGACAAGGTCTCACTGAATCACCCAGTTTGGGCTCGAATTTACTATTTCCACCTCAGCCTGCCAGAGTATTGGATTCCAAGCCTGGTTTTGTCTTTTTATTTTTGAATTGTAAGAGTGCTTTACGGCCGAGTGTGGTGGCACGTATTTATAATCCCAGCATTTTGGAAGGCTGAAGGAGGAGGATTGCAAGCTTGATCCCAATCTGGGTAAACTGAATGATGTAGTGAGACCCTGTCTCAAAACTTTAAAAAAAGGACTGGAGACAAGCTCAGTGCAAAGGCCCTGGGGTTCACTCCTTAGTGTACCACAAAGGAAAAAATAAGTGTGCTTTATACATTCTGGACTAGACTCTTATCAGGTATGTGATTGGCAGATATTTTCTCCCATTCTGTGAGTTGTCCAATCTCTTGATCTTCAATTTACTCTTCCCCCAGTCCAGGCACTAGAGGTAGAAGCCAGGAGCACTCTATGACTGAACTATATCTTCAGCCCTTTTCATTTTTCTGTTTGGTAATTTTATTTTGAGACAGGGTCTTGCTGGGTTGCTCAGGTTGGCCTCAAACTTATGATCCTCCGCCTTCTGAGTAGCTGGCACTACAGATGGGCATCAACCACAACACTAGGCTGTAATTCACTCTTACCCCCTCTTTGTGTAGACGAAGAGGAAAGGGGTTTGGGTTTGCCTGAAGCACATTCGGGGAGTCAGTTACAGAAAGCTTTCTACTCATCCATACTAGGGGGCTAGGGAGGTGGGCTGGGAGGGCAGGGCAAAGCAGCAGACATGGCTAATTCAAACCAGAGCCTAGCCCACCAATTATTTCTATTTGCCTTTGGAACGCATGATTCCAGTTTTGGTAGATGACTTCCTTTGATCATTATGTCCTATCAAGGTGTTCCTAAGATTAGATGATTTTCCCAGTAGCTCATCAACACTGGGAGAGAAAGTAGCCCAGGATTGTGTCTTTTCTAGGGACACTCTACTTGAGGAGGAACAAGAACCCCCACCAGACTGCATCCACACACTGTGCTGTGGTGCACGATGGTCTACGGAGGGCCTGCCGGGAGTCTGGGGACAATGAGGAGATCAGCGCACCAAATCTCCCTCCTGACATGTTTGTCTTCATGTGACCTTTGTGTCCATGACGGCATCTTGCACATTTCACCTTCAAAACAACAGAAGACTTCCCTTTTTTGTTGTTTTTGTTTTGTCTCTTCGTGTCAAACATTGATCATTGCTAGTGTAGAACCCATGGTGGAAATTAACCAAAAGTTTATACAAGAAAATATGTACATCTTGGGTTGAGCAGCAGGCAAAGACAATCAGCTGGTTTTATGGACTCTTTTGCTTATACCTCAGTTAAGAGAGCTCACTGTGATTTTAGGTAATTCCTAACATGTCAGCAAGTTTCCATTCCCTTTGTCCTTGCTAGTGTGACATCTTAGATAGCTTAAGAGGATGGCAGGTTTTGTAGATGATCATAATAAACTGATGGCGAATTCAATTTAGGAAGTAAGGTCATGTGAAAATTTCATGTCATTCAGTTGCTTTTTTTTTTTCAGTTCTGAGGATTGAAGTTTTACACTGAGCTACATCCTCAACCCTTATAAACTTTTGAAACAGGGTCTTGCTAAGTTGCTGGTCTTGAACTTGCAATCCTCTTGCCTCAGCTTCCCAGAATGTCAACTACTCTTTTTTACAAGTGTTTATTGAAGACTGTGGGCCCAGAATCCAGTGTAGCTGCCAGGGCCAACTTGAATTACCTTTCTGGGCCTCACCTTCCCCCTTCGTAAAATGTACGGATGGCTTAAATCAGTTCCTTTTAAACTTCACGTTTTTAGTGGCAGAATACTTCCTCTGGGCAAAATCTCAGGTAGAACTCTAGTAAAAGTAACAATGAATAGAGCTGTTCTGGGGTGGGAAGGGTCTCCCCTTGAACTCAGTACCTCACACCTACATCCAGTGGTCCTAGAGACCCTCTGGATTCCGCTGAGCACAGCAAGAAAGGCTGAAAATCAGCAGGGCCCTGCACTTGGTGCTGCAGATCCAAGTTGCTCTCACTGTTTTCAGCCCTTTCAGGTAGGACCTGGGGAGCTGAGCAACCCCTTTCCCTCCTCCCCAGCCCAAGCCTCCTCCTCTCCCTGTTCTCCCCAGCAGCCCAGTATTTCTGAGGACCTAAGCGGACCCCAGACAGAAGAGACTCTAGGCCCAGTTGCTTCCTCTCTCTCCCCAAGCTGAGGGAGCTCAGCCTTTTTGCCCCCTCACACAGAGGGGGGACCCACGGAGTTGGGGTGGGGTGGGGTGGGGGAGAGCAGAGGTTGCAGATGATATAGGCTCACTTTGCTTTGTACCCAGCTTCAAGAGAAAGGTGGACAGCTTGGAGCACACACTAAACAAGAGAAAGGTAGGAAGAGCAGACAAGCAAGGCAGAAACCAAAGCAAGCAGTGTGAGGGAGGGGCGGCCCCATGTACTTGGTATTCAGAGGGGCTGGTCCGAAGCTTCTGAATCTCCAGGCTGTGGCTGAACGCTATGGATGAATTCTCGAGTGGACAGATGGGGCCATAGCCTAGTGGTCTCAGGGCCCAAGGGACCCCCTGACTGGTTCCCAAAACTACACCCTCCTTCAAGCCCACCAAATGCTACTTCTCATTTCCCCAGCCCACCACGAGGAGCAGGGGGTGACTTATGAATAGTCTGCCATTTCCAGATTGAGAAAAGTGAGACCTAGAGAGGGAAAAAGGCCTGGCCAGTTGCAAGAGAACCTGGCAGCAGGAACTACTGGCAGCCCTGTGGAGGGAGCCCTGAGGTGAGAGTGAGGGAAGGGTGAACGGAAGGGGGTGGCAAGCTGAGGGGAGCCATTTGGGACTCAACCCACCCACTCTCTACCGATCTGAAGCGGCCACACTAGTGCAAATGAAATCTCACCGATGTAGAGCTTCTCTCATGTGAAGGCTCTACCGAAGACCCAGAAGCCAGGTAAGGCCTGGACCCACCCCAGGGAATATTGGCATAGAGCCCAGGAAGCCACTGGGTGGCGCTGTCTCTCCATCCAAGTCGTTCAGGAGGGTTTCAGATGCCAGGGCTAAGAAGTCACCCTCATTCATGCCCCATCCTGCCAGGGCCTTAACAAAAGGCCTCTTAGGCTAGGGCAGGGAGAACCAGTTTTCACCAAACTTCTTGTCTCCTCTAGCCGGGCTCCCCACGTGGGAGCCGAGGGGGAGGACGCGAGGGAGCGGCTGGGAGAGGCCAGGCGTCCCCTGCACGCTCAGCTCAGCTCTGGGATCACAGGCGTCGAATTGCAGGGGGCGGGGTTACCTTCGGTGGCGTAGAAGGGGCGGGCTCCTCCGAGGGGTGTCAGAGTGGACAGATGGGGCCATAGCCTAGTGGTCTCAGGGCCCAAGGGACCCCCTGACTGGTTCCCAAAACTACACCCTCCTTCAAGCCCACCAAATGCTACTTCTCATTTCCCCAGCCCACCACGAGGAGCAGGGGGTGACTTATGAATAGTCTGCCATTTCCAGATTGAGAAAAGTGAGACCTAGAGAGGGAAAAAGGCCTGGCCAGTTGCAAGAGAACCTGGCAGCAGGAACTACTGGCAGCCCTGTGGAGGGAGCCCTGAGGTGAGAGTGAGGGAAGGGTGAACGGAAGGGGGTGGCAAGCTGAGGGGAGCCATTTGGGACTCAACCCACCCACTCTCTACCGATCTGAAGCGGCCACACTAGTGCAAATGAAATCTCACCGATGTAGAGCTTCTCTCATGTGAAGGCTCTACCGAAGACCCAGAAGCCAGGTAAGGCCTGGACCCACCCCAGGGAATATTGGCATAGAGCCCAGGAAGCCACTGGGTGGCGCTGTCTCTCCATCCAAGTCGTTCAGGAGGGTTTCAGATGCCAGGGCTAAGAAGTCACCCTCATTCATGCCCCATCCTGCCAGGGCCTTAACAAAAGGCCTCTTAGGCTAGGGCAGGGAGAACCAGTTTTCACCAAACTTCTTGTCTCCTCTGGAACGTGGGCGGGAAATGGAGGGTTCAGACTGGCAGGGCTAAAGAGACCCAGGGGAAGGAAGAGGCAGTTGTATGGGGGCCCCTGGGGACCCCTTTTCTCCACCACTCCCGGATCTAAGAAGCTCCAGGTGTCCCGAGCCTAGAGAGAAAAGAGAACCATTCTACCCGGCTCAACAGCGAACAGACAGAGCCTCAGGCTCGGAGTGCTGAGGGCCTAAAGCTAAACTGTCCTAGCGGCCTAGGAGGCACCCCTTCCCAAAATTTAGGGTTCAAAGGAGCCCCTTTTTGGCTGGGCCAAAGCGGCGGGCGGCGAGAAGTGAGCTTTAGAAATGCTAATGCCCCGCGTGAGCGACAGCCCGAGGACAATGGAGGAGAGCACTGTGAATGGCACAGCCCGAGCCTGGGAGCCGGGCTCCCCACGTGGGAGCCGAGGGGGAGGACGCGAGGGAGCCGCTGGGAGAGGCCAGGCGTCCCCTGCACGCTCAGCTCAGCTCTGGGATCACAGGCTGTGCGAATTGCAGGGGGCGGGGTTACCTTCGGTGGCGTAGAAGGGGCGGGCTCCTCCGAGGGGTGTCCTGGGGGGGAGGGGCCCGGAGATCCAGAAAAAGACGGTGGGGAAGCTCAGGGGTTGGCTGGGGGTCAGAGTAAGCCCAGAATTAAGGAAACACAGCAGGTTCCTTGAGACAATGTAAAGGGGAGCTCACTGCATATCACAAGGGATGAAGGGGCTGGCCCCAGTCACACTGCTGGAAGTGGCTGTCTGGCTCCCTCTCTCATTAGCAGAGTGCAGGCGAGCCCTAGTCTAGTGGGAGTGAGAACGTCTGCCTGCCCGGCCCCGTAAAGTTCAGAGAGGACACAAGGTGTAGCGAGTGGGGTTCACAAGCAGGAGTCCCTGATTCCCATCTCCAGCACCAGAAAACAAACAAATAAACAAACCCAAAGACAGCAACAGGTAGGTGCTGAGGAAGGTGCAAGAGAAAACCCCCGCAGTGGTGAGCTCCTGTCATTGCTTCCATTGGTGGGGACTGGGTCGCCTGTGAGCCCTGGACTCTGTGGTGCAAAAGTTCACGTCCCCCCCTGAGAGGAGGAAGAAAGGGCTCCACCTGGACCCCAGGCTCTGGTCTGAGAAGAAGTAGACCTGGGGCATGGGCAGCAGAGCCTGCTGGCCCTCAGAATCTGGGGCATGGGGCTCCCTCTGGTCTTCAGCCGGGACAGAGAGAGGATGCCTTGAAGGTTACCACTGCTAGTGGTTGCATGGTGAGGGGCATCCTGCTCAGCTCAGGGGCCCTCAGCTTCAAACCGGAGTCTCTCTGGTAAACACAGAGGCCAGAGAAAGAGTCCTACCTAAACTCTGGCACTCACCTCCAACTCCAAAGGCACTAAGCAACCCATCTGGGGAGGGAGAAGAAAGTAGTACAATGGCTATTTTATTTTAATTCATTTTTACCTCCTCTAATAATGTCGACATTAGATGGGGGGTGTTACTGGGAATGGAAGCCAGGGCCTTTGCACTGAGCTGCATCCTTCTCCCTTTTAAAATTTAATTTTCTTTTTTTTTTTTGAGATCAGGCCTCACTAAGTTGCTGAGGCTGGGCAACCATCGTGCTCTGCTACAGCATATCTTTTGTCATGTCCATAATCAATCAGTAAAGTAATGCACAAAGAGTGACAGCAGCATGCACTCTCTCCCAGGCACCATGCATATTAACTCACCAGATGTGCACAATGCCTTATGGCATTAAGCAGTATCACTACCTACACCATCTATAGGCACCATCTAATCACAGGTAAGTCACTTGCCCAGAGGAAAAGCCAACATGCAAACTCACAGAGGCTGGCCCCAGAGCCTGTGTTCAGAATCACTGCCTTCGATGTGAAGAAATCTCAGAGTATATTAGGTTGCTGTGCTCAAAATGCTCTAGTGATGAGTCCATGATGTAAAGTTTGACCATTCTTGCCTGTACGGGCATCAGCTCTGGAAGGATCCGTGAGGACCTCATTGTGTAGGTGGGAGCACTGAAGGCCAGAGAGGGCAGGCTTTTGTCCTAGATCACACAGCAGGTGAATGGCAGTGCTGTGCTACTAAAACTCCTATAATGAAAATTCACAACTTCTTGGTTGTGCTCTCATCCCTGTCTTCCATCCCTCCTCTCCCCTACCTGCTCCCCCTCCCTAGTGCTCTTCCTGCTTTCCTTTCTTCCTTACCCTCACAGACGCAGGCTGAGCAGCTGCTTCTGGCTTGCAGTGTGGCCTTCCCGACTTTGGCCAGGGTCCTCCCAGTAACCTCTTTGCCCAAACCCAGGGTGACCACTGTCCTGTGGGGAAGGGAGCTGGGAGTGCAGATACCAGAGAACTGGCATCAAGGCAATGCTGACCATGGGGAGAGGCAGCTTGGGAAGTGGGGGCTCCAGCCTCATCAGCCACACTTGTAAGGAGAGAGCCACATAGGTTCAGTACATAGTGGAGAGAGACGTAAATACATAGATGTGCAGATACTTAGCCTTGGGTGTGTGTCTTGTGTGCAGTGCTAGGATAAAATCCAGGGCCTTGTGCATGCTGAGCAAGCAAGTGCTTACACTAAGCTGTACCCCCAGCCCGATGAGTAGTTTACTATAGAGGTACGGGGATGCACAGATAGATATTATGGATCCATAAATCCAGATTTCTAAGTTCCAGAGCCATAGAGATTACCACATAGATACATAAAAATTCTTTTTTTTTCCATAAAAATTCTTCAGACAGAAAAAAGCTGATGTGAAAGTGTGAATCAAAGCCTTGTTAGAAAGCATGGCTATTTAAAGCGCCACAGCAGGATTTTCCCCTTTGGGCTGGAAAGATGTGTGTGTGTGTGTGTGTGTGTGTGTGTGTGTGTGTGTGTCTGACTGAGGACCCAGGAATAAGAAGCAGCTTCTCTGCCAGGTCCTATAGCTTCCTTGGGTTTCACTGCCACATGACACTGGCATCCCTTCACCACCCACAAATGCTCAGCTCCTGTCTCTGTAGAGGCTCTGCCCACTATCAAGTTCTCCCCTGAATGCTGCCCCTGGGGGGCTTCCACCCCAGGACCACCGGAGCCCAGGCATCTTCCTGTGCCCAGTGACAGGCCTTTAGAGATATGAAGGCAAAAACCACCAGCCCCAGAGTCTTCTCTAGGCTCTTTCTTGTCCTGGTGCCTCAGTGGCCCCAAGGGGGACATGTTACCCCTCTCTCTGCCCAGAGGTGCAGTACAGGGGAGGCCTGGAGGCCTGGGCTCAGCCTTACCCAGAGCCCCTCTGGCCTCGGGTTTGTGTCAAGACCCTGACCCATGCAGCTGGCATGGCTGCCCTTGGTGGCCATTCCCTTGTCTTTGAAGCAATGAGTAGGGTTAGGGTTAGCTAGGAAGGAAGGCTCCCCAGAAAGCCCAAGCTGCTGGGGCAGAGACCAAGGAGAATGGAGTCTGAGGTACACTTCCCTGTCTCCAGCTTCGTCCCTGACTCTAGCTTGTCTCTGACTCTCTTTTTTCTGTCTCCCCCTTTCTCTTGCTTTTGTCTTCTTGTATCCCTATCCCTGCCTGTTTTATATTTTTCTTTTTTCTTTCTTTTTTTTTTTGGTACTGGGGATTGAACTCGGGTCGTTGCGCTTGCAAGGCAGGCGCCAGAACCACTGAGCTAAATCCCCGCCCTGTTTCATATTTTTCTGTTTGTCTGTCTCTCCCTTTCTTTGTCTCTCGTTGTTCTCGCTCCCCTATCTCTGTGTGTGTCTCTGTCTCCTTCTTTTCTTTTCTCTTTGTCTCTTTCCTACATCTAACCTTGTCTTGTGACCTTTGTGTTTCTGTCTTTAGCTTTGAGAACTTGCACAGATGTTCTAGTGAGGGAAGCTGACCAGAGAACTAATACCTTGTGTGGCTGTGGTGACTGCAACCAAGAGGTAGACAGAGAGAAAGAGTAGCCCTGCCTTTCTTTCACTGACTTGCTCACACATCGTTTTGTTGTCCACCTGGTCACTTCCTACACACCTCTGGGTACAGCGTCTCATTCTTCCCTGAACAGCTAAACACAATCGGAAGGCTTACCCTGAAGCGAATTGAAGGAGATTTCTATCCCTGTAGCTTCAGCCCATAGGTCCTGACTGTGGTCTTTGGGATCACCCAGGTCACTCCAGCTCCTCTGCCATTTGACAGTCCTTCAGAGGTCTCCCCAAAGAAGTATAGTCCTTTTCTGGCTGAGTGTTCGCCATGCTGGCTGTCAGGGGAGAAGTAATACCCCTCCAGTTTGGAGTGACTGTAATGCATGCTAAGAGACGGCCCTCCTGCAGGGACCAAACTGGGATGCAGCATCTGAGATATTCCATGAAGAGACCACGGGTTATCTGGTCAAGTCCAAGTAGCTCAGTCTAATACAGTTGGGGAAGGAAAACTGTTCAAACCTGAGGAAACAGCAAAGACGGGAAAAAAACTGGAAAGTGGGCAGGACAAGACCCAAAGCCCTTGACATGAGACCTGGGTGCCTATGAACAGAGAGGAGCCAGATGGCAGAGAGGCCAGCCCGGGTACATTTAAGACAGGCTGCCTTCTAGAAGGAAGCATAAAACATTCAGCCCCTCAGCCTGGGAGCACCAAGGGTTCGCATCAGCCACACACCTCTTGTGAAGTGGACATGAGGTCTTGACATCGTGCCAGCCTAGGCTCCTGAGCCTCACTGAACCAGGAAAGGGCCTGGACTGGCCCAGCCTGCGTCTGCCCCTCAACTTCTGGTGGCACTGTGTCCCCCTCCCCCAATCCTGGCCTCAGGTATTCCCGAAGTTCTTGGGGGTAACAGAGGGGGTCTCTTCTATGCTTCAAGTCCTCAAGGAGAGATTACAGTCTTCCCTGGAATGATTCCCAGAAGCTAACCAGGATCCTTCCTGCTGCAGCTGTTCCTCTGACCCTAAACTCAGCGGATTTTGCTGTTTGCTGCACATTTCTCAAGCGCTTTACTCCTCTATGCCAGGCTCTGGGCTTAGCTGTTTGCATACACATTGCTGATGAAAGAGTTAACACCATGTGCCTCATCATTAGCCCTGCCTCCTTTCTGGCATCCCCCTATACCGCTCAGGCAGCACAAGTCATATTCCCAAAGGCAGCACTTGGCAGAAAGGGGCCTGCTCTGCCCAGCTGGCCACATGTCCCTTCCCCCTCTCCTCTCCATTTCTCATGCTAGTGTCAGGAATCAGGACCCAAGGGGAAAGCAGCACCTGTTCCTGAAGTCCCGTACAGCCCCTCTTTCCTACCCCAGCCCCTGAGCCCCTTGGTGGCCCTGGGGCCTGATGGGAAAGAAAGGCCTCAAAGGCACTGGCCCCCTCCTCTAAGTTGTGTCTTTATTTGGCCTGCTATATTTGGTCAACCCTGTCAAGAGAGGGGAAGCTGTAGCAAGCTGCCATTACCAGCACAGACTCCACAGCCAGATGGCCTGGGATGTGCCACCCAGCAGCTCAGCGAGTCTTAGTTTGCCTTATCTGTGAAATGGGTATCATAATAGTGTCTACCTCATTGACCCTTTGCAGGGCTGTCTGCTTTACTATGTAAAATATGCAGAGGAGCCCCGGAGTAAATAAACAACTTGTCATTAACTAAATTCAGCTCCTGTTCCCTAGAGTTTCCCTATTTTGGCTCTGTCTCATTGTTCACCCTGGCCAGGTGCAGGAACTCTTCCTGGTTCCTGCCCCACCCCCTGTAGCACTGTCCCTCAGTCCCCTGGTGCCCAAGCCCTACTCCCTGGAGCTCAGATGTTCCCTGAAGATGCTTCCTCCACCTGCAGCTCTGCGGGGGCCTCCTCATTCCCCAAGTGAGGCAGCTGCTCTGCCTCTTTAAGGTTCTAACTAGGTCATCGCCCAGCTGAACATCCCCCTCACATTCCCCTCACACTAAACAATCTGATCTGATCGCTGGTGATGAGGTCAATTTCACATGGCTTTGTTCCTGCAGTGAGCTTGTCACGACCAATCATTTCCAAGCGAGGAGCCCATAATCCAGAGCTGGCTCCCTCACCCCCAGAGGCCATGGCCCCTTTCTTGCTCACCAATGTGAGGTCCCTAAGGGCCAGTTCAGCACGAGTTCCTTCGTGGCCTCTGCATGCCCTCCACTTTTCCTGGCTGCAGTGGGAGGGGACCTGGGTTGAGGTCAAAGATGATGCTGCCAGGAGGAGGCAGAATGGGTGCCCGGTAAGCCAGGCCAAAGCCGGTCTCCTGAGGTCCGGGAGTGGTCAAGGCAAGAAGACCAGGTGGTGTGCATTCCTGGGCACTAGGCCAGCGCAGTGTGGGGAGGGAGCCCTTCCTTTGGACTGGCCCATGGTGTCCTGGAAACGGAGAGTGGGTGAGGGGCTGGCAAGAGATTCTGAGCACAAACTCTGCCAAGCCTCCTTGCCTGGGCCTTTGCCTAGAGCTGTGGAGCTTGGTGGGGGGCACACGCACTCACGTGCCATGTGGGAGCCGGCTGCGGTGTAGTCACTGCTAGCAGCAAAGGCACGCTTCTGGGCATGAAGACCAGAATCTCATCTCTGTGTGCCCTTGGCCAAGTCCCTTCTTCCTGAGCCTCAGTCCCCCCCACCCCACCCCCAGCTGAGTATGCTGTGCAAGGGAGAGCCCAGGCCTCCTTGTGGTTTGAAGCATTTCTGAGCCTTGTGGGAGGGGACCTGGAGGCTTGGGGTGCGGGAGTGCGGAGGGAGGACAGATACTTGGCTCCCCCTCTGCCTTCCCAGAGGTGCTGGCAGCCCTGCGCCCCCCAGTGACTGTCAGTTGTGTTTGTTTTGGGTGGGAATAAAAAACAATCATGCCAGAGGAAATGAGCTTTTCTTCTTTCTCCTGCATCTTTCTTGCATGACAGGACACATCCCATCTGCCTGAGCCCTAAGGAAGGGACTGCAGGATAGACGAGGGAGCCAGCCTGACTGGGCACTGCCGAGGGCTGCTGGCTTCTGAGGGGTGAACTGGAGAGGGGAAGGGAGCTCCAGGGTGACTGTCTAAGGGCAGCCTGCTGGGCATGTGGGCCCCAGGTGGCTCCTGTGGCTAGGAAGGAAGAAGGGAGGGAGTACGCCAGGCTCTGGGCAGGGAGCTTGGGAAACCTCATCTCATTGTCTCATTTAGTCCGCATGCGCACATCACTGTGCAGGCAATGGGCCATTCCTGCATTTTACAGACGAACACACTAAGGCTCCAGGGTCGCTGGTCTCAGGAGTGAGGAATACGAATGAGGCTGTCAGGATTCTTCTCTTCAGAGAACTGGTCTTTGGGAAAGTGGAACCCAGAGACCTGACCTAGCTCATGGTACAGCTAACAGTGTCAAGGAAAGTGCATAAACTTTGGGTTCCACAGACCTGGCTCTCTTTTCTAGTCAGCTACTTCCTTGCTGTGTGACTACGGACAAGCCACTTGCTCCTCCGAGCATAAGATTCCTTCCTCCTCAGTGTGATGGAGGTAAATGGACTTGATCTCAGAGGGCAGTCAGGAAGGTTTGATGAGATGATGGGTGCATGGATAATAGGGGCCAATAAGTGTTCTTTCTTCTTCCAACGCATTAACAAGTCCTGCAATCTTCATCTGTACATAAATCCCAGATTCCGCCACCTCCCCATATCTGCATGGCTACTACCCTAGGCCAGGCCTCTATTACTTCCTGCCTAGATCAGCAGACTCCTTCTAGTCTCCCTGCTTCTAGGCTTGTCTCCTTTCAACTACTCTTCAAGTAAAGAGGAGCGATGTGTTACAGCCCTCCATCATATCACTCCACTGCTGAGGGCTTGCCATGTCCCTCACAATACAAACTGTGGCCTTCTTACCTGAAGCCTACCAGGTTCTATTGTGTAGGCCCTGCTGACTCTTTTGGCTTCATCTGGGATCACTTTTTTTTTCCCTTGCTCTGTTCCAACTATGTTCATCTGTCCCCTGAGCCCATGAACTCGTTCCCACCTCGGGGCCTTTACACTGTTTCTCCTGTTCTGGAACACATTTCTTCCAGTTCTTCTCATGGTCACTTTCTGCATGTCGTACAGGTCTCAGCAAAGATGCCATTTGCTCAGAACACCCTTCCAATCTCAAGCTTTCCTGGTTCTAAGTCCTCATCATCTGTGAATTCCTCCTGATGTCTAACCGCAGCTATGCTGAGGCCATTTAGCCTTATTCCTCAGAGCCCTCTCCTGATAAGATGCCCCTTTAAGAATGCATCGTTCAATTTCAAGGCCCTCAGTACTCAGGAATCTACTTAGGCTCTATAGTATAGTGCTCCCAGAACGAGAGCTCCCTCAAATAAAAGTAGATTATGTGGGTGCCTAAGGACCTAGCACTTGCACACATATGCTGTCATTTAATTTCACATTATATCATTTGCTTCCCACAACAGCCCCATGAGGTAGGGATTTCTGTCCCCATTGTACAGATGAAGCAACTGAGGCTGAAAGAGAAAGTTAACCTGGCCAAGATCATGTAGCTGGTTGCATGGTGGTCTTCTTATTCCAGAGCCTACTTTCTGTCCTCCACATTAGAACAGATCCCCTGCCATATGCGCAGCAGAAGCATTCCCAGGGGGCCCACTCTAAGCCTCTTTGCATACTCGCTGAATTCTCTTTGTCTTAGTCCATTTTCTGTTGCTATAATAGAATACCCAAGATGGGGAAATTTATAAGAGAAAGGAGTATTTTGGCTCATAATTCTAGAGGCTGGGAAGTTCAAGAACATGGTGCTGGCATCTGTCTCGTTTCTGGTGAGAGTCTCGTGCCACCTCAGCTCACGGTGCATAGTGGAAAGGCAAACAAGAGAGGCAAAAGCCCGAGGGGCAGGCCTGCTTCATCACAGCCAGCTCCTCAGTAATTAATCCAGTCTTCTGGCTCACTCCCATGAGACTGCATTAATCCACTTGCAAGGGTGGAGCCCCCACACCCCAGCATCTCCCACTAGGCCCCTCTCCTGGCACTGCCACACTGAGGCCAACACATGAATTTGAAGGGACATGCTCTTTTATTGATTTATTTTTGTTGTGGTCCTGGAGACAAAACCTGGAGCCTTGGACATGCTTAGCAAATGCTGAAACACTGAGCTATAGCCCCAGCCTTGGGAAACACTGCTCACAGCACCCTTCAAGTTGCCTCCTAGCTTGCTCCCTGTGAACACATCCTCCCTGGCCAGTTTCTGCCTGGCCCTGGGGGAGGAACTCCACCAATCTCACTGTCCCCCATTCTGACCACCCTGATGCTATGTTCCTTCCCATTCTGTGAGCTGCAATCCCCTAGGACTGCAGGCCAGCCACAGGGACTGCAAAGAGAGAGTGCGGATCCCCAGCTCACTTGCATCCAGTGACGGGCAACACGCTACAGTCCTGTGAGTGCAGGCCTTGGGCACGATTTCCTTTCAGAGTAGGCTAGGCTTGTACTGGTTCCTGAACAATGCATGGTGATTCGTGACTTGGAGCTGGAGCAGAGGGTGAAGGAATAGTACAGGCAAAGGCCTGGCAGCAAGAAGAGCAGGGTAAGACTCTAAGTGTGGCAGGAGGAGAGGAGGCAGTGGACAATGGAGGCTCACAGCCACCTCCAACCGCAGTAAGCATCTATGCTCTCAGTCCTTCCCCTTCAAAATGGGCAGGCAGGTCTGATAGGCTACTGTGTGCTGGTTCCAACCGGCAGCATGGTGAGAACGGGGCTCCAGGAGCCACCACCTCTAAGGCTGTGGGAGACTTATCTTGGGCATTTGGACAGACAGTGGATCCTACCATATTGGTAAAGAGCTAGCCATGAGGATCAACTTGGGTCCTGGAACAAGAGATGGCAAGAGGACAGGAAGAGGGGAGAAGCACGAACCTGTGGAGGGCTGATTGCTTTCACTTTTAGCAAGAGATGGTTACACTGATCATTCCATCAGCAGCCCGATGAATGGGAACTCAAGCACTGGTTCTTGGGGAGAAGCGGGCAGTATTCAAGGAGGTGAGCTGAGAAAGAGTGGGCTGTGTGAAATTGGGCCAAACACCTTCCTGGTCCTCTTCTCTGCCCGCTGGGGCCCAGTGAGGGGAAAGGCACCGTGGGATCAAACATGCCTACAGTAGATAGCATAGGTCAGGCTGGGAGCCTTCTGTACAAGTTCTCATAGAATTCTCTGGATGGTGCTGAGGGCTAGCTTTTGTTCTCTTAAGCAGAAGGAAACCAAAGCCAGGCCTAGTGGCACACGCCTGCAATCTCAGCAGTCTGGGAGGCTAAGGCAGGATGATCTCAAGTTCGAGGCCAACCTAGGCAACTCAGTGACTTGGCAAGACCCTATTTCAAAATAAAAAAGGCTTGGGGATGTAGCTTAGTGTGAAGGCCCTGGGTTTGATTCCCAGTATCACACACACACACACACACACACACACACACACACACACACAAACAAAAAAACAAAAAAACATTCAATTTAATAAAATGTAAAAAAATAAAGAAGGAAACCAAGGTACAGAGAGGGCAAGAGACTTGCCTCAGCTCATTCAGCAAAGCAGAAGGACAGTAAGGCTTAGTCTAGGCTTAGGCTCCTGGCATGTAACTCTTCAAATCTCTCAACATCCTTCCAGATGCCAGCCTGTTTAGTCCCATGTTTCTCCAGAGAGGGGCAGGAGTTTGCCCGTGAGCCCACACCGCTTAGCTGTGATGAGGAGGTCCCCAAGGTCCCTAACGTAACACACTGGGGCTAGGGGGAGCCCTCGGATTATAGATGGGGGAGGGCGGTGGGGGAGGGTGCTTGCCCACCTGAAACATTTCAGTGACATCCTTGTAAAGCATCAATGTCTGACTATAAAGCAAGTCTTGCTCACACATGCTTTGGGCGACCTCACTGCACAAATATAGGCAGAAAGTGCAGAAGATCTAATTGCTTATGTAATCTCTGTCGAATTGTGTCTGTGGGGAAATATCACTTGGAAGTGTTTATCACATCTTATGTTATAAATAGCTGAGCCCAGCTCCCTCCACGTCTTCCCTCACTGCACTGCAGGAGCTGGGCTGGCAGGGGTCAGGAGGAAGGAGCTGTGGAGGGAGAGCTGCCCTCCAGCCAGGCCTGGGCATCTGCACAGCGTCAAAGCAGCCTGCTGTCTTCTGCCTCAGCCCCCACACCCCAGGGGTGGCTCCTGCATTCCCACTCCCCTCACACCCATTTATTGAAGAGAAGCAGCCTGTTCCTGCCTATGAGTATATGAGCATCTATAAATGAAGCAAGTAAAAGTCAAATGACAATATCCTGGGAAACGACCCCACTACCAGTGCCTTCATTTTACCAACTGGGAGACTGAGGCTCAAGGAGGGAGCAGGCACTGGTATGTGGTGGTGCTGGACCTAGACCAGTCTGTGCAACCCCACCTCTCAGGCAAAGAGTCACCCCCTAATGACACAAGGTGCTGCTAGCCCCCACTCCCACCCCAGGAGCAAGATGAAGTAGCGACTTCACAGGATATGCCCAATTTCCACAACTCAGAGGGCTTTGCCTCTTCCGTCTGCCCAGTCTCCTCCTCCCACCACACAGTGGCCCCAGCTGGGGCCTAGCTCTTCCTGAAGTTGGCAGCTATCAGTTTCCCAGCCTTCCTTGGTCTGAGCTAGGGTCCTCACCTGCCTGTTGACCTCTCTTATGTCCTGTGTCAGTTTCCTGTGGCTGCTGAATCCAACTAGACTTGGTGCCTCAAGGGAACAGACATTGAATCTCTCACAGATTTGAAGGCCCGAAGTCCACATTCAGTATCACTTATGAGAGGGCAAGGTGTCTGCTGGGCCATGTGCCCTCTGGAGGCTGCAGGAGAGAATTCTGTCCCTGCGTCTTCCTGCTCTACCACCACAGTCACATGGCCTTCTGTTTTTCTCTCCATGTTAGTCTCCCTTGGCCTCCCTATCATAAGGATACCTGCTTCTTATGTGATCAAATTTAGGGCCCATCCAGATGAAATTCAGGACAATATCACCTCAAAACCCTTATTTAATCACATCCTCAAGGACTCTTTTTCAAGTAAGGTAACATTTCTGGGTTCCAAGGATGAGGACCTTATGCCTTTGGGGGGCCATCTGAAGCCTCCTATATTACCGCAAGAAGCCCCTTGGTCTTCTTTGAAAAATTAGAAGCTCCCAGAGGTCAAAGAGGTCAGAAGCTCCCAGAAGCTGGTGTCCCCAAATATTCCCTGCAGTCATCTCATTTTACTCAGAGCCTCCAACAAACTTCAGGAAAGGCTGGTTGTCTATGTAATTTGCATTTTGCCTCTCTTCCCCATGGACTGACCAGCAATCCCTGGACATACTTGGTGCTTCCTTTAGGATCTTGGAATCCCATGTAGCACAGAGGAAGCAGACTCCTGACTTCCTAGCATCTTAACAAGGTTTCTCAGGATGAATTGGCAGAGATGAGTACCTCATGGCACATATGCAGGCTTAGCTGCTCATTGATCAAACTGTAGGCCTGAGGAGCTGGTCTTTTTAAATTAATTTATTCATTTTTTGGTACTGGGAATTGAACTCAGGACCTTGTGTTTGCCAGGCAGGAACTGTGCTGCTGAGCTAAATCCCTGGCCTGGAACCAATCTTATTGGCTTTCAGAATGTCATTTGCAGAATATTCCTGAAAGACAAGAATGAGAATGAGGGTCTGAAGCTTATAAAGTAACTATGGCAGAGAGAATTCCTAGGTCTTCCTCTTGAATCTTAGAACCCAGTCCCTACCTGAAGGCTGGCAATGGGGAGACAGGTGTGTGGGAATGTGATATATTTGCTCTGACCAAACAAGCTACTGAGTCTTAGGCTGAATCTGTGGAGTATAAAAGTGGAAGTTTGTAGAATAAGGAGGTGACAAGCTGCCCTGGAATGTGGTGTCAGCTGTGGACACCACATATTAAGGTGCCACAGTCACAATGGGACATGAACAGGAAGGCAAAAGCAGACTGGGGAGGCAGGGGGAGCCCCACTTTATGAGGAAGAGTGGAAGTATCCGACCATGAAGCTTGGAGAAGACTAAGGGGTGATAGTGATAATGATGGTCATGTTTCTGACCTCCAAAGGACAGTGTTGAGCAGAATAGGGGAGAGAGCAGAATCTGAGTGGTTCTCAGAGGCACTACTGGGACCTGAGTTAGAAGACACACAGAGACAAGGCTCAGCCCAGTTCCAGAAAAAACTACCTGGAAGTTATGCTATCTTGAGGTGATGTTTCTCTTGAGAGGAAATTAGGCCCCTGCCTCCCGGAAGTAGGAAAAAGGCTGGTCAAACACTTGGCTGAAACGTGGTAGAAAAGACATGAGCTTCCCAATGGGATTTGACCAGCCCAGCCCCTTGGAGGCCAGGAAAGGTTTTCTTCCCTTTTTCTGCATCTCTCTCCCTCCTCTGGGAGTCCTTTGCCACCCCCTACAAACCTATTCTGTCCTTCCTTGAAAGCCCGAAGCATCCCGAAGGTGTGCATGGTGCTGCACACCTATAATTCCAGCTATTAGGAAGGCTGAGGCAGAAGGATTGAAAGTTTAAGTCCAGCCTGGGCAACTTAGCATGTCCTTGTCTTAAAATAAAAAGTGAAAAGGCTGGGGCTGTAGTTTACCAAGTGAAATTCCATCCTCAGTACAAAAAATAAAAAATAAATTAAAAGAATCAAGCAACAGTATGTTAGAGCAACTTATTACATTATTTAGGTTTGCCCCCCGCCCCCATGCCCAGGAGATCATAGGACTTCAGAGCAAAGAGAAGACTTCTCCAACTGTGGGTCTACTCTTCACCTTTTCTTTGACCTAATCTGGCCCCACTAACCACCAGAGAAGAGAAAGGTGCTAAGGACTGGTGGACAGTTGCCAGCCCAGAGCCTTTAGAAATTGCAGATTCCTATGAATTCAAAACTGGTTGAAATGCACCCTGGACAGGGATGGGGAGAGCGGAAGTGACCTTTCAAAGTTCTCTCAGGACTCTGAAGACTCTTGTGGATGGCAACCCAGATACCTGGCTTGTCCTTTCCTTCTTTGCACCATTCTGAGTTCTCCCAGCTCAGGCTTCAGTTCCCAAGGGGCTCTCCCTCCCTGCTGGCCCCTCTGGCTCACTCCAGTCCCCCACCAGATGGGGCCCATCCTCTTTTCAGCCCCCAGCTGGGCCTGCCAGCTGGACCTTCTCAGGAAAAGAGGCCCCAGGAAAGTCCAGAGCCCACCCAGCAGGCTAGAAGGAGAACAGCTGCCTGTTGGTTGAGAAGGGTATGGGGTAAGGCTCCCCCATAGGCAATCTGGGTTGGAAATAGATGAACTAAAAATGGGAGTGGAGGTGGGGGTGGCTTTGCTGGCTCTCAAAAACCACTCCAGGTTCTGAGATCTAAAGCCCAAAATCATTTTCTGCAGCTCCTTGGATTGTCTCCATGTCCACTTAAACATTTGGCGTGCTGGTGATCAGTGTTTCCACACTGGGAGCTCTGCAGCCTGGGGTTCTGCTTTGCATTCTGATCCTGGATTCTCTGTGTTGTTGGGGAGGTCCCTGGGATTCACTCAGGCACCCCTTCAAAAGTTTTATCAGTGCCTATTTATGAAGTTAGTGACAAGGGACTAGACAGAATCCTGGGCCCCAACATCACTATCTGTCCATAAGTGTAGATATTATTGCTTGGCTTACTTACTCACGGACTCTTCCTTGGACCGGAAGCTCCCTGGAAACAGCGGTCTCTGTTTAACTCATTCCTATACTCCTGGTGTCCAGCTGAGTTTCCTGCGAAGAGTAGACGTTCAGTCATTTGCTAAATGAGTAAAAGAACAATAAAAGCTCACAAAATGTCACATCCAAACTTAGTTTGGTCTACACTGCTAGCAGTTTCTCAGGCTCCAGAAATCCCTCTCTCAAGATCCATCATCCCAAGTTAGGAGACCTTGGAAAGATTCAGAGCCAGACATCCAAAAGTTAGTGCATGTTCCTTGCCATGGCTGGCTATGAGCCAAGTCAGGAACAGGAATGGGCCTGACCCATAGAGCTAGCAGAAGCACCGTAGCTGGTGGGTTGACCTGATGGTAAAGAGCCACTGACCATCCCAAGTGTAAGTGGTCCATCTGCTTGAGATCTCAGCATCTTGGGCTTTGAGCCAGTGGCACTGAGTGGTAGTGGGCCTGCTGGGAGGAGGAAAAGCTCCTAGGGCCATCCCTTGGGAAACCACGACTGGGCAGCCAGTAGGGCCATCCTCTGCTCTCCAGCCAGTGCCCCTTACCCACACTCCAACAGCTCTCTTAAGCTTCACAGCTCATCGGGGATCGAAATGCCTGCCTGCCTACTCCCCAGGTCGGTGGTGAGCAGGCAAGTACTTTGGACATTATAATGAACTATGCCCATTCCAGCTACTTGGGAGGATGACACAGGAGAATAGCAAGTTCAAGCCCAGCCTTGTGCAACTTGGTAAGATGCTATCTCAAAGAAAAAATAAATAAACAAATAAAAAGGGCTGAAGAGTAGAGCTCAGTGGTGGAGCACTTGTCTAGTATGTGCAAGTCCTTGAGTTTAATCCCCAGTACTTCCCAGGGGTTGGCTTTTGCTATCAGTTTCAATGCTGTGTTGCAGTCTTTTTTCACTGAAACAGATAGATGTTCCCTGGGTGATACCAGGCCACAGGAAGGCTATTTGCCAAATGGGAAAGGATAAGGGTTGGAAGTCAGCCTAGACTGAGTTCAAATCCTCCCTCTGCCACTTCTAAGTTATGCAACCTTGGGAAAGTCATTTGATTTCTCTGAGCCTCAGTTTTCTCATCTGTAAAACAGGGAGAACAATATGTGTGGCCTTCAGGGCTGTCAAAAGGCCCTAGGAAGATAATGGATTTGGAACACTTGGTACGGGGCCCGATACTACATTTTCTAGAGACAGTAGCTACTCTTGCATGTTAATACTGGCAAGAGCTACTCAAACTGTGGGTCCCTCACCTGGGAGTTTCTCTCCAGTCTACACCAAACCTGTGAGTTGAAATTTTAGTTTAATATGATCCCCTGCATGATAAAGTTGGAGAAGAGCTTTTATAACAACCAGCCTTCAGACTGACACATCAGGTCCTAGGGTTCAAGATGAAATCTGCTGATGCTCAAGTCCTTTATATAAAAAAAAACAGTGTTAGCATATAACCTACATGCATCCTCCCATATAAATCATTTTTAGATTATTTATAATACCTATGACAATGTGAATGCTATGTAAATAGTTCTTACACTGTGCTGTTTAAGGAATTGTGACAAGAAAAGAATGTCAGTCTATGTTTAGTATGGATGCAATTTTCTTTTGGATATGATCTGCAGATACAGAATCCTGAGGAGAGGTGGGGCTGACTGAGGAATATCTACAATACAAAAAAGAGCTTTGAGGCCTGGGAATTTAGCTCAGTGGTTCCACAAGGTCCCGAGTTCAATCCCAGGTACCAAAAAAAAAAAAAAAAAGCTTTGCATACCCTTAACTAAGATGGTGGCAGCAAGTGGCTCAGAGAGGTGGCAGCAGTAGTAATACCGGCAGTATCCTTGCACTTGGCCCACTTATTGTGTATGAGACACTGCAGGGCCCATCATAGCAACCCATGAAGTCAGTACTCCACTCACTGCTGTTTTGCAAATAGGGAGGCAACGCACAGGAAGTTGAAGTCATAGGCTCAAAGTTGGGGTTGGGAAGAGACAGAAGCCCAGTGTGAACCTGAGCCACCTTGGAAGAAAGTGCCTATAGTAAGCCACACAGGCAATCTCATGCCACAAGCTCCAGTCCTTTCTCCAGATCCTCCTGCCCCAGGCTCGGGAGATACAGGGATGGAGAAGAAACCAGTTGTCTCCTCAAGGGACTCCCAGTCCAGAGACAGGCACACAAATAAGTAATGAAATGGGGGACTAGGGCCCCTACTGTGCCCGAGGGAGCAAGCAAAATGCTACAAGGGTGCAGAGGAGGGGACCCATCAGTCTTGCTTCTGGGCATCTAGGAGAAGCAGCTTCCCAGCAGGCCTCGTCCTTACCAGTTTCTCCTTCCTTTGCCAATCTCTAGACTCTAGGCTTGATGAAAATGTCTTCCAGATCAGATGGGGAGTCTAGAGTTCTAGGGAGAAGATTTGGGACAAAGGCGGTAGTCATGAGATTAAAATTTGATCCCTGTCTTAGCTTTTAACCCTCCTTGTAGACTTACACATTTAGGCCCAAAGTTTCTCCAAGTTTGCAGAGAAAAGAGCAGATTTATGGATGGAATTTTAAAGTCTAACTGGAAGAACAAGGGATTGGCTGCAATTTCTTTTCTTTTCTTTCTTTCTTTCTTTCTTTCTTCTTCTTTTTTTTTTTTTTTTTTTTTTTTTTTTTTTTTGTTTTTTTTTTTTTTTTTTTTTTTTTTTTTTTTTTGGACTAGGGATTGAACTCAGGACCTTGCACAGCAGGCACGGTGCCACTGAGCTAAATCCTCCCACCCTGTTGCAAATTCTAGTGAGTAGGGATCATGTCTACCTTGCCCACAGGTATATCTTGGCCAACAAACTCATGGCCTGGTCCCCAGCCTCTGCACCATGATGATTTGTTGGGTGAAGTTTAAATGAACAGTCACAGGAAAAAGGTCCAGGTGACCAAGTCCGAGCCTTAGGCCTTAATGCTGTGTCAGTCCTCAGTCCTAAGCAGAGCTCAACCAGCTCCCTCTCCTTCAAGGTCTCTGCTTCTGACCTTGAGCTGCAGTCAGCTCTGCATCTCTGTTAGGACAATAGTCCTCTGGCCCCTGCTGAAGAATCCAGACCTGCCAAGGCCCTTAGATATCAGCCCACTGGACAAACAGGGAAAGTGGCTACAGAGGAGAAAGGACCAGTCCAATGACCCTCAGGAAACCTTTGACAGAACCAGGACTGAGAGCTGCACATTCTTGTGCTCCCATCCCTTGGTCTCCTTTCCTGGTCAGAGACACCCAAGGGCCAGAGCAAGACAGAGGTAATGAGTAAATAAAAGAGAAGAGCCTTCAAGGACTCTGGGATCAAACTGGAGGTGGTGGAGGGTCAGAGGTGGCAGCACCAAGGACAAGGTCCCTCGTGGCAGGAGTTGGTGAGACGGTAGAGGGTTAGGGCGAGGGAGCAGGCAGGCAGGAAGCTCAACTGGAATGTGGAAGACACGTGTTTCCCATTAGCCTCCCCTGGGGGTGGGGACAGAGGAAGAAGAAAGAAAATGTGATGTCTGGAAGAAGCCAGTACGTAGGCATGTTTGGCAGGAGCTCCCCAGCTAGTCCCCTCCATAGTGGGTGGTAGCAGCCCCAAGGCTTTCCTCCAGGGTAGATCCCAGTATGCTCCGCCAGCTTCTCTGCCTCTCTGAGGTGGGGGAAGCCCCAGCAGGTCTCCCACGGTGCTTGTAATCCATTCACTGGCTTTGAGTTGAACACCCATAGGTTTGAATCTGTCCCACAGGTCTTACTAGGCGATGTAGCCTTGAGCAACTTACTCCTCTGAGCCTGGATTCCGACAACTATACAACACACCACGTGACCCCTGGTCTCCCTCCCCTCAAGCAAAGTGCAGGGGGAGCAGAGACCCCACCAATAATGCTCTGTGCTCCGACCTTCATGTGGCCAGTGCCAGGGGTCAAGAACTCCTTGCTGCTTTCCATCCTTGTGTATATTCTGGCCCAGTCTAGTAGAGACACTCAAAACCTTTTTGTGGCAGCTGAAATACTGGGTACCTTCTACAATCATAGTGCCTCGAGGGTTTCTCAAAATCCTTCCTCATCCCAGCCACCCCAGAGCAAACTCAGTCTCCTTTCAGTGACCAGTAACACAGCTACATGGTGGATCTCTATCTCCACTCACATGCACACATAGGCACACACTCCACCCTCTCTTCCTGCTCTGTAGATGCACTTGCTAAGGAAGAGGAGGCACCTAAAAAAGGCCAGAGCTTCCACTCGGAGCCTGCTGGCTGATGTCTCCCCCAACTCTTTGCATGGAGGGAGATTGGTGTGGTGGCTTACACTTGTAATTCCAGCTATTCTGGAGGTTGAGGCAGGAAAATTGCAAGTTCAAGGCCTGCCTGGGCAATTTAGTGAGACCCTGTCTCCACCTCTCCCCCCCAAAAGGGACTAACGATGTAGCTCAGTTCACAGGCCATGAGTTCAATTGCCAGTGCTGGAAAAAAAAAAAAAAAGAGAAGGGAGTGCCTTAACCAGAGAAAGGAACATCTAGCATGCTCCATTCATGTTCCGTGTACCTGAACATCAAAAGCCACCAGAATGGACCCATGGGGATGAAGACAGAGCAGTAGCTACCCTTGGAGCACAATGGAGTTACTGATCAGGAAAGGCACATGGGACTCTTCTGATATCTCTATCTAGGTGGTGCTTGCACAAGCTGACACACATGGAGAAATTTATGGAGCTGTACATCAATGCCAGTGCTCTTGACTATAATGTGAATTAGACCTCAATAGAAAAAGTGTTATTTAAAATTTTTTAATTATTTATTTTTGCATCCCTGGAATTGAACCAGGGTCTCATGCTGAGCTACATCCCCATCCCTTTTTAAAATTTTTATCTTGAGACAGAGTCTCATTAGTTTTCCCAGGCTGAGCTTGAACTTGCTGTCCTCCTGATTCAGCCTCCCAGGATTAGGCCACATGCCTGGTTAGAAAAGGTGTCTTTGAAAATCCAAAGTTTCAAGAGCTTCTGAGCGATCTGTACACGACTGGCTTGTTGTCAGTCAAGTCTTACTCTAAATGTCATCCTCCCATTCGAGAGGCCTTTCCTTGTCCCCCCACTCATGTAATTTATTAACGCCCTTTTCTGCCCCAGTTACTCGCTAGTCCACTACCTTGTTTCTGTTTTGGTTTTGGTGTGTACCCATGTGCTGAAGCTGGTGCTCCCGGGTTTGTTCCACACTGTATGCAGTGACCTCATGTTGGTAGCTCGAGCTCAGCCAGGATGGGACTATTTCCACCATATAAATCAGCAGATGTCCCAGAAACCCCTGCTCCAGAGCTAGTGGTTAACTGTCAGCACACCCTGACCACACCACCATTTAAAACGATTTTAGATAGTTGTTTGTTTACTTTCTTTCTGTACTGAGGATTGAACTGAGAACCTTTGCGCTGAGTTACATTTCTGGCCCTCTTTTTACTTATTTTGAGACAGGGCCTTGCTAAGTTGCTAAATTGCCCGGACTGGGCTCAAAATTGTGATTCTCCTCACTCAGGCTCTCAGAGTGCTGGGATCACAGGAATGAACCACCGTGTCTGACTTGTTTACTTCTTTCCAGTCTGTCGACCTGCCTGAAGTTCCATGACGGCAGGGCTGGTGGCTTATTGATTTTACCAGTGTATCCATGGTGCCTAGAACAGGGGTCAGGATATAGTGGTGCTCAATAAGTGCTGAAGGAATGAATAAAGGTCTGAAGGTAACACTGTGGAAACACAAAAGAGGAAACAATTTTTATCAGAATAGGGTACATTTGAGCTGGGGCATCAGTGATGAGGAGTTCAACACTGTGACAAGAGGAAAAGGATCTTCCAGGCAGAGGCAAGAAAGAGCATAGGAGGTCTGGGAGTGACAGAGCAGCTGGAGTGGCCTACTATAGGGTGTCTGGTGTGGGAGAGGCATTGCGAAAGGTAGGGGCCACATTGTGAAAGGCCTTAGCTCCTTCAATGGAAGCCTGGATTTTCCCCTTTAGGTAATAGGGAGCCATTGAAATGTTTGAATTAAAGAAATAATCTAATCAAGTCTTTGCTGGCACAGTGCCTCTGGTGGGAAGGCTGACCACAGGGGGATGGCTAGAGGTCCAGTCACTTCTGCACAGTGTGCTGAGTGTAGAAGGCTGGACTTTTGAAACATTAGCCCTTCTGGCTGTTTTTCCTGCCTGTTTCCTCTCCCCAGGCCCTCAGCGAATATGGAAAACAGCTGGCCCTTCCCTTAAAGTCCAGTGGCCCTGCACTGTGGTCTCCACCGTCCCACTTCTTCTCAGTCCGTAGTAAGCCTGTGGGGACAGCCATGTGGTACTGGTGTGTGGAGGGGGACTGTCTGTGCCTTTCTAGTGTCACCCCGTCCTGCTGAGCCACACAGCAGCAGCAGCAGCAGCAGCAGCAGCAGCAGCAGCAGCAGCAGCAGCAGCAGCAGCAGCAAGCACCTCCATGGTCGCTTCTTGCATAGGGGGTCAAGAGCCTTTGCTGTCTGGTCTGTGGTGTTGCTGCACAGGGCTGGCCAGCTCCAGGGAGTGCTGAATGAGAGTCTCCAACCTTCCAACTGAGAGGACCAAAATAAACCAGAGCATTCCTGGTCCCGAAGGCAGCAGCTAGGCTCTGCCATTAATCCCTAAGCCACAGAGGTCAGGACCCTAGGCAGCCAGGGATGGCAAAGGCTGGCATGGGGGGCATTTGTGTCCCGCTCTTTCTCCTTTCCTTCTTTTGCAGTACTTTGGATGGACTCTAGGGGCGCTCTACCACCGAGCCACAACTCCAGCCCTCTTAATTTTTTATTTTGAGATGGAGTCTTACTAAACTGCCTAGGTTGGTCTCAAATTTGTAATCTTCCTGCCTCAGCTTCCCAGAGTACTTGGGATTACAGGCAAGTGCCAGCAGCCCTGGCCACTTCTTTCTCTTTCTATAGCTGGTGTATGGAAGAAGCTATTAGTAGCAGAATGAGTGCAAGCCAAGAAGTGGGCTCAGGCCTAGCAACCCGGGCTTCAGTTAACCTCTTCCATCAAAGCCCTGGAATCCAAAACTACAAAGACCCCAGGGAGGAAGTAATAGGAAGCTGCCTGGTTTGCTGTCGAGGAGGAGGGCTTGCTGAGGAATGATAATAACCAACCCTCCCATCTGCATGCCCTTTCACACACCACGAACTGCCTTTCCACCCCTTTTCTTGTCTCAATCACACAGTTTGGGAATTATCCCTTTCAATCAAATGGAAGCTCAGAGAGGACAAAGAAGCTCCCTGAGTTTGCCCAGCAAGTCAGTAGGTGACAATATGCCATCCAGGATTCCACATCCACTCACATTTCCCTTAGATTTCTGCCTTGCTGCTGACAGACCCAGACCCAAGGCTGCTGGATCTCTGGGGCATAGGAAATCCAATTTGGGCGGATTATAATAGGGTGGTAGGAGATGGGGGAGGGCACTTAGGGCCAACATGACCAAAAGAGGCCAAATTCAAACTCGGGCCAGTTTTCCCTCACTGCTCTCTCATCTGAAGACTTTTCTTTTTAAGCAGAACTTCTGGCAACAAATTTTTTTCATTGTTCTTCATCTGAGAATGTCTTTACTTCTACTTCATTATTGAGTGACATTTTCACTGGATATTGAGTTTTGGATTGATGGTTCTTTTTTCTGGGATTTTTTTCCTTTTGTTTTTTTGTTTGTTTGCTTGTTTATTTTTTTGTTTGCTTTGAGACAGGGTCTTGCCATTTAGTTCAGTCTGGCCTTGAACTCACCATGAAGCCCAGGCCAGCCTTGAATTCACAGCAATCCTCCTGCCTCTGCCTCCTGAGTGCTGGGATTACAAGAGTGTGCCACCATGCCCGGCTTGTTCTGGCATAAAAATCCCAAAACAAAACAAAACAAAAAAAACCCAGATACTTCCTTCTGGTCTCCCTGGTTCAAAATCCACCACTACTCATGTGTAGTTTTTTCTGGCTCCAAGGTGCTGCTTAAAAGGAGGCAGCCCGGGGTGTGACAGGAACTCGGGACTGCAAGCTGAACTATTCCCTGGGTGGGGATATAGGATGAGCCCCTCCAACTGGTCTGAACCTCAACTTCTCCACTGCTGCCTGGAGAGAGTGGGACTGGATGGTCATCCTGGGAACCTTTCTCATGACCTTGACATTCTCTAGGTCTCAGATGACCTGACTCCCCAGGCGTGCCCCACTCCTGGGGAAGAGGAAGCTTCTATGTTGAAATCCCTTGGGAGCCATGACCGAAGTCCTAGACTCTTTGCTTTCTCTACCTGTGACTGTTCTGGTCAGGCAGGCAGGACCTATTGAGGCAGGTAGAGTTCTGAGGGAGCCTTCTTTTTCTTTTTTTTTACCGGGAATCAAACTCAGGACCTTTCACTTATAAGGCAAGTGTGGTGCTACTGAGATAAATCTCCAGCCCCTAAGGGAGCCTTCTTAACAGACCAGTCCCAAGCCCTCACTGACTAGAGGAACCCATCATTTCCTCTCACAGAGGCCATTGCAAAATACTCCCTCAGTGGTCAGGGAGCAACCTCCAGGGCTACCCCATGTCTGTCACCATGTACCACCATCCTCATCCTCACATCCCCTCCTGGTGGCTGTCTTTCTCCAGCCATTCTCCCTCTCCGCCCTTCCCCCACCTCTCTCTCTCTGTCTTTTATTTTGTTTGTTTTGTGGGGCTGCTGATTGAATCTAGGGCTTTACTTGGAGCTACATCCCTATCCTTTGTTCATTCGTTTGTTTTTTATTTTGAAATAGGTTCTCACTAAGTTGCCCAGGCTGGGCTCCAACCTCCAATCCTGCCTCAGCCTCCCAGAATGCTGCAATGGCAGGTGCATGCCACCATGCTTGGCTTCCTTTCCTAATTGTTGAGGCTTTGTAGAAGAAATACTAGCCTTTTACTTCACCTCTCAGTGCCTTGGCTTTCTCATCTATAAGCTGGGGGTGACAATAATATCTACCCCCTAAAGCTATTGGGAAGACTAAACAAGCTATTCCCTGTGAAACATTTTAAACAGTGGCTGTGTCGATGCAATCCAGTCAGCCGCCTGCATGAGCAGGTTCTGCCTCTGAGAACTCAGCCAACTACAGATCAAAAAAATTTGGGGAATAAAATTTGAGTCTGTACTGAACATGTGCAGACTTTTTGCCCATGTCATTATTCCCTAAACAACATACTATCAGAACTAGTTACATAGCATTTATATTGTATTAAGTATTATAAGTCATCTAAAGATGATTTAAAAGGTACAAGAGGGTAGGTGTAGGTTATATGCAAATAATATGTCATTTTGTATAAGGGATGTGAACATCTGTAGAATCTGCAATCCACTGGGGATCCTGGAAATGATCCCTGGAGGACACCAAAGCATGACTATACTCAATAGATATTAGCTCATTATTATGCTGTCATTAATGTTATTATAGTGTAGTGGTTAAATGTACAGACCCTAGAATCAGACTCTCTATGTTCAAATCCTCTGCATCACCTCAATCAAGTCACTTAACCCCAAGGTGCTTCCGTCTTCTCATCTTTAAAAGGCAGCTAATAACAAGCCCCACCTCCCAGGGCTGTCACAAGGTCAAATGAGACATCTCACACAAATGAACGTTTAGCACAGAGCCCGACTCCTTTGTTGTGAGCTCCCCTTTTGTGTTAGTGAGGATGAGGAAGGTGCCACTGCCTTGGGTCCTTCCTCCTGAGAGAGACAGGCAACAGGAGCTCCTGGGTGAAGTGTCTGCTGGTACCCGTGCATCCCTGCAGTTCTTGGACCACAGAAGAATCCTACTTTTGGTTTGTGAGATTCCGACCTCGGCAACTTTGTCTGGCTTCACTGGGGCCACCTCATGCCCAGCTCCAAGGCCCCAGCTTTAGGAGGCCTTTTCAGGTCACCTCAACTGAGTCCCAACTCCTCCAGGCATCCCCAGTGGGCTGGCAGATGTTCTCCCAGGTCTTCCTGGGTGGGGTTAGCTCTGCTCTAGCGACCTCGATTCCAGCTTGTTACCTGCATTGAGTGAGAAGAGGCCAGAGGTGTTGCTGAATGTTCTATGAAGCTCACCATGGCCCCTAGTCTTGGCTCTGTCCCCTGACTTCTTTTATAACCATGGTGCAGTCTCTTTTCCAAGTGCAGGCCCCACTTTCCATTGATAATATGAAGAGTTTGGTCCAGATGATTTCGAAGGCATCTCCTAGATGGATGAATCCTAGCATCCCTTGTCATTGCCATTGCAGGGCTGAGTTGTCCACAGCCTAACATTAAATATGTGACAAGGCAACTCAGACTGCTGCAGTGGATTACAGAAATACAGACCAAACCAGCCATCGTGGTGCACAGTTGTAATCCCAGCATTTGGGAGGCTGAGGCAGGAGGATCACAAGTTGGAGCTCAGCCTGGGCAACTTACTGACTTAGAGAGAGACCCTGTCTCAAAATATATTTGTCCAAAAAAAAAAAAAAGAGCTGAAGACATAGCTCAGTGTGAATGTTCTGGGTTCAATCCCTATACCACTACCACCACACACAAACAAATTAAATGAGCTGGGAATGTAATTCAGCAAGAAGTAGAGCACTGGCTTATCATGGGTGAGACCCTGGGTTCAATACCCAGTAATGGAGAGAGAGAGAGAGAGAGAGAGAGAGAGAGAGAGAGAGAATATGACTGCAGCTCTGAAGTGAGCTGGCTCCTCCACTGGGGGTAGCTGTGAGGGCAGTGGCTGATCTGCCCTGCTCTGTACTCAGGCAAATGGAGGGGCTCTCTGGCAGGAGGCTGACCTTGAATAGAGAGATACAGAGCTTGAGGCCCGGGAAGAGGGAAGCAGGTGGTAATATCTACTATGGCCAGTTAAAGAGGAGATCACAGGGTTGCTGCCAAGCCTGTACCAAAGATCTGCCTTCTAGACCCTTCCACCTACTTGCATGCATTTAGAGAGGGCTGGGGTGCTGACCTCAGGTCTCTCCGGGCTCAGACACACTGTGGCAGGAGCCAGGGAGAAGAGGCCTGAAAGCTATCTGGAGGAGTGAGTACAATGTAGTCTTCACTAGAGCACTTTGTTGCTGATTAAAGATCCGTGAATGTTCCACCTCTCCTCCTTATCATCCATAGAACCTTGATGTTCTGTGCAAGTCACGGAATGTCCTTGATGTCCCCAGGGCAGTTCTGCTTTCCTCACACTACCCCCACCTGGGTAGGACAATGCCATCTCAGTGGGCCTTGTGGAGGATAAGAAAGCCTCTTTGTGTCTGATGGGAAGACTCGAATAGGCTGGGAGAGGGGTCAGCGCCAGCGGGTGCCCGGCATAGTTCCCACGCCCAGCCTACCTGGCCCCTACACTGCCTGGCCCCTTGCACAGCCTGACTCCTTCACAGCAGCTGTGAGCCCCTGAGTCCCCTCTGACTAATTCTCCTGAGGAAATTGATCCTGAAGTAAGGTCACGGGCTAGTTCCCAGGACTTTGAATTAGGCCAGAGGCAAGCACAAAGTGATCAGGACCAGTGAGGGAGATGGCTACATGAGCTCCTCTAGTTGTGAGGACTAAAAGGACGTTGTTTGGAGATGACATAGCAAGTTCAGGAAGGCCTTGGACATTGTTGTTAGGCCTGGAGAGGCCCAAGGACACGGTCGCCAGAAAACTATAGCAGCCTGGGCCAAGTAGCTGGTGAGGAGCAGGGAGGGAGGACTCTGTGAGGGGAGAAGGTTGGCAGCTCACAGAGTTCTCTCCCCCAGCCCTCTAACAGCCAATCTAACAGTCACTCCCCAGATAAAGATAACATTTATGAAACAATTCCCAGGGCTGCGGATGTAGCTCACAGGGCTAGAGGGCTTGCCTAGCATGTACAAGGCCCTCTGTTCCATCCCTAGCACTGCAAGGGAAGAAAAAATAAAGGAAAGAAGGAAATTATTCTTTCTATCAGCTGGTGGTGGTAGGGAAAGGTGCCAGAAGTTGTGTACCAACCTAACTGTCTCTAGGCTCCGTGACATCCTTCCTTGCCTTGCTGCATGCCTGCCCTTTTCTCTGAGTTGGTTCTCTACCTTCCACAACAAGACTCTGAGCTCTTGCAAAGCTTTTAAGTAAATCCTTTTGGGTTTAACTTAGCTGGAGTTACATTCAGCCAAATCCCTGCTGGCTGAAAGTTAGAAACCTGAATGCTCACCCTAGCTCGAGAACAGTCAGTGCACAGTGAGGGGTCAGCCAGCACTCCCTGGGGAGGGGAGCAATACATGAAGGTGCCTTGCTTCCAAGTCCACAGGCTAAGGAATTCAGTGGGTGCTCCGTGGATAGATGAACACATGAGTGAATGAGTGAATTGTCCCCATTCCCAGCTATCCTACCCATCCTGCTATTGATGCCAGACATAACCCACCCCTGATCATCAGCCGATCTTGGGCCTCCCTACCACCTGGCCCCCGAGAGAAGGAAGCTAAAGTCATAGGGTCACGACATGGCAGAGCTGGCCTATCCCTTGCCAAGTCAAATGCCTTCCTGGCTCAGTGGAAGAGGCCAACATTCAGAGAGGTAAAAGGACTGGCCAGAGGTAGCAGGACTCAGCTCTCCTACCTCCATCATACCACATGTCAGGAATTTTTGTTAAGTTTGTGTTCCAGAGGTCCCATTCCAAAGCTAGTCACTTCCCAGAATGCATTAGGACTTCAAAGCATGGCAGGATGGCATCTGGGCTTTCCTGACTCCCCTTCAGCCCCAACTCCTGGGACCAGAGGGTAGGAGCTCCTTTGATCAGCCAGGAGTGTTGACTGTCCTTCACTGGGCCTGACAGCAGAGATGAGCCAGAGGCTGGCCCATGCCCCCTGGATGCTGGGGGAGAACACAATGTCACTAGAGAGAAAGTCCAGCTTCCAGCCTGGGGCCTCCTGCATCTGGGGCATGCCACCCAAAGCCTGCACAGCTGGCCAGCAGGGAGGGCTGCAGCTGGGGGATGTTTGTGCTAATCTGCAGCACTGGGAGCAGTGTGATAGCTGGGCCTATGTTTCCAGGGTGGGGCACCACTCAGTACTGGGGCTTTTGCTTTCTAGCCCGTTTCCAGTCCCTGCCTCCTGCAGGCCTCACTCTCATCTTCTCTCACCAGTTTCAATCACTTCCTTAGAAGGGGTCCTGGACTGCTAGTCTGGAGACCTGGAATCTTCTGCTGTCTTGCTGTTCTTGAAGCAGTCCCTTGCCTTCTCTGGACCTCAGTCTGCTCAGCTGTGATGTGAGGGATTGGTGTAGATGGCCCTGTCCTAGCACTCTGGCTCTGTGAGGCTCTGCATGGGGGATGTGATTTGTGATGAATGCTGACTGTTCACGTCTGAGGGATGCAGATACTTTGTCCTGTGCTCACTCAGGTAGCCCAGCACTCTAGCCCCCATGGCCATGCTCTGAAACCTAGGGTGACTGTAGCAGAGAAGTGAAGTCCAAGGGTGATCTGGATCCGGCTGGAAGAGAAAGATAGAGGCAAGTACAGATTGTATGTTCAAACCCAGAAATGCTCCATCAGTCTTTGGACAAAGCCAAGAAGCCTGATGGTTAGCAGCTCCAGGAACAAAGTGTCCAAAGCTCATACCCCATTCCCTGTGCCTAGCAGGGAAACCAAGGGCAAGATCCCGAACCCCTCTGACCTCAGTTTCTTCATTTGTACAATGGAATAACAGTAGTGCCAACTTCACTGGCTCACTGTGAACTAATACACGTGAGGTGCTTAGGGCAGTCAGTGCCTGGTAGGGTTAGCACTTTGTCTACCTGAGCACCTCCTCCACAGCCGCCGCCTCCTCCTCCTTTTCTTCCTCATCCCTCTCCTCCTTCTCCTTATTCTTCCCCTTCTTCCTCTTCTCCTCCTTCTCCTTCTCCTTCTCCTCCTCTTCCTCCTTCTTCCCCTTCCTTTTCTCCTTCTCCCTCTCCCCCTCCCCTTCTTCTCCTCCTTGTCCTCCTTCTTTTTCTTCTTCCTCCTATACCAGGATGGAATGCTCAGCCCTTTTTATTTTTTAGTTAGTTGAGCTATACCTTCCAGGCTGTTTTATTTTATATTTTGAGACACGGTCTCACTAAATTGTCATCTGGCCTGGAACTTGTGATCCTCCTGCCTCAGCTTCACAAGTAGCTGAAATCATAGGCATGTACCACCATGCCTGACTCATTTTAGTTTCTTTTTTTGTTTTGTTTTTGAGATAGGGTCTCACTGTGTAGTTGAGACTGACCTGGAACTCACTAGGTAGCCCAGGCTGGTCTCGAACTCACAGCGATCCTTCTGCCTCAGCCTTCATTTTAGTTTCTCTCGTTATCGTCAACTCAGAGATAGTGGCTAGAAGCTGTGGTGGGTGAGATCACACAGGAAGTATGAGGGTGAGAAGACAAGAGCAAAGAGCTGCAGAGCAGCAACCTGCCAGGAATTGGCCAAGGAACCTGTCAGGAGTGTGCCAGTGGTCTGCAGTTCTCATCTTACTATATCCCACTGTCTACCTTCTTGTGACAGAGACCTTTGCGCAGTCTTGAGATCCAGCTTGTTTTATTTTATGAACCACGTCTTGCTATGTAGCTCAGGCTTCCCTTGAACTTGTCATCCTCCTGCCTCAGCTTCCTGAATAGGTGGGGTTACAGGTGTCCACCATGATACCCAGCTGAGCGCCAGATTTTTTTTTGGGGGGGGTACCAGGGATCAAACTCAGGACATTGCACTTGTGAGGCAGGCAGCAGAACCACTGAGCTAAATCCCCAGCCCTGAGCTCCAGATTTTAAACCATGATAGCTACAGGCATTTGGGGCTCCATGTGCCCCTGCCTCATCTCTGCTCACCAGCACCCCATTCACTACCATTAAGCCACAGCTTCGATCCTAGGCCACTGTGAACATGAGACAGGTGCAGTCAGATCCCTGTCTATGGAGTTTGTGACATGCTCCCTTGCTCTTCTTCCCTAGGGCAAGAGAGATAATTGAACCCATGACCTTGACGTGTCTGGGGGCACCCTCAGCAATTTCCAAGGCGGGCCTAGGCCTTAACTGCCTCCAGAGGCCAAGCGGGTTCTGCCTGCAAAGGAAAAGTCAGTTCTTGCTTTGTGCAATCTTCCCACAGCACCCCACCCCGCTGCAGTGCTGTGAGAGAGCAGGGAGACTTCCTGCAGGCCACAGTCTGCAGCAGGGAGCTGCCAGGCTGGAGTTCCAGCAGCAGCCTCAGACTCCTAGTGAACCTATCTTCCCCACGCTCCCAGCGAGTAGCATCTTGAGGGGCCAGGCTCCCAGGCTCACGCCTGTGGTGGGGCCTGGGGGCACATGGACAGCTTCCCTGGAACATATTTGAGTCAGGCAGCCCAACCAGGCCACCTCAGAAAGGGCCTCCCCAAGTAGCAGGGCTGAGGGGACTGCAGAGGCCAGAGCTTCCAGCTCCCTGGAATCACTGTTTCTTTTTGGCAGGAGGGAACGTAGTGGCACAGAAGGACAGAGAAACCAGTGACTGAGGGAGGCTGGGATATTATATTAGGAAGAAATTGGAACTAAGAGTAAGGACAAAGTGTCATTCTAGCTGATTGCCTGGGCAGGCTCAGGTAAGTGACCTTTCACCCTCATGGTTGAAAACAGATTTTATCTGAATCTCTTCTACATATCAGGCACACCGAGTTTTCTTTCATCTTAACCATGCTTCTCTAAGAGAGATCTTATCCCCACTTTACAGATGTGGAAACTGAGACCCAGAGAGGTGAAGTGGCTTGCTCAAGGTCAAGCAAGTGCTCAGGCAAGTGGCAGAGATCTGGCTAAACCCAGAGCCTGTGTGATCTCACTGTCCCCAGCCACGTTCTATTGAGAAAACAGAGGTCGAGGAAGAGCCATTATGGTATTGCTACCTCGAGTGGTAAAGCCAGCGCTTGTCCTACTTAGAGTGGAGGTGGCCCCAAAGTGCCTAAACCCAGATGTCAAAGACTTGCTCACAGCCCCAGCATATTATAGCCCCATGGGCGGGGTCAAGTTTTGAAACTCAGATGGGAGAAGACCAGACAGCCACCCTTCTGTGGCTCAATGGACTGGGGAGCACTCAGCTTTCCTCCCCAGCTTCATGTGGATGACTGCTGCTTCCAGGGGAAGCTTAGGTGGTCATCTTACCTCTCTGAGCATTGGCTCGCTCCTCTGCAAAATGAGGCTAATGTCACCCGACCCTGTGGGAATGTTAGGAAGAGTCAGTGAAATAACTTATGAGAAGGAGTTGGAGATACAGAACAGGGAACAGCGATGAAGTACCCAAAGAATGCCTAATCTGTGGACACCAAGTTAAAGTTTATAAGAGCAGAGTCACATTTACTGAAGGTCTTCCCGTGTTCAACAAGCCAGATGCTGGTGGTGACGGTGACAGTTTCATATTGATGAAATGCAACATGTGTCACATTTGTACACAGCTGCATTCTTTGACCAAGCGATTTCACTTTAGAATCAGACAAGTGCATTAAGGATGTTACTGCTTTCTTGTTTGTATTAGCCCCAAATGGAGAACAACCTAAAAGTTAAACAATGGGGGATTGGTTAAATATTTTCTGGTTATGGTACATAGACTGCATCCAACAAAAGTAGAATGTATTCCACCTAAGATAGCAACAGAGCTCCTCCTCTTCTTCTGTATCAAACACACTGATAGATGATTGGTAGATATGTTGTGAAAAGAGAAGCCTGCCTGGAGTAATGGCACCTGCCTATAATCCCAGCACTTTGGGAGGCTGAGGCAGGACAATTGCAAATTCAAGCCCAGTCTGGTCAGTTTAGTGACTTAGTGAGACCCACTCTCAAACTAAAGAGTTAAGAAAATGCTGAGAATGAGGCTCAGTGAAAAGGCCCTGAGTTCAATCCCCAGTATGGGGGAAGGAGCGGGGGGGAGAATTTGAGAGAGAAAATCTTAAAGGAAGAGAGAGAGAGTTAGGCTAAAAACCTGGGAGCTGTAACTCCTGAGTCAGGACACAGTGGAAGTGGCTAGGACCCAGCTGTTGGGGGCACCACCAATTCTCCATTGCAGGGTGGAACATCCAGCCAGGCCCTCAATTTAAAGAGCCAGGGAGAGGAGAGAGAGTTCTCATAAGAGCTGGAGAAGACAGCTTCCAGCTGCTGTTGGTAGTTCCAACTCCAAGGCCTCATGACCAGGAAGTGACACAAGCCCTAAATGCTCTGAGCCGGAGGAGCAATAGAAAGCCCCTGACCTCAACCCCCAAATGGAGTACTGAGCTGCCATTTTAAGACCTAATCCTTAGTTGAAAGGTATTGGGAGACCAGTGGAGGCCACCACAAGACCACCAGACAGAGAAGGGTCTGGTGGAGAAAGGAAGAAAGAACAGACAATAAAACACCATCATCAAGCTGGGCGTGGTAGTGCATGCCTGTAATCCCAGCACTCAGGAGGCTGAGGCAGGAGGATTGCTGTGATTGCCTGGGCTACATAGTGAGTTCCCGTCTGTTTCAACTACATAGTGAGACCCTGTCTTAAAAAAACAAACAAAAAACCAAATAAACCATCATGAAGAAGCTCTCCTTCTCCAAACCCAAGTTCCAAAAATGAAGAAATCTAATGCCCAGGGAGAGCCCAATAAACCTACTATCAGCCTATAAATTTATTTCACATGATAGATTTTGAAAGTAAGCATGTCTAGGAGGTGCAGAGAGTTAATGAGGGAATGATGCTCCTTAAATAAACAAGATGTGATTGCTTAGAGGCAGGAAGAGAAATAGGAAAAAAAGATCAATTCAAAATCTTGGAAATTAAAAATATGGTCATTGAAGTAAATAAAAAGAAAGCCTTGGCTGGGGTTGCAGCTCAGTGATAGACTGTTTGCTTAGCATGCAGAAGTCCCTGGTTCCACTCCTAGCATTGCCAGTATTGAGGGAATTCACAGTGGCAGAGAGAAAAACTTTGGAAGAACAGTGACTAGGCAGGAAGGTTGGCCTTGAGAGGTGCCTGCTGAAGTCTAATAAAAGTGCCAAACAGACAAGGGGATGGGGAGGATGGAAAGATGGCAGTGACGGAGAATGGAAAGAGGGGAGTTACAGAGAGAAAGTATGCTCCAAGGACAAAATGGAATAAATAAAAATAAGTCTACACTGCGATACTTTCTGTAACACTAGTAGCTGATCAAATGGTTACAGCAGAGGAGATTATACAAAGGAACAAGTAAACAGCACCAGGCAGAGCCATGCCTGGGGTGTGTGGGGGGGTTGTGGCTGTTATGCCACGATGATAGGGGAGAGTATTGCTGTACCTTGTCCTACAATCCATGGCTAAAGATGGCCCAAAACATAGTTTTTTATTTTTTTAATCCATTAATTTTATTGGTACATTTTTAGGTATACAATATGATAACATTCATCATTGGGAATTTGTACCTTTACCTGATGTATCTTGGTTCTTATTTCTTCCCCATTCCCCTGCCCTTTTTTTCCACCCCCCAACCCTCCCTCAATAAGACTTTTTTCCCCAGTTTTTCCTTTTCTCGTATTTTTTCCTTTCTCCTACCTCTCCCACCTCCTAGAGCTTGGAGCTACTCCGCTGCCTACATATCCCTCAGACCTCTATTCCCTTTCCGCTCTTTGCTGTGGCTATAGTCAGCTGCCCTCTTCTGAGGTGGACAAGCCACGTTCTCTTCTTTATCGCTGCTATTGCAGAGGGAAGGGGTCGGGGGAGGCCCCATACCCGATTAATGAAAGCAGAGGCATTTGGCCCTGGGAGGAAGGGCGCTCCCCACACAGTTTAGATAGAGCGTACATCCTTCCAGCTTGAAATCCCTACCTTCGTACGTCCAGACTATATGCTCCTGAATGGTGAATGATTTCCAAGTCTGTTTTCTCATCCATGAAGCAGGTATAATAGTGCTATTGGGCAAACAGGCAGAATGAAGGGGAGCCTAGAAATGAATGGGAACGTGTAGGATAAACTGTCACATGGACTCTTCTGACCAGCTCTCCCTGTTCCCAGTTTGCCTGGAACCCAGATCCCTACCCTTGACTGATTTCATTTGGTCCACAACAGGTCTATGGGATGGCTGAGACTATCCCTGGTTTACATAGGATGGCACTGGGCTCAGGGAGGTAGGTCTTCCTCTCTGAGGTAGGAAGTGGAGGTACCAAGATTATGACAGATCAGTCTCCCTCCAAGTCTGTTCTTAGCTGCTGGGCTGGGTCTGGCTTCCAGGGCTGGGCAGGAGGGAGGGATGGAACAGCTGCTGCACTAGAGGTGAGATGAAGCTCATCTCCTCTGTAGAGGCCCCAGGGAAGCCATCCCCCCAGGTTCACAGCCATGTTGGACGTCACTTTTAACAGCCTCTGGGTAGCACACAGCCTTTATAACCACAGCTGAAAACCCAAGGGTTTGTCTCATTTGTTCTCTGCCTTTAGACAATAGTCTTAGCCCAAACTGCTATAACCTGCTCCTGGCCATAAAAACGGGCCTCGGACTCAGTTACTCATTAGCTTTGTGACTTCGGGCCGCTTCTCCCAATGACTCAGAGCCTCTGTTTTCTCATTTACGAAACAAACATAAAAGTAGCACCCACCTCTTAGGCGCATTGTGAAGATGGAATATGCTGACACATGCAGGTGCTTGGAAGAGTGCTCAGTGTATGCTAAGTGCTCAAAGCAGAGTAAATGTTACTATTATGGTCATGGTCACAACTCATATTATTATCATTCATATTGTCTGCAGTACTGGAGATGAGATTCAGGAATACTCACCACTGAGCTACATTTCCAGCTTCTTTTTATTTTAAAACAGGATCTCCCTAAGTTTCCTAGGCTGGCCTTAAACTTAGGATCCTCCTGCCTCAGCCTCCTGGGTAGCTAGGATAACAGGCATCCAACACTGTGCTTAGCTTAATCACTACTGTTATTATCATTACTCGACCCAGTGTATCGTAGGATTTTGGTTCTGTGCCCAAGCCCAGTCTCAAAAGATGTGCTTATTCCCGTCTCTGGGGCTAAGCTCAAATCTCCAGGACAACTCCATGGAGGTCCTCCCAACCATGGCCCCAGGGAAACCATCATGGAGGCCGTGGCCCACTCTGGGGTCCTCTGCACTGCAGAAAGGCTGGCCCACTGCTCCACCAACCTGAGCTTTTGCCCTAATTGCCATGGGTAAGGCCTTCCCTGACCATGCTGTCAAAAATTCTAAACCTACCATTCCTAAGCCTCCTCTACTGTTCTCGGTTTCATGCTCCGTATTTCACATACTCTCTTTCTTTGTTTCTTTCATCCTGGGGGTTGAACCCAGGGCCTTTGCAGTGAGCTATAGCCTTTTTATTTATTTTTTTTAAATTTTGAGACAGAGTATCACTAAGTTACCAAACTGCCTAGGCTGAGCTCAAACTTAATTCCAGAGTGCTGGAGTTAGAGGCATGCGCTAGCACACCCAGCTTTTGTTTTTCTTTTAAAGAGTATGTTCCTTCTCCCTTCTAAAATGAAAGCAGAAAGAGCTGGTCAACCTGGAGAGCTGAGCTAGCCCTTGTAACTGGCCAAGGGATGAACTAGAACCCCTGATTTGCTGCTAGTAGCTATAGGGCCATGTCTGCCTTGGCCTCATCCTCAGTTTTCCCCCAGAACCATGAAGTGGCAGCACTGGGACCCTATCAGCCCTAACTTGAAACACTGTACTTTTCTTCACTTTCTCATGGCAGGCAGGCCATGGCCCTGGCCTTTGGGCATATCAGTCTGTTGTAGGAGGCTGGGCCACAGGCAGGGTGGCAGGGCTGCCAAAGTATTTCTCTGTGTCCTCAACCTGGTCTCTTTCATCCTTGCTGTTGCTGGGAAGGCCATGGGCTTGAGAGCAGGGTGGCCTGACCCCCACCTACAGATGGTGAACTAGTCATCCTCAGCACAGTGTCCTGCCTGGAAGGTTATGCCTCCACCTTGTTCCCTCACCCTTGCAGCAGTGCCACAGGCTGTGGCCAGCTGATGGTGCCCCATCAAGGCTGTTCATCTGAGCATGATGTTCTCATGTGTTCCCATGAGCTGCCTGCCCTCTCAAGGGCTGCCTTATGATTTGCAAATGAGAAGCAACAACCTCAGATGCCAGTTTTCTGATTCAGGAGTGCTAGGTGCTGGATACAAGTCCTCCTTGTAATTTTATCTTTCCCTATTCTTCTAGTTATGAAGCATCCTCCAGGGCCAGGGTAGGAGAAGCCAGGCCATGGCACCTGGCAGCCAACCCTCTTTCTTGCCCCATTTTGCTGCAAGAGGAAGGCTCTACCTGAAAGAGGTGGCTATCATCATCTTAACACGGGGACCCTCCATTTGTGCTCTTGACTCTAGGTATCAGACAACCACTATGTGCCAAGCACTGCTTTGGAGGCTGGGGACTGTATTAAGCACACATGGACATAATCTCTGCTCTCTGGCACTGCTTACATTCTACAAGCAAAGGCTGCCATTTAACATGGGGGCCTGAGGTGTGCTATAGAAACCTGCGCAGGAAACTCAAAGTTAGCACACACATGGTGACAGAAGCCACTGGTATGGATGACACGGTCAAAGAAAGAGTGGATAGAGTATAAAGTAAATGGGCTTGGGATGAAACTTGAGGAACCCCAACATCATTTCGGGGTGGGCAGAGGATGAGAGGGCAGAGAGGAAGGAGTTGGGTAGGGGCCCTTGGATGCCAAGCCTTGTCAAGAAAGAGGATTCCCAAGAAGAAGGAATGGTCAACCACCAAATAAGTCACATCAAGGAATTAGATGCCCAACCAGAGCTATAGGTTTAATGATTAGAGACAGACCAGCATTGTTCAGTGGTGCACGTGTTAGGCAACTGGCCATAGGCTATAGAGCAAAAAGCAGATGGTGAATACAGCAAAGGAAAGCACCATTCATTTGTTGAACAACTGCCATGCTTTTTGGGGGCCCTAGATGCCTCATCAATGCATTAATTTAGTCAATGATTTTCCTAGATGCAGGGCCTTTGTCTTAGTTACTTTTCTCATTGCTGAGACAAAATACTTGACAAGTTAAAGGAGGAAAGGTTTACTGTAGCTTACAGTTTGTAGAGGTTTCAGTTCATAGGTGGCTGGCTCCAAGGCAGGGTGGCATGGCAGTGGGGCAACACAGAGGAGAAACAGTTCATGGCAGACAGAAGGCAGCAAAGCAGGGAAGTCACAAAGAAGCAGAAGCAAGCCTGCCCTCTTTCTGTCCCTTTAGATCTATCCAGGCTACCTGCTCCTTGGGTGGTACCACCCACATCCAGGATGGGCCTTCCCATTACTCACATTCAAAACTATGCCAGACCTACAGACTAATTTAGTAATTGGTCACCCTTAATCTAAGCCTCCTATACTCCAGATCCAGCCACCTCGGAAAAGCCCCACCTATGGAGGCACGAAGCTTTGGTGGGACATCTAGACATAAGCTATAACAGCCTTCATGGTGAGAACAGACAGGTAAGGCTCCTGCCTTCGTGATCACACAGTCTACATGGGGAAGAGGAGCCATGCATTAAAATATCCCCCATATAAATGTGAAATTATAGCTGGGACTGGGATTATGACAGAGAGGCATATGGTGCTCTTGAGAAGCTGTAATTGAGGGCTTTGGCTCAGCAGGGGAGTTGGGGGCTTTTTGGGGAATGGAAAGGAACCTGAGATCATAAGGACACACCATAGAAATGAACAAGGAGGCCAGAGCAAGGCAGAGTGCTTTATGCAGAAAGAACACAGGCAAAAGAATTAAAAGGCAGTGGCAGCAATAGCAGCAGGAGCAGAAGTGTGGGGAAGGGGAGGGATGGGGCGGGTCAGGGTAGCAGGGAGCAGGTGGGGAAGCTAGGCATGACTTCTTTGCTTATGACCCACAATGAAGAGCTTCCTTGGGCCCTAACTGCAGGGGCAGGCCGCAGAAGGGTGCGAGCAGGGAAGTGTCATGATCACAGTTGTGTTTTGGAAATACCTCTCTGGCCACTGAGTGAAGAGGGCAAGAGATGGTCTAGGTAGCGCATCTAGGAAGCAGTTTGGCTGAGTTCGACAAAGGGCAACAATAGATTGTACTAGAGAGGGCACAAAGTGGATGGATTAAAATCTGCTCAGGTACTGCTTACAACAGCAAAAGGGCACATACAACCAGTGCTCATAAATAGGGGATGAGTAAAATAAATAATGGCAGATGCACCCGGAAAATGTCATGTAGAAAAACAAAGAAGAAGGCTTCTAAGTACTGAGCAGAGAAATTAAATGATACAGTGTTATGGGGAAAATGCAAGGTTACCAGTGAGTTCAGTATCATGTTTTGTGAAAGAAAGGAAGAAATAAGAATATATATGATGTTAGCTGGATGTGGTGGTATGTGCCTATAATCCCAGCTCTCTCGGAGGCTGAGACAAGAGGGTTGAAAGTCTGAACCCAGCCAGGACAATTTAGTGACTTGGAAAGACGCTGTTCAAAATAAATAATTTTTTTAAAAAATTAAAAGGACTGTGGCTGTAGCTCATTGCAAAACCCCTGGGTTACAAGTTTGTGTGTGTGTGTGTGTGTGTGTGTGTGTGTGTGTGTGTGTGTGTGTTAGGGGCAGGTATGAAAATTAGTGAAGCTGGAGTGAGACTATTCCTTAAATCCAATTATATATTTTTGATATTTTTTTGTTTTGTTTTTTGAGACAGGGTCTCACTATGTAGTTGAGACTGACCTGGAACTCACTATGTAGCCCAGGCTCGTCTTGAAACTCACAGCGATCCTCCTGCCTCAGCCTCCCGAGTGCTGGGATTACAGGCGTGCGCCACCACGCCCGGCTTATTTTTGATTTTTTAGTGTATTGCCTATTAGAAATAATTTCTTGAAGTGCTAGAGATGGGACCCAGGACCCTGTGTGCACGGTAGAAGAGTTTTACCATTGAGCTACTCCTTGATCCCAGAAACAATCATTTTCAAGGCCAAAGTTACTTAGTTAATAAAATGAGCAGGATGGTTTATGGTAATGTGGGAGCTGCTGAGAATGGCTCCCTCAGCCTCGGGGATTGTGTAACCACATATAAGAGGAGCCTTTGCCATGATAAGGGATGGGCGAAGACAGCAGATTTCAGGTAGGGCACCGTGTGATCAGTTTAGGACAGGTTGAATGTTAAATGCTGTGATTATGAGATGGTGCTTTGAAGGAGGGCGGCTGGGAATTCAGAAGAGAGAAGTGGGCCAGCAGCTGGAGAAGGAAACGGAGTCCAGAAAGGTAGTTGGTTTGTTGGCTTCAGTAAGAGGCAGTTAAAAGCCCTCATTGGGAAAGAGCCAGCTGTAGAAGCAAGTCTCACTGGCCTTGAGGCATGTTATGCTTATTGATCTCATTTCAGAGTTGATGAAAGTGAGGCTTGGGAAGGCCCAAGACCAGAGCTAGCATGTGGCAGAATCAAAACCAAAACCAGAAGCCACACCTCCTGACTCTCAGATCAGTGGAGGCCTGAGGGTGCTGGCCTAGAGCCACATAGGGTGGGAGAGGGGCTTAATGGATCCACCAGGTCTAGAGATACCTGTGCATTCTGAAAATCTCTCAAGAGCAATTGCTCTCCTCTGGAGTTGATTTTGCCTCCTGGGCAACATTTGGCAATATCTGGAAATTTTGGTTGTCATAATTTAGGGTGAGGGATGTGGCCCTGTTACCTAATAAGTAAAAGCCAGGGATGCTGCTAAACACTCCCACCATTCCCCTAGCAGTGCACGGGACAGACCTGGAGTCAAAGAAGTGTTTGGTCCAAGTTGGGAAACCTTGCAGCAGAGGCCTCACAGAGCCGGGTGGTTTACCTTCCCTACAAAGGCAAATCTCTTCATTGTTTCAATCCTCTTTGACTTCTGTGATTTGTATACTTTGTACAGCATTCAGACAATGTGGATGTGTTGAAAGTATTAAGCAAAAGCTAAGCCCCCTCCCTCCTCTAGACTCAGCCAGAGCTCAGGGTTACTGTAACATTCAGTGAACAGGTTGTAACAGTTAGTGAACCAGTTGAACTCTGCAAGCAGAAAATAACTTACATTCTGTCTCTCTTGTTTTTTCCTACACGCACAATGTCTCTGGGACCTCTTTCTTCACTGCTTCTTGGATGTAATCTGAAGAGCTACAACCTTTTTAGAATTACAACCTTTGAGAGAATTAAACAAAATCCTTCAATTACCTTCAGGAATTAATGTGTCCAGCCCATTGGAACAGGCAAAACCCCAAACTTCACTAAAAGTGAATGCTTTCCCCTGTCCTCCCTGGGGGCCTGTTGGGCTGAGAAACAGGTGGTTAGGAGTGTGGTCCGTGTCTTGTCTCTTGTCCTGCCCTGCGGGTGGCAGAGTTAAGTGTAGTATGCGGGTGCTGTGATATATTTAGCCAGTTCCCTATTGATATACATTGACGTGCTTTCCACTTTTCCTTCTTTCAATGTTGTGACATCCTTGTACATGTGCCTATCTGCACACAGTTGTGAAATTAGTTCTCTCTCTCTCTCTCTCTCCTTGGGATTGAACTCAAGGGCTTCACACTGAGATGCACCCCCACACACATACTTTTTTGTGGTACTGGGGATTGAATCCAGCGTCTTTATACCTTACCGCTGAGATATAGTCCCAGTACCTACTCCCCTTTTTGAGACAAAGTCTCATAAGATGTTAATTTGTCCTGGCTGGGTTTAAACTTTTGACTCTCTTACTTCAGCCTCCCAAAGTGCAGGGATGACAGGCATGTACCACCATGCTTGGCTAGTGAAATTATTTTTTTAGGATAAGTTCCTGTAAATCAACTTGCCATGGTAGCCATAATTTAAAATAGTGAAACAGTTCCAGATCATTCTCCTGTGCCTGCCACTTGTAGGGCCAGGCTAACATTTATTGTGGAACAAATGGGTGTTGAAAGAGCACTGGCCCAGGACGAAAGCACAGCGTCTTTCTCTAAAACTGTTCCTCCTGCTTGAACATCACCTCAATCACCTCTTGATCCTTACCCTCCCTCGCACTTCCTCAGATCCTAGATCTTAAATTGCTCTCAAATCATCCTTGTTAAAAAAAATCATGGCCTTTGCATTCATGGTGGATGCTAGAATTCAGGCCTCACCATCTCTTGCCTAGAAAAGTTCCTTGCTAGTCTCCTTAATTCCAGCTTGGCCTCCCCCATCCATTCTTGTGTCCTCCAGAGGAAGCCATCACAGGACTTGCTGTGATGTGAGTTCTCCTGCTCCTGTCTCATCTGCCACCTTCTACTTCCCTCCTCTTACCCTCCAGTCACACAGTGCTGTCCCCTTTTCTGAGGCACGGCAGGCTGCAGCTCTTTGCTCAATTGCTTCCCTCTGGCTGCAGTGTCCTCATCCCTATCCCCTTCTCTTCCTTATACCAAGCAAGATTGCTTGTTAGTTTCTGACTCTCCCATATTCCTTTCTTCCCCTTCTTTAAATGTCTGCTTCACTTAAGAGCATTGTCTCTGTTCACTAGGGGTAAGGCTCCTGAAACAGTGAAGCCATGTGTGCCTCCCACTGTAGACACTGAAGGGACATGGCCTCCCTGTTCCTAGCCCAGTCTAGCCAGGAGGCAGGTCTGGGCCTGAGCTTGGTCACAAAACACTCCCTCTGGACTTTGAATATGGAGCAAGTGCAGGAATAGAGGAAACAGACTTCATCCAGATCTGTAGCATCCTGATCCATCCACTCCAGCTTCACAGCCCTTCCCCAGCCCTACCCCCAGAACTGCTTTGGCTTAGGTCTGTTTGCATGGCTGGCTTTTCACATGGCTGGATGTGAGTTCCCTGGAACCTAGCCTTGGAACCCCAGTATTCCTTTGTCTCTCAAGTTACTCAGGGATGGTTTCTGTTGCATGCAACCGATGATTTCTGATAGAAACCCCAACTCACACCTTTCTTCTTCTGTGAAACACCCCCACCCCAGTTCTGCACAAGCATACTGCTCTGCACATTTCCACCGTACCTTCTGCAAAGTCAGCAAATGGCAGCAAAAGTCAGCGGTGGTAGCTGGTGGTGGTGGGGGTCCTGTCCCTTCCACTAGGGTGAGTGCTCAGCAGACCCATCCCTGTGGGCTCTGGTCCCACTACCTCAGCACCTGGTTCACAGTCAAACACATAAGGCAGCCAATAGTTTAGGACTAAAATTAATTGGTGGCTCTTCCTGTTCCCTGTCTAGGGGCCTCAGTGATTTAATTGTCATGTCACAAAAATGATGTCAGCACCAGCCTCTATTGTGAGTCTGGCTGGGAATAACATGGGGTAATTTCTGTTCGGGTACCTTGTTCTATCTGTGCCACAGAAGATGGGGGAGGAATGAGGAGGGAAATGGAGAAGAGTAGGGGTAGGCTAGCGACTGTGGGAACAGCTCTTGTGGAAGATGGTGGAGAGCTAGATGCACATAGTTGCAATGGGAATGGAGAGGGGAAAGGCCAACTTTCAAGACTGTGAGCTGAGTGTTAGAACTGAATGGAAGACACACTTGATCCTAGTAATACTTAAAACCAAAGCTGGCCATCGGAGATGGCTTGCATCAGAAGAAGGTAGTGGGGAAGTGTGTGTCTGTGTGTGTGTGTATCTGTGTGTGTGCATGTGTGTGCATGGGGGATCAGTAGGAGAGGCTGTCCCACCATCTCCAGTATCCCCCTCCTGCTAGCAGCCATGCAGGCGGCCTTGCCTGCTTTCTAAAGAGCTTCCCTAGGCAGCAGGGGAGGGGGGCTGGCTACCCACACCACTCCACAGAGGTGAGCTGAGGAGCACCACGTTCTTCAGGCTCCCCTCCCCCAGCCACTACAGCCTACCAGGTGCCTTGTTTGTGAGGAAAGCTTTTAAAAACCCATGTGCATGGATGGTCATGCATTCATTTTTGTTCATTTAACTAATACTCACCAAGCCCGGAGCCATGCAATGGTGAGCAAAGCCTGCCATGGACTCTGCTCTCAAGAAGCTCCAGGCTGGCAGGGGAGAAGATGCGTAATCAGGCAATTAGGAACCAGTGGGAGCTGGAGGTAAGCACTGGTTGCTATGGGAACACGAGGAGAGGCCACAGCTGCTGCTCCTCTCCAAAGAGTGGTGGCAAGCAAAAAAGAGGCGCAAAGCAGGCAGACCTACTGCCAGGCCTGACTCTGCACTAGTCCAGGACAGATATCCTGGCAGCACAAAACCTGTCACCTCCCTGCCCCTCCACCTCTGTATCTAAAAAATCACAAAGGGGGAGCAAGATGCTGTATTTTGCTATCTGCCTCCCAGGAGGTCTATACTGCACAATAGCTACTAGGAATCTTCTTTAAGAAATGTTTGTTGGTTGTTACCAGGTTGCTGGACACCAGAAGTAGAGCTTTGAGCAAGATAATCAAAGCCCTTGCCCTCATAGAGCAGATAGAAATTGGGAAAGGGGAATAGATACAAAAATAACGACATGGTACAATAATTACAGTTGTAGTGAACATATGGTAGGATTAGCATAGTTAAGAAAGGAGCTGGCCTTGGGTAAGGGGCCAGGAAGACTTCCTGGAAAAGGGGCCATTTCAGCTAAGATGAGAAGAGAGAAATGGCTTGCAAAAAGGTGGGGAAACTGCCTTACAAGTATAATCAACAACCTATGTGAAGGTGTTAGAGAAAGAAGGCATCTGGTATGTGCCAGACAAGGAAAGAAAGTAGACTTAGGAGAGGGAAAGAGAGGTAGGGCACCGATCAGCCCAAACCTCTAAGCCATGATGAAGGGTTTCCCTTGACTCATATGATGTTCCCAAAGCCCCACTCCCATGTCACTCTGATTCCTGTTGCCCATCAGCACATTAAAGCAGCTGTCAGTGTCTGAGGCACAACCCAGCTCAGATGTCTGGGCTTAGAGCAGGCTCATAGAAGAAATGAGAGCTGCCAGAGTTCTTGGAGGGCATCTAGGTCCAAACTCACTGTGTAAATGGAAATACTGTGACCCAGAGAGGGGAAAAAGGCTTGTTTAGGGTCATGCTGCAAGCAGAATTATAAGGCCTGGAGCCTCTGTGGAAATCTCAAAGCAGGCTTTGCCTTCAAGGTGCCATTTTGTTTTCTCTCTCTCTCTAAGAGCAACTAGCAGTGATTCCAGCTTCTTTTCACCTTCTTTCACTTTCTCTAGTGTTCTTCTTTTCAAAAAGGCCCACTTCCTATAAGCCCTGTTTCCCACTCCTTGCCTTCTACCCTTCTCTTGTAAATGGGACCGCCAGAGGCAGGACTTGGGTCCCAGGCAGGGCTGAATTGGTGACTGAGTTGTCTTCCAAGCTTACCCTAGCTCCTGTTTCTGCCACTCCCCCAAAGTCATGTTATGTAGGCAAAGCTCTTCCTGCTGACATGGCCACAGCACTTCCCTTCCCCAGGTAGGCCTCCCATGTACACACTGGCGGAAGTTGGCACGGTCTCAGCCATCACCCAATAGGACCCCTCCATTGCCGAAATGCCATCCCTAGTGTAAAAGCCCTGGTTTCAATCTCCTTAGAGGGCAAAAAATGTCTTAACTTTGGGTACCAGGTTCTGGGTACATTTAGCTGAAACACATCCACTGGTTCACCTGACCCCTCTTATCACCAGGAGCACCCCTCAGAGAGATGTCAAGCAGGGCTGGCTCTGTAAAAGCTGAGACAAGGAATGTCCTTCAGCATCTAATATGGCTGAGGACTGAATTTGTGGACTGGAGCAGAGTTGGACCAGGTTCAGGGGTCAGTCTGTGACCAGAGTTTAAAGTTTCATTCACTTGCAAGCAACAGGGTTCAACTCTGGCTAACTTAGGCAAAAAGCCTATATTTTCAAGATATTGAAATGCTTTTCAGAATTGGTCGATACAAAGATACAAACATGACTACAGCTCCAATGTGTTCAATCACTGTGTGTGTCCTGTGGAGTTTCAAATTCCTAGTAGAGGAATCTCTGCCCAGGATCAATCAAATTAGCCAGGAAAAGGATGCAGGGTCACACATTGCCAGTGGGAATGGGAAGTCTCTAGTCTTTTGGGAAAGCAATCTGGTATGATTTATTACAATTAAAAAGAAGTTGAATGTTATGGTGGATGCCTGTGATCCTAGCAACTCATGAAAGCAAGGCAAGACGGATACTAAGGCATCTGGTGGGAGCCTTCTTACTGTATTTTAACATGGCAGAAAGTATTGAATGCTGAGATACAGCACACATGCTAGCTGGAGCCTGTCTTCCTCTCCTTCTGTAGCTACTAATGCCATCATGGGGCCCCACCCTCATGTCTTAGTCACTTTACTCATTGGGACACAATACCCAACATCTGCAACTTAAAGGAGGAGAGGTTTATTTAGTTCACATTCTGTAGAGGTTTCAGTCCACAGTTGGCTGGCTCCAAGGCAGGGCAGTATGGCAGAAGAGAAACAGTCCATGGCATGATAAGCAGGAAGCAGAGAGAGTGTAGGGAGGAGCTGGGGAGGGAAGATACACTTTTAGGCCATGCTGCCAACTATCCACTTCCTCCAACCAGACCCACTACCTAACAGGAAGTCAGCTATACAGGCCTCAATAGTCCATCTTCCAAAAGCCTCACCTATGAGTGCATGAGGCTTTGAAGGAGATTTTAGATCTAAACCATAACAACCTCATCTAATCCCAAGGCCCCACCTCCATATACCATTAACATATGAATTTGAAGATGAAGTTTCCAACTTATGAACTTTTTGTGACTCATTTGAACTGTATTGCCAACTTTCCTACCACTAAAGTGCTATCAATTTACCCCCTCCTCTTCCAATAATGTTACAAGCTGTCTGTGGCTCCACACCCTCAACCACACAGTATATTGTCAACCTATCTCATATTGCTCAGTCTCACAATTGACATATCTCATTTTCTTTTTATCAGTGAACTTGAGCATCTTCACTTGTGTTTAAGGGCCATTTGTATCTCTTTTCCCATAAAAGTATGTTGATATCCTCTTCTCATTTTCAAATTGATTTATTGGACTTATATTGATCTATAAGAGCTTTTTGTGTAATTGGAAAAGGAGCCCTTCGTGTGTGCAATTGGCAGCAAATATTTCCCCCAAGATTTCACTTGTCGGCTGCTTTACTTACAAATGTTTATTGTTTTTGTTTGCCAGAAGATTTTATTTTATGTAATTGAACCTTTCCTCTTTTTTGCTCCTGTATATTTTGCCAAACTTACAAAGGTCTTTTTCACTCCAGGATTATGAAAAACATTCTCCTAGGGTTTTAGTGCTGTTATAATTTTATATTTGCATTTAAAAACAACACCAACTAGAAGATATTTAGAACTATAAAAATATAACTGATATCTGGTTTTTGGAATATATAAAGAATTTCCAGAAATCAATAGTAACAAGCAAAACAACCCAATAAAAAATGAATAAATGATATTAACATACAATTTAGAGAAAAAGAAATCTAAATGGTCGATAAACATGAAGAGGCACTAACGTCTAGTAACTTAGGGAAAAGCAACGTCAAAGAGGAATGTTCCATCTTCGTGAGATTGGCAATAACTTAATAGTTTTAGAACCAAAAGTGGTAAAGACAATGCAAACAAATTGCAGGTGGGATTATGTGTCATATCCACTTTGGAAAACAGACTGGCAATATTTATTAAAGTTGAAATGCTCCTACACCCACCCATGCTTGCCACTTCCTGGAATTCATGCCCTGTGTAATTCTTCCCCTTGAGTGTAAGTCAGACCTAGTAACTCACTTTTAGTAAGTAAAATAGGACAAGAGCAACTTCTGATCGCTGTCTTGGATGAAATGTTAAAACAAATTCTTGCTGGGTGTGGTGGTGCATACTTGTAATCCCAGCTACTTAGAAGGTTGAGGCAAGAGAATTCCAACTTCAAGGCCAGCCTGAGTAACCTAGTGAGACCTTGTCTCAAAATAATATTGAAAATAAAAAGACTGGGATAAATCTCAGTAGTAGAGCATTTGCCTAGCATGTATGAGGTCTTGGGTTCAATCAGAATCAAAAAAATAAATAAATAACAAGAACAAAAAGAAAACAAGTTCTTGAAAATGAAGTAATGAGGATATTTGAAACATATTGTTTTAATATTCTTTACTAATGTAATGATTTGTTCAAAAATAATAGTAACAGTATTGGACAAGTGAAATGAATGAGAGAAATGCTACAGAGAACAGGAGGGAGGAAGTGGGAATACTCTGCTATAAGGTAGCTGCTCTACTCATGAAATGTCACAGTGCTATCTGAAAGTTGACTTGAATTAATTGTAAATGTATAGTGCAAGCTCTAAAGCAAGCACTATAAAAACTAAAACTATGAAGCATAATTGATATGCTTAGTGAGGTAGGAAAATGAAAGTATATAAAATGCTCAATTAAAATCAGGGAAGAAAAAGAACGGAAGACCAAAAACAAAAAAGAAAAGAAAAGAAAGACCAGAACAACACCAGTGAATGGAGAATAGCTACAGTTATGGTAGATAGTAATCTTAACTATAGTGTGTCAATAATAACTTTAAATGTGAATGGTCTGAATGAACTAATACATAGGAACTATTTGAATGGACTAAAAAACAAGCTCCAACTATATACTGTCTATATGAAACATATATATATATTTTTTTGTTTTGTTTTGTTTTGTTTTGTTTTGTTTTTGGTACCGGGGATCAAACTCAGGATCTTGTGCTTGCCAGGCAGGTGCGGTGCCACTGAGCTCCACCCCCAGCCCATATATGAAATAAACTTTAAAGACACAGGTAGATTAAAAGCAAACAGATGAAGAAAGACATACTATACTATGCTAACACCAATCAAAAGAAAAACAAAATAGCTATGTTAATTTCAGGCACAGCAGATTTTAGGACAAGGAAAACTACCAGAGATAAATAGGGACATTACTAATGATAAAAAGGGTCAATTCCTCAAGAAGACATGACAATCCTTAATGTGTATATTCCTAATAATAGTGTCAAAATACACGAGAAAAAAACTTATAGGACTAAGAGGAAGAGATGAATCCACTGTCCCCCCTCCTCCACCACCAGGGACCAAACTCAGGACCTTGCACTTACTAGGCAGCTGTGGCGTCACTGAGCTAAATCCCTGACCCTAAACCCCTTATTATACTTCGGGATTTCAACACCCCTCTATCAATAATTGACAGATCCAGCAGGCAGAAAATCAGTAAGGACATAATTGAACTGAATAGCACCATCAATCAACTGGATCTAATTGACATTTATAGACTATTTAATCCAACAGCAGCAGAATACACATTCCTTCCAAGCTCCTGTAGAACTTTCACCAAGATAGATCACATCCTGGGCTACAAAACATGCCTTAACAGATTTACAAGAACAGACATCATACAAAGTATGCTCTCAGACCACAGTAAAATTTGACTAGCAAACAACAACAAAAAATAGCTAGAAAATCCCAAAATATTTGGAGATTAAGCTTTATTTCTAAATAACACATAGGTTAAAGAAGAAGTCTCTCAAGAAAATATTTTGAAATAAATAAATATACAATTTATCAGAACTTGTGGGTTGCAGGAAAAGCAGTGCTTCGAGGGACATGTGTAGCAGTGAATGAATACATTAGAAAATAAGAAAGATCTAAAGATCAATAATCCAGGCTTTCACCCTAGAAACTAAAAAAAAAAAGAGCAAATTAACTAAAAGTAAACAGAAAAATATAATAAAATTTAGATCAGAAAAAAATGTCACTTAATACAAAACAACAGTAGAGAAAAATCAACAAAACCAAAACTAGTTTTTTTGAAAAGATCCCCAAGACCGATAAGCCTCTAGACCGGAGAGTAGACAAAATTGCTAATACCAGAAATGTCACGGATCTTTAAAGAATAATAAAAACATATTATTTAAACATAATATGTGGCTACATATTTGATAGGTAAAAGGGACAAATTCTGTGGCTTCCTGTTAATGAATAAGATATGGTAAAAGTGATGGGATATCTCTCCTGAAAGTAAGTTACAGAAAGACCAGTTGGCTTTGACCCCCCCATTAGATACTATGTTGTGAGGAGACTCAGGAAGCCTGTACATAGACCCACATGGCAAAGAATCAAAACCTGGTGTCAGTCACATAAATTGACTTAGAAGCAGATCTTGTGGGATATGGTGACACATGCCTGTAATCCCGGCACTCTTGGAGGCTGAGGCAGGAAGAGTGCATGTTTGAGCCCAACCTGCATGACTTAGGAACTTAGTAGCCCAGGCTGGTCTCGAACTCACAGTGATCCTCCTGCCTCAGCCTCCTGAGTGCTGGGATTACAGGCATGCTCCACCACGCCTGGCCTGAAATAGCTTAATTTTTGAAGGAGAGTTTGTTTGTTTCGTGTTTCAAGACAGGGTCTCCCTATGTAGTTCAGGCTGGCCTTGAACTCACTATGTAGTCTAGGCTGGCCTCAAACTTACAGTGATCCTCCGGCCTCAGCCTCTTCAGTGCTGGGATTATAGGCATGCAACATCACACCTGATGTTAGAAATATTTAAAATATTTTTATAAAAGAAAATACATTTGCTTTTTGGTTCAAAAATGAATATATACATTAGGTCAGGCTTATTTGTCATACTGTCTGATCTTCCTATATTCTTATTATTTTGCTGTCTGACCCATCTATACCATAAAAGTGTGGGTTAAGTCTTTTGTAGACTTCCTAATTTTTCTTTATATTTCTAACTGTATTTGCTTCATGTATTTTGAAATCAAATTTTTTGGCACATAAATTTCCATGATTATCATATATTTCATGGGGAGTGAAACAATTTATTTTGTTCTCTCTAATGCTTCTTACTTTGTCTTTATTTTTATCAGTATTGCTACAAGTCTCTCTCCTTTCCTCATCTTCCCTTTCTTTTTGCTCTTTCCTTCACCTCCCTCTTTCCTTTTCTTTTTCTGCTAGTATTTAACTGGCATATATTTCCTTTTCTGTTTCTGCTTTATGTGAAACTCATATAAACTTCTAAAATAGAATGCCCAATGCCAGGCATGGTGGCACATGTCTGTAATCCCAGCACTCGCGAGACTGAGGCAGAAGAATCGCTGTGAGTTCAATTCCAGCCTGGGCTACATAGTGAGTTCCAGGTCAGTCTCAACTACATAGTGAGACCCTGTCTCAAAATAAATAAATAAAGAAAGAAATAAAAATAAAATGGAATGCCCAAAATAAGAGTTTGCTTTTTAATAGATGATAGTCATAGCACATTCTGATATATTTGGATTTATTCTTGTTCTTTTGTTTTCCTTTTGTATCCTTTCTTCTTGTCCTCCCACCTCATTTTTTTGCCCTTCGCTAGATTTTTTTTCTTAGTTCCACATATTATTCCTTTAATGATTTGAAATTCATATATTTTACTTCTATTCTGTTGCTACCCTTAAACTTTTTATTCTATTACACAGTCTTTCCTATAAGAACAAAACTTTGCTGCTGTTGTGATCATAGAAACTCTTTATATTGACTGCAAATATTAGTGCATTTAAAGAGTTCTGTAAAACAGTATAAATCCAAAAGGCATTCCTATGCTGCTTTAAAATGTGGCGCAGTTACCAGAATGTAAACCCGTGTTCACGATTGTTTCTTTTGGATAAGCTTGATTTTACAATGAACAGCAACAAATTCCACAACCAACTACCAGGTCTAAAAAAAAAGAAAAAAAAAAAAGCTTACTGCAACTCTGAATAGATGGACATTTTTAATACCCCCCAGACAAACCATAAAGTATAACATAGTATGTGATACAGTACTATAATTATTCTCACACTGGAATTAATCAGAAAGGATTTGCAGATTTCGTTTTATTAAAGAAAAAATCAGAACCGAAAGGAATGTGCCTAAATGTTTAACATTTGTTATCGCTGGCCGTTTGCTATATTTTTTGCTGTCCTTTTCTGTATCCTTGACGGTTTCATCATTTAAAATGAAATAGTGCTTTCAGGCCCACCCGGACTTGGGGAGAGCGGCTACCCCGCCCCCCGCACGCGCCACATCAAGGGGGCGGGCTCCAGTGACGTCACGTTGACTTCCGCCGCCGCAGTCACTGCCCGCCCCACTGCTGTGAGCTGGGGGAGGAGCCCGAGACTCTGGAGCAGCGGCTCAGGCGGTCGTGGCGGTCTGAGGTCCGAGAGCTCTGCTCCTCAGAAGAGCGCGTGGCTGTCTCTACTGGGTAAGTGAAAGACCGTGTTTGTGGTTCATCCGTGCGCAGGCGGTGGGGCGAGTGGCGGGGCCGGGGGCGCGAGGACCTAGGGGGTGATCTGGGGAATCTCTTCGGGTTCGCCCCTCGGGAAGGGGTGGGGCGGAGGGGGAACCGGACTGCCGAGTGAGGCCAGTGGCTTCCGTCGGCCTGATGGGGGCCCAGCCTCCTTCGCTGACCCTTCGGTGCAGCGCCCCTAAGGGAATAGATTTATTGGCTGTCCGAGAGGGGAGTGTTGGTGGTCGCGGCCCTCTGCCACTTCTACCCGCCTCTCTTTTCTCCTCCCTCGGCCTCTTTGAGGAGCATCCCACCGCACCCCCCATTTTGCTGCTGTTTTGCCGAATGGTAAATGGTTAAGATTTTTAGGTAAAAATAATTTTCCCAGGAGAATTGTCAGGAAAAATAATTCTCACCGAAAAACTATGTTTACACAAGTCCTTTCTTTTGCCCCCTTCCCTGCCACAGTGATAGGAATCTTTCCTTTGAGTTGATAACATTTTCCTGACCCTTCTTAACCCCCCCTCCAGTGTTGTGTCGACATGCGCACACACACTGAAACCTTCCAGTGCAGCCCCCTCTCTGCCCCTCCATCCTTGAGGTTTCACTGGCTCCCCTCCCCCACGCATGCGCAAACATGCATACCCGCACCCTCTCACACACCCTCCAGTGCTTTTCCCCTACATACTACGCACACACATGCACACATGGCCTCAAACCCTCTCCTGCCCTCTCCTACCCTCCCCTACCCCTCACCACCTAACACATGCACACTTCTAGATCCCATCCCCTCCATCCTCTTGTGTGCTCGGGAGTGTGCGCATGTACACACACACACACACACACACGCACACACTCATACTCATACACTCATACAATCCTCCCTGCCTGCCACATAAACACATAAGGACATCCTTTTGTTGCTGGCTTCTGACACCCCACACACAGACACCCTTGTCAGATACCCTCCTGGTCTGTCTGCCATGTACATAAAAGTCCCTCCTTTGCTGGTCCCCCGCTATACACACTCACACTCATAGAAATCCTTCTCTGTGGACACTGCCCCCTTCCTGTTTGCTGTATTCACACATGCAGCCAATCTGTTTGCTGGCCCTTGTGCCATCTGCCCCATGCACACATCCCTCTCCAGTGTTGCCACCCCACCTCATGCCGCCTGCATTTGCTCACACTGCCCTTTCTTCATTTTTGCCTTCCATTTTGGCCAACACACACACACACACACACACACACACTCCTCTCCATTGCCACTGTAGCTTTCCTTGCCTCTGACGTACACATAACACAGGCTTCCCTCCATAATCCCAGCTGCCATACATACAGCTACATCTGCTCTAGCTCCCATACTTATACATTCCCCTCTCCTGAAGCCACCCCACTCATGCCTGCCATCTTTATGCTTATATCCAGAGCAGGTCTCATTCTAGCACTCATGCCCTTCCCCCTACACACATAAACATCCCTCCATTGTCCACCTGTCTCTCTCCTGACAGCATAGACACTCACGTACACACGATGATGTATATTTCCACTCTTCCAATTTGCATTTCTCCTCCAAATCTGCAAGGCTCAGCAAAACACAGACACCCCATAAAAAAACCACAGCAATCTTCCTACACTGGCACAATTCCACAGTATTTCACTCACATTCCAAGCATCCAGTCACCTTCTACCTCTCTCAGTCACATTCTCCCCCAAGTCTGGCCTTCCTGCAAACCCAGTCTTGTAATCATTTTTGCCAACATTACAAATGTGTTCCGGGTCTACACCTGACAGTCACTGAAATGCTACTCCAGGCCTTAGTATAAAGTGAAACTAGTTTAAAAGGCCCCTTATCCCTCTGTTACCTGCCTGCTGAAGTTAAAATAGATCTCCCTGCTCTTTTATTCTGCCCAATTTGACTTTCCCAGATCAAAAAGTTGTGCAGAGAGCAGGAGCCCCTGCTATATTGAAAGCCCTCCTAAGTCGGAGCCATGGGTCAGGAATCTAGCAAGCCTATATAGCCCAAACCAGGAGGGTATCAGTCTAATACAGGCAGGAGGTATGGAAGACGGCATGCTTATGTCAGTTTCAGGCCTTCTACGAGCCAGCAGGAAAGGATTGCCAGCCAGAGAAAGACAACATCCGAAGTCCCAATGCATAGATCAGCCCCCAGCCAATCCACCAAGAGGAGCCGGTCACCATTTTCCACCACTCGTCGTAGTTGGGACGACAGTGAGAGCTCAGGTACCAGCCTGAATGTTGAAAATGAGGACTATTCCAGGTATCCATCAAGAGAGTACCGGGCTTCAGGGAACAGAAGAGGAATGGCTTATGGACATGTTGATGTTTTTGGGGCAGAAGATAGTGAGGAGGAGGGGGCTGGGCCTGTTGAGCGACCACCAGTGAGAGGGAAAACTGGCAAGTTTAAGGAGGATAAGCTGTATGACATGGAAAAGGGGGCAAGGTCTTTGTCGGGGGTGCCTCCACGGTTTGCTAGTTTCAACCGCAATGTGAGAGAGGAGCTTGACAAGTTAGACCCATCCCCTGCAGCAAGACGCTCTGCTACCAGAGCTGAGTTCCTGAGGCAAAATAATGTGGCCTCTCAAAAATCTTCTGTTGAAGGCAAGGTGGCTGCCAACGGAGACAGCTTGGAGAGGGAGAGGCGGGAGCAGAATTTCCATGCACGGGCCAGCCAGGCTCCTGTGAGTGTTTGTGGTGGTGGGGAAAACTCTCCAAAGAGTGCGGAAGAACCAGTGGTGAGGCCTAAAGTCCGAAATCTGGCAAGCCCAAACTTCGTGAAACCAAAAGTATTTTTTGATACTGATGATGATGATGATATGCCGCACAGTACTTCCAGGTGGAGGGATGCTGCCAGTGCTGACGAAGGCCGCTCACATGGCCTAGCAAGAAGAGGCAGAGGTGAGAGCTCAAGTGGCTACTCTGAGCTGAAGTACCCTGAAGACAAGAGGGAAGCCAGAAATGATCAAGTGAAGCCAGAGAAGGTGCCCAGATGGCGACGAACCATGGTTGACCCTGACTTCTGGACGTACAATGATGATAACTACAAATACTTAGATGAAGACTCTGACAGTGACAAAGAATGGATTGCTGCTCTGCGCCGCAAGTATCGAAGTCGAGAGCAGCCCCTGTCATCCAGTGGTGAAAGCTGGGAGACTCTACTGGAAAAGGAAGAGCAGGAACCTCCACAAGCTAGAGTGAGTGTGAGTGCTGCTGGTGTTAGCTCTGGCCCTGGTGCCAGAGCCAGTGAGGTTGCTAGCGCTGGTGCCAGTGCAGGTGCTAGTAGCAAAGGTAGTAGCTATTTTGAGGAAGTTCAAGAACCATCACTTCAACAAGAGGAGCGGGCATCCTTGGAAGGAGAAATTCCTTGGCTCCAGTACAATGAGAATGAGAGTAGCAGTGAGGGAGATAATGATTCTGGTCATGAGTTAATGCAGCCTGGGGTATTCATGCTGGATGGAAACAACAACCTTGAAGATGATTCCAGTGTCAGTGAAGACCTCGAAGTGGATTGGAGCCTCTTTGATGGCTTTGCCGATGGGCTAGGAGTAGCTGAAGCCATCTCTTACGTGGATCCTCAGTTTCTCACTTACATGGCCCTTGAAGAGCGCCTGGCCCAGGCCATGGAGACTGCCCTTGCACATTTGGAGTCCCTTGCGGTAGATGTCGAAGTGGCCAATCCACCAGCAAACAAGGAGAGCATCGATGCTCTTCCCGAGATCCTGGTCACTGAAGATCATGGTGCGGTGGGCCAGGAGATGTGCTGTCCTATCTGCTGCAGTGAATACGTGAAGGGGGAGGTGGCGACTGAGTTACCATGCCATCACTATTTCCACAAGCCGTGCGTGTCCATCTGGCTTCAGAAGTCGGGCACCTGCCCTGTGTGCCGCTGCATGTTCCCTCCTCCACTCTAAGGACCAAGGCTGTTTACTCCTGGTCTCATTGTTGTCCCCATCTGAAAGCCACAATACTGCAGGAGCCCTCTCAAAATTAATGAAAAAAATTTGGTCAATTTAAACCTGTTGATTCCTTGTGATTATTTCTAATGTGAAATGGTTGTATATGATTGCATTAAAAAATCACTGTTGTTTAGAGGTTAGAAAGGCAAAACTAAATTTTCTAAGTGCTTCTTGAGATTGAAAGAACATACATTTTCTAACCTGAAAGTTGAAATGAGTCACATTTGTTTTCTTCAGTAGAATATGTTGCTGTTAATTGTAATGTCAAGTTTTACAGGTTAAATAGGTCCAAAAAGAAAAATCATTTTTGTTGCATGTTCTGGCTTACTGCTCCTGTAATTGCAATGCTATAAATGCTTATTAAAGTCTTTTGCTTTTACATGGTGTAACAGGATTGCTTGGTTTTGTCTGAAGTAGTTGTACCAAGTGACTTTATAATCAGTCCCTTGTATTCATATCAAAAGTGAGAGGGTGTCTTTTTTTGTTGTTTTTTTATTGTTCCCAACAGTAGAAGAGCTTTACTTTTCACTAGAAATGCTGACTCCAAAAACAACATGAGTGTATGTGTGTGATGACGTTTAAAAGTAGGAATAAAATATTTAATTGTCTACTATAGGGGAAAGGTAGAATAGAGAAAGATGAAAGAAAAAAAGAAACAATGAGATATCACAGTAAAAACATGGAACAATGGTAGGAATAAATCCAAACTGAGTGTAGGGATGAATAAGTTAGAAATCACTTTTGAGAAAATAGAAACTCTGAGAGGGAATGGGTAAAAATAAATAAAGCTCGCTGGGCGTGGTGGCGCACACCTGTAATCCCAGCACTCAGGAGGCTGAGGCACGAGGATCACTCTGAGTTCGAGACCAACCTGGGCTACATAGTGAGATCCTGTCAAAACAAACAGCAACAACAACAACAATAAATAAATAAAGCTATATGTCAATTACATACCTTAATACAATGACACACATGGGGTAGAGGAGTATACACCAGATAGAAACTTCAGGAAAATGGAGGTGCCCACCTACAGCATGAACAAGTTTTAACATGTGTCCATATTTGCTTTATATCTCTCTTCTCTCCCTTTCCCTAATAAAAAAGAATTTTCAGGCACAGGTGAAGTTCCTCACCCCACCATATTCATCATTGCCTTTCCATGGAGGTAAGCACTACCCAGAAAGTGGTATATTTACTTCTTGTCTGTCTGTAGATTTACATAGGCATGTGTGTGTATATGAGTATATCTGTACATGTGTCTGTCCATAACCCATAGACTACGTTTTAAAATGGACATAGTGGATAGATTATATGCTATCATTTTGCAACTTTATTTTTTACTCTGCATTTCTGAGACTTAGCCATTTTAATATATGTAGTTTTAACTGCCATATACAAATTATTCAGTTGTATGAATCAGCAGAGTTTCTCTATTCCTCTTTGGGTGGACATTCAGGTCCTCACAGCATTTTGTGACAGGAAACCTACTAGAAAGACAGCCCTTTTGCACACGTGTGGGTTTCTGTAAGGGTAAGTGCACATGAATGAAAGGTCTGGGTCCCAGGGTTTGAGACTCTCCACCCCAAGCAGACACTGCCAAGCTGTTTTCCCAAGTGAGTGCACTAATGTATGCTACCAACCATTTGTGAGGCCTGTTTCCTCATACCTGAAAGGCCTGGATATTGTTAGCATCCACTGTCACTGGGAATCAGTAATGTATAAATCAATACACCAATGAAACATACTGTTCTCATCAGAAAGCAACAGTTTTTTTTATTGATCACATCTAGTTTGAGATAAATGAGAAGAAATGGGAAGGCTTAAGCAGTTGGCATGTGTGTAAATTATAGCAGCCTTTTTAGAGAGCAGTTTGGGCAATAGCTATCAACAGGTAAAGTGGCCTGTGTCCTTCACCCATCTTGGATGTTTTGGTAGTATGGAATTAATGCTATTCAGCAGTTACAAGTTGTATCAAATACTAATATGAAAAGATCCCCAAGATGTAATTTTTTAAAGAGTGTGGTGTAGAAAGATATGTACAGTATTACCATAAAATAAAACCTTACAAAACTAAACGATACATGAAATGCATAAAAATATCTAGAAGGCTACTACCTAACTGGTGGCAGAGGATACCTCTGGGGAGGAATTGAGGCAAAGGAGTGAAGAAGGGCTTTTGATTTTCCACTGGAAATAATGCATTTTCTTGATTTTTTCCCAGTCACTGTATTTTCACAAATGTTAATAAAATAAGGTTGCCCTAAAGGCAAAATTTTAAAATTGTCAGCCAAGTATGGTGGTGCATGCCTATAATCCCAGCTACTTGGGAGGCCAAAACAGGATTGCAGGTTTGATCCCAGCCTGGGCAACTTAAGATGACTCAGTCTCAACATAAAATAAAAAGGCTTGTGGGCATAGCTCAGTGTTAGAGCACTTGCCTGGCAGGTGCACGGCTCTCGGTTTCATCCTCTACCACAAAAAAATTAATAAAAAAAAAAAACTCATTCTCCCATTTCCCATACAGAAACATGGGTAGAAGCCACAGTTCTATTTCTGCAACTGGTCAAGCCGATTCTATGACTTCATTCCTTACCAGCCACTCCATGTTTTCCCTTGGTCTCAGCCAGCACCTCAGCTGGTGATGGAGACTCCAACTCAGCCCTTTCAGGGCCCTTTTTGGTGGGTCATGCTGATTTGTCATGACTAGTTTCTGTGCCCTGACAGGCATCTCACCGGAGGTTTTTTAGGAGCATCCTTGGGTCCTGATCATCTTTCTCGCTGCTCCCATGGCGTAGGAGCGGTCTTACTTTCCTGTTAGTCAAAATCAATCCAGAAAAGGCACCTACCAAGTGCCTACAGACTCCTGCTAATGTTGGAAAAGCCCACCATTGCAGAGCTCAGGGCAGGGCAGCTCTGCCAGGAGACCTACAAGGCAAGTTTTAGGCCCTTGGGGTCCTCAACACCTCAGATGAACCTGGGACCCCAGATAAGGTCATCGGAAACCTGGAAAGAAGAAGTCCGAGAGCCAGGTGTTCTGAAGCAATTTGTTCCTGTGCTGCTATGGCAAGGTGACGATGACAGCAGCAGTAGCAATGGCGATGCTAAGTGTTGGGCCCAGAGCTCTAGCAGCAGGCTATGGCTGTGTCTTTGCCTGCTCGGGTCCCTTGTCCTTCCACTTTCTGATTTCCCAGTCTCCCTGACACCTCCCCACACTCCTCCCTAGCTTCCGATACAACATTTCTGATTAAGTTAACTAGAGCTGTGTTCTGTTATTTGTAACAAAGATGGCACACATGCTAGCACCGTTACACACTTTTGTGCCTATTTCTTTGTCATGTGAGATGTCCCACATAGCCAAGAGTCAGGCAAGTTCTGTTTAAAATGCAGTGGACTCATTATTGGCACCAGGAGCCATGATTCTAGAACAATAGACTTCAGGGGCCTTTAGACACAAAGTCATTTCTGAAAGTAAGTTACTTGGTATATTCATTGAAATTACCACTACAATTTGTTTCTACCTGTTGTTGCTGTTGGCATTATTTTTGGCCATGGGATAAATCACCCCAAATTTTGGTCACTAATTTGGAGCATAAACCTCTACATCTCTAACTTCCTGAGGTGCCCGGCCCAGCTGGCACCACAGCTGCACCCTCCTAAGACTTCTCTCCCTGCTTGCTCTTAGCCCTCTGTTCCTGCAAAACTGTTGCACATCTGTGACCCTGAAATGGCTTTCCCATCTCTGTCTCAATTCTATTCATACTTTCAAAAGTTCACATGGTAGCTCTTGAAAAACAACAACAAAAACAAAAACAAAAACACTTGGATACCCTCTCCCCTCCCTGTGTCTCTTGTCTTAAGTTTCTGAGATCAAGAGCTCTGCCTGAGCCATGTCTACAGCCCTGGCATACATGCTTGACAAGTGTCCGTAAACACTTCCTAGCAGGGTGACTAGATTCCTCTCCCCAGGTGGGCTTGGGTGTGCTGTGAGAACCAGCAGGATCATGGCAGCCTTGCCCAAACAGGCTCCAGCGACCCAGTCTCAGGCCCAGTCCCTGCCCAGCCTCTGGTGGCCCTGGCAGTCTTCTTTTTTTGGGGGGGGGGGTGCCGGGGATAAAACTCAGGTCCTTGTGTTTGTGAGGCAGGTGGTGGAATCACTGAGCTAAATCCCCGGCCCAGCCCTGGCATTCTTATCCCTCCCCTCTTGCCACCTTTTTTGGCCTCAACCTCAATCCCATTTTCTGTGTGTCCTGCCAAATCCCCAGTCTTTTAGAGACTTCGCAGGCCCAAGATCCGTAGAGATGAAGTGGCACCATGGGAAGACATGCTGAGTGGAGCCTCTGACTGACATAGAGTTGATAAAGCCAGTACTGGCCCACCTGGCCCCAGTCTTGGATAAGCACTGGCATGGAACAAGCCAAATCCTGGGGCCTCTGAGCCACCCCTTCCATGCCCCATTGGTGTCTGTGGCATAGTACTTTGCAATCTCTGCATGACTCCCGTGTTCCTGTTTCTTGCCTCCCAGATTCATTATCCTGGTGTGTGTGTGTGTGTGTGTGTGTGTGTGTGTGTGTGTGTGGTTTCTCAGTCCCTTACACTGGTTCAACTTCCCCATTCCCCTTTGCATTCAGTCAGTTTCACTGGCACCTTCCAGAAGGCGAGTGACAAAGAGACTGGGTTCTGAAAAGGAGTGGTGTTCTGGAATGTGTCTACTTGGTGGGAGTGGGCAGCAGGAATGTCTCCTCTACACCAGCCATAGTCCCAGCGTGGTGAGGCGCAGGGAGGGATCTGAATGTTGGTGATGATGGTGTAAAATCCCAAGCCAACCCCAGCAAGGCCCTATTCAGGTCCTCTGCTCATAAGCATTGTATGCTGCACTCTGTAGATCAGCTTGAGGGCACCAAGACAAAAGGACAGGAGACATGTTGGTGGGAGGAAGAAGAAAAACAAGACAGATATGTAGGAGGACTCCTGACAAGGTGCTGGGGATGGGGAGACTGTTTCCAGAGGCATGTGGCTGACATGAAGCCTGGGAGCCAGCCTGAAGGCAAGTAGGGACTGGGGACATGAGTGCATGGAGACTGATCTTCAGGAGCCCAGCCCAAGGCACTGCTCAGTAAGGACCGTGCTTGCATTCAGCAAATAAGCTGGAGATTTAGAGCTGACTAGTTTAGTTCAACAAATACTAATTGCGCTTCTGCCTGTGGTATGTTAAACCGGGATCTGCAAGAGATGAAAAAAGGCTCAAAGACCTCGCAGTCTAGGGTGAAAGATAGACTGGTGAAGAGAGGATTGCAGCTGGGAATGGTGGCACACATCTGCAATCTCAGCACTTGGGAGGCTGAGGCAGGAGGATTGCAGAGTTTGAGGCCAGGGCTACAGAGTAAGCTCAAGTTCAGCCTGAACTACACAGCGAGAACCTGTCTCAAGACAAAGCAAAACAAAACAAAGACAGGAGGGGGGGGCAGGAGAGAGAGAGAGCGAGAGAACTGCAATTACTTATAAAAAGCCAAGGCAAATGTAGGGTAAGCTGGGAGCAAAGATCTGGGCTGACTGAGCTAGGTAGCGGGGCTGGTCTTAGAGGGATCCAGGATGAGGCCACTCACTTCTAAATGCCAGGTGAGGAAATGGAGAGAGGGTAGGATTGGCCATGTCAATGTTCTTGTTGTTCCTGTCAATTGGCAGCATTTGTTTGAAGGGTTCCGTAGTGAAACGTATTACCATTTAAAATCCGCATGCCCTCTGATCTAGCAATTCCACTAGTAGAAATTGATCTTACATGAACAAAAGCACAAAATTGTTTGTACAAGAATATTGATTGTTGCATTGTTTGTAGTTGCAAATATGAGAAAGCATGTAAATGCCCATCACTGGGTGCCTGGCTAAATAAATTACGGCACAGCTAGCAGATGCTTGTCTAGATAGTCTTTTTGCAGCATGGGGCAGGTTCCCTGTTACTTACTGCCGTGCAAGATTATTTAAAATCAAAAAGTTACAAAAGCCAGGCATAGAATCATTGGTCCACTTATTACTATTTGTGTTTCACAAAATATGCATATATATCCATATGTAGGTATACACACAATATCCTAGAAAGATACACAAGGAATAGAAGCCAAGGTTGAGGGTGAGAATGAGCCTCGCTTTTCACTGTTTGCTTTTTTTGGCAGTATTTGGGATGGAACCCACGTCCTCATGCATGCTGGGCAATTGCTCTACCACTGAGGTGCATTCCCAGCCCCATTGTATCTTTTCCTTTTGGAATTTTTGATAATTCGATTTTTGGTTTTGCTGAGATTTTGTTGTTGTTGTTATTATTTGTTTGTTTTTTGTACCAGAGGTCGAACTCAGGACCTCATGCTTGCCAGGCAGGTGCTGTGCTACTAAGCTAAATCCCCAGCTCTCTTTGTTTTGACCTTATGCATACATGATAGAGAGAAAGGGAGGGAAGAAGGGGGGAGGGTAGAGATCTCAGGCAGTATGTTTTGTGTGTGTGTGTGTGTGTGTGTGTGTGTTCCCTGTGCTACTGGACAGACTCTCCCAGGTGACTTCCAGTAATACAGTAGAGGGTCCATTGTCATGATACAAGTGAGAAGAAGGCAGTCAGGACCCTCAGCCCCGAAGCCAAACCCTCTGGGAACCAGAAATGTCAGCCTAGGCAGGCCTTACAGCAGGGAGAGGAACCCAGCTAGGCTGACCTCTGATGAACAAGATAGTGATCTGGAACATGGACTAGCACCTATAGCAGGGTCACTAGGATCTCAGATATGCCAAATAGATCTCCACAATGTATATTGTACACAACAAAAAGAGTATCGGGAACTCTATCATCAAGTCAGCGAACAGTGATTCTCTCTCAGTGGTGGGATTACAGGTTATTTTATTTTATTTTATTTTGCATTTTGAGAGTATTTCTGAAATTGACTTCAATCAGCAGGTGAGCAGGGAGAAAAAAAAAAGAAAATTGGACTGTTGCTACAACACTGACTCAAACCTCGCAAGCCAAGATCTTATTAGGGGAAGCTGAGCAAGCCCACGTTGGCCATCCTGTTCTTGCCCTGGTCCTTCTCGGGAGTGGGAAGCTTTGCTCTCAGGCAGTGTTGCCTGGTGGAAAGACCTTGGCATGTTGAGCAAGACTTTGGTCTGAAACAGCTTTCATGCTAACTACCTTGTGAGCATTGAGCCAAGCACATGCCTTCTCTTAGTCCTGGTTTACTTACTTATAAAATGGGACAGAAGAACCTCTATCCTACAGGGTGGCTGGAATGAGCAAATGAAATACCAGACGGACAGAAGCTGCTGTAGGTGCTAAAAAGGCTTGTTGTCATCATCCTTTCTCCCAGCTCTTTTCTTTGGCTATAGCAGCAGGAGCCTAGGGCTCAGAAAAAAAAAAAAATCTTCCCCACTCCATAGTCCTCCCTGCAGTGATTTTGCAAGGCTGACTCCGGATGCCTGGTCCTGGTCTGGAGAGAAATACTTAGCAGGAGTCCAACATTCTCTTTGGAAGTGCAGTGCAGCAAGATGGGGGGAGGAGGAGGAAGCGAAATGTTTGCTATTTTTTTCTGTGCAATTGACTCTGCTGGCCGAGGCCCTTTGCTCACGGCTGTCTGGAGGCGCAGATGGTGGCTTGGCCCCTCTTGGTGAAGGGCTTGGCTTCCTGTTGAGTGTGCCTACTCTGTGCAGGTCCAGTGAAAAATGTGGGCTAGTCCAGGCCGGATGGGCTCTGGGTCTCTTCTGGCCCTTCCCAGAGACCTGGTCTGACCCCTTCTCAGGCTTCTGTGTCACGGAGTCCGTCTGGTTAAACATGGCTGCCACAGGGACTCTTCCCTCATGGCTGGGCTATGGGGAAAGAAATGACCAAGGATGGCCCCAAGTCCTTCAGGCTGGGGGTCTCACCTGGAGCTGTGTGATTTGGAAGTTTCGATGGTCTCTGTTCTCAAGTGGAAAAGTCTTAGATCACCAGATTTTCAGGCAAGCAAAGGCAGGGCTTCTGTGGCCCAGGCCCCAGGGCTTGTCTTTAAAGGCATAGGACATGTATGGGCAAATTTGATGGACTTTGAGTCCCAATCTGATACCGGTTCTTCAGAGATGGAGCTTGTCCATTGGCCATGGTCACCAGATAAGTGTCTAATTAGGGTATTAAAATATACTTTCTAGGCCTTCCCTGAATGGGAGGAATTATTTGTTCTTTCTGTTTTATCTTCTCTTTGGGCCCAAAGAGAACCATGTGGCTACTTTCTAGTCCTGAGCCCTGAGTGAGTCACCTTACCACTCTGAGCCTCAGTTCTCTCATCAGGAAAATGGGGTGTGATAACACTGTGGGATGGCTGTGGAGAGGAAATGAGGACTTAGTGCAGTGGCAGTCCATAAGAAGCACTCTCTAAAGACCACTTCCTTCCTATATTTATTAAGCACTTCCTTTTGGAGCACTGGGGAATCCTGAAATGGCTAAGACAGTCTCTGCCTTCAAACAGTCTCAAGGGATCAATTTCCCTTGGCCACTAGCCCAGGTTTGACTTTGAGCTCTGCTTCTGACCAGGAGAATTCTGGCCTGTCCCAAATACTCTGGTGATGCTTCAGGACCTATATGATGCTTAAGATTCAAGCTTTCTCTTGCTGGTCCAACCTCAGTAGCCTCCTCCAGTATCTGGAACCCAGTCAGGAGATAGTCCTCCCTGGGCAGCCTGCCAGCCTGACAAACACTTCTATATCATCTCATGGAATTTTCACAACAGCTCTACATGTCCCAGCCCTGAGTTTCATTTGCTTTGTGACCTTGGGCAAGTACCTTAACTTCTCTGTGCCTTAGTTTTTCTCATCTGTGAAATAAAAGTAGCTTTCTTTGCAGGGATCAGTTCAAGGGCTTAGAATAACACCTGACAACATATTGAGCTCTCAATCTTGTTAACTGCCATCCTTAGAAAACAGAGGCCCACCCAGAAGGAAAAATGATCTTCTTGGGATCATGCATTAGGAAACAACAGAGCTAACCTATTCCTCCAGCCTTCTTGTAACTACTGTGCCACTCTTGCTTCCCTTTCTTTGGCTGTCTGGGTTCTGTGCATGCCTACTTTTCCAGTGACAGGCATCTGCTAGCTGATCAGGAGTCTTGCAGCTTTCTTTTCCTTTTGAGATGCTGGGAATCAAATCTAGAGCCTCAGGCCTGATCACTCAGACTCCTGGATTTACCCATGTCACCTTCTTGACAGGACCATTGCAAGCATTGGCAGCCACAATAGTATGCTTTGACCCTCTGCCTCCTAGGCAGGCCTTCCTCTGGGTGTCCTTAACTCAGTTTATCATCAGGCCCTGTGGCACTGTACATATTAAATAATAAAATTAACAACACTAATAGAACACTGTGCTAGCTGATCAGTGAATTCAGTACTGAGATTAGGTCAGGTGCTATCATGACCCCACTTTCCATGTGAGAAAAGTGAGGCACAGAGAGATTAATGACTTGCCCAAGGCCACATAGCTATAAGTGGCAGAGCTAGAATCCAAATCCTGGCAGGCTAGCTCTATAATCACTGCTCCTAACCAATGTGTTACCCTTGTTCTGCTCTCCACTCTCTGGTGGGGTCCAGCAATGCCTGACATGAACCTTCTAAAGAGTGGGAACCCATTTGGGTTTGCTCAGTAGAATCCTCAGTGACTAGTGCATTGCCAAGTACACAGTAGGTGCTTACTAAATAGATGCTGAATAAATGAATGAATGAAGAAAACTAAAGTAGTGTGCAGACCATGGGGAGAGATGAGCCAGATTGGAAAGATAACCCACCAGATTGGAAGATGGATCCATTTGCGGATATGAAGTCTTGGATGACTCCCAGGGTCTTGGTTTGGTTGAGTAGATAATAAGGTCATCTACTGAGGAACCCCACAGGAGGGAGAGAACGGATAGACTGCTGGGGAGTGGAGAGCAGCTCTGACGAATCGAGTCGAAGATATGTGGAGTTTGGGGTATCTTTTGAAACAAGCAAGGGGATGAGGCTGTGGGATACCTGAAGCATGGAAGAGGGATTTGGGCCTCCTGCTCAGGCCCACCCCCCAACCTTTGGCCCAGCGGCCTTTACCTTCCTACTGGGAAGGAAAGAATCTTTGATGGTGGGAATGGGAGGGGGTGGACTGTTCTAAACCAAACAAACGCGTACACAGAGCCTGCTTGTTGCGGATCTGCTGGTCTGGCTCTGGGCACATGTAGGCTGGCTTCCAGCGAAGCCC
>NW_022900951.1:53762113-53828708 GCF_012274545.1 Fukomys damarensis | reverse complement strand
GACTTGTCATTTTCAACACCTCATTTTTCCCTCCTTACTCACTGCCCGGGGAGAGGTCCTTCCTGTTTGCACACCTCAGGGGCTAGGCTGGGGGGAGGAACAAAAAAGCCTTCATGGCGGAGGGGGAGGGGGCTCAAAGGAAGAGGCTGAGAGAAAAGGAAGAGAGGGAGGGGTTGGGATGAGGAGAGGGGGAAAGAGGACAAGGTGAACGATCTGCATCTGCCTCTCTGTCCTGCCCACTACCACCCCCACCCCCACTCCGCCTCACTGTGTCCTGGCACTGGGCTTGTTGATATCCAGGTCCACCCACAGGGTCAGGCCCCGAGCTGCTGAGCTTAGAAAGCTAGTCTTTCCTTCCTCCAGCAGCGGCTTGGGCCTAGCGTCACCCATAGCAGAAGCCACAGGCCCACAGCCTTCTTTCTCAGTTTCCCCACCGTCTTTTTCTGGATCTCCGGGCCCCTCCCCCCCAGGACACCCCTCGGAGGAGCCCGCCCCTTCTACGCCACCGAAGGTAACCCCGCCCCCTGCAATTCGCACAGCCTGTGATCCCAGAGCTGAGCTGAGCGTGCAGGGGACGCCTGGCCTCTCCCAGCGGCTCCCTCGCGTCCTCCCCCTCGGCTCCCACGTGGGGAGCCCGGCTCCCAGGCTCGGGCTGTGCCATTCACAGTGCTCTCCTCCATTGTCCTCGGGCTGTCGCTCACGCGGGGCATTAGCATTTCTAAAGCTCACTTCTCGCCGCCCGCCGCTTTGGCCCAGCCAAAAAGGGGCTCCTTTGAACCCTAAATTTTGGGAAGGGGTGCCTCCTAGGCCGCTAGGACAGTTTAGCTTTAGGCCCTCAGCACTCCGAGCCTGAGGCTCTGTCTGTTCGCTGTTGAGCCGGGTAGAATGGTTCTCTTTTCTCTCTAGGCTCGGGACACCTGGAGCTTCTTAGATCCGGGAGTGGTGGAGAAAAGGGGTCCCCAGGGGCCCCCATACAACTGCCTCTTCCTTCCCCTGGGTCTCTTTAGCCCTGCCAGTCTGAACCCTCCATTTCCCGCCCACGTTCCAGAGGAGACAAGAAGTTTGGTGAAAACTGGTTCTCCCTGCCCTAGCCTAAGAGGCCTTTTGTTAAGGCCCTGGCAGGATGGGGCATGAATGAGGGTGACTTCTTAGCCCTGGCATCTGAAACCCTCCTGAACGACTTGGATGGAGAGACAGCGCCACCCAGTGGCTTCCTGGGCTCTATGCCAATATTCCCTGGGGTGGGTCCAGGCCTTACCTGGCTTCTGGGTCTTCGGTAGAGCCTTCACATGAGAGAAGCTCTACATCGGTGAGATTTCATTTGCACTAGTGTGGCCGCTTCAGATCGGAATTACAACTAACCTTCAAGAGCACTTTAGAGTATATAATTCACTTTTCTATATAGCCATTTCATTTACTTCTCACAACAGCCCTTAGTGGTCCGACACTGACATCCAGAGAATTTTGGTGAGTTGCTCAAGGTCGCGAAGTAATTTCCAAAGCCAAGATTTCAGCTTCGGTTTGTTTGATGCCAGAGGCCACATTCTTTCCACTACCCCACCTTGCCTGTCTGTCAGGCTGAGCTCGCTTGCTTCTGCTTGGCTGGGCTTTCTTAAAAAGTGGGCACAGTGGCTCCATCTTCCTGGGGAAGACATACTAGATCCAGCTGGCCCAGGAGCTCCTGGGTGGGTTCCCTGCTGTCGCTTATCAAGGGGCTCAGCGATGATGCCTCCTTCCTGCCACAGTCCTGGCAACACTGCTTGGCCTAAAACATGCAGCAAGGGGACACGGTTAAAGGTTCTTGAGCCGGGTGCCCAGGTTCGTTTCCCAGCTTTGCCATTTAGTGGCTGGGTGGCTTTAGAAAAGTGATTTCATTTCTCTGTGCCTCGGTGTTTTCTTCTAGAAGATAGAGAGGGTAGTGATACCTGATAGGGTTGTAATGAGCAGCATCAGAGTTACTTTGTACAAAAGACATAGAACAGTACCAGTACAGCACATAAGACTGTTAGTTATTACTTGTGCTCTTCTACAGTTCTCAGGGAATCAAGCAGCATGGTGTGAGCATAACATAGCTTTTCTGTCAGAGTAGTATTCTGTCAAATCCTAGCTCTTCCATTTATTAGCTGTGTGGCTTTGGCTAAATGACTTAACCTCTCTAGGCCTCAACTTTCTCAGCAGTAAAATGGAGATAGTAGTTCTCTCTTCCTAGAGTTATTATCTATATTTACAAAAAAAAAAGAAAAAGGATTCTTACTGGGCAAGGGATGTAGCTCAGTGGCACTATGACTGCCTGGCAAGTGCAAGGTCCTGAGTTCAACTGGTACTGCAAAAAAAAAAATTTTTTTTACTCATTCTTTACAAGATCCTACAGTCTTTACATCCTTTGTCCCTTTTTGCCTCCCCTCTGACTCAGGAACGACTCTCTCTCATCCTAGGTGCCAGTCTACTCTTCCTGTACAGAGAAGGTACAGAAGACAGCCTTAAGACATATACTGTCGGGCCGGGAATTTAGCTCAGCGGTTCTGTCGCCTGCCTCACAAGTGCAAGGACTTGAGTTCAATTCCCGGTAACAACGACAACAACAACAACAAAAGACAGTGTACTGTCGACATCAGTACCTCATGCTCCTCTGGGTGGCAAGGCAATCCCTCATATTTGCTTTACCCTTGAAGCCTGAAGTCTAGGAAGTCTGTTTGAATATTTCTTACATCACAGGGCCACTATTCTAGTCTGGGCAACTTAGCAAGAAAGACCCTGTCTCAAAATTCTTTTTACTGTGGCTCAAAAGTAAATTCTTTTGGGGGTTTACTCTGAGGCTTGGTAGGCAGGCTCTGTGAATCTCACCTTCCAGGGGAGAATGGCAAGGCCCACAAAAGGGAATAAACTTGCTCACAGATGTATAGTTAGGAGCTGAGATCAAGTCTTGAAACAGTACTGTCAGGACCAATGTCCAATGTCTGTTATCTGTGTCTTGGGACACATTTGCAATATTTTACCTCTGTAGAAACATATGGTGGCCCACCCCCTCATAAACAAAGTTTAGAATCAAACAAATGATTGTTTTCATGGAGAATACCTATTTTATCTATCTATGTGGATATCTTTTTTTCAGTACTGAGGATTGAACCCAGGGTCTTATACATGCTAGAAAAGTATGGTACCACTGAGCCACATCTCTAGCCCTCATAGGCGCAAGGTCCTGAATTCGATCCCCAGTTAAAAAAAAAATTAATTTTGAGACAGGATCTTGCTAAGTTGCCCAGACCTGTCTCAAACATGTGATTCTCCTGCCTTAGCCTCCTGAGCAGCTGGGGTTACAGTCATGCATAGCACATCCAGCAAGTATACCTACTTTTTAAAAAATTTATTGGTACATTTTAGGTATACAGTACAGTTACATTCATTACATGACAGGTCTTGATTCTCATTTTTTCCCCTTATCCCTGCCCTCCCAAATATACCTACTTTAATTCTATTGCAACATTTGACCTGTCTCTAATGATGACTTTAAGCAGCCTGTATTTTCTTTAGAAGAATAATTCTAATAAAACAGCTTTGGTGGGCTGGGGGTTTGGCCCAGTGGTTCCGCTGCCTGCCTTGAAAGCACAAGGGCCCGAGTACCAAAAAACAAAGCAAAACAAAACAACAGCAAAACAGCATCGCTCCAATTGGATTATAACTAGCCCAAATCACTTGAAAACTCCTTTGTCTCTTCAAATCTCAAGATTAGAACCATAGTGAAAACATGTCTATATAGTGTTTTCTATTTAGGCCAGTGACTGAGTTGGGCTTGGAGGTAGGGACCTGGAGGTAAAAGGTTACAGAATTGCTAAGAACATGCGTAGTTTGTGAGAGCAGATTGAAGATAGCTATTTTTCCCTGTGGTCTAACCTCTAGAAAGTTCAGCTTGTATCCAAACCTTTTTGGTTGCTGTGAGATACACAGACTATGGAGGTACATGTTCATGAATGAAAATGAGTAGCATATATCTGATACAGTTCTCCAAAATAGGAGATCTCACTTCTTTTTCCTCCTTTCCTCTCCTCTTCTCTCCTCTTTCTTTACTCTTTGTTTCTTTGTTTTCTTTTTTTTGAGATATTGGAGAGGGAACCCAGGGTCTTACACATGTTAGACAAGAGCCGTACCACTGAGCTATAACCCCAGGCCTCCATTTTTATTTTTGTTGAGACAGGGTCTCACTAAATTTCCAGGCTGGCTGTGAATCGGCAATCCTACAGCCTCAGCCTCCCGTGTATCTGGGATTATAGGTGTCCACCACTAAGCCCAGCACCCCAGCCTTATTTATTTGTTTATTTCATGGCCTCATGAACCCAGGGCCTCTTGTGTGCTAGTCAAGTGTTATACCACTGGGTTATACCTCAGCCCTTTTAAATTTTATGTATTGATTGATTGTACTAGGAGTTGAACCCAGGGCCTTCGAACTGAGCTATGTCCCAGCCTCCCCTCCTTGTTTAAAGGACATAGTCTCACTAAGTTACTAAGTTCCTAGACTGGGCTTGAACCTGTTATCCTCCTACCTCACCCTCCCAAGTAGCTGTTATTACAGGTGTGTGCCACCACACCTGGCTGTTCACCGTGCTTCCTCAACTCCTTTGCTGTCAGTGTAGATACCTTAGGTGTGGAGAGATAGGAGCTGGGGAGCAGGTAGCACAGTGTTTCTGCCAGGAGGGTCTTTAGGTCATTCCTCTCATTGTGATATAATTGTCACATCTAGAGAAGCCAAGGAATTTGTTGAAACTCCCCAGAGACTTATCATCAGCTCAGAGAACAAACACGGGTCTGTGAACTCCCATGTCATTATCTTTTCTGCCTCCCTAGCACAGTACTGTCCCCCTCCTCCCATGCTATCTGAGTTGTTCTCTGTACCCTGGACTTCTCCAGGTCCCTGCTCTGCCACTAGGTCTGTGTTGCTCACCCCCTGTGGCCACTGAGCACCCGACATTGGGTGGTGGGAGCTGGGTGTGATTTGGTCACTGGTGGCACATTTTCCTAGCCTGCCAGGAGGCACTGAGTTTGATCCCCAGCACCACAAACAACAGTAACAAAAAAGACACTGAAATAGAGATGTGCTGGAAACAAATATATACACTGGACTTTTGAGATTTCATGTGGAAAGAGCAAAGTGAAATATGGCATTAATAATTTTTATATTGCTCCCTGACAAGTCTCTGCATCCTCCACCAGGTATTTTGTGCCATTTGCATGGGTACCTCATGAAGTTGTTAAGTGAATAAAACAATTTTTATGTTTATTACAGATTTGCCGGGTGTGGTGGCGCACGCCTGTAATCCCAGCACTCTGGAGGCTGAGGCAGGAGGATCGCTGTGAGTTTGAGACCAGCCTGGGCTACATAGTGAGTTCCAGGTCAGTCTCAACTACATAGTGAGATCCTGTCCCAAAAAAAATTTAAAAAAAAAGACAGATTGAAATGACAATATTTGGATATATTGAATTTAAATATATTACCAAAATTAATTTCACTTTGAAAAAAGCTTTTTATACTTAGCTCCTAGAAAATTCCACGTGTGGCTTACGTTGTATTTCTGTTGGACAGCACAATGCTAAATCTCCCGCAGAAGTAATAATGTTATTAACTCTGAAGAGATGCAGGGCAGGTAACAGGGGAAGGTCTCAGCAGATGGCAAGAAGCTAAGGCCCAGCCTGCCAGCAGGAGGGCCAAGGAACCCAGACTTAGAGGTCTGGGTAGGAGTCAGGCCGTGGCAGCCAATCAAAGCATAGCCACAGGGCATGGGATTCGGAGGCCTGACTGCAATCCTGGCAAGACTGGGAAGATAGGTGACAGCCCTGGAAGGCAGTGATTACGTGCTTGAGGACATGATCTCTGTGCTGGCTACATTGCAGTTCTATTACTTGACAGCTATGTGACCTTGAACGCATTGCTTAATCTCTTGCTGCCTTGGGTTTCCCATCTGTGAAGTGGGAGTGTTGCTAAGAGTTCCTATGTCATAGGATACATGTAAAATGCTAGGAACAGTGTCTGGCACACATTAAGTACTCAAAAAGTGACAGCTGTCCTCACTCTTATTGTCAGGGAAGCAAGCAGTGATTATGCTCCTCCCATGGCAGGCTGATGAGTGAGGGGGCTAGCGATTGGATCAGGGGTACAGAGCTGAGGCATAAGTTGGCATGAATCTAGTCATAGGTGGTTTTGACACCCAAGACAGGGGTCCAGGTAAAGCTCCAGCTGAGTAGGAGGTGGTCAACCCTAGGGGTCAGGGTGATAGCTCTGTGATCACAGCTGTGGACACAAGAAGCTGCAGGCCCAGGAAACTAGGCAGCTCAGCCCAACTTGACCCCGGCTATTCTTTCTGGAAATATCCCTAGATATGAGAGGCTTTGTCCCAGTGTTATGCATAAGGATTCTAGGCCTTGGCTCTGAGAGGGGAAAATCACATGGAGTCATATAAATCCCTCTGTCTATAGCTCAAATAACAAGACCCCACTCTTGCTACAAAGCAAGAAGCAGCACTTGACTGCTCCCACTGCTGCTTTTCTGTTTGTGCTCTGGGCTTTGAGCACTTGTATAGGCAGCCTGGGCACTCTATTGATATTCACAGTCATGCCCAGGAGTTTAGCTTTTCTTTTCCCGGGATAATGGGGTTGCAGCCTGGGCCTGGCCCTTCAGATAGCTGAGTCCTAGAAAGTGTGTCCTTACCCCTCCCTCCTCCTCCTCTTGCTCGATATATTTGAGGCTCTGCAGAGAAGAAAGCACAAGTGTCAATAGAAGACAGAACAAAAAGACTAAGGAAATAGTTTTTAATATCTACCCTAATCCAGTGAGGCATGAGACATTGGTAAAGGAGGCCCAGAGAGGCTGGGATGATCTAGTCTGAGGAAGGGAATGATTTCTGGTTCCCCCATGGCTGATATTCCCTCTCAACTTCAGAAGTGGAAGAGAAGACTTGCCCATCTGTTTGGAATTTACTACAAGGAAAAGAGAAATGGGGAGGGAGGGGGAGAGGGCAATGGAGAGGGAAAAAGCATGAGAGGGAGAGTAATGAGGAGAGTGTGTGACAGAGAGACAGAGAGAGAGAGAGAGAGAGAGAGAGAGAGAGAATATGAATGAATGAATATCTAGTGTCCTTGGCCACCATTTCCCAAACCTGTCCCTAAGCATCAATCCTTAGCAGTGCTGACATGGACATAACACACTCAGGAGTTTGCAAAGCTCCCTGGGATAAGGGCTTTGAGTGGACACTAGGACACCAGACACTTACTTCCAGGCTGGTAGTCTTAATGTGATGCCACCAGCAGCTTCTGGAAATTGTATGTATGTGTACACACAAGTATGTATGTACTTGCATGTTCATGTTGTGGGGCCATCTTCTGCCAAGTCCCTGTGGGGACCCTTAGTGTCTGCTATAGGCTAGATCAGAGGCTCTCTGCTCCCTCAGTCTGGCCTCTGGCAAGCAGGGATGGAAACCAGGATTAGAGTGGACATGAGAGGGAGGCCGGCAGATCTGAGAGAAGGAGCTGAACCTGCCACTAGAAACAAGATCCGTGGAATCTGAGAGAGAGCTAACCCTGCCACTAGAAACAAGATCCGTGGCCTGTTACCTTAACCCAGGTGGTGTTCACCATTCAGCCACCCTGTCCATAACAAATTCTGGATAAATGAGATTGGCCTGGGTTGGGAGGCACTGTAGAAACCCACTCATAGGGAGCTGTGGCTGCAGAGCCAATCCAGAAATTCCTTTTCAGAGATCTCATGAAAGAGAATGTTCAGCTCCTAGGTGGGAGCCGTGGGGAAACTGAGGGAGGCCAGGAATCTACTTTCCTACAAAACCAGAAAATCGAGAAAAGTGAAAGAGCACTGACCAAGAGCCAGGAAGCCACTGTCTGCGGCTTCATCTGGAGCCTGATCTGCTGCACTTCTCTGAGCAGTGCCTACTCCTCCTCTGGGCCTCTCAGTGAGGGGCCCAGGGCTCCAGGATCTCTACTGCCAGTTCCGATTAAGTCAGGATTCACTGAATGAAGATATATAGATTCTATTCATGTCTGTGGACATCTTTGAATCTTTCACATCTGAGACTCAGTGGGACCTCCCAGAGCAATCATCCTTCTAGGCAACACCCCTCCCCCTTAACCAACCAACCCCAGCTAGGAATCCTGAGGAACTTGTCTATCAGGGAAAGGGTGAGCTGCCCCCCCACCTCTCCCATCTCACCTGCACCTCCGGAAGTCCTTCCTGTATCTCCCTTTCATCCCTTCAGTATATTCAGATTCTCCTGAAAGTAGTGTCTCAAGGGTCCCATTTTTAATTTCTTTTGTTTCCCCCAACCAAGGAAAGGAAGAATCTGACTGCACATCTGTTTGGAATTTGGGGTGGGGGTAGGGAAATGAGGTGGCTCACTTCTGCTCTCCATGAATTCCAGGGTAGGGAGAACCTGGGAGAGCCAGGGCCTCCTCACCACCCCCTGCCCCACACCCCATGGTCCTTGTCAGCTGCCTCTTTGGCCTTTCTCATCTCTGAAACAAACAAACAATCAGGAGGCAAACCTGAAACCTTGTGCTGAGACGGTAAAGAGAGGCCAGGCTCCGGCCTTAATGGGCCCCAGCCCTGGCCTGTCTGCTCCCGCAGGCCTGCCTGCCTCCAATGTGTTTCTGATTTGTACTAAGCTAGCAGCTCTGCCACAATGAATGTGGCAGCTGCCTCAGTCCCACCCCTCCAGGGTCCAAGGGTGGGAAGGTTGGGAGAAATGGAAGGAGGGGACTTCACCTCCCCATCCAGTTTGGTGCAGAGGCTGAGGCAGGAACTCCAGAAGCAGCCCTGGCCAGGGGAAGGGGGTGGGAGGAGGGGTGAATTTCATCTGGCTATATAATAAGCATGCTTCTTATTTAAGGACCCAGGTCGATCACCAGATCCCCTTTATCCATTTTCCAGAAGATGAGGCAAAGGGAGAAATGGGGTCAGGATGCTCAGGGATTAGAATGGATTCTTTTCAAGGATTCTCAGTATTCTCTGTGCTCTATCCCCGGTATCATACAGAGAGAGAGAGAGAGAGAGAGAGAGAGAGAGAGAGAGAGAGAGAGAGAGAGAGAGAAGGAGGTGGAGAGAGAGAGAGAGAGAGAGAGAGAGAAATCTGCAGATAGCTTAGTTCCAGCCATCGAGGATGGACATCATGCCATCTCTGCTCACTGGCCTGGCACACCTCCCCTTGCATCCCAAGGGATGTCTCCTTGCAAGCTTGGGGTTAAATATCCTGGTCCTTTTCACCTGGCTTTCTGTTTAAAGATAACACCTATACATTCTAAAATAGGGAGGAGAACAACAGAGGAGACAGAGTTGGCCACTTTGGGCCAAAGGAATTTTCTTAAATCATCTGATAAAATCAATTATCAGATCATCTCTCCCACATCTTTCCCAATTCTTTAAGCCACTGCTTACCTCCTCACGGATCCCACTATGGCTGGAATTAGGGCTAACACTAGGGCCAGGATCAGGGCTGAGCAGAAACCACGAGCTCCACTATGTAGACCTAAGCAGAGGGTGTGGAGACAGCCTTTAGGCTCTGACCCTGATGCTTGTCCAATCACTGCTTTCCCAGCCAGATCTCAGCCTAGTGCTCGGATCTGACCAGGAGCCAGGCTCAGAGGGGAGTGGGCTGTGGAGAACCTCGTTCTGTTCAAAGACTAAGCCCTGCACACCCAGTGGGCCATTTGGGGCTGGGAGAAAGGGAGACTTCTTCAGCTTGGCAGCTTTTCTAGTCCCCCATCCATGGGAATGTGGGAGGTGAGGGGGCAGGATGTCCTCAGGAAGGCAGCCACTGGGACCCTGTGGCTTTGTGGCTGTTTATTTCTCCCCCTGCTTTTTCTCAAGCCCTAAACATTTCTCATAGTGTCTAGCCAGTTCCAGTTATGCAAACAGCATTGTGTGTTAACAAGAAAAATATCCATCGGTGGTGTGTGCAATCCAGGGCCTTTGTCCCCCAAGCCACCCAGTACTTTCCTCCTAGCAGCCATGCCAGGCCCTGCTGTGAGGTGGAAGGATGAAGACTGTGTAACCATCACCGCTGTCACACAATGGGACAGACACCCTGGGGTTCTCTGTGTGTGTATGTGTTTGTGTGTGTGTGTGTGTGTGTGTGTGTGTGTGTGTGCCGACTTGGTGTGGTTCCTGGGAAACACAAACCTTGCCCTGTGGACTTTCTGAGAGTGAGAGGCAGCTGACTTGGCCTCAGCAGCATCAGAGTGGGCTGAAGAGGGCTATGACCCACATCTGCCCCCTAGATGTGCTACTTCTTTGTGCGCATGGGCAGCCCCTTCACTGCTCCCTTCGGGCAGCTCATCTCCTCTTCCTTTACACTCTCTGTCTCTTCCAGGTCTAGGAGTCATTGAGTCAAGGCTCCCAAGTCTCTGTCTGCAGGCTTGGGACAGGGTGTAGAGGCAGCAGAGTTGCAGCGAGGGGCAACAACATGCTACCCAAGCCAGGAAGGAAACACAACTCCAGGCTGAGCCCTGCTACCAATGGTCTGCTGGATAATAGAAAATACATGCCATGATCGGGGTCTCAGTTTCCCCATCTAATACATAGTGGGGGAGGCTTGGATGAGATGACCATGGAGACCCACTGTTCCCACTGTGCCAAGCTGTTTAGCCAGCTCCACTTGCAGTACCCTAGGCCTCTGCTGCTTTTCTGGAGGCTGCCCCTCTTTCCACCCTTCCTCGTGCAGCCAGCCATGTCATGCTGGCCCTGGTTGTGAGATGGGCCAAGGCCCAGGCTCCATCACAATGAGGAAGAGTCACAGAGCTTATTCATTCATTCAGCTGCATGTACCAGCACCCACAGTGTGTCAGGCACTGTCCACGCTCATCCAGCTCAAGGGACTCATCTCCTGTTATATTTCTCTGGTCGGGACCTCTGCATGGCCTCTTCCTGCTCAACAACTTCGGCCTCAGGCTCCAGAGAGGCTGCTCCCCGACTGTGCTCCCACCCCTTCCCTTCCCCTCAGCCCAGGCTGATGTCCAGTGGCCCCTGATGTCCCAGGACCCTGGCCCAACTCTGATGAATGGCCTCCAGGCCTTCTACACTGGTGTTCAGCTCACTCAGGCTATTATTCAGTCTTGGTTTCCTTTGCAGTCTTGTACTAGAGATTCCTCCCCTCACTTCATTTTATCCAAGGTATAATGGAGCATCAGGCCTCCTAGCCAGGGCCTTCTGAGTCCTGCCCATAATTCACTGCCTCCCCACATCCCAGCTCTGTGACACACAGTGGCCCCTCTAGCACCTCTGAACTCTGCATAGCTGTAGGCAGTCACGCCAACAAAGGGAGACCCTGCAACAGCCAGATCCTGTGAATCTGTGTGGGGGCACTTGGTGAGGCCAGTGGAGGGGGTGAGGAGGGACCGGCAAGTGGGGACAGCAGAGTGTGTGTCTGGGGACAGCCAGCTGGGGTATGTATCAGAGTGAATGGGCCAGTGTGTGTCTCCACTTGTGACTCTCCCAGCAGCTGTCAACCTGCATTAGCGCACATGCGGGTGAACCTGTCTGCATACACAGGAGGCAGCAGGGGCAGAAGGAGGGTGGGACAAAAATATTGGCTACAGAAGCACAAGAGGTTCCTGGTCCAAGCCCTGCTGCCAGGTTTCTGACTTACTGCCCCCACTCTGGGCCTCAGTTTCTCCATCTGTAACCTGTGAGGGTCGAACTGCAGATCTCTAAGGGCATGTGGCAGCTCCAACATGCTCCAGTTCCTTGATGCCCTGTGTGCAAGGACAGGCTCAGAAAAGGCTTCCTTCCTGCAAGAAGACACCAGGGAAAGGCACACGAAATCACCTTCTCTGAAATATGGATCAAACTTCCTTTTCTCATCTGTAACTCTCGGATCCTTCTCCTTGTACCTCAGTCTTACTAGAATCATAGTAAAGGCAAAGGCAAGAGCAGCAGGCTATGGCTGTGAATCCTCTGCTAGGAAGGAAGGGCAGGAGACCCAGGATGTTATTCCTGAGGTCCTCAGTAATGCCACATGTTCACAAATGCAAAGAGGAGGCTGCTGGGAAGAGAGCAGGGAGCGCTTGCCTGCAGGTCATGCCAGCATTTCTCTATAGGAGGGCTGAAGGGCAGCAGCAGTCTAGTGGAAGGTTGGACATCCCTCGAGGCTGCATTGGCAAACACTGTCCGTGCTCAGAAGTGTATTACAGTGCAAACAAATCATCAAGTTTTCTGAAGATACTTTTATTCCCGATTTACACAGGATTTTAAACATGCACCCATTTTTTATTACCATTTTACCAGGAATGGCTAGGAAAGTATAGGAGGGTAAAATCTCCCACACCACACTCAGTACCACCACTGCTGAGTTGGATTTTAATCCTGACTTTGCCGTTTGCTTCCCTGGACCACCGTGGGTGTAAGTCACTCCTCCTTTCCATGCCTCGGTTTGCCTGTCTGTACAATGTTGGAGAGGTGGAGGTGGGGAATGATTTGCCTCATCCCCAAGGACCTACCTAGTCAGCTCTCATATGCAACAATTGCACGGCTCTCTCAAGACCTTGAGCTGTAGGGGAGCTGTGGAAGGGGAGGTCAGTTCCGTTCATATTTCAGTGAAAAGAAGAGGACTGGCTTGCAAACTCTGGCAGGGAAGCATACTTTCTAAGCCTTGATTTGAAGTTAGGGAGGCAAAGGGACTTGCCCAAGGTCACAGAATAAGTGGGTGGCAGAACCAGGTCCAGACCAGATCTTCAGGATCCCAGGCCACTGTCCCCCACCCGTGCACAACTAATCTACTTCAGAAGGTTTTAGGAAAATGGGTGGGAACTAAGACAGTGCTCAAGATCCACAGCTGGGTCGGAGAAGGTTAAATTCCCAGCTGGAAGCATTCAGTGAGGCTTCCAGAAACTGGGCAGTCCTTACAACTTGCAAATAATACTTTAGGCCACAGGAAATGATCCCAGACCACAAGGCCCAGGGATTGCACCAGAACAGTCCCGCCTGCGTGTCAGCCAGCATTTGGGAGCAGCAGCCTGGGCTGGGGGTGAACAGGAGGCAGGCAGCCTGAAGATCTCGGGTTTAGGTCTAGTTCCCTTATTCTGCTGGTCTGCTGGCTGAGGACCCTCGGGCAAGTCTGTCCCTTCCCCTAGTGCCATTGTGAACTGATGATAGATAATAGACAGTAGCTCCTCATGGGGTTGCCATGAGGAGTAACTGTGTGGTGCCGCCACACACTGTAAAATGCTGCTCACGCATGAGGAACTGCTGCTTGTACACATGACCTCTGGGTAACTTAGGAGGGGTAACTCTGGATGTGCCCAGTTCTCTCCAGGGCCAGTGGCTCCCATTTGCGAAAAGGTGGGGAAGGGGAGCCTGTGCTGGGGGCCTTGCTGTGATGGGAGGGGAATGGGGACATCCTTGGTTTTGAGGGAGTGGGAGTTGGGGTCCCTGTAGCAGCCTTTCCTATAGGGGCTGAACTGTGCTGTCCGGAGGCAGAGTGGAAGCCTGTGAGCAGGAATGCTGTTCCACAAAGCCACCCCACATCGCCGAGATCACCAAGCCCGCCATGACCACAGCGAGCTGGCCTTGACCACAGTGGCCCAGACGCGCCATGAACAGCGAGCTGGCCTTGACCACAGTGGCCCAGGAGGGGGGACCCCAGGAGGGGAGGGTGGGGCTTCTAGCCTTTTCTCTGGGAAGAATCTCCTTCCAAGAGGGTCTGGGCTAGAACACAGGATTTCCATTTCAATGCTCCCTGGCAAGCTGCCCTCCCCAGAAATCTGCTAAAGGCTCACGGAAAAGCCTTTAAAAACACACTAATTACAAACAATTCCTCAGCTTCTCCTGATTTCCCTCCACGGGGCACTGGGGGCTGGGCTGGGAGTGGTCGGGTCATTTACATGAGCCCGCTTGGCTTTGCTTCATGTGTGTGTGTGTGTGTGTGTGTGTGTGTGTGTGAGAGAGAGAGAGAGAGAGAGAGAGAGAGAGAGGCAGAGACAGAGAGAAAGCTTTGGCCCCGCCAGCCCCAGCTAGCTCAAGTGGCCCACGACTTGGTGCCTTCTTCCTTCTCATTGCCGGCAGGCCTAGTTGAGCCCCAGTGGCAGGAGAAGTTATGAAAGCCTGGAGCAGGCGCCTGGGAAAGTGCACCGTGACTCCAGGAAGCCTGCCTGCCCTCCACAGCCTGGGCCTGGGCCCCAGCTGCTGGTTCTCAACCCTGTGCCACTGGGCACAGAAATCCAGGACAGCCACAGTCACAGGGCCAGAGTTGAATGTGTGAAAGGTGGATTCATTCCCCCACCTCTGGCCTCCAGGGAGACAATGGGATTGTATGTGATGTCATGAACTCTCGGAGCCCAGCAAAACTCTGTAAGTGCTCTGGCCAATTCTGGCCTAATGTGGGGAAGATCTTGGGGCAGCTTGGCTGAAGTCTGGCTTGCTCATGGCAGCCCAAGGAGTAGGGACCCAGGTCTAGAGGGATCACTTTATGACTGAATGAAAGGAACCCAGTAATCAATTCCAATTGGTCTCAACTCATATCTTTGCTCATGAAGGGGATGATGCAGCATCATGGAAGAAGGACACTAGTTTCTGCCTCTCAATAGTACTTCCCAACATTCATAGAACATGTGCTCTGTGCCAGTATGTTATGTCTATTTGCTCATTTAATTTTCTCAACCAGCCTTGTGCTAAAGAAACAGATGCACAGAGAAGTTAAGTGCCTTGTCAAGGGTCACACAACCAGTAGGTACAGAAACTGGTCTTGGAACACATTATGGTCTTTATCACAGTGCTCAAAGGTCTACTCCGAGAGAACAGTCAGAATCGCTGCCATTTATCAATGCCTACTGCGTCAGACATTTTACATAGGTACTCACAATTAATGTTCACAATTCCATGTGGTAGAACTTATTGTTTCCATCCTATAAATGAGGTCACAAAGACTCAGAGGGGGTTATGTGACTTTCTCAAAGCCCTAAGTTAGTACGGGGTGGATATGAGATTTCAAAACCCAGCTCTGGCCCTTTCTGGCTGAAGGGTGTTAGAGCGCTTGTCTAGCATGCACAAAACCCTTGGTTTCATCCCCAGTACTGCAAATTGATAACGATAATAAGAATAATAACATTGTGCTGCCTGGTTCTTGGCAGACTTGCTTCCTCTGAACACTTCTGTCGCTGTTACAAGCTCTGCAGGAGTTCAGATACAATGTTCTATCTGTTGGGTACTTAGGAAACACACATCATCTTTTTTGAGGCTCACACCTACCACCTACTGTGAATGGTGGGGTGCTGCATTCTCAGGGGAGAATGCTAAGTCTGACAAGCCTTGTCTCTGATCTCCTGCCCCTGTGTGGGCCCCACACAAGCCACCCTACCATTTCCATCCCTCTGTCTATGGGGAGTAACCTTCCTAGTCAGGCACATTCTCCTCAGACTCTCAGCTAGAAGGAAATGGGGCTTATCACAGACTTTCTGTTTTGATTGAATGTTGAAGTCACCGCTTTGTCTCCAAGTTGGGTGACTTGCCACAAGACACTGCTCTGTCTGAACCATGGCTACCTCATCTCAGATGTATGAGGCTGGTCAAATGACAAAACAAGATGGTAAAGCATTTTTTTAACTGCAGAGGACTATACAGAGGTGAACAGGGGACCCCGGGATGAAGGCTTCTGTCCCTGGTATTCTGGCACAACCTCACAGCACATGTGTCCAACACATGTGTCCAACACATTTGTTGGCACCACTATTTGAAACACACATATCAGCGCCGGTAGGCTTCAAACAGATGGGTGAGAGGAGATTACCCTTGCCCCCGAGTTGTCTCTCCTCCAGGCAGAGCATCCACTAGTTCCCCTAATCCTTCCTTCGAGAACTAGATTTTAAGACCACCTTGCCCCTAAGGCAGTTAGGTAAAGTAGACCAATCACATGGTCTAGAATCCTGCAGACTTGGATGTAACTCAGCTTTTTGTCAATTTTTAAGCTGTGTCATCTTGGCAAATTCCCTTTACCTCTCTGAGTTTTCATTTCTTCATCTGCAAAATGGAGAGGATAATATTACCATGAGATCTGAGGCTCATAAGACAAACCATAAGCTAGGGGCTAGAGAGGCAAAAATAGGTGAATCTAAGTATTTCTCTTTCTGGCTGCTTTTCTGTTCTGTTTCTCTGGTCTGTTCCCCCCTCCCCCCAATGTTGAGGATTTAGCCCAAGGCCTTGCACATGCTAAAAGCACACATGGAGCTACACCCCCAACCTGTAGACCCTTGATAAGAAGTAGTGGGGGAGGAAAGGCAAGCAGTAGGCAAATGGTGTCAAGTGTCATGATAGAAGTTAGTCAGGGCTCTAGGAGCCCAGAAGAGGAGCACTTATCTTAATCTCAGAGGAAAGCCGGCTTCACAGAGATGGTACTTGAAGGGGAAATAATAACTAATAACAGCTAACACCTATGCAGTGCTTGATATGCATCAGGCACTATTGTAAGTACTTTACAATATGTACGGTCTAATTCCTGCCCTCATGAGAGAAATTCAACCTTAGGGGATAAAAACTGTTTCTATCCCCATTTTACACAGAGAGCTGAAGCAGGGGCTAGGTCATTAAGCTCCTGAGTCTGCACTCTTGACCTCCTCACCCTAAGCTGTCTGTGTGAGGAGGAGTTTGCCAACTAAAGAGGAGGCTAGCCATGAAAGCAGAATTCCTGCCATGGCTGAGGGATGGGGCAGGTGAGCAGTGGGCAGGTGCAACCAGGCACAAGAGCTCTGGAGGCCATGAGGAGTCAACGGCAGGTTCTTGATGAGGAATGATACGCTCCGAACTGCCTGTGGAGTGGGCCTGATAGGGTGTAGTGTGGAGCCTGGTCAGAGGAGGACGCACTCTGGTGGCAGAGAAATGATAAAGGTCTGAATTAGACCAGTGTTTGTAGGGATGGAATGGTTGGGATGGGTTCCAGAACTATTAAGGAGGTAAAATTGGCAGGTCATGGTGATTAATTAGATGTGAAGGGTGAGAGAGAGGGAGGAGCAAAAGTTTCTAGCTGGGAGCATGTATAGAAGTGGTGGCTGTCCCTTGAGAAATGGAGCCAGCAGAAGTATGGTCTGGGGTACAATGAGTTGTGATTGGGGCAGGGTGGGTTTGAGACATCTTTGGAAATGACCACTGGGTACATGTCTATACTGGATGAAGCTGGGAGGGAGTGGTCCAGGCTGAGGTTACATGGAATTCACTTGCCACAGCAGTGGCTGAGAGGCCTCAGGGAGCAGCTCTAGCACTTTGGGGAAACCCACCATTTAAAGGGCTTGCAGGGAAGGGGGCCTAAGAAAAAGACTGAGAATTTCTGAGTGAGCGACTCCCGAAACCCATATCTGAGGAGGGAGTGGAGATTTCCACAAAGCAGGTGGTAGTCAAACTTATCCAAGGGGCCAGAGGCTTGCTGCATTCAGGAGAGACCAGGACAGTACTGGCTGTCTTTGCAGGTGGGGATAAGAACTGAAGTAGAGATGATAGCCTGGCAGCAGTGGTCTGAGGTGTTGTAGGCAGGTGGGGGAGAGGAGACAGCCCTGTGAGGACCCATGGAAAAGCAGAGACAGAGCACCGGCTGGCAAGAGACACCGGGTGAGTGGGGGAAGCAAAAGTACTGATGAGAATGTTAGTTCCTTCCTCCTGGCTATTTTGCTCTCTGCCTCTCCCCCAAACCCCCCTGACTTGGGTCTCTGCCCTGGGCATGCTGGGGTTTGTTAATGTCTTTCAAAGTGCCGGGCCCTCCACCTCTCCTCAGGCTCCCTCAAGTCTCACAGCAGAAACCTCCCTTTGCTTGGCTCTGGAATAAGCCCCTGGGAGAGCTGATGAGACAGCAATTAGACCAGTTGCAATGGCCATGCCCTCACATCTCTGTGCCAGGGCAAGCATGCAGGCTTCCTGCCAAACTCTTCTGGGCCAGCCCTGCGCCTGGTCTCCCTCCTGTGGGAGCCCACAGCAGCCCCCCTTTCCTCTCCATTATAAGGCAACGGAGTGCTTGCCACTCTGACCTCCACTGGAGTTGGGCATGTCTGCCTATAGGAGCCAGGTGTAACTCTGCCAGCCTTAACACCCAGCCACTACCCACCAACTGAAGGGCAGGCAGATGAGGGGAAGGGAAAGGTGGGGGCAGGCTTCCCTCCCACGTTCCTGTCCTTCATATTTGTGTGAATCAAGATGTCACCCCCTTTTCAGGCTCCCGTGTCTCCCTCCTCCAAAAAAAGGTTTAGGGGAACCTGGCCTTGTTAAGAAATCTTCCTTTTGGCTGGGGTTTTGGCTCAGTGGTGCTGCCGCTTGCCTAGCAAGCACAAGGTCTCAAGTTCAATCCCCAGTACCACAAGAAAGAAAGAAAGAAAGAAAGAAAGAAAGAAAGAAAGAAAGAAAGAAAGAAAGAAAGAAAAGAAATCTGCCTTTGCCTGTTGGGCTGCTTCTTTCGAACCTGCAACATGTGCCTGCTGTGCTTATGGCCACTGGGGCCTGATTTTTCCAGAGGCTTCTGGCCTGATAGGAAGGCTTTCTAGCCCTAGGAGTCATCATGGAACATCACCACCCCAGCAGTAGTGCATTCTCCCTTCCTGTTTCAAATTCACACTCCCCAGATGAACGGCAGTCCCTGGCCTTGACTTACCCTCTTAAAGCTGATATATCCTCGAACCATCATAAAATGGTCATGTATTGCAGTAATGCTTGGTGGAAGGAAGGCTACAGATACTCCAGTGGACTCTGCATTGGAACCACCCTCCCCCATTCTTCCACAAGTGTTTCAATGACTGGTCCTGTGTTGGGCCCTGGAGGAACAGAAGTGCCTCCAAGATCACCTCCACCCTCCATGGGTGCACTGTCTGCAGATGTGTCCAGAGACTAGACACATGTCTCTTGGGCATCATGCTGGGAGACTGTGTGTAGTACAGAAGGAAAGGCAAAGGAGGTGGTGACACAGTGGCACTGAGGAGTGTGGGGAGACTCGGAAGATAAATGAGCTGGGAAGTGGACAAGGAGTCAGGAGAAGCAGCATGGGAAGAAAACCCAAAGCATATAATGTCCTGCTGTTTTGTTGTTGTTTTGGAGATACTGAAGATTGAACCCCAGGCCTTTGCACTGAGAAAACCCCTGCCTTTAAAAAAAAAATTTTTTTTTTAATTTTGAGAAATGGTCTCACTAAGTTGCTAAGTTGCTCAGGCTGAGCTTGATCCTGAAATCCTCCTTCCTTAACCTCCCAGAGTGCTAGGACTGCCAGTGTGCGCTACCATGTTGGCTGGCTTGGTGTTTTGTTTGCTTGTTTGTTTGTTTTTGTACCAGGGATTGAATTCAGGACTTTGTACTTGTGAGGCAGGCGAGACACCACTGAGCTAAATCCCTAGGCCTGGCTTGGTGGTTTTGAAGGATGTGGCTTGGGTTCTGGGCACTCAAAATGTTACAGATGGGGACACTGAGGCATGGAAAGGACATCCTTGGGAGGTAGTAATGAAAAAGCAGGGGAAAGCTGCACGAGCTACAACTTGAGGACTGGAATCACCATGCTGTTTGTGGCTTGGCTTGGCAGAAATGGAATGTGTGATGGTCTAGGGCTGGGTTGTGTCTATAAACTGGTACCAGAGGCTCTCAACCTGTCTTCTCATCCCTGAAATGGGGATAATAATGCATACTTTATAGGCTTGATGTGTGGGAGAAATGACATCACACCTATAAAAGGGCCTTAGAAATGTCAAGTTCTGTGTCCATGGGAAAGATTGTTGTTATTGGGACCGCTCTTTCTGGTCCTTGAGATACTACCCTCACGAAGCCTTCCTCTGTTCCTCCAAACTGGCAACCATCACCCCTCTTCTGATTGTTCCTTGTATAGCATCTGGAAGGCAGAGCCCATTTCTGATCCTTCTCTGCATGTGCTGGGCATGGCCCCTGGGAAGGTTCCCAGCTGGCCAAGACCTTCATGCATTTGGTCTCCTGCCATGCACATGCAGAAGGCTTACCAAGCACCAACACAAGTCTAGGCAGCCACAGTTAGAGATGCCCTTGTGGGTAAGTGTGTGCTCAGGCACACCCACCAACACATACAACCACCTCTCTCCTGTGCACAGTGTGGGCATACCCCCCCAGGGACAGCCCCCTCCACTTTCCCCTCATGAGTTCGTTGAACTTAATCCACCCACTCCAGTTTACAGATGGAGAAAGTGAGGCTCAGTTTCATGCTGTGCAGCCAGCAAAGCTTACATGGAAGCCATGATGGATACATGGTTTCCCAGGGCATCCTTCACCCCCCTTCCCCATGCTGACTGACTTCTGCTCTACATCAGACACTACAGGCATCAGTTTAACATTGGGAAGGACTCACAGGACCAGTCTTTTGGAGGGAGGAGAGACTGACAGGGACCTGAGGGTTTGGAGTTGAGGAGGGAGGGAAAACATGATCAAAACCTTATCACAAAGGAGAGGACACTCCCAGGGCATCCTTCACCCCCCTTCCCCATGCTGACTGACTTCTGCTCTACATCAGACACTACAGGCATCAGTTTAACATTGGGAAGGACTCACAGGACCAGTCTTTTGGAGGGAGGAGAGACTGACAGGGACCTGAGGGTTTGGAGTTGAGGAGGGAGGGAAAACATGATCAAAACCTTATCACAAAGGAGAGGACACACGATTTCCATTCACAAAGAAATCATTATGGTTAATTTAATTCATTGTAGCGTTTAATACAGAAAAGCTTTTCTACAGAGACTGGGCATGAGGCCAACATTTATATATAAATGGGTTTTATTTTAAAAGCGAATGCAGTGAGGGGGATAGGCTGGGGTTAGCCCTCTTACTCCATCTCTCCTTCCCTCCCCCTTTCTTTATCTACCTTTCCGATGCCATGTAGACTAGGAATGGGGTCCCCCACAAAGCAGGATCTCCCTACTTCCCACTCCTACGGCCCAACATTTCTCTTCCTAAGACCTTGCTTCCTTTATTTTCTAAGGGCCACAGGGAGACCCTGAGCTGGGCACAGCTCAGAGCTGCATGGGGAAATAAAAATCGTTGAATGTTCTTAAGATAACACTTAGAGATCACTCCACTTTCCTTGTCCCCATCCAGCCAATGTTGCCCAGGCGAGAATACTGGGGTGCAGTAAAGGAGCACAACCTAACTATGGGCATACAAGTTGGTCAGTGTCGATGGTGGAACTTGAAACTGGGTCTTCTGCTTTGTAGTCCCTTGTCACCTCCTTAATTGTGGGGCACTAGCTCTGCTCTCCTGCCAGGCTGCCCTCCTCCCCAGCTGTAAGTCCTCCAGCAAGCTAATCAGCTAATTCACACTGTGGTGTCAATGGCAAATAATAACTTACTGTAAAGTGCTAATGGTGCAATTTCAGGCTCTCTGGGTTTGTTGGAGGCTGGAAAAGAGCTGTGGGGATAGGAAGACCTTTTAGGAGTCCATCATATTATATTACAAATCATTTATCCCATACCTTGTGTTGCCACACATGCATGTAATGTCCGTTGGTCTGGGATCACAGCCTGCTGATGAACACACTGCTGTGGGTTGAGTAGCACCTGCTGTTAAAGAGACATGTCTGAGGTGGCATTCAGATTTGTCTGCCCTCATTTTTTCCCCAGCCTCTAGTTTCAGCAGCAGGGACCCAGACACACATGGCCTGGCCCTGTGGGAGCAGAAGAAAGCATGTATGAATGGCAGCCAGGTCACCAGCCTGAGGTCTCTCGAAAGCTGGCTTCTTTTCCATCTGTGCCACCAGGGGCCAAGATCAGCTTTCAGGGCCAGGCTCTCCATTTCCTCATGTGCTCCTATAGCAGGGCTAAGGTAACTAAACCTTACAAATCCAATGTGACATGCCCGAGGCCACACCTTTAAGACACAGTGGAGCTGGAAGGGGGTATTCAAAGTTCCAGGATTTGATGCTTGGCTCCACGGCTGAGCAAGGCAGGCCAGCTCAGGCTGGGTACTCAGAAGAGGGGGTAGAACCATGCTTGAGAGTCAACCATGGATTCGAATTCTGAGTCCAGCAGGGCACAAAATCTCTTCCAGGGAAGGGGCTGGTGAGCTCTACAGGCTGCGCACAGGGATGTAGCAGAATCAAGAGAGTACAGGTCTGGCCCCCTCCCCTAGACACCTACAGAAAAACTAAGGGGCTGGAGGCTGGGGTCCAAGCCCGCAAGGCGTTTGTGAGTCTTTAGCACCCCTCCTGTACATCCCTGGGTCTCCCAGTGTCCTGGCTGCTATTTGGGGTTCAAGCCCAGCAGAGACCCACATCTGGATCGCGTTAGTTCTCTGCGTTCCTTCTTGGCTGGGAAAAATGTGTGCAGCGCCTGAGGAGGCGCTGGACTGTGGACTTGCTGCCCGCCCAGCTATCAAATCAGAGTGGCAGGCAGCCGGCCCCGGGGAGGGGCTTCTGGACCCTACATCAGCGCTCTTCACTGCCACCGCCACCGGTAGCTCCTGGGTGGAGCAGGGGCCTTTCAGCAGGCGCTTTTTTTGTCTCCTTGGCTTGGCAGCATTGGAGCCAGCCCAGCGGTCGGGGCACAGCCCGGGCAGGCCCGCTGCCTCTGATTAGCAGCTTGCCCACTGCTTCTGCCCACCAACCTGCCCTGCAGCCAGAGCTGCTGGAGTCGCCCCACGGATGCTCCCCAAATCTAAGATTGTGGGTGGGGGGCAGCCTCAGAGCCCCTAGCCTAAACAGGGCGCTCACCTCTGAATACCGCTTCAAAAACGCAGGCACTTGCTTTTTCCCCTCCAAATCCTTACTTCTTTCTCCCTTCGAGTTCCCTCTCTGAAGAGTTCCAACCACAATGAGCTTCGGTGAAAGGCAGTTATTAAAAAAATAGTACTGAGGCATATGCAGTGTTTTATAGTACAGCATAGTGGTTAAAGGGGAAATTTCTAGAATCAGGCCGCCTAGGTTTAAATCCTAGTTTTGTTAGCTCTGTGACTTAGGGCAAATTACATAGTCTCTCTGTGCCTCAGATTCTCCCCAGCCCCCCTGTAAAAATATCCATACAGTGCATGTCTGGGTCACAGAGTTCCTGTGAGATTTCAATGAGTTAATACTGCAAAGTGCTTTTGAATGGTGCCTGGCACATAGTGAGCACTCAGTACATTATTATTATGAAGTTTCCTTACATCCATTGACTCATTTGAGCCTCAAGCAATCCTGTGCAGTAGGGGTTATAACAGGAAGCAGGTCACACAGTTAATAGAGGCAAGGTTGGGATTCATCCTCTTGTTCCTGTTCCCTGGCACCGGCTGTGGTGCCTTAATCAAGCAACTTTGGGAAGGAACTTCTGCTTAGGATGCAGTTCTTGTTTTTTTGGATGGGAGATCGAATTCGGGATCTTGCGCTTTCGAGACATGTGGTGGAACCACTGAGCTAAATCCCCAGCCCTAGGCTGCATTTCTTACTTCTGCCACATGACTGATGGTCTGAAGGGTTCAGGCAAAGAATTTCAAAGTGGGAGTGTGAAGAAAAAACTCAATTAAAGCTGAAAAAAAAAAAGAAATGCTAATCCCCCTAAACACTGCTGAAAGGGCTTATTGGAGCCAAGCATGGTGGTGTATCCCTATAATCCCAGCTACTCAGGAAGCTGTGGCAGAAAGATCACAAGTTCAGGGCCAGCCTGGGCACCCTCACTATTTATCAAGACCCTGTCTCAAAATAAAATGAAAAGGGCTGGGGGTTTAACTCAGTACCAGGCTTTGGGTTCAATTCTCAATACCACACACATAGAGACAGGTTGATTGGTTAGTCTCCTCAGAGGGGTTTGGGGTAACAAAAGAACCCAGGAGCCCACCCTCCAGCCAGAAGGATACTCCCTCATCCCTTGGTACCCTGAGATATCTCCTATGGCTTCCTTCACTCCCCCTACCTTGCTAGCAGCCCATACCACCTGCCTCAGTGCTGCTGCAAGGGGTAGCAGGCAGCAGAGACATGGGAATGTGGGAGTCCCTGCTCTTTTTCCTCCAGGACAAGGCTGTCTCCAAGGCCCTCCCCACAGCCAGGAGGATCTCAGTCAGCCTTGAAGGGAGCTGACAGGAAAGCCTCCAGGGAATGTGACAGCAGCTCCCCCTGCCTCTCTGCCCACAAGTCAGCCAGCACCAAAGGCCACACTTTTTATAAATTGAGTTCAGAGATTTCCTGAGGGTTGAGTTCTAGAGGTTGGAGAGAAAAGAAAGGGCCCTAGGGAGTGCTAGCGAGATCCCGAGGGCCCAGGGGTGGGGGCAGGGGGAGCGCAGCTCTTGAATCCCAGGTTTGAGACCAGATTGAGCTTCTTGGGTAGGTAATGACATTGGGCAAGTCCTTCCCTGTCTCTCAGTGTCCAGCTCCTCTTATGCACATGGAGGTACTGATGCCCTTGTCTCAGAGCTGAAGTGAGAGTAAAAGACAAGCTATGAGGAAAGAGCTGGTACAGGGCCAGCACTGAGAGAGGAGGCAATCAACACTGTCTCCCACCAGACCCTGCGCAGCCATTATCAAGGCCCTCACCACAGAAAGCTTTGTTGTCTGGAGTGGCTATCTCTGATCTTGTATTCTAGCTTCCCTTGTAATGGTCATTTGCCATTTTAGGGTCTCGCTGACCCTTAACCCCTGGCCTGGTGAAAGAGAGTCATAGTTTGTCAAAGGCCAGATAAAACTCTCAGTTCAAGGGAGTCCCTGGTTTGACTGATGTGAGAAGGAGCCATCTGGTGTAAAGGCAGGGGTTGTGACAAGATGACTTCTGAAGCATCAGATTGCAGCTCTGGCCTTCGGAGGACATGAAGCCCTGAATCAAGAGCCATCTTTCTGGCTCTCTGGATCAGGCCCATTGCAGAAGAGGCCTAGCATGGTCAAGCCATAGCCAAGGTCTGTAATCTTGATTGCTCCCAAATAGAGCTGGGACAGATTCACAGGCAGAATGTTTGGATAATATCTCCATCACTCCTCCATGTGGCCCTGGGACCCATATTGCCTCTAGCCTGGGGTCCCTTCTTTTTCTCCCCATGCACACTTCAGAGACCAGGGGCTTAACTCCCATGCACCAGGGGTGCACACCTCTAAGATGCATGCCCAGGCAAGGCAGGGCATGGAGTCCAGAGAGCTTGCGAAGTGCAGAGCCCACTGGTGGCACCTGGCAAGCGGTGGGTAGAATGGAGGCCAGAAGCTGGGGATTTTTCCTTAATAACAATCTGGCACCCCAACTCATTGGCGGCTCTGCCTGTCTACAAGCCAGCCTCCCCTCCCCGTTTGAAGGAGCCTTCATCTTCAAAGCTTTTTTGGAAGCAGTTAATTAACCCTCCCAGCCCTACTGCCTGCCCAGGAGGCTGCTGATTCCTTCAGCTCCTGGGGGCAGGGAAAGGGGAGGGCCAGTGAAACCAAAGTCTAGAGAAAGGGTGTGGAGCTGGAACCCCAGTGACTGCAGGCTCCCAGACAAAGAGTAGCCCTCCCTTAAAACTCTCTCCCACCACTCCCTTGGCTGCTGGGAACCTTAGGGGCCAAGCCATACCAAGGGACTACGGGTGGAAGAGCTTGTCTTTAAACTGTTTTAGGGAGATTAAATCACATAGTTCCTTCGCGACTCAGTTTCCTCATCTGTTTAAAAAAAGATTTTTACATGGAATCTTGCTAAATTGCCCAGGCTGGCCTCAAAGTTGCGTGTGCTACTGTGTCCTGCTTTTCTCATCTTTAAAACAGAGATGTTAATAGCACAGGGGCATCAGGACTATGGGACTGATTTAATGGGACAGAGGAGAAGAAGATACCTTGGAAATAGCACATCCAAATAACAATGGGGAGGAATGAAGAGTATTAGGGAGCTGTCTCAGAGATAAGGGGCTGAGTGGAAGAGAGGGGCCTGAGGGGGGCGGTGGCAGGCAGTGGGTGCCTTGAACTCTGTGAGCAGGGGCTGCTACCCAGCACTAGGAAAAGTTAACAGCAGGCAGAGAGTAGGTGGCAGCCTCGTTCTATGGCACTTTCCTTTGCCTTATCTTCACATACTCTTTTTCTCCCCCAGAAGCCTTGTGTACATGTCCAGCCACATGCATACACAGCACATTCATCTCTATACAGGCATGTGCATATGTGTGTGCAGACAAGCACACACACAAAGGCACCCGTGTACTTCCTATATGACTGTCACACGAAGATGTTCCTACCCAGGTGTCTAGGCCTCAGAAACACGGCGGGGGGGGGGGGGGGCAATTAGGGGATGGATTTAATGCCAAATGCAACAGGGTCCTCCAGTAACCCTGCCTTTCCTGCTTTTATTTTTCTGACTACCCCAATGCTTTGTGTGTTGCCTTCTTAGGGAAAACACCACAGTTCTCCTTTTGTTTCAGTGATTTCCCCGCATGTTCTATCTCCTCTACAAGAATAGAGACTTTCTGAAGGTGGTGACAGGGTCCTGTTTTTCCATGTCCCCTGTGCCAAGAAGATTGGGAATTATTATTGCATAATTTATGCCCCTTCTTGCTTGGAAGTTTAATTTTCATAGTGAAGTATGAAGTCAGCATCATCTTTCTCATTTATAGATGTCGGAACTGAGGCTTAGTGTAGGGAAGTGATGTAGCCAAGATCATGTGGCTAAAGTTAAGTAGAGTCAGGATTCTAAGCATAGCCAGTGTGTCCCCTTCCTCATGCTGCTTTTTCTCTGGGAGTTTCTGGGGGCATCCGAAGGCTAGGGGTGCAAGCCAGCTGGGGCCAGCACATCTTTTAGTTTCAGCAGAAGCTGGCCTACCTCCACTCCAGCCCACTGTAAAGAGCTAGGAAGGAAGGAGGCCCAGAGAGGGGATGTTCTGACCATAAGCGGCAGAGCCAAGAATAAGATCACAACTGAGCCAGGCCTGTGAAGGTGAGTCCCATAGGCTGGGCGGGGACCTGCTGGTGTTCGGACCACCACATTCACCACCCTTCCGCCTCAGGCATTGGGCCTGAGGTTGGCAAAGGAGGCCTTGGAGGCCAGTGGGAAAATGAATCCTCCTGAAGCCAAGCCAGGAGCTGGGCCACTGTGCCCAGGTCCTATGGACAGAAAAAGGAGCTGTCTGGCACGTGAGAGGAGGGGCTGCAAGGTGAGCAGCCCTCCTGGAGAGGAGGAAGGGACTCGAAGTCCAGAGGGGGAGGCTTGTTTCTCTGGAAGGGAAACCTTCAAACACTAATTGGTAGGTGCAAGTAATTAAAGCAATTTACCGAGATTATAAAGAAATTTCTTAAGAGTGATTAAGCAACTCTGGCTGTGTATGGTTGTTGGTAATCACTTCCCCAGGGGGATTAGTTCACTTGGCAGGGTGTAACAGGGTTGCTCCCTCAGCGGGGGGTGGGCCACAGGGACTGCGGGGGGGATGTCAGATCACTTGGACTCACTGGTGGAGCCGGAGATGGGGTCTGAGTATACACAGAGGCCCACATGTTCAGGCACCTTGAGAGGCTCAGGTGAAACTAGGCCCAGCCACATGTGAGAACACACTCATGTGTGTGCTCTGCATATACATGCCATCACAGACATCCCTAGACCTTGTCATGTGTGGTGGAGAGTCTCCTCAGATGCACAGGCAGAAAGAGACCCTGATAAGTATGTCCCTCTCACACAGCAACTTGTATAACTTACACACATGATACCCACAGAACTGACGAAGCCAACAGGCACAGATAGCTGTAGACGCTCACATTCCAACTCAGATGCAAGTGATCTCGTACGTGATTATAGTCACACACACACACGGTAGAAGGCATACCCAGACACAGACACATACGTTGGTAGTTGCTGTGCCACATGTGGGCCGACACATGTGTACAATCTCATACACATCCAGACATTTATCTGGACACAGACAAAAGGGACCTCAAATCTTAGTCTCAGACACCTGGACAGGCCCAGTGTCTCATGCACAATTACAAATTGACTTAGAATCACACATGCACACTCAGAACCACACCCAGGAAAAACTTGTGCACACTGTCCCCCACACCTGCCTGATTCATAATCTGCCAAGAGCTGCCTCCTAACTCCTCAGAGCCCTCCGTAGGGGCCAAGTGAGAACCTGTGTGTTCCTTGGAGCACTGTCCTATGGACCTTCATGGACTGCTCCTATCTAGGCTAAACTTGGTCAACCAGAGGTGGGCTGGAGGGCAAAGGGGAAGGGGTCTGGGCCAGAGCAGGGGCACAGCTGGAGATAGCTCTGTGTAGCCCTCTGTGGTAGGAGGATGGAGATCACAGGATACAGGCTCCAATCCCAGCTACGTGACCTTTTCCAAGTCCCCTCATTGTTCTGACATGGTTTCTGCAAAATAAAGGTAGTCTTGCTACCTTCTTCCTAGGTGATATTGTCATGAAGATGAAATAAAATCACTGATTGGGAATTTTTCCACATAGTAGGTCTGAACAGGAGGGGGATTTCCTTCCTTGGAGCCTGGAGGGACTGTCTAAACTGCTCCTTAGCTAGGGGCAACTCTTCTCAGAACCCCCCTGTGTAAAGCAGGTGGATTTGGCTCTAATAGCTCTGTTTGGCTTGCTTTCAGAGGCCCAGACCCTTGGCCCTCATAGCTGAAAATAAAAAGCAAAGTTGGCTAGAGCCTTTGGAGCTATCAGGATCCTTGGCCTCTGGCCCTGGCTCAGCATTTTACCTACTATGTAACCTTGGGGGAAACCCCTTCCTTTCTCTGGGCTTCAGTTTCTATCTTTGTTCCCCTAGTGGATAGGGATAGGGATGACCTAGATCAGTGATGGCCAACCTTTTAGGTCTTTCAGTGATGTAAACAGTAGGCACACATACTGTAGGTTCACCACCACTGACCTGGATGATCCATAAGCTTCCTCCCAACACTGACATTTCAGGGTTTGTATAAATGGCCCACTGGGTCTGATCCAGGTTGAATGATGTTAATCATGATGTCTATGAATTTTTCCCTGAGAGGGTCTCTGCTCACCCTAACGGATGATTGATGATGATCAAGGTGGGGAGTGGGATCTGATCATAAGGGTGCCTTGTTAGGGACTACAGAATCTCAAACTCAGGTGTAAAAGAAAGAAACAAGTTACAAGCAATGTCCATAGGACCCTGGAATAAAAAGAGTGGCAAAGGCCTTATGAGAATGGCTACTTCTGCCCCATTATCATGTCAATGAATGCCAAAGGCAACTGGGACTCTACTCTCCTGATCTTTTAAAGCTTCCTCTTTGTTTTTACTCTCAGAACAGTCCCTCCTTCACTGGCCACTTATTTCTCTGTCCAGAGTAATCTTAAGGTCCTGAATACACAAAAGGACCACAGATCTGTTGTAAAGAGAGCTGGGAGAGAAGAGGGATGCTGGGAACAATTTCCCAGGTGGGCTGGGTGAAGCAGGTAGAGCAGTTGAGAAGAAGGAAGAGAGCTAATCCCATTGCTTGCTCCTTATGGAAGGAAGCAGAGGTCCCTCGAAATAGAAGTGGGTTCCAGACCATGCCAGCCCAGGCCCTCGGAGTTCTAGTTCTAAACCTCAAATCCACAGATCACCTCTCCATATTGACCTTCATTTGGTCATGGGGATTCAAATGCTTACTGACTGCCCAGGAGCATGGTACCATTCTTAGGCATTTGCACACTTTCTGTTGTTTTAGCCTGTCGATAGCTCTGGGACAGTAGGGAGGCACTACCTTAGTACTGGCAGAGTGACTGGGTACAACTTCACCTTCAATGAGACCAGACCCACTTTCACTGAGTCCTGAGCCCAGGACCCTGACACCTGACCACAGAGGCTGTCGACAGCCAGCCTGGTGTCCAAGCCTGGGCATCAAGGTTAAGGGTTCTTTGGTCTTGAGCAACTTTACCTGTGATGGACTGACCTGATTCAGCAGCCTCACTCCTGACAAGCCTATTGGTGCCACAATCTTCCCCCACTATGGTGGCCCAACTGATCACTGCTCTTGTTGGAACTAAGATTTTTGGAGTAGTGGAAAGAGTACTCAATAATTTAGGAGTCAGACCCAAGGTCAAATCCTGGCCTGCCATTTTCTGCGAGTGTGTGACCTTGGCCAAGAAATTTCACCTTTCTGAATGAGCCTCACGTTCCTTAGCAACAATAACATTTTTGCCTCAAAGTCTTGCCTTGAGGAGTGAATGAGACAAATAGATTCAGAAGCACCTGGCGCAGTTCTTGATCTGTAGTTAGACTTTAAAGAGGAACAGTTTACCCCATGGCCACCTACAGTCTCTTAGACAGAGGTCCTAGTCCAAGGAACCCCTAGTCTGTCCTAGGACTTTACAAGACATTTCTACTTCCTGCTTTCTGTCCAGGTCTTGCCAAGTGCTGCTTATCCTGGGGCTTCTTGCTCTATGAGTCTCTTGGGTCATCGTGTCCATCCTCTTGATTTGAGGGAGAACCCTTTGCCCAGATTGAGCTGGAATAGAAAAGGTGGCTTGCTCCTACAGCTTTCTAGCACGCATGTTGCATCCCCAAATCTAGGCCTCAGGTCTCTGTGTCATGGGCCCCACTAGATCAGAAACCTCAGTCTCTCCAACTGTAGTTCTAGTCTGCTCCCTTTTATCCTGCTGTCAGGGAGAAGGGGAACAGCTGGTTCCCATCCTATGAATAATAAGCCTGCTCTGCAAATCGTTTTCCAAAATCATTAGGCTACAAAGATTCTATTCAGCTGTAATGTTTGTGTTGGCCCCACCTTCATTTCCCGGAGACTGGAAGACATCCACTCCCAGAGACAGTGGTACAGAGATGTACCCGAGAGACCCAGAGACCTCAGCTCAGGGGCCTGGGCAGATTTTCTGAGAGAAAGAGATAACCAGGGAGACGGTTGCCATAAGGTCAAGAAGGCCTCTTGGCTTCGAGACCAAGAGACTAGGAGGCATTTGGAAAATTTATTCTTTTCCAAAGAACCCCAAGCAGCAGCTCAACCATGAAAGCAAGAACCAGGTGGGCCTGAAGCCTTCCAGGTGTAAGGACCTGTGCTCAGGGGTGACAGAATGAAAGGAGGGGTGCACCCTACTCTGGGGGTCTTGCTGTCTAACTGAAAAGACAACATATACCCAGACACACATGACAATATGCATGCCAAGTTAAATAACACAGGTGTTCTCAAAACCACTACAAGAGACATCTCCAGACAGCATGTCCTCTGTATTCAGTGGAGGGGCTTCTTAGAACACCGTAGAGCAGGGAGACACTAACTGGTGTCCTTTCCTTGGCCACCCCTGCCACATCTGTGTAAAGCCATGGCAGAAGATCCATTTTTCTCTCTCTTGGGGCATAAGGATCACCTGCCTTTGGCATTCTGGGGACCTCTCTATTGTCCAGTACCTACCCTGGAGATTTTCCAGAGTACTGGGTCAACTGGTGGTAAGATGAGACCTTTGGCCACTTCATGTCCCAGTCAAGAATGTTTTGGTGGACAGAGTGGGTAAGGTGTTGGGGAAGGCTGAAATTTCTGGTGAAATTCAAAGGAAGGAAGAACTACTAGTAATAATGGGGATTATGAGAGGCATGGGGAAGAAATAATGTCAGAATCTTCTGTAGATCATGAATTATTTGCCCATTTTCCCAATAAGAATATAAAGGTGCAGTAAAATACAGGGACTTGAGGAATTGCACAAATTAAGAAAGCCACTATCTTCACCAACTCCATCACCAGTTTAATATCACCAATTTAATAAAAGCCATTGTCACTGTCATCACGTGCAATGATTTTAACATTCCTTCTACCATTTCTTTCTTTCTTTATTTGGATTTTTGAGACAGGGTCTCACTATGTAGTTGAGACTGACCTGGAACTCACTATGTAGCCCAGTCTTGAACTCACAGCAATCATCCTGCCTCAGCCTCCAAGTGCTGGGATTACAGGCATGCGCCACCACACCCAGCTTCATTCTACCATTTCTATCAACAACTACCACCAATATTGCCAGTTATATATCTGCCCACTATCATCTTCTGTACTACCATTTCTGAAATGTATTTACTTATTTAAGAGTCTAATTATGCCAGGCACAGTGGTGCATACCTGTGTTCCCAGCTTCTCGAGAAGCTGATACAGAAAGATCATGAGTTGGAGGTCAGCCTGGGCAACTTAGTGAGACCCCCATCTCAAACTAAGAAAATAGGTCTGGGGGATGTACTTCAGCACTCCTTGGGTTCAACCCCCAGTACTACAATGAACCAAAACTAAGCTAACTGTCATGGGTTCCCCTCTGAAGAAGAGATCCAGAGGCTGATCCCTGTCTTCAAGTCAATGGCTGATGAACTAACATAGATAGACGTGTGCATTTCAGATCCACCTCAACCAGCCTGTATATCTGGGGCTGTTGCTACATGTGGAGGCCTCTATTCAAGTCAGGGCCAGGGCCCTGCCAAGGTTGAGGGTATCCTGAGCCTGAAATGGGTCAAGTGCTATTACATTGGTTGGTGTGAGCATTGTGCCCATTGCATCTCTGTCTCTAGCTGTCCCTACTGAAGGCCATGAGAGGTGCTGATAAAGAAGGCACACCTAGAAAGAGCATCAAGGGGTAGCAGGCAAGGCCAAGGGGACATATCTGTTAAAAGAGTAACTGAGGTCTAGTGTTGGTGGCCCCTGAAGCCTTGAAGTCTGCTTGCTCCCACGGCTCCCATCGGGACTTGTGGCCACATGTCCACAGTAAGGAGGTGATTCATGCAATGCTCCAGGGCAAGGTGTGAGAGGCGGCCTAAGACATGCCTTACTGCCTTCCAAAGACTCTATCAGGGTAGGTGAGTATGAGAAAGTGTTTGGAAGTGAGGGAGTGTGTGTGTGTGTGTGTGTGTGTGTGTGTGTGTGTGTGTGTGTGTGTGTGTGTTGTGGGGGTGGTATGTTGTGAGGGGTGTGGGTGTGTGTGTGTGTGTGTGTGTGTGTGTGTGTGTGTGTGTGTGTGTGTGTGTGTTTTGGGGTGGGGAAATCTGTGCCTCCTTCTTTCTGAGAAAACCTTGGGTACCAGGGGAAGGGCAGTGCTTGTTTCAGGCTGAGGAGCATAGGGGGCTCCCTAGCTTTTACCTCTGGGAAAAATCTTGGACACTTTAAGAGTCTTCTTTGCCCAGACAGTAGCACTGGCTTCTGACTCTTGACTTGGACCCCATCTGTTCAGTTGATTTCTAAGGAAGAAGGAATTGGCCTGGCCATTCTGTAGTTCTATGAATGGAGAAGGGTTTCAGGGATACTTCTTGCTGTCCAATGACAGCTCTCTCCCTCCTCTCCTGGATATCTATTCTAGCTCAGGACACCATCTGAAATCACCATCTGCATACATGCTGATAAGATTCCTGGCATTTGCTTCAAAATAATACTGGGACAAAGAGTAGGTGGGAGGAGGGGGTGAAATAAGATGGGCCACGAGTTTGCAGTTGTTGAGGCTGGGTAACGAATACACACGTGGGGGCTCCCAAAACTCTTCTGTCTATATATACTTGAGATTTTCTGTAATGAAAAGTTAAAGCAAAACAAAACAAAGCACAAACCCACAAACACCATGCATGTATTGAGCTGAAGTCATACTTTCCAGTGGTTTCCACCCACAGATCCCAGATATGCCTTCTTGGACCATACAGACCACCCTTGTTCCCTCTGCCCCATAATGGCCCTCAGCTATTTGGACAAAAGTATTGACTTTGGAGCCAAACAGATTTGAGCTGGGAATTGGTGCTGCCACTTGCTAGATGTATGGCTATGCAAGTCATCTCTTCTCTGAGTCAAATGAGAGCAAGAATGCCTTCCATTAGAAGCCTTGTGGGATTCCACATGGGTAGAGCCCTCCATGCAGGACCTTGCACAGAGTAAGCACTCGATATGATTGGGTCTCTGCAGAATGTGGCTATTTTAGGGTGAGGTTCACAAGTCCCCTTGGATGGGGGAAATGGCCCTTGTTTCCCATTTTCCTCAATGTGGGTGACCTTCCCTGGCTATTTATCAATGTGCCTTGGCAAATATGGGACCTATAATTGGGCTCCATATTCCAGATGTTGTGGATGGGCAGAAGTACAGTAGAGCTATTACCTTTCTGCATCTGGGAACTGTATTTCTATTCATATAGCCTGAGATTTCATTTTTTAGTCACAACGTCAGGCTGTTGGCTTCTGTGAGACCTGCGGTCAACTTAAAGCCCTTGGTCTTTTTCACACGTGGCTACAAAGCAGTGTCTCCCCAGCCTGTGTTTGTACAGTTTGGCTTTGAATCTCCAAGCAAGACTTTACATTTATTTCTTTTCAATCTGATTCACTGTTTGGACCCCTGGTTCCAGCCTGTTGAAATTTTTTTTTTTGTTTATCAATCCAACATATTATTTAAAAAAAATTTTTTTTCATACCAGGGATTGAACTTGGGACCTTGTGCTTGCAATGCAGGTGGCGGCACCATTGAGCTAAATCCCCAGCCCCCAATTCAACATATTAGTAGTTCCTTGCAGCTCTGGATCTCTGGAGATCTGGTGGTCTCTGTGTCCTCCTCCTTCACTAATAATCTTGGTGTGCAGGGTGGAGTCAAGGCCCAGGGCCCTCTGGTTAGCTGCTGAATAATTCCTTTCTGGTTGGCATCAATCAGAGCTCTTTAAGTTCAATTATTCAGTGACTAACTCACCTTATCTGACCTTCTGTAGCCCACAGTTCTTCATCTTATTCACAAGGACAGTGTCGGGGTCCTTGTCAGAAGCTCTGCTGAACTCCAGAGACTAACAAAGTCACAGAATACAATGAGGCCTAACTGACCCCAGCCTGTTCTTAGTGCATGCACTGCTTCCTGGTGCTGCCAGCTTCCCTCGGAGATTTCTTGATAGCCAGCAACTTAAAGCTTCTTTTGAAAATTTGGTCAGGGTTCCAGACCTAGCAAAATGGCTTTAGTATCACCAAAGTACCTTTCCCCATTCTGGAAAAATAGATGCTGTACTTGACAACCTCTCAGTTTCCATGGCGATGGTTTTGACCTCATATCTACACTTGCTGTTGGTATCCTGGACTGGGAGAGGAAATAATTTCAAACAAGTACATTTTATATCCCTAGCTGGGCACTCTGGTGACCTAGGGCTGAGGCAGATGTGATTTTTCTCCTCAGCAAGCTGCCTACCCATCTAGTAGGAGAGGTAAGGCATGCCAATAAAGGGTCCTAAGAAGAGGCAGAAGGTGGCCATGCCAGAAAAAGGGAACAGATACAATGTTAAGAGGTGAACAGAGCTGAGCTGAGAGGCAATCAGAGAAGGCTTCATTGCAGAGGAGTTCATAGTTGCACTGGGCCTATAAAGCGTAGGCCAGATTTGGATATGTGGCGATGGGAGGAAAGGTGCTTTAGGCAGGTGGAAGAGCCCAGGTGAAAGTGTAGTGGTGGTGGTGCTTGCTTGAGTTATACAGCACAAACAAGGAGCAATAATCATAATTTTGCTGCTATTCATTAAATACTTACTATGTGCCAGAAATTGTATTACGCAAATTTGCATACATCATCAGTGAATCACGATGTTCCTTATAAGATAGGTACTATAATTATCTTTGTTTACTGCATCAGAAGACAGAGGTTTAGCAAGGTCAAATAACAGCTAGGATATGGCAGTCAGGTCTTTGGACCAGAACTGGGCTGACTCCAAAACCCCTGTTCTTAGTTCAGAAGTCACTCAGGTCTCAATCTCAATGCCTTCTTGCTGGTGTCTGTCCTTCATTGTATACAACTGATTGTGGGATGGAGGAGCCAGAAAATGGAGGAACCAGGCTGTGGATTTCCTGCCTATTGTCCTGAGCAGCAGGCCTGGCCCTGCCTTTGGCTGCTCTTGGCCTCTATGTGGAGACATTGCTGCCTGCCCTTACTCTCTCTCTCTCTGATCTCATTCTCCCCTGTACTGCTCTCTGCCTCACTTCATAACCATGGTGTACAACCTTGCCATTTCTGAGTTCCTTTTACAAAATCCTTTTGTGGTTGTTCTTACTTCCAATACCTGCTCCATTTTGTTTGAACTATGGACAATTCTACCATTCAGGTCTAATATCTAGGTGCTCCCATCCTCCAGAGCCTTTGGACCATCTTTCCTTTGAGGCTGCTGGCTCTGATTTCCTCTTTCCTAATCTGCCATCCCTAATCTTTGCCCTGGCTTCTCTGAACTCTGCCTTGCAGGTGCCCAGGGCCCATGTTCAGGTTGGAGGACAGGCCCAGCCCTCCCCTGTGGTGCCAGGTCTTCCCTGGCAGACTTGCTCACTTTTCCTGGGGTTCCCTGCATTTCCTCCTCCCCAACCAGGTCCTTCTGGGCCAGAACTAGGTTCTGAGAAGCCACTGGCTTCCTCTGTCCTCTAAAAGCCTCGAGGTCACTGAAGGACACCAAGGATAGGATATACATTCCCCTCCTTGAAGCAAGGGTCTGATGCCCACAGCAGTCTGGATTGGGAAAACCCACCCTGGCCCCTCACTGTTGTTCTGTTTTCACAAGAGATGGCTTTTACCTGGAAGGAAGGTGATAAGCAGCTCCTGTGTCCAGAGAGGACCTACCAGCGCTTGCACTGTTTCCACCCTCAGAAAGCCATCTTCTGCCTTGGGCTGGCAGGGCAGCCTCTAGGACACCCACAGCAGCTCATCTCTCCTTTGCCTGTGGAGTGTGTGTGTGTGTGTGTGTATGAGTGTGTGTGGTATGAAGGTATGTGAGAGGACATGCACATATGTGTTTGCATCTACAGGGGAGGGGATATATGGGCAGGAGGGGCCACAATGGAAGAAGTGCACACATTCACACCTGGTGTTCATGTGTAGGTGCATTTGTGTGAGCACATGTAGGAGGGCACATGAAGAGATGCCTGTGCCTCTCATAGGATGATTCTCACTCTCCTGGCGGACCCTTCCTTTTGTCACATGACCCACCCAATCAGTCTCAGTATTAGCATCCTGGCTCTGTGACTGTTCAGGGGCCAGCATTTTGGGGCATTTCTGGTGCTTACCTGTGCTCCATGCTTACTTTGGAGAAGCAAGAATCCCTAACCAGGAAGCCTTCCTCCAGTGCCGGAAAATAGCTATTGCACCACCCATTCTCTGTTTCGAAATGAGGCAGCAGAGCAAACACAAAGGACCCTCTCTGGCTTTGGAGTCTGTGGCCTGCCACCACCCCCAGCAGTCTTTTCCAAACTGCAGCATCAAACCCACTAGCAAGTCATGTAATCTATTCAGCAAGTCTTGACCAGGACTATAAAAAATGAGTATATCTCATATAGTAAGGACAGTTTCATGAAACTTTTGTTTTCATTTTATATATGTAGTAGATATTGATATAAAATGATTTTATATGCACATATGCTATAGTTTCATCATGAGTTGCAATTAAAAAGCAAAGCTCAAGGGCTGGGGATTTAGCTCAGTGGCACTGCACCTGCCTCACAAGCTCAAGGTCCTGAATTTGATCCCGGGTACCAAACAAAAGCAAAGCTCATTGCACATGCCTGTAATCCCAGGACTCTGGGAGACTGAAACAGGAAGATAGCAAGTTTGAGCACAGCCTGGATAACTTAGTGAACCCCTGTCACAAAACAAGAAATAAAAAGGGTTGAAGATATAACTTAGTATGAAGGCCATGGGTTCAATCCACAATAACACACACACACACAGATACACACACACTGGGTTGATGATGGAGAAGGAGTAATATTTCTAATCCCCCAAGAAAGCCTGGCTTCCACCCCACTTTTTTCCAGGCAACATTTCATCTCCAACCTAGGAACATTGTTTTGCAACTCGAGCCTCAGTTTCCACAACTGCCTGGAGCAGGATCAGTGTTCTAGGCCTTCACATCAGGAAACTGAGCAAACTCAGAAAATTGTGTAAGTGTGAGGCCAAGGCACTGGCCCCCACCCCTCTCTGGATGGCATCTCTGTGTGGCCTTTTCTCCTAGCAAGGGGGCTAAGCCCTGCTCAGGAGTTGGTGGAGGAAAACAGGTTTCTTCTCTCACCCACAGGCTGTCTCCCCCCATGTGTGGATGAACAGTGAGGCCCAGGCCTGGGAGCATGCAGCCTATGCTCACAGACTCATTCCTACCAGAGATGGAAGCGACTTAAGCTGCTGCAGGGCCCACTCTGAAGTGGGGGAAGAGAATGGCCAGGGCCTGCCTGCTTCTTGGGAGGGGCTAGGATGGCAAGTCAGTGTCCCCTCAGGGCAGGGCTCAGAAAGGAGCGCTGGCTCTCACCAGGGCAGCCACCCATGGCCTTGCTCTCACCCAGCCTGCATCTTGCAGCTCACTTCCCAAGGTAGTGAGTGTCTTTGTGTGGACTGCCTCCCCATTCCTCCTCTTTCTGCCCCTGCTCTTCTTCCTGCTCCTCCTCCTTGAAGCCTACTTGGTTGTTTACACCTCAAAGATATTTGTAGATCACTATCGAGGCTGTTGGCCTGACTCATCCCTGAGCCAAGCCCTGTCTGTTGGCTCCTTTAATCTCCCTCCCTCAGCCAATCCCCCTTCTCCCTTAATCATTTTCTCTCTCCCTCTAAACACCCTCCAGCAAGTCTGGCTCCCTGCTTCTCTACCTCCCTTTCTGCTGAGAATTCTTCAGGGAGATGCACATGTCTTGTCTCCCAGGGCAGGACGAGGGCAAAGTGGCAAAGGCTACTAGAAGCTTGCTCAAGGCCTGGTATTACCAGCTCTCTTGGTTTTCTCATTGGGCAAAAGGGCAATGACATCCCGGCTCTGCCAACATCACAGGCCTGTGCTGAGGAACAAAATGAGCTCATGTGTGTGAACAGCTCTTTGCAGACCTTCAGAGGTGATGCTGAGGCGGGACTAGGGTTGCTGTGACATGAGAGGAAGGCAGTGGGTCCTTTGATGACTACCTCTGGGGTGCCACACAGACCCAATTCACTTGCTCACACTTTGCACTTCTCCTCTGTCTCTGTCTTTCTTGGTCATTCCCCCCTACCCCCCTGTCTGCCTCCTCTATCTATCTTCTCAACTGCACTTTGGGCTTGGGCCAGTACCCTGACTCATAAGGGAAGGCACAGGAAAACCAGGGCCCCAGATCATAAAGCCCAGGGGACAGTCTCACCCCATTCCCAGCAAGTCCCAGAGAAGGGCCAGGCACAAGGACTTGCCCAAGGCTTTCCTCCAAGTGCCTGGTCCAGAGAAGGTAGGCACATGGCTTGGTAGCAGTGACAGAGTGGTGGTGGTGGTGGTGGTGTATGGGGGTGGGATTAGCTTGCATAGAATTTTCATGGTATTTTTGTAAACCAAACTAGTCCCTGACAATTTCCCTCTTTAACTGTTGTCCTCGTTCCCCTGAGGGTTGTGTCTTGAAGTGGCCTGGGCTTATTCACCATCCCTGGGCCTTGATGGTTCCATTTGTGTCAGGAGAAAGCCTTGGACTATTTGCCCCCATGAGTCCCTCCAGCTGGGATACGCTACGTGACCCTAACGGATGCCATCTTCTCAGCCATGTGTCCTAAGGGGCCCTAGGAGGTCCTCTCCTGGGGGTCAGTTCTGGGCAGCATCATTGTGAAACCTTGGACCTCATCAGCCATGCATCCCAAGAGGTTTTCCCAAGGTCCCTTACTAGGAAAGCCCAAACCCGGTGTCCCAGAGCAAGGGAGCTGTGAGGTGCAGATAGGCACGGGCATAGGGAGCATGGCCCTAGGATAGCCAAAGAGAAGATCTCCCAGTGGGCCATGAGGGCAGAAAGTCCTCGGCTCAAATCCCAGCAGCCTGTCCCTGATTCACTTTGTCACCTTGGACAAGTCACTGCCTTCTCTAAGGGTACTCATCTGAAAAATGGGCATGAAAGGATCTTTCCATCACAGGCTAAAGAAAGTGGTTTCCCAGAGAACTGCAGAAGATGGCTCCTTCCTTTCCAATCTTCACCAAGGTATAGGAGCTGGTTCCAGCTTCTGCTCTTTTCATTCCTATGCTGGGAAAGGCTGCACTGGACCTGGCTGCTCTGGAGGGAGGCCTGCTGGGGGCCACTTCACAATTGGTGTGTCAGCAGTTGCTACATGCCTCCCGGATAGAGCAGCAGGGAAGGGAAAGGGAGAGATGTCAGGGCAGGGGGCAGGACAGGGACAGGGAGAAAAAGAGAGAAGCAGAGAGGCAGAGAGAGAGACACACACACACACAATCACAGAAATAAAATCACACTCAGGACACAGAGGGACAGGTGGCTCTAGAGAAGGAGACAGATTGAGGAAAAGGCAGAGGGAGAGAAAGGGTCAGGATGAGAAGTAAAGCAGACAGGGCAACAGACACTTTGGGAGAATGGGGCAGAGAGAGAGAGACAGATGGAGGGTGAGACTGGGCCCAAAGACCTACAAGAAACAAAGGAGGCAGGTGGAAAGAGAGACAAAGAGAAAGAGAAAAAGAAACAAAGATGTGGCGACAGAAGGAAAGGCTGATGGAGACCCAGGATGGGAAGGAAGAAGGAAGAGGATGGAAGTAAGAGGGAGGAAGAGAGGGGCCGAGAGAGGGAGGGGCAGGGGCACCGTGGAGGGAGTTGTTAGTTCAGGGCCACGAAGCCAAGCAGCACACACACAGGCATGCACGGCCGGCCGGAAGCGCTGGGCGCTCAAAGTGATGGCTGACTCAGCACATTCTCCTGAGCTCCCCGCCCTCCCACTGCCGGTCTCCTGCTGCCCCCTCCCCCTTCCCTTATCACTGGGCCCTTGGCTAAAAAAGGGACCTGAGGCCCGCCTGTTCTGCACATTCCTCTAGACCAAGGTTAGCTAGTGCTCCCAGCCCCTTCCTACCTTCCTCCACCCACTGGGCAACCTCAGCACTCAGGTGGGGAGGAAGCAGGTGAGCACCCCAGGGAGAAAGGGCCACATTCCAGCTCCTCAGCAGGAAGAGGAGGAGGAAGGGAGGAGGAGGCCTGCCATGTTCACTTGCAAACTCCTGCTCTCACAGCCCGTGCTGTCATCTCCTAGAAGGCTTGCCAGGGTCCCAGGGGCCTGAGGTTCAGAGTCAGGCCTCGAGTTTTGGCCCAGGATCACTGTGAGGCCAGCCCTACCCCTGTGGCTGCAGCAGCTCCAGAGGGCTCAAGGTGGCCAGCTCTTACTCTCTAAATGAGATCAGATCTCATTTTCCCCACAGAAGCCTGGCTAGAGCTCCCTAGGCCCAGTATCTGAAGGACCGAGAGGGTTCCAGAAAGAGGAGGAGCAAGTGTAATGAGCAAGATCTGGGGAGTGGGTAGGGCTCACTCTCTTATCACTTGGCAATTTAGACCTCAGGGAAATGGGAGAGAGGGAGTGAAGAGGGCACACGGGTGTGGCAGAGGTGTCAGGTTCTGCTTCTTGGGGCTTTAGGAATAAGGGCAACTGAGGACCTGCAAGGTGGAGAAGGAGAGAGTCTACCACCCTCCATCCTCTCCGCAGTGTCTGAGTGGAGATCTCTCTGGATTTCTCTCTTCCCGCACAACACAGTAAGGGGAGTCAGCTGGGGAGGAGACAACCCACACTCTAGGAGGACCAGCTGAAGGAACTGGGGTTGTTGATCCTGGAAGAGAGAAAACTGTGGGGAAGGGTGGGAGGCATGGTCTCCAGCTCCAGAAATCTGAAAGGCTGTCATGGGGCCTTTAATAAAACATACTGGGGAAGGATAATTATTATCCAGGTCCAACCTGGAAGAGAAGAGGTCATCAAAGACCAGGAAGAAGTGGAGAGCAGCTCTCCAATCAATCATAGCACTTTTTCTTCCACCCCAGGGGCCTCCCCAATCCTGAGAGTTTCAATAGCTGACTGGGTACAAGGGGGGAGTTACAGGGAGCTGAATAAGGTATGAAGCCCTCCCCCCATCTGCAGGGGTACAAGAAGTTGCCCGGCAGGGCATGAGATGGGAGTAGGATGAGATTACCTACCTTCAAGGTTTCTGCCAGGCTTAACACGTTTAAAGATGTTAAAGTGAGACAGGCAGAGAAGCAGACCAAGAGTGGCAGCAGTCCACTGGCTTGCAAAAGAGCCCTCTGTCTGTGGGCTTCCATTTTCTCATTACCTTAATGCCCATCTCCCCTCCCCAAGATCTCCACCCACCAGGATCTGCTTGCGTAAGAAATGCTGGGAGCTTAGAATGGCATGCAGGCCACCAGTTCCTTATCAGTTGTCTGTCTGCTGCCTGACTTTCTGTGGGCTCACAACAGGATTTTCTCTGGATCAGAGTCTGGGGCTTTCATTTAAAGGGGCAGAGGCAAGGTAGGCAGAATCAGCACAGAGTGCAGTGTAGGTGTGATGAGGGGCAACAGAGCAAGTCTGTAAGTTGGTCAGAAGAGCAGGCTGGAGAGGTAGTGAGCACTCTGTCCTGGAAATCTTCGTGATCATATGGGGCTGGCCACTTGGGAGGGTACTGTTGGAGGAGTCCTGAGAGCCTGAGAATTGGAAGGCTTGAGGATCTGTATGGGCCACACCAAGCAGGTGTCTTCTGGCCTGGGGCCAACTGGAGAGCTCATCCGTGGGCCCTGGCTGAACCTCTGATCTTAGCACTGGCAACTCCAGGAAGCCCCCACCCCAATTCACCTGCAGAGGCTGACTCAAGTCCTGAGCCCGATGCTCATGTCTTCAGGGTGGAGCATAGGTGTGCAGATGTGAAAGGCAGACCACATGGCAAACTGCACCCCATCCATGCATGAAGGGCCTGAATGTGTGTAGCAGGGCTTCTCTTGCCTTGGCGGGGAAGGGAGGGGCCAGGCAGCTATTCTTTGGAGGCTGTGCAGGCCTTCCTTAGCTTAGGCTGTTTTCTTTCTTTCTCTGAGCCCTGCCTGGCCTGGTGGCCCAGGCCTTTTCTGCTTGGCTGGACTGATCCTGTCTTATCTCTGCCCTCATCAACATTCCTCATTCCAGCTTCCCTATCCCAAGCTGGGACACATACCTGAAGGGCAGATCAAAGGCCCACAGCTACTCTTGTCAGCTCTTATTAGACCTCAGCTGAGAAAGGGAGCCCACCCTGGCAGGCTGCCCTGGCCCCTTCACCCTGCCTTCCCCATCCTGTGCTCCTCCCAGTGTGGTGCTTCCAGATGCAGACGGCCCCTGGCCCTGTGCACCGCCCCCCACCCCTAGGAGGAGAGAATGCCTCAGATGCCTGAGTGGGAACCAGCCCTGGGCAGACAGAGACAGACAGCTGCCTGGAGAGCCAGCACAGACCCTGGCGCCCAGGGATGGCTCATCCTGGTCCCTGCTGCCTATCTTAGGGAGCCACCATGAGGGCTGAGAAGCTGGATCCACAACCTGAGGGCCATGCTTGCAGGGCCCTGGAGATGGCCTGGGCTTTCTTCCAGCCATGCCTGGAAAGGGAACCTCTGAAGCTTTGGTCTACATCTTCAGCTGCACAAGCCCTCTCTGAACTTCCCCAAACACACATGTACAGTATTCTCTACCTCTAAGCTCTTGCACTCACTTCCCTACCTGCTTAGAATGCTCATCTCTACTGAGAAGTGCACCTTCCACAGGAGAAAATAGGGAAACCAAACTACATAGAATATACAGGTCATATGTGTATGTGTGTATGTGTGTGTGTGTGTGTGTGTGTGTGTGGCGGACCCAATAATGATGTATTCTTGGTGAGTACCACGTTCCAGGCACCATTCTAAGTACTTTATAATGGATTTAATTTTCACGATGGCTCTATGAATTAGGTACCATAAGCATCATCCCCATTCTACAGAAGAAGAAAGTGAAGCCAGAGAGGTAGAGCATCTTGCTCAGTGGCGCACAGCTATTAAGTGGTGGGACTGGTACTTGCAAGGGCAACTTGGCTCCAAACTCTGTGCTTTGAACTGTCATGTTCTGCTGCCCCTTGTCTGTGGAATGATAGCACGAGAGGAGGCCTGTAACATACATAATTGGTCCTCCATATCTGCAGGTCCCACATCAGTGGATTCAACCAACCAGGGCTGAAACCATTCTGGAAAAAATGCATCTATACTGAACATATACAGACTTCCCCCCCAAACAATACAGTATGACAAATATTTATGAAGCAATTACTACATCATACTACTACTACTAATATAGAGGTGATTTAAAGTGTATGGGAGAGAGGGCTGGGGATTTAGCTCAGTGGTTCCACTGCCTGCACGAGGTTCCAAGTTCAATCCTTGGTACCATTAAAAAAAAAAACTTAAAAAATAAAGTATATGGGAGGGGTCATGTGTAGGTTTTATGCAAATACAATGCCATTTTCTATAAGGGACCTGAGCATCTTCAGATGTTGATATCCACAGCAGAGAGAGAGAGAGAGAGAGAGAGAGAGAGAGAGAGAGAGAGAGAGAGAGTGTGTGTGTGTGTGTTGGAATGAATCCCTTGCAGAGCAGGTTAGGAATTTTTAGGAGATAGCATGTTCTGAAGTGTCCTACAGTATATATGGAGGCAGGAGAATGCAGTAGTAAATATGGGAACTCTTGGGCAGGGAAAGTTGGGACCCTTTCATGACTTTGCTACTCACTATGTGGGTGTCTCACGATACCTCCACTTGATTGTTGGTAAACCAAGGATGACAACAAAATTTATTTTTAGGATTGGTATCTGGATTAGCTGCGGTATTAAATGAGAGCAGCACTTGGCTTTAATAATTAAAAGGATGTCATTTTTGTAACCCAAAACAAGAATGAGAAGAGTCTTCCACTTTCAGAAATGCTCTGGGCAAAAGTTCCCTGCGTGGGGCAGGCTTTCCACTTGCCCCACAAAGCAAACCATGGCCCATTCATCTACCCTTGGGACCCAGGCTGGAGTTTCCAGCCTCTTGGTAGCAGGGGCTATGGCAATCACTGCATGCTCCCCCAGGACATGGGTCAGGGCCAGGCAGAGGGGTTTCAAGAAGCTCTTTCCCCCATATTGTATAAGCCCTGCTGGTGTGTGCTGAGGCTGGCAAGATAGCTAGAGGAGGTGCTGCCCCCACCCCCCACCTTGGGTAGAGCCCAGAACCCAGGGCAGGGGAGGGAGGCACAGGCTTGAAACTGTGCATCATAATAGAATGCGTTGGCGTAAGGAGGCTAGAGGAACACATTCACTTAATCATTAGCAAATATTTGTCAAGTGCCTGTTATGTGCCAGGCACTATTCTTAGAGGCTTATCTATGATCATTAGCATATTGATAATTCAGAGGAAATAGGATTTGGCCTGGTGCAGCCTTGGAAGAAGGGTGAGCCAACAATGGTATAGCTAGGGTAAATGGTGTTAGGAGAGTATGTCTGTCCCTTTTGTCTCTACATGCTTGCTGAAGACACTAAAACTGGAATCTCAGCAGCACTCCCACACATCAGCACTGGAAGACAGATGTCCCCTTTGGCCTCCGTCTCACTATGTCCTTGTGTTCCAGGAAGTGGGAGTTACACATGCAGGGCCAAGGGTGAGGGGCGCCTGGTGCATTTCTAGAACTGTGAGTCATCCAGCTGATCTGGAGCAGAGCAGACAGGGGTGGGGGGTGGGGGTCCCAGAGAGAAGAGTGGGGAGAGAGAAAGCTGGAGAGGTAAACAGGGACCAGGTCCTAGGTTTTGGCTACAGTGTGTGGACTTGATCTTGTAGGTCAAGGAGAGTCCCCAGGAGGTTTCCCAGTGAGGTCATCAGATGTGTGCTTCAGAAAGTTCACTGAGTGGGTGAAGAAGATGAACTCAGGCTGGGCCCTTGCTGAGTTGGAGAGGCCTGGAGGACATTCAAACTGGGATGGGGCCAAGGCTCAGGGGAGAAGGCTGGGCGGGAGGCCTGGGGTGGGAATATCAGCGTGCAGATAGGAGCTGGAGGTGAGAGAAGATGAGCTCATGTGGGGAGCCTTGGGAGCACAGAAAAACTGGGGGGAAGGACTGAGCCCCATGGCCTTCCAGCATTCAAAGACCAGGAGTGAAAGAGGAACTAGCAAAGGAAATGTCCAGAGTAGCGAGGGGAGAAAACCACACAAGTGTTGGAGGCGCTCAGTGAACATTTCTTAAATGAACTTGAACTAAGAATGACCAAATTTGTCTATCAAAATAAACCACTTGGTAATGATCAGTTAAAGGTAAACAATCAAGTAGAATCGCTCTATTAATTGACTGATTGATTAATCGATTGATTGTAGTACTAGGGATTGAACCTAGGACCTTCTCACTGAGCTATACCCCCAGCCCTTTAAAAAATTTTTTTGAGACAAAACTTTGCTGAGCTCTCCAGGCTGGGTTCAAACTTTTGATCCTCCTGCCTTAGCCTCCCAGAGTTCTGGGATTACAGGTGTGTGCCACCATACCAGACTTTAAATAGAATCTTTATGAACGAAACACTGGTGGTCACGTAGATTCCTGGGCCCTGCCCAGGGATTCTGACTCAGTAGGTCCAGGTGGGGCCTGGGAGCTTTCATTTCATTCATGCACTGAAGCAATTCAGGAGTGAGTGTCTGTGTGTCAAAGTAGAGCTTCCTTAGGGGCATGTAGTGAAAAGCAGAGCATAGGGAAGCAGTTCCAGTGACCTGCCCCCAGGGCAGAGAGAAAAACTAGATGTTTAGCAGCACTGTCCCACCCAACACCACACTCACACACACACACACACACTCTCACCCCCTCCCAACCTTTCTTTTAGAATCCAGGTGCAGGCCCGGAGCCCAGCCAGGAGTAAACTGAGCCTCAGCGTGGAAAATATGGAACCGAGATATCCGGGGAAGGGGGGTGGTGGGTGGGAAGGGAAATAATGCAAACCATGCAGATCTGCCCAGGAAAGAGCAAGGGAAGGGGGCCAGGGATTGGTGAACAGTAAATGAGATATGAGACTGCAATGTGATATGGTAGCCCACTGGAGAAAGCCTCTCTGTCTCCCTCTCCTTCCTTTCCTTCTCCCTCTCCTTCTCTCTTCCTGCATGGGGCCAGGGCATGGAGTAAAAGCAGAGAGCACTCCATTTCCAGGCCCAGCCCTCCGAAGTACAAGATCTAGAAATGTCCTCACAACATCTAGTTCAACAGAAAGTTATTGAACACCAACCAATTTAGCTGAAGGAACTGAATCACAGCCTCCCCACCCCATGTGCTATGATGCAGGCAGGCCATCCAGATTCTAGTCCCAGCCCAGACACTGAGGGCCATGTGGTCTTGGAGAAGCCACCTGACCTCCTGAGCCAGCTGAAGAAGGTAGGATCTAGAAGATGACAGGGAGCCCTCCTAGTTCTAATGTGTGGTAGCTTGGTGGACTAGTGGACTTTCACCTGTTTCGTCCTGATGCCCTCTGTAGGAACAAAAAGTGAGTGGGATAGATGAGCACTTTCTGAGTGTTTACTTCAAGATGACGACTGTGTTCGGAGCCCCCCCCCCGTATCAGGAATCAAACTCAGGATCTTGTGCTTGCCAGGCAGGCGCGGCACCACTGAGCTACATCTCTGGCCCTTGTTACGAGTTTTGTACCCTGTCTCTTGTTTTAACTTCACAACAGTCCATGAAGAAGGAGTTATGCCTACTTTACAGATGAAGTCATAGAGACTTTGGGAAACTGCTACAGCCTGTGTATATGCTTCCCCATGGCTAGGAATCCTGGGAATTCCTAGATTCCACTTTCTCACTGGTGAGGACTTTCTTCACAGCTTTTGTCTAATTAATTGGCCCATTGCTCTAAGGAGCAGCCCTGCTAAGGCCGGACCTACAGCACCCATACTTCCTCAGGAGAGTTGGGCACATGGCCTGCCACATGAGGACTGGGAAGTAGGGGTACACACAGCTAGATAAGCGGCCAGCCAGGTCTTTAAAATGCCTTTTTGACATGCTCTCAAGGGAGCCAGCAGCCATAGGGGACGGCCCTCAGTGTGCGGTCTGGGCACAGGGGTCTTCTCTGCCAGCCTCCCCTTCACCTTGATGCATCCCAGAGTCTAAGTCTCTTGAGGGATCCTCTGAGCAGATCTAATGATTGTCAGCTGGGAGGGGAGGACTCAGGGCAGAGGCAGGCAGGACTCTACCTCACCTTGGCTCTAATTGGCTCCTTGGCTAGCTGGGGATGGCTGTTCGCTCTGTTAGGTCTGGCTTCTCTCAAACCAGGACACTTGCTTGGTCCGCCAGGTCCAGCCAGCTCTTCTGCTCCCCCTGACAAATGCATCCCTGTGGACTGCGCACAGAGGATAAAGAAACCATGACCTGGCTCTTGCGCCTCCCCTGAGACACGGGTCCCGGCCCAGGGTTGGGGCAGCCAACAGGATTCTAGGCACTTATCTGTCCATTTCAGGATCTCCCTTCTCAAAGCCACATCCGACAGCTGGGTTTTATGTGATGTAATGTGATGTGGGGCTGCATCAAACCAGGTTCCTTTTCTCCTTTCTCCCCAGACTCCTCGCTTTTGTGGTCCTTTCTCTGCCTTTTCTCTATTTGTACAAATCCCTAAGCTCTACCAAGACCCAATGGAAGACCTGACTCCTACAATCTTAGCAGTTCACTTTGCCCACGTCTTTGGCCCCTTTTGAGATCTTCGTGTCCTTTCTAGCTAGGACATATCAGGGTTTTCTCCACGTTACTCCCTTTGAATGATTCATTGGCTGTGGCTTCTCTCTCTGCAATCAGAAGGTAAGTGAATTCTTTGTCACCTGCAGAAATCAAGTCTCAATTCCCTAGTTTGGCATTCAAGTCCCTGACTCTCTTCCATAAAATCTTGTAGTTGCAAGCTGGGCATGGTGACATACACCTATAATCCCAGTACTTGAGGAGGCTGAAGCAGCAGATCACAAGTCTGAGTCCAGCCTCAGCAATTTAGTTGATTTACTGAGACACTGTCTCAAAAATAAACAAATAAAAGGACTGGGGATATAGGTGCAGTGCAAAGACCCTGGGTTCAATTGCCAATCAAAAAAAAAACAAAAACAAAAACAAAAACAAATCTTGGGCCAGGGATTTAGCTCAGTGGCATTGCACCTGCCTCACAAGCACAAGGTCCTGAGTTTAATCCCCAGTACCCACCCAAATAAAACCCCCCAAAACAAAACCAAAACCAAAAAATCTTGCTGTTCAGAACTTCTCACTGTTCCGGAACACACCAGGCCTTTCTTTTGCCCAGCAGTTCCCCTGCTGGAAATGCTTCTTCTTTCCCTTCTCTCTTGTATCCTTTCCATCTTCCAGGGTCCAGCCCAAGTGGGGAAATGAAGGGTTCCTTCCTTGGTTTCCAGGGCCATTGTTAATTCCTGGGTTACTCTTTGGCTCTGCACTTGAATATTAGAAATAGTGTCTGTTTGAGGGAGAAGATAAGTGTTTCTTGAACTGTCAACATAACTATCTACAACTGGTTCTCCTCACACAGGAATAGCCCCAGAGCTCCCCTGTCCACAACCACAGCACACAAGTATCCACTTAAGAATCATTAACTAGTCAACCAAAAACTCCAGCTTATAAAAAGTGCTGATGATCTGAGTTAGAGGACCCAGGTAATGATACTAACTCACTGGATGGGTGAGCTTAAGTGAGTCACTTCCTCACTTTAAGCCTCAGTTTCTTGTCTCGGATATAGTACACAGAGATTAAACTCAGACAACAGCTGGATGTGGTGGCCCACACCTATAGACCCAGCACCCTGGGAAGCAGAGGCAGGAGGGTCACAAATTCAAGCCCGGCCTGAGCAACTTAGTGACTTAGTGAGATTTTGTTTCAAAAAAATTTTTATTTTAATTTAAAGGGTGGGGGATGTAGCTCAGTGCAGAGGCCCTGGGTTCAATCCCCAGTATTGCAAGAAAAAAAAAACCTTCATGAACTCTAGAGCCAGAATACTTAGGATCATGACATACATTTTTTGTGTGCTGGTTGTGTGATTTAGAGCAAGTTACTTAACCTCCTTGACTTTTCGCTTTCCAGCCATAAAAATGGGGAAAATAAAGGTACCTGTTAGTGTTGTGAGGATTAAGTTAGTTAATAAATGCAAAAATTTTAAACTATTAGTAAGTTTATGAAAAGTGCCAGCTGCCTTTGTTGTTAATCAAATTACTAACTGCCAGTGAGGCTCAGGTCGGCTGGCAATGGGACTAGAGGTGACTGAAAGGACACAGAGAGCCCTCTGGATTTCATCCTCTGGACTTCACAGTACCACTGTGAGTCATTATACAATCAATTTGAATATTGGGTTTCCACCACCATGGAGCGGTTTAACAGGCAGGGTGTGAGCGGTGCCATCCGCCTGTCTGCGTGTTCCCAGGGCGTCTGCAGTCTCCTCCTGGCAGTGAACTCAGAGGAATGCCGGGACAGACAGATTGGAGGCTGCAACACTGGTCAGCGGTTAACATGGTTTACTGCATTTTCTCAGTCATTCTCTCATTTGGGCTCATTTAGTTTCCGCCCTTGCAGGAGGCAGGACTGGAATTGGCATTCTGATTTTTTGAGGCAACAGAAATGGGGCTCGTGCCAGGTATGGTGACACTCACCTGTAATCTGAGCAGGTGAGGCTAAGGCAGGAGGCTTGCAAGTTACAGCCCAACCTGGACTAAATATCAAGACCCTGTCACAAGTAAATAAGCAAGCAAACAAACAAGAAAACAGTGCTCACAGGAATGAGAAGTAACTTGCTTATGGCCACACAGCTAAAAAGATCAAGCAAGCACAGATCTTCTGAGTCCTGGTGCCCAAAGTTGGAAGGATTAACCATAAGGTACAGAATTCCCCTTACTTTTCTCCCTGCCCTCCCCCAGCCTGCACTGTTTCATTCTATACCACAGACACACTCTGTGCAAAGCCCCATGTGCGGTCTCAAAGATCCAGAGACCAAATAGCACCAAACCTGTCTTTGAGACTGTAGAGAACCCAGAAATGCTGGTCCAAGCAGCTGAGACCTGCCAAGAATTGCAGTGGGGGTGCATCCAAAATGTGGCAAGAGCACAAAGGAGGGCGGGCTAGTGACATGGGGGTAAAAGAGGTAAGGGCACTAAGGGAGAGAGGATCATGACAAAAGAGAGATGGCATTCAGAGTGGGCACAGTACCTTCTGAGCTAGTAGCAAGGAGTTTATACAGAAAGTAGGTGGCCCAGCTGCAGATGGTGGATTAGCCGAATTCTGGTCTGTCATTGATGAGCTGGCTTCGTGCCACCAGCCTCTTGCTTGGACTTATTTATCCCTGCATTGGTGACAGCAATAAGTAGGACAGAGAGCTCTTGGCAGAACTGGATCCTCCCCGGGTCTCTGCATGGAAGAGGTGAGGCAGAGAGAAAGGGAACTAGCAAAAGCAGGGACTTCTAGACTAGGTGAGGGGGAGTCATCCTTGCTCTTGGACAGCTGGTGGCTGTGGTGGGGTCTCTGTTACTGGCCCCCAAGTTCACTGGTTGTTCCTGGGCATTTGTCAAGAGAGAGGCTTAACTCAGTCACGTTGCCAGCATGTCTCGGGGCTCAGAGCTGGAGTATCCGAGATCCTGCAGAGCAGGCAGTCATCTTGGGGTAGGAGGTCCGAGTCACTAAATCAGCCACTGTGAGGCAAATCCACTCTCAAGTCTGAGTTTTTAATTGCACCAGAGCCGTTTCTCTCCACTTGCCTTCCATTTTCTCAGTTCATCCTTACACTAGCCCTGCGACTAGCCCCTGGGCATCACACAGGAGGCTCAGCGGGAAGGGACCTGCCCCTGGTCACAGAAAAGTAAGTGGTAGCCTGCGTGCTTCCCACCACCCGCCTGCAGCGAGGCCGGCCTCCCATTGTGAGCCAGCCTGAAACAGAGGCTTCTGCTGCTTTTGGTGTCAGAGAGGAAGAAACTGACAGGTCCTCAAGGGACCTCCAGTTTATGCTGGTGCTAAATTGGGAGAGAAATACCTCATGTGAGCCCTTGCCCTGGGGCACAGAGCAGCCCAGTGGTCAATGTCCTGAGCAACGGCTTGACAAGCCAACAGACTCCGTTTACACATGGCTGTGTGCTTCTCGCTTTTTGTCAGATAATGTTTATTTCTATTCCTGATTATGAAAGGCACACAGGCAGGCCTGTTTCTAGAAAAGGCCTTTGATAAGGGCTGAGGGCAGTACATGAAAGGGCTGCTCCACAAGAGCCCTTCTGCCAGTGCCTGCACGCATGTGGCCAGGGCCGGGTTTTTTGTTTTGTTTGTTTTTTTAGGAGATGAGGGGAACAACCCCAGGAGGGGTGCCTGTCATGGCCCGTGGCCCCTTACCCGCCAGCAGCATGTCTCACAGAGGTATTCTTGTTCCTTTCCTCGCAGGACCCTGCCTCCGCCTGCCACTTAGACACGGTCATCTCCCGAACTCCTTAGGCCTTGGACGCTCTCACTGTTAGAGGCTTTACCCCACAGCTTGTCACATATATAAAAATGCACCCGCATCCCATATTAAATGTAATTTTGCCATAAAATCTTTCAAAGGATTTTTATAATTCCACTTTCAAAATTATTTGCCTATGAGTAACTTGTTTCATTCCCACTTGGCTATGATTTCTTTGTAATCATGGTACATACTTGGGAATTCTTGCAACGTGAGGAAATCTAACCAACAAATTGTTTTCAAATGTAATGAAAATTTTAGGAATACTAAATTTAACAATCAATGAGGCTGATATTATATTACATTTGGTGGACATATAGCAGAACATTTACTAATTCCAGTTCTGCTGTTTTCTTTTCATATTTTAGAGCCAGTAAACTTTCTTTTTCTTGGGACTCACACATTTCCTTAGGCCTCTAAAAAGGTGGAAGCCCTGGGTCCCATGCCTTTAGTGCCATGTGAACAGAATAGCCCCTAGATTCAAGTGGTCTCCATCGGCCCCCGGAAAGAATGAGACAGAAATGCCCCAGATGCTGTTTAGAAGGGAGATCAGGGCAGCAAGAATTCATCTGTGCTAAGTACACCTTCACAGAGGATGTCTGCTCTTTCTCACACTATTCTGTGACCAGCTGTTGTAATTATTTCTATTTTACAGATGAGGAGACTCAAGAAGCTCAGAAAGGGGAATGCACTTGCTCAAGGCACACAGGTGTTAACCCTTGTTTAGCTTTGAGGCTCTTTCAGCTGCCACCCCCCCCCATCCCCAGGTCTGGGTCTTTAAGCCTGTTTCTCAGAAACTCAAGGAAGTCCACTGCAATGAAGATGAATAAATATTAACTTTTACTATCATTGCTATCAGAATTTTTCTCTTCTTGAAGAAATCTGCAACTGAAAGGATAAAAGCCATCGTCATTCAACCACTGATGAGCTGTGTGAACTTGAATGATTTAATAAAGTTCTCTGTGCCTCAGTTTCTTTACCTGTAAAATGGAGATAATCATACCTACCTGAAAGGATTACTGTGAAGAGTAATGAGTTAACACGTACAAACACCTTAGCAAAGTGCATGACACACAGTAAATGTTCAATAAGTATAACTATAATAATTGTAATCACATCATCCTCATCATTATCACTCTCTGAGTCCCAGAACCCAAGCTACCCACCATGTGAACCAAGTTGCTGTGATACTAAGCAACAAAGAGAGCAGTATGTGGGGCCCCAGGCTTTGGGCTGCAACTGGGGCTTGTGTTTGGAAAGGAGAATCTGATCTCTCAGGGTTGGAGGGGCTATAGACACCAACTGCCACCTGCCAGGCCTCTGGGACCTGGCCAGCAAGAGGGGCACTTCACACCCGAAGCTGGCTGGGCTATTTTTAGTGATGATAGCAGCTGGTCCCAAGGCCCTCCACAAAGCCTGGAGGAGAAGGGTGAGAAGAATGGAAGAGGAGGGCCAGAGAGAATATGAGGGATTATGTCTGTGGCCGGCTGGGCCCCACCTGGCTGCCTGTCACTCCCCTCTAGGGCTTGCTTCAGTTCTTGGTGCTCAGTACACTGGCCAGGCCAGCATAGGAAGGTCTTCCCAGGGCCAAAGGAGCTAGAGAGATTATTTTTGCATTGCTCCCTGCCTGGCCCCTCTTCTTGCAGGCACCCTACAAATTTCTTTCCTTTGCCTCCTTCTTGCTGCTCCTAAGGAATAGTGCTGGATGAATATTCAGGGCCAGATTGGAAGGACCCCAAGATCTCCCTTCAGGCTATAGAGGCCCAGAAAAGGGGAGGGATGTGGATTTAGGCAGCCTGTCTGACTGACTGGGACTTGAACTCAGGGGCATTCTCTTCTAATGCAGTACCTTGGCCATCCTATCACTCCTAAGCCCAACTCAGCTGGCGCTGTGATCTTGGGCAAGTCTTGCCTCCTGTGGGTCTCACGTATGTTTGCCACATGTGTTTGAGGTGGTGGCCCTGAGTCAAATAAGAGGTGCAGCCTTATAGGCAGGCATCTGCAAGCAGGCAAGTTAGGGGTTGTTATGGCTGTATGTAGATGTCCCCTCAAAGCCTCATGTGGTCATAAGTGGGGCTTTCCAGAGGTGGCTGGTTCTAGAGTGTGTGATAATGGGATTGATTCACGGTGTGATGTTAGGATTAAGGCCACCCCCCCCTCAGTGTGAGTGCTGTCTACCTTAAGGTTAGATAGCCAGGATAGGATATAAGGGGCAGAAAGAGGGCTGCTGTTGCCGCTTGTCACTTGCTGCTTCTTTGCTACTTCCCAGCTTTGTTGCCTTCTGCCCGCCATAAGCTGTTTCTCCTCTGCTGATGCCTTTCTTCCATGCCACCTTGCTATGGAACCAGCCAATTATGAAATGAAACCTCTACAAACTGTGAGCTACAATAAACCTTTTCTCCTTTAACTTTAGGAGTCAGGTATTTTGTCCCAGCAATGAGGAGATAATCAAGACCAGGGTGGCAGCGGTGGCTGACATTGGCTTCCCCAGGGCACTATGCCGTATGGTCAAGTGCATTTTCCACATCCCTCGCATGCTCCTATGAGTGCAGGCATGGGCATGCACACACTTGCGGAAGGCTTTATTGACATTATTTAGGCTGGGGATCGCCATGCCGCATGTGCAACCAGTTTGCCTATCCTCTGCAAATCTAGAGACGGTTGAAGCGATTCTAATTACAGCCTGCATTCCTGCTCTGTCTGAAGGCTTTCCCTTTTTCAAATGGTCTCGGGTTTTTTTTTTCCCCCTCAGCATTTGGCTCCCTTACTCTTTGCTGCCTGACTCCCCCAACACACACCTCATTCTCACGCCCCTGCCTCTCCTCCCCCTTTTTTAGGTTGGATTGTTCAACCTCAGCTTGATTTTTCTGCTGTCTGGGGCTTGGCAAGACTTAAGAAAACCCAGTTTGGGTTGCCTGTGTGTGTGTGTGTGTGTGTGCACATACATGATAGTATGGGGTGCTACAGGCATGTTCAATGTGTTGGGCCTGTGCACGTGGTGTTACATGCAGATACATGCAAAAGCGTGTGTGCCTGCATATGTACATGTTTATATATATACCGTTTTGCTCACATGTTCTTGCTGGGTGCATGCAGGTAGACTGGCTCTGTGTGCATGCGAGTGTGTGTGTACGTGCAGGTATATGGTCATGGGTGCCTGGTTGGACATATTTTGCTTGCTTGGGGTTCCATCCCTTCTTCTTTGGCAGAGATACTGCCCCTGCAGCTCACATGGGAGGCCTACAGGGCTTTTCCTGCTCACAGCTACTAGCTGACCATTGGCTACACCATCACCAGCCCCCAGCAGGGCTCAGTCCCTCAGACTCCCCAGGTCTTCTGGCTTGATCTAATGAACAAACTTTCTGGAAGAGGCTCTGCTGCAGCCCATCAAACCTCACACTCCTGTTTACCTTGATCACCACAGAGGGCCAGGTCTCCTCATCTGCCATCATCCCCCAATTGTAGCCCCTACATTGCACTACACAGTCCCTACTTGGGGCCCCATATTTCGTTTCTGCTGAGCTCTTGACACCCTTCCATCCTGCCTTCTGTCATCCATGGTTCATTTCTAGCAACTGTTCCCACTTCTTTGTATCCTTAAGCTCTTACAACCATTTCCTTCATTCTTATGCCCCGAGGACACAACATTCTTGCTATATTTGCGGGCTGTATTTTTCTTCCACACCCCACATACAGGCAGGGAGGTGGGAATGATGCCCACCTTGTTTCCCATTGCTGCTTCTAGACCATTTGTCTCCTTCCTTCTGAATTAATCACTCTTTCCCAGACTGCCTCATCTCCCAACCCTGCCTGGAGGCTGTTATCTTTGAGTACTTTTGTCAGTGTTCTCCGTTCACTGAAGAGACAGCAGGTGGCCCACTATGTCCTCTCCACTCCCTAACCCTGGCAGTGTTCTTGGAACTTCTTTATTAACATAAAGCCACCACCCTGGCTTTTCTGTTCTCAAGGATCTGGTCAACCATCCCATGTCAGCCTTTCATTCTCACGTCCTTGACCTTGGTATTACCATTAACTACATAAGTTTCAAAATCTTAATGTCAGCCATGCCACTCTGACCTATCCTCCATTTGCTATCTTGTTCCCTCTAGGACCCTTACTCTGACAATGCTGTGTGCTCACTTAGACCTCCAATTCATTCACCTTGCCACTTTTTTTCTATTCTCTCTGTGCTTTCCTTTGTAGTAAAACCTCTCAAAAATAATATGGCATGATGACACACACCTGTAATCCCTGCACCTGGAGAGGCTGAGGCAGGTGGATCACCAGTTTGAGCCCAGACCGGGCAACTTAGCAAGACCTTGTCTCAAAATAAGAGATTAAAAAAAGGACTGGGGATGTAGCCCAGTGTGAAGACTGGGTTCAATCCTCAGTACTGAAAAAAAACTACATTCATGGTCGCTGCTTTCTCATAACTTTCTTCTAACTACCCCAATGGGCTTCTATCCCTATCAAAACAGATCTTGTCAAATGTTACCAGTGACCCTACATTGCCAAGTCTGGTGACCCGTGTTGCCTTTCTGGACCCCCCTCCCAAGAAGCATCTACTGTAGTTGACTATACGCTCCCAGTCTCTGGTTTTACTTGCATTTCACACATTGCTCCTTCTCTGGTTTTTTGCAGGCTCATCCAGATGTCGGGGCTCAGGCTCAGGTGCTCTCACCTTCCTTACTTATACCTTCTTAGTAAATGATCTCACCAACCATGGGTTTGAATAGCATCTGTATTGCAACGTCTGCCACCCCCATTTGCATCTCCAGTCCTAATCTCTCTCATGAACCCCGTGCTTATGATCTAACAGACTGTTTTTGGTGGTGGTGGTGATGGTGTGTGGGTGGTGTGTGTTCAAAGATTTTTTTTTTGTAACCAGAATACATTGGAGATGCCTTATTGGACATCCAAATGGATCTAAGGAGGAGCCATCATTGGGGGGCCCAATGTCTCCACCAAAGTCTTGATTATCTACTTAATATCCACTTCTCTGCAGCCACCAGCCTAGCCCAGGCCACCATCTGTTCTCATCTGGGCTCATGCAATACATTTCCCTAATTCTTACCTTTGCTCCCTATTAGCCCATTCATTTGGAGCTGCCCATTCAGTCCTGTTCTTAAACACACTTAAAACCCTTTACTGGCTTCTCATTACACTTAGGACAAAACTCAAAGTCTTTCCCAAGATTTACAAGGCTTTACATGATATGCACCCTTTTTGTTTCTTAACAGGACTTCAGTGTTTTACTTTTTCTCCACCATGGTCACCCCACCTTGGCACCTTTGTGCTCACTGTTTCCCTCAGATCCTTACATAGTTGGCTCTTCCTTATTAGTGAGGTCTCAGTCCAAGAATTACTACCTCCTCATGGAGGCCTCCCCTGACCACTAGATCTAAAACAGCCTCTCCAATAGTAAATTGCATAGCCTGATTTGTTTTCTTCATCACGCCCATAGCAATCAGCAGGTATTTTGTTAATTTAGGGTTTACTTGTTGACTGTTCATCTTTTCCTCTCGGTAGACTATAAGGTCCACAGAAGCAAAGACTTTGGGTTGTTCACTATTCTGCCTCCAGGGCCTTGAGACAGTACTCAGCGGTGAGTTGGTGTCCTGTGATATTCAGTAAGATAAAATACACATATGTGTCTTCATTCAATTTGCTTTTTCAGGAGGACCTCCTCTGTGGATAGAAGACCTGTTCCATTTTGACAGGCACAAGTGTAAATGGTGTGTGGGGCCTGTGCGCGTGCAAGGAGGAAGAGGGGCTGGAGCAAAACTGGGAAGCCAGGGCTGGGCGGGCCAGGAAGGCGGCTGAAGGGAGCTTGCTTCCTCTCCATTGATTGCATTAATACTAGGGATTTGGAATGAGGCGGGTTGGGTAATGGGTGGTAATTCAGTCCAGCTTTCCAACAAATTCATTGCTGAGAAGCAGAATGGGAAAGGATGAGAAAGACACATGGGGAGAGAGACAGGCAGACCCTGCAGTCCTGCAGGGTGAGCTCCAGTCAGCAGGGCTGAGAGCAAACGATGGCTGAGAACTACAGCTCTGCCCCCCCACCAAATACGTTCTCTGGGCTTGTTGCACTCATTTCTGGACCCCAGGCTTTTACAGGGGGACCTCTTCCTGCAGATGTCACCTTTCGTCCCCTGGGCATAGGCTTGAGGTATGTGTGTGGGGGTGGGGTGGGAGACGTACTGAGCCACTCACGGTGTGGCCTTGGCAAATTACTTCCTATCAGGATCTCAGTCTCCCAAACTGTTAAAAGGCCTAGATAGCTGCTAATCCAAAGGGTTGTTGTATTACAAGGGAAGTTGTGTGAAAGTGGCTACCAGTGGCCAGTGCCTACTAGGTACTCAGTTGGGTTGGGGAACATGAGCCCACGAGGCCCTTCCTCTCTCCTCCAAGTATTCTGTCCTTGGGGCACACTTTTCTCATTTGAGCATTAGGATAATATAATTTTAAGAAAAGAGAGCCAAGATGGAGCCTCAGGTCAAAGTAGGTCACAAGCTGCCCATGTCAGGACAGAGCTTCATTGTCTTAAGCCTGATCAGGACGGGGGACTCCAACTACCCAGGTTCATGCTGTGTCTCTTTTTCCTGGCTGGGACTGAGAACCAGCAGCTGTTACCCTGATCTCCCCCTCCCAGGACTCTGGGGCCAAGCAGGGGCCACCTGGAGGAGGTACTTGGGCCCCGGAAGCAACAGCAGCTTGGACTAAGAGGGAGAGCTGAGAGCCTACCAGGGACAGAGGCTACCTCCTTCAAACTTCGAAGGAGTCTCCTTTTTGAGCCTCAATTTCTTCAGCCTGGACCATGGAGACAGTACCAAAATGGGGTAGAAGATATGACAATGGTCACAGTAGATGCTTGTTGGCCAGCGGTGACCTTGCATTTTTCCAGCATCAGAGGGCCCGTGGGATGAAGTATGAAGTTTGTAGGAGAACATGCAAGCGTTTTGGACTGTATGAAGAAGGGCACAAGACCTGGGGTAGACCATTCCAGGAAAGGTAAGGGCAAGGTTTAATTCAGGAAATAAGCAGATATCAAGACTGTGTAGGGAAGAGCCTGAGAGACTCAGAAATCCAAGGAGGGGACCAGATTGCCCTAAGGTTGTGAATTCTAGCTGGGGCAGGACTAGAACTCAGACCATATTCTTCATAGCTATGCCAGGAGGGTAATCAGGCCACTGTTCAGCATCTCTACTAGCAGCATGGCCATGGGCTATGTGTAATGCAAGTGTGACCTAGGGAAGAATGCCTTGGTAGCTTTGGAGTTTGAAGGAGGTCACCTCCCTGGTGCTCTGGGAAAAGGGACAGCAGGCTCTCAGCTTTCCCTCTTAGTCCAAGCTGCTGCTGCTGCTGCTTCCGGGGCCCAAGCACCTCCTCCAGGTGGCCCCTGCTTGGCCCCAGAGTTCTGGGAGGGGGAGATCAGGGTAACAGCTGCTGGGCCATGGGCTGGCGGACGCCAGTGTGGGGGTAGGAAGGGGGGGTCAGGCTCGAAGAGGGCCAGCGGGCAGGCGCATGGAGAGGAAGTTCACAGTCTGCGGCAAATGGATTTCAAGGCCCTGTTAAGTGGAAAAGCCTCCAGGAACGTGGCAGAGAAAGGCCCCTGTCTTTGGAGAGGGGCTGCGGGGCCGGGCTGGGGGTGTCTTGGCAGGGGGAAGCTGAGCTGCATGCCTTGTGTGTGATGGGGGAGTGGGAGGAGGGTGTATGAGGGCAGCCGAGTGAAGCTGGGGCCTTGGGATTCATGTCAGGTTGGGAGAGGGCTCCAGTCACAGCTCCAGAATATAGGGACCCTAGGACTCTGTATTGGTTTCCACAGGCTGTGTGAACTTGGGGCTGACAAGAGATGAGACTGAATTATGTCTCTCAGTCACAATGGCATTCAAGGTTGGGATCATGGAGAGGCAGCTCAGCTATGATTCTTTCTCCACCAGAGATTAAGCTCTTGTAGAATGATTATTCTCATGGTTCTAACACTTTTCTTCAATTTACATGACATTGCCTATGCATTCCCACATCACAAATCTGTGAGGTAATTAGGGCAGGATGGAGAAACTGAGGGTCAGAGACAAGAAATGTTTACTAGAGTCACATAGTGGCAGAGACGGGAAGTCCTAGCCTCTCTGCTCTTGCCTTTCAGAGCAATACTTAAGCATGCAGCCCTCCCCAGGCACTAGATTTGCCCTTCTTACGCCCTACCCCTCCTCTTCCTCCTCCTCCTTCTCTTCTCCTGCCACCTCCCTTCTGTCTCCTTCCCCCTTTTCCATCTCTTTTCTCTCCTCCTCTTCTTTTCCTTCTCTTTTTCCTTCTCCTTCTTCTCCTTCTTTTTCCTAGAGATTGAGCCCAGGGAGTGCTGAATTACACCCTCAGCCCTTTTAAAATTTTATTTTCAGACAGGATCTCACTAAGTTGCCCAGGCTGAGTTCAAATTTGTGATCCTCCTGCCTCAGCCTACCAAGCAGCTGGGATTATAGGTGTGTACCACTATGTCTGGCTAGATTTTCCATTTTTATAGGTGGCTCTTCTCAGAGGGAGATGCGATGTGGGATGGTTTACATCAAAACCCCCCTTATCCCAAACAGGTCAAGTATCCTCTCGGCCCAAGGGCATGATAAGCAGTCTGTCCTGTCTTGGGTGGACACTGTACAATCTGCCATGTAGCCATTACCCTTTATCAGCTTCTTTGCTGTGCTTCCTAGCCCTCAAAGGAGTCAGAGTAGAGGGCTATAGAGCCAGTGAGGCAGCAGCTAGGCTTGTGCAGGCAGCTGAGCAGCAGAGGAGGAGCCTCGGGCCCCTTTCCCAGCCAGGCCCCCTACCCTTTGCCTGGCCTGGCCCCAGGCACCCGGCCCAGCCAGCTGTCCCAGGGCGGGCAGGCTAGCTGCATGAGCAAATGTGTTTGCGGTTATGGGCCGCTCCCGAAAGCAGAGAAGCATTGCTCTGGGGGTAGGGATTGAAGACAGAGCAGGCTCTGGTTCCCAGCTCTAGCCAGGGAAATCAGAACCAGGCAGGACCCACCCCCACACCACTGACCCTTTTGGTCTCCCTGGCCTGGGAGAGGCTGAGGGAGGCCAGGCCCCGGCAGTCCTGTGAGCTCAGGCAGGGTTACTTTTGGGGGATCAGTGATAGAAGTCTAGAGTAAATTATGCTTGTGGGGGGGCATGGAGAATATTCCTAGATCGACTGCTCTTCTAAATCACTCTTCCTTTCCCTCCTTTGAGGTGGCTAAAGCCCAGGTCATGCAATCTTCACTGCAAAACCCATCCAAACTGCAACAGGAGAGGAAAATCTTCCCATTCCACCTTGCTTTTCATGAAGGTGGTGGGGGACTAGCAGAAAGTCTGCCAGAAGCCTGCTGGGGCCTAACCTTTCACACTTCTCCATAGCTGACTAGTCTGGGTCTGTCACTGTCTCAGCAGGGGCAGGGGTTGAGGTAGGGCAATGGAGGGTAAATGGGAAACTTGTGGGCAAAGTGCAGGCGGAGCAGAGCAGGATGGGAATCACATGCTGCAGTGTGGACCATTCTGAGATGATGGTTTCCATGAGCATAATGAGAATAATAGTGACAGCTGTCTGTGATTCCCACATGGCATCTCCATTGCATATCGGGAGACTCCCTCCAGGTGATGAAGTCTTTATCAAAGGCCATATAATTGGGAAAGAGCAAAGCAGAGAGCAGAGGTGGGGCTCTCTGAACTGCTGCCTCCCTCCAATGCAGGGGGTTGCATGGGGCTGACAGGAGGGAAGGTGGGTCCCACAGTCACGGAGCAGCTCCGTTAGACCAGGTTGCCATTTCCTCCCTTGTCAGCTCAGCCAACTCTTATGTACCCCTTTAAGAGCCAGCTTTACAGTCTTGGCTTATCAAGCCTCGCCCCCTCCTGCTGATTTGGCTGGCTCAGTTGTGCCCCTCTGCTCCATTTCTGCCTTTGCCATATCCTGGAGGTGTTTTCTGTTCCTGTAGATCCTTAGCAACTAAAAGGCTGAGAACCAACCCTCTAGGTCGCTGTCACTGTCAATGTCAGCCACCTCCTTTTTCCTACAACTAGAATGATCTGATTCCCACCCCCCACCCCCATACTGGGGATTGAACCCAGGGCCTTCCTCAGCCTTTTTTATTTTTATTTGGAGACAGGGTTTCACTAAGCTGCTAAATTGCCCAGGCTGGATTTGAACTTGCAATATTCCTGCCTCAGTCTCCCAGAGTAATGGGATTACAGGCATGCACTACCAAATCTGGCTGAGTTTTCCTTTCTTTGCCTGAAAAATGGAATATCTCACAGTACTGGTTGTAAGCCAAGGCATTGGCAGCAGACAGATTAGAGTTCAAGATCTGCCTGGAACACTTTCTAAATGGTGAGCTCTGTGTGATGGGGGCCCCATCCGGCAGGTTCCTTGCTGCTGAATCCACCAGCACTGGCATGGCAGAGGCAATTGGACAGGTTCTGGAGACGAGGCTTACCCAGCTGGGAAAGTTCAAAGCAGGTGCTTTACAAAATCAAGCCTCCTCTCTCCTTCTGAAGCCCACACAGCTGGGCAGAGGGGCTCTTCCCAGAGAGTGTCTAGAGTGTGACACAGAGGGAGACCTCTAGTACTTTGGCCATACTTTTGAGTTTGGTGCCCAAAGGCCTCACCTGCTACCACCCAGAGCCCCTCTCCACCACCATTTCAGTTCTTACCTTCTTCCTGTGGCAAGGGACCCCCTTAGCTTTCCTGAAAGAATGAAGCTTTTGCTTGTGGCCGACGTGGGCTCTGGGGCCTGTGACCACCAGGCTGCGCTGTTCTGGGGCTGTGGGGACAGGGGCTGTGAAAGAAGAGGACAGAGAGGCCAAGGGAAAGGCTGACTAGAGATCTCTGTACTTTTCTGATGCGAACAGAAAAACTTAAATATGCCCAACCCTGAACCAAACTCTTGTCTCCCATCTTTTCTGGTACCAGGTATCAAACTCAGGACCTTGCACTTGCCAAGCAGGCGTGGCACCACTGAGCTACATCCCCGGCTTGAACCAAACTCTTGTGTCCTCACCCGGCCAGTGCTCCATGCTACAGCTGGAGAAGACAAGGCCCAGAGAGGCAGAGGAACTTTCCTGGGACTACTGTGCTCCCACAGGCTCCTGCCTCACTTACTGGCTCTGAGGAGCCCACGGGAAAGAAGGCCAGATTTGCATGGCCGTGGAAGCTGGCCCTCTCATCTGGGGATGGGAATTTGGTAACAGAGGCAGCAGCAGGCATGGGGGCCTCACTGCAGCCATAGCAGGAGGGAGGAGAAGGGGATGAAAAGTGGGAGAAGTTGCCGGAGCGGTAGATGGATTGGAGTGGGTTCAGAGGCAGGCAATGAAAATGATTAAGGGAAGAGAGGGATTAATTTATAAAACGAGATTAGAAGAGCAGTACTGCCCTGCTTGGCTAAGGGACAGCTCACAGGCGGGCGGTGGGAAGGGAAGGGGCAGCTGTGAGGGCTGGGGGAGCCCACTGACTCAGAGGGGCCCACCAGCCTGCAGCCCAGGCTGGGAGCTCTCGCTGGGCTGGACAAGTGCCTGCCAGGATGACCACAAAGGTCTATGAGGACCCAGCTGCCCTAGCAACAAAGGCAGCCCCAGCAAGCCCCTCTGGACTTCCTCCCCAGCACTGTGGAAATGACAAGGAGGGCCCATTGGAGTAGCCCACAGAAGCCCATAAAGATACTTTACAACCACTTTGAGAGGAGGGTGTCTTCCCTTTGGGGATGAGGGACTTAATACAGCTCCCAGAGGGGAGTGACCTGCCTGGGGCTACACAGGGAATGGTAGAAATAAACCCAGGGCTCTGTCCTACCACAGTGATGTGCTTTCCCCTGTGGGTGACAGCCATCTTTTGTTTTCCAGGGTGGGCAGCTCTCCTCTGTGGTATGCTGGGAGGCGTGTGTACACATTCCAGTGGGCACTTCTTTCCGGTCCTAATCGCGGAACCCCAGGGAGTTCTTATGCCTCAGCGCCATCCTTTCTGCTGTCAATTCCACCTCTATTTTCTGTCAGGAGGGAGGGGAAGGAAGGGAGGATTGTGGAGGAAGTTATTCCTTCGGTTATTGCACTTATAAGTATCAGGAAGTCTGCTGGTTGTTTTTACCCTTTTACCTATTTCAAGAGATCAAAATAGATTTCAATGTCATCTAACCCTCATGGCAATTCTCTTTCTCCTTTTCTTCTCTCCTTCTCCTCCTTTTCCTTCTTCTTTTGACAGTACTGGGGATTGAACTCAGGGCCTTCATAATGAGCTATTTCCCCAGCCCTTTTTTGTCTTGAGACAAAGTCTTACTAAATTGCTAAATTGCCCCATGCTAGGCTTGAACTTGCAATCATGTTTTAGCCTCCCAGAGTGTTGAGATTATAGACAGACATCATGAAGCCCGGCTACCTCATGATAATTTTATAATGTAGATCTTATTATCCCCAATGTATAGACAAGAAACTGCGACTCTGTGTGTGTGTGTGTTAATAATTAGACAGAGCCCTTACAAGTTAGTGATAATCTGAGGGATTCCAACTCAGCCCAGCCTCCCACGGCCAATCTCATAGGCCCACTGGTCTCATATACCTGGCAATCCATGAAGAGAGACACAAGGAACTTCACTGATTTGATTAGCAGTTACAGGAGGGGATCCACAGCAAGGGCCAGAGGTGGCCTGGTGATGGGACTTGGTGACAACTCTCCCAGAATATCTATGAAAGTGAAAAAAGAGGACCATGAGGATGACAGAATTCTAGGTGGCCTTAGGGCCTAGGGCCTGAGTCTGAGTACAGATGCTGCCCATGCCTGGCCAACGCTGGCAGGGCTCACCTTGCTTACCTACCCTTTGGACCCCAAGCATTTCCCTTTCAGATCCATCCCCCTTTCTACGTCCAGCAAAATCATGGGCAGGGGGCCTGCAACTGCAAGACAGTTGGGCCTGTGTGCCTTCCAGAGCTGGGTCCTGGCACAGCGTAGGGCTTAGAGATGCTGTCTGGGGAGCCCTGCAGACTTGCCCTTCCCCCACCTGGAGCAGAGGTGGGTAAGGCTGAGAAGGAGGGGAGGGGAGTGGTATTCTTTTTTCTTTCTCAGGCAGAAATGAGCTCATGTTTTGTCTAATCTAAACTCTGTCAAGCAAGCGAAAAGGAGAGAGAGAGAGAGAGAGAGAGAGAGAGAGAGAGAGAGAGAGAGAGAGAGAGAGAGAGAGACCACTATGGAGTTAATAAAAAATCTGCCAAGCACATGTTCTTTCCAGCTCAGAGACAAACCAAAAGAAAAAAAAAATATCAAGAGAGCTGAAAGAACAAACCAGACGGGGAATGTGTTCTCAGCTCACACAACTTCCTCTTCACTTCAACCAGAGAAAATGCTACCTCAAGTCAAACTGTTTTACCCCACTGGTCAGCTCCCTTCTCAAGGCCTGTGGGAGGGCCCAAGGGCCTGGCCATAGAGAGTCCTTTCCTCCTCCCAGTCCTCTTGTCTTTTCAGTGATTGGGTTGGGCAGATCAGTATACTGAACAGAGACCTGGCCTTGCTGGCCTCTGTCCCCAGGAGACAGAAAAGCCACACTACTTTGTGGTCAGTGAAATGCCTTGTCAGCCCCCAAGCAAAACCCAGGCAGCCTTCCCTCACCAAAAAAAAGAAAAAGCTCTGGGAAGTGGGCTGTCATACCAGAGGAACAGGAGGTTAGACCTGACAAGGAACTAGCTTCTGTGGGACCATTTGGTGCTCGAAGCAGTGAAGGCTCAGAGAGGTGTGTTCCCATGGGCAGGCCTTCCCCTCCTCAGCCCTCCCTGCAAGCCTGCCTCCTCCCACCTCAGTATGGTTGAAAAGGCTGGCTGTGAAGGGCTGGAATGTGGAGCTATTCCTAGGGGGAGACAGGGAAGTGAGGGGAGCTGAATTGGCCAGGCTGAGCAAAGACGTTTAGCTACTTGAGCAATAATAGGGCTTTCATGGAGATGGCCAACCTTGGGTTCCAAAGCTGTTTTCCACCCACAACCCTTCTTCCTCTCACCCAGAGTCGCCCGGCTGAGAATCCTCCTTTGTTGGGCTGAACCCTGTGGGGAGAGGGGCTGGGCTTTGTGGAGGGAGCCCCCAGGACAAGCTGACTGGGCTCCCTGTTGTCTGGGTGGAGCACAACTGGGCTGTGGAAGGGAACCAAGGCCAAGGCCAGGGCCAAGAGCCCCAGGCCTTCCTTCCCAGCAACCCCCAGGGCACAGGCCCTGCCTCTGGTCCTGGGTGTGAGTTGTGTTTGTGGGCTGGTATTTCCCATGTTTCCCAGTGGGAGGGGCCCTGAGAGGACACAGGGATAAATGGTCACTCTTTGTCAAGCATTCTTTGGCCAGAGACGAATATTCCAGAGCTACTTTTTGCTACTGAGCAACAGGCAGACAGACACAAAGGGAAAACTAGGGAGGATCCCTAGTTTTGATTTTGAGGGTCCATGTCTAGGGGCCCACAAAGGCTGTGTAAAGGAATAGGAGCCAATCAGGTGGTGTGAGGCTGGGGTTGGGGCTGGGGATTGGCCTGGCCAGGCAGGGTAATGAGATCCAGCTGGAAGGGAGGAGGGGAGAGCAGGAGGGGAAAGAGAAGG
>NW_022900951.1:53748980-53762005 GCF_012274545.1 Fukomys damarensis | reverse complement strand
GAGGAGGATTCCTTTATCTCTCGCTCCATGTTCTCAGGGCCCACGTTTTTTAATTTGTGTTGGATAAACAATATGGGATTGTGTACGCAAAGAAGCTCTAATTATCCCCCGAGGTTGTGTTTCCTTAGAGGAAATGAACTGGGCATGGCATTCACAGTGGATCGCAGAAATGCACCAGCCCAATAGCTTCCAGATTGCTGCTCAGGCATGCCATGCTGGGAGCCCCCTCCAACAGGTCTGCTTTCTCCATACCCCCACCTGGGTCTGGAGCCCAGCCTGTGCCCTGCCTGACCTGGCCCTGGGAGGTAAGATGAAGGGCTGCATGTCCTACGGCCTCCCTTCTTTCCTGAGTACTGAACTACCCCAACCCCCGTTAACCTCACTTCTTTCCTTCTACTGGGATCAGCTAAGAGTCTGGAACATGGGCCTCTGAAATAAGAGTTGGAGATGGAGGTGGCCCCTGCTGGTTCTGGTTCTTGCCACAGTCCTCACTGAATAGTATCATGGAGCAGTCCTCATGGGGAGTCTTAGGTCCCTTTCCCTTCTCCCCATGGGTGCACCCGACATGGAAGCTGTCTTTTTGTGGGTGGGAGGGTACAGGAGGAAACCCCATAGCCAATAAGGGCTCTGTTCTGAGAGCTGGAACTTCTGGGATCAGCTCTCCCACCTTCTCCAGCACAGTGAGACTTAAGCACCATTTGTTTTAAGATTGGCCATCTCTCCATCCACCACCAAACTCTCTCTACCTTTGAGATGAACAGGGAGGCAAAAAGAGTGGCCTGTCCCAAGGCCACATGAAGGTGGTGTCCAATGAGTTGAGTGAGACTTGTGACAGAGAATCATGTCAGAGAGTGAGAGATGGCTGAGTGGGTGAGGAAGTATTAATTCACAGGTAAATACAATCAAATTATCACCCTCCCCATCCTGGATGTTCTCCTTTGTCCTCATCGAAAAGTCCAAGGTATTTCCAGAGACCAGCTGGGGGCGGTGGTTCAAGAATGGATGCAGTGAGTTTTTCCGCCTCTCACAGTGTGGCCAGTCAAGGGCCAGCCCTTACCTTCAAGGAACTGAGCAGCTTGTGCTTGTGGAGTCCCACAAATCCACATTTGGACTCTGGGTGCTGTTGGGACTTAGGCAAAGGGACCTCTGTCAAAGGCAAGGTGGAGAGCAGAACAAGCAGGTCCAGGAAGCTTCCATGGGGGAGTGCAGGGATCACTGGGCTGCGCCCCAGGTGGTAGCCTCTGCCCAGAAGTGGGAATGGACAAGGCAGTGGTGAAGGCAGAGGTGGGGAGGCAGCTGGTGGCCTGGACCATCACTGTTCCTACCCCAATGGAAGGTTTACCCCCATGTCTCCTTTTATCTTTTCATTACATACAAATTAGGAGTGCGATTAACTTTATTAAAAGCAAACAAAGCCAGTCAGAGAATAAGGCCTCCAGACAGGGCTGTGGGGGCTTGCGGAGGAGAAACGAAGCTGGAGAGAGCAAGAGAGGCTGTGGTTGCAGCAGTTAAAAGGGCAGGAGGTAGAGAGCTGGAGGAGGGGCTTTCCTGCAGGATTCTCCGTCCCCAGTGATCCCACCACTTTTATGACCTTCTGCAGCCTTCTGAAGTTATGCCAGATTGGCCCAGCCTCCAGACAGAATTCCAGACTTTCAGAGCTGGAAGGAACCATAGACTGAAGTTTACCACTGTTTCCCATGTCCTGTTACAGATGGGGAAACTGAGGCCCAGTGAAGAGATTAGCCCAAGGCCTCACTGCTGGTGAGTATCTGGGAGTTATGATGAGAGCCAAAGCTTTCTGTTTTAAAAGGTACCTAGGGAAGGCATCTGTACTCTGTCTCATCACCCCACAGTGTCCAGAAGGTCTGACCTAAATCCCTCTTACTGCAGATTAAACCAAGTTTTATGGTCACCCCTCAATGGAGCTACTGACCTTGGAGTGGACTCCTTTTCTGGATTCCAAAGTGGCTGTGTCCCTATCCCCCTGCTTTCTCTTCATCTGTGGCTTTTATCGTTCTGAGATCTCAGGGCTCAACTGCTTTTAGAAGCTTTGACCACAGTCACGGCCACAACATTGTGACATCCCCAGGCATTTGGATAGCACATCAAGTTCTCAGAAAAGAATTTCAGAGGACTTCATTATTTCCTCCTAGAAATCATGACTGCCAAGCAAGATGGAATCCACTTGCTTCATTTTTTTCACTAATTGCTTTGTTCAGAAAACATTTATTGGGTGCTTGCTGTGTGCCCAGCAATGTGGTAAAGGCGGAGGATTCAGTGATGACAAGCCAGATGTGGTCCGTGACTTCAAGAAGCTCATAGAGGAGAAACTGAAGTCCACAGGGATCCGAGCATGCCATTGATGGCATAACAAAGGAGATGCCCTGATTGGATCATTACATGTGGTATACATGTTTTGAATTATCTTACTGTACCCCATAAATGTGTACAACTAAAATAATAATTAATAGAAATAAATGAAAAAAGCAATAGCGGCAAGGTACAGATTAAAGAGGAAGATGCATACACAACCCGTACAAGGACACAGGCTTCTGCTTTGAGCCATTTTCTGCAAATCTGGGCCCATCCAAGAGCAGGGATGGCAGCGGTCTTCTTTCCCTCCATTTCCACAGTGTCCCAAACACCATCTCCAGGGGCTCCTGATGCCTTTTAGCACCTCCCCTGTTGCCATTGATGTTGTTAATTTCTCGCCGCCCATACCCAGACACCTAAAAGATTTTTTTTTTGTTGAAAGCCCCGTTGGCCCTCATAATGCAATTGGTTTCATGTGGAAACTTTCAACTTCTCAAAGAAAAGTACAGTTTGTAAGCTCTTAAGAAACATCTAATGCTTACTAGAAACCAACTATTCACTCTTTATAGAAATTTCTCAAATATGCTTAGCACTCTCATTCACCAGAAGTAAGAAATGAGTAGAGGCTAAACCAGCCATGACATACTCCTAAAATAGACTCTGCTGAAAAGTCCAACCATATGATACTGCCATTTTTGTAAATTAATAATAATCGAGTACTGGCAACTTCATGTGGTTCAACCTAATAATTACCAATTGTTCTGGAGGAATGGATGAAGTAGACTTTGCTAGGACTGCCCTGGGCCATAGTCCATTTTGTATCATTAGAGTGGTCACCGTAACTGTCACTGCTGGATAATAACAATACTTGTTGCACCGTTACCATAGGTCCCCCAAGGCCTTCTGAGGACAAGACAGGGTCTTGCTATGTACAAGCTAATTTGTCATTATTCTGCCTCAGTCTCCTGAGTCCTGGGTTTACAGACTTGTACCACCACACATGGCTTTCCAGGCACTTTTTCTTGTTGGTGATGTTCCTTGTGAAATTGAATAATGAGAGCCAACATGGTTGTACCTCAGTTCACGAACTTAATTCTTGCCACAATTCTGGTCGCAAACCAAATTGAACAAGAACTGAGTTAAATTCAATGGTTAGGTACAATGTTGACCTCATGGGCAAATTTGATTCAGTTCTCATTCAGTCTAGCTTTTGAAAAGAATCATAGTAAGAATTAAGTTCACAGACTGAGGTAACACTGTGTTTACATGGCACTTTCTGTGTGCCAGGCCCTGTTCTAAGCATGTTGCAAACCCCAACCCATGTAATGCTCGTAACATTCTTATAGGGTAGGTGCTACAATTGCTTCAATTTTATAAGATATAATACTAAGAGGAATTAAGCAACTTGTCCAAGGCCTCACTGCCAGTGAGCTAGAATTTGAACCCTAACTGGCTAAAACACTAGGCTGTGTCTACACTTCCAACTTGCTCCTACATCTGAGTCAGAGGTCTTGTTTCTTCCTGGGCCAAGGGCTTAGGACAGATACAGGTCTGCCTTTACCTGCTTCTATATCCAACAAGAGGGAGAGGGGACTAAGTCTTCTCAGGGACTAAGATGTGAGGAGAAGGGAAGCAAAGGATGCATGGGGTGGGTAGGGAACACAGGGCTTTGTCTTCCCAGCTAGGTGAGGCCTGGGGTGCCAGAACTGACCCAAGACCAGGAAGGGATGCCTCCTTTGCTTCTTGCTTCTCACTGGTGCTTTCCCCAAAGACACCATCAGATGCTGTAGGGTATGCTGAAATCTGGGGGATACTGTCCAATTAATTAGGCTCTACCATTTCTTTGCAGTTCTGTGGGCCTTTGGCATGCTATTTAACCTCTCTAAGACACACTTCCCTCATCAGTAGAATGGGGCCGACAATCTCAACTGCAGAGTGGTGTTATGGGGTTTCGATGAGAGAAGTAGAGCATAGTGCTTGGCAAATTTCCCAGCATACCAGCAGTGTCAGGTAAGGGCCAGTCCTTTTCCCTCATCCTGGAGCAGAACCCTAGCTGAGACTCCCCACCCTTCTCACTCCTTATCCTGCTGCCCTTGGCACACCACCCTCTCAGAGACCACAGGGCCCAATGACTGGTAGGTGGGAATGGATTTTGGCAATAAAGTGAAAGCCAGGCAGTTTTATTAAAGTTCCTATTTCATTTTATTCTCCACTGATGGACTAAATGATGATTTCCTCTTTGCTCCCAGACCTTCTATTCTTCCCAATTCCAGGGCCCACTCCTGCCACCCCTTTTGCCGGTTGGCAGGAGGCTCGTGTGGGTTCAGGAGAGACTGTTCACCTCTACTTTGTGGCCCTAGCCCTCTGTGAAAAGACAGAGGAATAAAAAACTCTGAGGAAGAAATATGAGGGAACAAACCCCCCCGTAAGCCTGCCCCTGCCCCTGCTCTTGCCCCTGGTCATGGTGCAGTGGGTCTGGAGCTGACTCTAATTGGTGTGGTTTCTCTCCCAGCCCCAAGTTTATCCTTGTGTAATTTAGCATAGGAAAAGCTAATACCAACATGTCAAGTTGGGTTAATGGAGATTTTTTCAAGTTGAGCAAAGGCCCCTTCTTCTCCTGCCACCTTGTCCCCAGCCTCCATCCTAAAGGCAGCACCCTACTCACAAACCACATGCAGCGATATTAACAAGGAACAAGGATCTTGAAGGGCTCCTTAGCCAGTACCCTATCTGTCCCCTTGCCTCTGTGTACTGTGGTCACAGACCAGCCTTGGTGAGGCTCTCCTCTTTTGGAGAGATCTTTGGGGAAAGAGATAGCCTAGACAGTTCATTCACCCATTTCCATTTGCTCACAAAGCTCGCTGACAGGAAATACTTCTGTGTCAAACACAACTCCTTCCAGTTCCTCCTGTTGCTCAGCCCCATTGGAGTACTTCTAGGTCTGCCCTGGGCTATGTGGTTTGAAGTCGAAGACCTTCTTAGAACTGTTCCTCTGTTTCCCTCTCTGGACCACAAGGGGTTGAATTACATGATCTCAGCGGGTCCTGTGGCCTCTCATAATCTCTGGTCGTAGTATGCTCAAGGATCAGGAGTGAAGTGGGAGTCAGTCTGTGTTGTATCTTATGGTTGGAGGCATGGCCCAAAGGCTGCAAGCCCCTGCCACTCCCTCTAGCCCCCACAACTCATGCCACTGATGCCTCTGAGATCTTGCTTTGGGCATCTGGAATTCTACTTGTGGCTCTGTTATAGCTGTTTGACCACTCCTCCATACCTTCTCAGGGCCTCAGTTTCCCCACTTATATAAAAGGAAGTTTAGGGTAGGGCTAGCTGGTCTCTAAGGCTGCTTTTAGTGTCGTGGTTCCACCAGAGGAAGAGAGGTTTGATGCTCCTTCTTTTCGTAGCACTTGAGCAGCCCTGGCCTCTGGAGGGGAGAAAGAGGCCATGGAGAGCCAGCTGGCTGGGCTGGAGTAGGGCCGGGGCTGGGAAAAGAGCAGGCGAGGGTGGAGGGCAGCTAGCAATAGGCAGACTGGAGAGAGGAGAGAAGGTGGAAGTGTGGACAGGGAGGCAAGAAGAAAGTGGAGAAGGAGGTGGGAGGGAGCAAGCAGGAGACAGGGAAGAGAAAGAATAAACACACAGTCAGGGTTACTGAGTTTCCTGTGCAGGTGGAACCATCTTTTGCTCTTCATAAACTCAGGTGCATCTTCACTGCCCTCTCCGGATGGGTGGTTGGCTGTTGTGCCCGGTGCTGCCCACAGCGTGAATGGGACAGGAGAGGGGGGATCAGGCCTAGTACTAGAGCCCTTTTCTCACAGATGTCAGCAATAGGACAAGGCTGAGCTCAGGCGGCCTGGTGGGGAGGAGAGGAAAAGGGCACTGGAGGGAGACGGGTTGGGGCCCATTTCCAGCTCAGCTGCTCCTGGGCAGCCGCTGACCTCACACTTGCTTCCCTCTCAGTCTGCTCTCTCACCTGCAAGAGGGGCTAAGATCTCCTGGGAAATATGCAGTCTGAGGTCCACAGTGAAGGAAAAGATGGTCTTGAGGCCCCTGCCTGTGCCTGACTGAGGGGCTGTTCAACAGCTGGTGCCTCTTTCTGTCCCCCGATTCCTGCCCTCTCCCTGCTATCCAAACTGGCCTAAATCTTGTAGCCGCTTCAGCCTCATCCACCCGATCACTACCCGTGGGAAGGAGGGAGACAGATAGGGTCAAGATGGCAATGACTGGTGGGTTGTGGCAAGAGACCTCTTCCCTCATTCCCAGTCCTCCTTCCCAAAGTACATACTCCCAGCGAGGAAGTCTGGGGAAAAAGGGGTAGGCGGCAGAGGGAAGACCAAATACCACTCTGTCCCCCAGCATTGTTCTTTTGAGGGCATCTCAAAGACCAAAGTCTTAAATGTGAGGTTTAGTCTTTACAGGTTCCCTAAACTCCTGATCTTATGTGGAAAATTGGGTAGCTTGGTGTGTTACTCTGGAAGACAGTTCCAAGTATTTCACAGAAGATTCTGGAAATCCAACATGAGCTACCAGTTATTATGCAATTCTCTGCATGCCATCCTAAGCCTTTCATAGATCATATTTTAACCCTCAAACAGTTCTGAGGGACAGGTAGAGGAACCTAGGTACAGAGTTGGTCACCTAGCTGGTAATTGGCCAAGCCAGGATTTGAATCCAGGCTTTTCTGACACAAAAGCCCACGTTTTAGTCACTACACTCTACTCTCTCCCAAGAGCTACTGAGAGGGCAGGTTCAATGCACCATTCCTGTATTCTTTCAACCTCCAATTCTCTCTCTTGAATACCCTGTTTTGTGCCAAGAGCTGTGGTAGGTATGGAAATGGCACACATCCTGATCGCACTCCTCCAACCTGTCCCAAATGGCCTTAAGGGACAAGTTGTTGAGGGTAAGCGTACTAGACAGGACTGTCAAGGTGGTCAGAATCTGATGTGTCTCATTTGGCGCAGGCCTAAAATTCCTAACAGATCAGGGCCAGCTTTGCACCATTGGGGGATCTGCCCACTCTAGAGGACAAACCCTAAGTTCCAAATGAAGTTGGATAGCCAGGCGCATGCCCCAATTCCCAGCACTTTTGAAGGCTGAGAAGGGAGAATCACACATTTGAGGCCAGCCTGGGAAACTTGGTGACATCCTGTCTCAAAAATAAAAATAAAAAAGGACTGCAGGTGTAGCTCAGTGTGAAGGCCCCTGGGTTCAATCCCCAGTACCACAAAGAAAGAAAGGAAGAAAGAAAGATTGTTTGTACCTTCCCTGAAGTACAGAAATTGAGGCAATACCACCCCACAATTCCCCTTCAAGACTGTGAGTTCTTGAAGTTAATAAGTATTTCATAAAGCAGTACAGCATAGTGCTTAACAGTGTGAACTTTCTGAGATCAAATTGTGGTTCTGCCACTTATAGCTATGTGGCCTTGGGAAAATGAATTCAGTTCTCTGAGCCTTAGGTTCCCTACCTGTAAAATGGGGATAATGATTGTGCCTACCTCAGAGGCTGTTGTGAGGATTAAATGAGTTAATATCTATACAAGGCTTGGAAGAGGACATCCAGCAGACGTCCACTATGCCTAGCTTTCGACTAAAGAAGGGTCAAGAGAAAGAATCACCTAGGATGAGCCAGTGATCTAACTTCTTCTAGAGTCACACGTCACTGTTCAACTCACACAGCCTTTTAGCGGCTCCCCGATCTCCTCAGGATAAATCCTCAACAGGGCCTATATGTAACTGACCCCAGTGTCTAGACCATATTCAGATCTCACCTTTTATCATTTTCACTTTTAATACCAAAGCTTTGGCCATATAAAACATCAGTATTGAAATGAAGCTTTCTCATTCCCACCCACTTGCTCCTGAAGTTTCATGAACCTGGGATACCTTTCCTCTGCTTCTGTGCCTGCCAGATTCCCACTGCTCTGTCATTCCACAGGACATCTCACTAGAGTGGAAGTTCCAAGGGAGCATGGACTTCCTCTTGGTTGCTGCTATATCTCCCAAAACTGGAACCAACCCTGGGACATAGTAGCTGCTCAATAAATAGTCCCTGAATATTGATTGCATAGATGAGTCAAGCTCAAATGTTACCCCCTCTGTGAAGCAGCCAAGGCAAAGCATATTGGGGCTAAAATCATACTTTTACATGCCTGTCAGAGCACACATTCCCAGTGCCTGGGTATGATTGCTTTACTTGTCTTACCTGCCTACTGGTCTGGGGGCCTCTTGAGGCTGGATGTCATAGCCCCAGCATCTCAGAACCTCCTTCTGCCCCTGATATGGTGTCTGCACAGATGCTGCCTTCCTCTCCAGATATCTGTGTCCCAGAGCCAGGCCAGAGCTGAGGTCGGGGATGGAGCCCAGGCCTCAGCATTTTGAAAGCTTGCCACCTGGTATCCTTAATGTGCAGCCAAGGTGGAGAACTGTGGGAGCCACATCCTATGACCACTTTTTTATGCAGTCGCTAGGGCTGCTCCTGGCCTGTGGATCAGCCCGGGAAGGGAATGACACTGGCTCGAGGGGACCCCAGAAAGGGTTGGCGAGGTAGCTGGGTTTCCATCCAGCCCCAGTATAAAGAAGAACAGAGAGAAAGTCATGCTCTCTCCCAGCACAAGGACAATGGGAACTACTTTTATACCACTGCCTGGCAACTCTTTTGTCCTTGGACCCAAGTGGTCTCATCCAGCTGGGTCCCCTATCCTGGTCCAGTCAGAGCTAGTCAAGCAGGCCTGAGACTAGGGAGCAGGAATAACCCCTATGCCAAAGGGCAAAGTGTCAGCTCTGGGGTCCTTGGGGTCTACCTGGGCTGTGCAGCAAGCATGCCTAGACACTAGGTAGCATCAGTAGCCTCGGGCATTAGCCTTAGGAGTGACAAGAGGCATGTGTCCTAGGTGCCAGGCCCCCTGGTGAGCATGTAACCTGTACTGTTCTGCCTCATCTTCCCAACAACTGTAGGAGATAAATAGTATCATTCCTACTTTACCGATGAGGAAACTGAGGCTCCTAGGAGACCAACTCCCTGGCCCAAGGTCACATGCTCATCAGTTGCTAGTCAGTACCAAAGAGACTCAAACTAAAAGGCCAAGGTCACAACTCCTTCTCTGTCACTCATTCTCCATGTGGTGTTCTGCCTACTCCTTGGGCCACCATTTCCTGTCTGTGGGACAGAGATGAGGGTGTCAGTGGCTGAGCTGGACAGTTTCTGAGGACTTACCCACCTCCAAAAGCTTCAGGGTCCAGGAATCTCTGACAAGGCAAAGAAACCCACCGTTCTCAGCCTCCACACTTGGGAGCCACAGGTTCGCTTGGGATACCATCCAAGGCAGGGCTCAGGGAAACACCTGCCTCCTACCTCTGGCTCCAGAAACAACCATTCTCTCTGTCAACTCTTTAGTGTTCGGTGCTGTTCTGAGCACAGTGCAGACAATCTGCTTAATCTTTGCAACAACCCTATGGTCTGGATAAAAGCACCACCGTTCTCGTTTTACAGATGAGACAATGGTGCCTAGAATGGTTAGATGACTCGCCCAAGGCCACACAGCTAGTCAGTGGCACAACCATGATTCAAACCCCAGCTGCCTGGTCCAAACGCCTGTCTTCTTCTCCACCCTGTGATACCATTTACTTCTGTGCCAGGCACTGTGTTCAGCATTTTCCATGAGGGATGGATGTATGGACGGAAGGATGGATGAGGAGATGGATGAGAGGTGGGAGAGACTGTATTCTGCCGTCTGGGGCCCTCACAGTGAATTGGACCTGGACACTGCCTTTTCAGCCTCTTTCCCCAGTGTCTCCTGGAACAGGGGGAGGCCAATCTCCTCTGCCCAGGGCTGGAGCAGTTATAAGGGTACAGAGTAGAGATAAGAGGCCCCAGGCTGGGCAGAAGCCGAATGAGACTCAAGGCCACATAGGCTGGGCTGACAGGAGAGTTTGAATGTGAGCAGACCCTGGCACCCGAGTGCCCAATTAGGTGACATTTGACAGGAGCAGTTAGTATTTGGTGGCTGCCCAGCAGGGTCATTTAGATTCTCTACAACTGGATGTAGGACATGGCAAATGAGCAGGGCTAAGCCTCCCTGCCAACAATGACTATAAAAGACAGAAAAGGGAAAAGCCACCCAGTTTGGCTGGGCCCAGGTCGAGGGCTGCCAGCCAGCACATTCTGACTTTTTAAAGTGACTTGAAGTGAATAGGAGCTGTGCTGGCCCTTGCCATCACTCTTTCCCCATCACATACTGGAGAGGAGGCAGGCCAAGTTCTTAGGGGTCCCCCTTTCAGACCCAGACCAGGTCACAAATCTGTCACATGCCCTCTTAGTAGCTTGTGTCTCTGTCTTCTGTATACTCATGCTAGCCACCATGAGATCATCATTTGGGTATTAACCATTCAACATCTACCTGCCCCCCTACATGCAGCCCTGTGTGAGAGCAGCAGGGGCATGTGTCTCTTCTGCCACTGTGTCCCAGGACACAGCACAGCACCGTGCATTGCATACGGTAGCATGTTGAAGGAAAGGATAAAGGAATACTGCCTAGCCCATTGGGGTGGGGTGCTTAGTACCTAGCTCTGAGGTTTGAAGGGCACAGTTCCCCACATTGGGCCATGCAGCCATGCTTGAGAGGATACCAGTCTATCACCTGTCAGTGTCGTGCAGGTGCCACCACAGGGGCCCAGTGAACTTGTGCCACCTTCTGTCTTTGCCTCCTTGCTCTTCCTTCCTGTCCTCCCCCATCTGCCAGGAGGATGGGACAATGGGCATCAATATGCGAAGTGGCATGCTTGTGGCTGATAGTACCTGATGCCATGAGAGGCAGGCAGTAGACAAGGGCCACCTACCAATCCCAGCCAGCCAGCCTTTGTGTGTTCCAGGGCCCATCTTGGCTGGCAGTGAAGCACACTCCAGTGCCTCATCAGGTGTCCCTGGCAAGCAAAGCTCTCAGTGGATCTGGATGGCCCAGGAGGAAGGAGCCTCATTATTAGACAGTAATGAGCCACGTCATTTCAGAATTTGGAGTGACACAGGGTCATGCGTCTCATAGCTTGTGAAGCAAAAAAAAAAAAAAAAAGAAGCAGCACATGAATGCTGATGCTGTATTTCCCAAGCTGGGTGGTAAATCCCAGATGCTCATTTTATTGCTTTACTTTAAATGGGCATGAATACTATATACACTCTTTTGTACCTATAATAGATGTTATAATTAAAAAATGTTAAAGCAGTCTAGTATTGTCATGAAACACTTAGTTTGAAGGAGTGAAGATTGTCTGGGTTAATTTCTCAACTCTTCCACTGGTTACTTGCGTGACCTTGGGCTGGATACTCAACATCCCTTTCCCCCAGTTTCCTCAGAAGTCAAGTGATGTTAATAATTGGCCCTGCCTCCTAGGTTTGTTGGAAAGAACATTTGCATTAATACATGTGAGAACAGGGCCCGGTATACAGTAGGCAGACACTAAGTGTTAGCTACTGTTAGTGTTAGGATCTTGCAATGTCTCTCTGAGTGTAGGTACCCAGTTAGCTCTACAGAGCACAAGTCAGGCATAGAAACACAACAGCAAGGAATAAACCAAAATGTATACAGGGATTACATCGCAATAGCGGATATGGGAAATGTAGTTTCGCCTTCCTTAAATGTTCATGGACTTCCTGAGTTTTCTATCATGAGCCTGATTGACTTTAGCAAACAAAAAAAAACCTCTCATAAATTTCATCTGGGGACTAGGGATGTAGCTCTGTGGCAGAATGCTTGCTTAGCCCTTGGGTTCAGTGCCCAGCACTCCAAAAATTTCTCCAAATTTTCATTTGTACCCAGTCCATTCATCAATGCAAATGCATTGAAAGAAGTGACAAGATCTGTTCTAAGACATGCCTGCTCAGGGGAGGCCCTGAGGGGTGCAAGGCTCCCGTGGGGAAACCCCTCCTCAAAGTGTAAGGGCATCCAGTGTCCCTCTGTTCCCCTGGTTGCTCCTCCCCCTGACCCACCCCCTACCAGGCCTATGGTGCCCTGGCAAGGAGGCCGGTAGAAGAGGGGCTGAGCTCTGCAGGGCCTGCAAGAAGCCAGGGCCAGTTCGCTCCTCCCCGCTCTCCTGTCAGGCTGCAGGAGATGGCATTAGTACCAGCTCAGTGAAGCCCCAGCTGCTTCAGAGCTGCTGCCTTCTCACTCATGGGTGGAGGAGGGTGGCAACCTCAGTTTTATCTGAGGAAGAGATGGCTGTGAGGCTGGGAGGCATCTACAGGAAGTCCCGGGCCCGAAGGGGCGCCCAGGCAGGTTGCCAGTAGCTGGGCTGGGGAGACTGGCTAGAGAAAAAAGCAAGATGGGTTTCTGCCCAACTTGCAAGTTGGCGCTAGAGAAGCAAAGGAGGCTGGGATCTGCACTGGATCAGCTCCAAGGCCCTGGGACAGAAATAGACCAGGCCACTGGGTTTCCAGATCAGTCCTGCTAGCCTGTGCTGCTGGGCTGCTGACATGCAAGGAGCCACATGGATGCTGGAGAGGACAGCTCTGCATGCCTGGCTGAGCAGGAAGGTAGAGCCAACAGAGCAGAGCCCTCTGCCACCACTCTGTTCCCTTGCTCAGCCCTGTCTTTATAGGGCTTCTCACCACTTGATGTTAAATTAAGTACTTATTGATTGACAGTCTCCCCCATCTAGAAAGGACACTCCTCAAAGGCAGGGACACTGTCCCTTCTGTTTACTGCAGAAGGCATCTCAAGGCCC